>NC_092878.1:11157037-11762593 GCF_028372415.1 Notamacropus eugenii
AATCATGATCAGAAAAAGAGCCTAGACATCACCTTCCAAGAAATTATTAAGGAAAACTGCCCTGATATTCTAGAACCAGAGGGTAAAATAGAAATGGAAAGAATTTGTCTTTCACCTACTGAAAGAGATCCCAAAAGGAAAACTCCTAAGAATAGTGTAGCCAAGTTGCAGAGTTCCCAGGTCAAGGAGAAAATAATACCAGCAGCCAGAAAGAAACAATGCAAGTATTGTGGAAATACAATCAGAAAACACAGGATTTAGCAACTTCTACACTAAGATATCGAAGGGCTTGGAACATGATATTCCAAAGGAGATAGGATTAAAACGAAGAATCACCTATCCAGCAAAACTGAGTGTAATACTTCAGGGGAAAAATGGAATTTCAATGAAATAGAGGACTTCAAAGCATTCTTATTGAAAAGACCACAGCTGAAATACAAAATTTGACTTTCAAGTACAAGAATCAGGAGAAACATGAAAAGGTAAACAGGAAAGGGAAGCCTGAAGGAACTCAATAAAGGTGAACTGTTTACATTCCTATATGGAAAGATGTTATTTGTAACTCATAAGACCTTTTTCAGTATCAGGATAGTTAGAGACTATATATATATATATATATATATATATATATATATATATATATATATATATATATATATATATGCACACATATATATGTATATATACATATATATACACACATATATATGTATATATATACATATATAAACACACACATACGTAGGTTTGTATGGGTATATATGTATGTGTATATTATGTATGTGTAGGTCTGTATATGTACACATGTATATACATGCATGTATCTATGTATACACGTGTACATATACATACCTTTGTGTATATATATGTATATACAGAGGACACAGGGTGAGCTGATATTAAGGGAAAATGCCTAAAAATAATAAAATATACTGTTGCATGGAATGTACTTGAGCAACAGAAAGGGAGAAGTAGAATGTAGCAAATCATCTCACATACAAGAGGGAAGAAAAGCTACTACAGAGGAGGGAAACAGGGAGGAAATGGAAGAAGATAATTGTACCTTACTCTCATGGGATTTGGCTTAAGGAGGGAATAACACACACTCAGTTGGATATGGCAATCTATTTTACCCTGCAGGAAGGCAAAGGTGGAAGGAGATAGGAGAGGGAAGATAATAAAAGGAACAGGAAATTGGGAAAAGGGATAATCAGAAGCAAGCACTATTATACAAGGACATGTCAAGGGAGAGAATGGAATAAATGAAGCTCAGGTGAGGACAGAGGGGAATGTGGTTAGTCTTTTACAACATAAATATTATGGAAATGCTTTGCATTGTTGCACATGTATGACCTATATTGAATTGCTTGTTTTCTCAATGAGGATGGATGGGGAGGGAGGCAGAGAATATGAAACTCAAAGCTTTAAGAATGAATGTTAAAAACTGTTTCAGCATGTAACTGGAAATTAAGCTATATAGGCAATAGAGTATAGAAATCTATTTTTTCCTACACAAAAATAGAGGGGAAGGAGAATGGAAGAACTTTGGGTAACAGAAAGGGAGACAGATCGGAGGAATGGCTGCATGGAGTGCATGCTGTCCTGGGGTAGGGGCTGGGGAGAGATGAGGAGAAAATTTTGAATTTAAATTCTCATGCATGTGAATGTTAAGAACTGAAAAATTAATAAATTATATAATAAAAAAGAACTTGGGGTCCTGGAGGTATGCAGGTCAAGGTTATTGGCAAAAATCAAGGGCCATGAGGGAAATATCTTCCTCCTTTGGGTGCTCCATACCCAGGGATAAAATCTGAACACTGGTTCTGGAAAAAGACCAAAACCTGTAGTTTTGCTGACTAGAATCTTTCTTGGGAAAGGAAGCTGATGTTTTTGTTTAAAATCCATCCCAGGTAGATTTGGAACAGAGTAGTAAATGGTATATGTATATGTGTGTGTGTGTATGTTGTTTTTTTTTTTTACTTAGAAAGTTACTACACTTTCTTGAACAATCTCTCCAAACCAGTTTCGAACAAATGTTGTGATTTCATCTTCACAATATGTGAAACTTTTCAGTTTCACTCAGTTTCTGTTGGAACTTAGCTTTCTGTGGAAACTAGGGAGGAAGATTTTGCTAAAGCACCCCTTTTTCCACATGGATTTTAAAACTGACTGAGTACATTAGATTTTTTTTTGTTTTGTAATTTCTTTTTTTTTTTAAATTATTTTACTTGTTTTCAGTGTTCTACACTCACTTCCATCTATCTTAGGCTTTTTTCTCCTCCCTCCTACTGCTTCCCTCCTGCCTTCCCCTTCCCTCCCTGAGTTGAGGTAAAATCTTACATAGGTTCTACACATACATTCCTATTAAATACATTTTCACCTTAGCCATGTTGCATAGAAGAATTAAAATGAAAGAGAAAAACCATGAAACAAAAAAAAACAAAACATAATACAAAAGAAAATGATCTGCTTCATTTTGTGATCCAATTCCATAGTTCTTTCTCTGTATGTGGAAGGCATTTTGCCTCGAGTCCACTGGAAATTTTTTAAGTCCTTGCATTGCAATGAGGTTCCAAGTCTACCAGAAAAATTCCTTGCACACTGTGGTTGCTGCTGTGTGTAAAGTTCTTCCAGTTCTGCTCCTTTCACTCAGCATCAGATCATATAAGACTTTCCAGGCATCTCTGAATTCTTCCTGCTCATCATTTCTTATAGCACAGTAATATTCCATTACATTCATATACCACAACTTGTTCAGCCATTCCCCAATTGACGGAGATCCTCTTGATTTCCATTTTTTTGGCCACCACAAAGAGAGCTGCTGTAAATATTTATGTACATGTGGGACTCTTTCCCATTTCTATGATCTCTTTGGGATAGAGTCCCAGAAGTGATATTGAGGGGTCAAAAGGCACATTTTTGTAGCCCTTTGGGCATAGTTCCAAATTACTCTCCAGAATGGTTGGATCAGCTCACAGTTCCACCAACAATGTATTAGTGTTCCAGCTCTCCCACGTCTTTATCAATTATCATCTTCCTGTTTTTTTTTTATGTTTGCCAATCTGATAGGGGTGATGTGGTAACTCAGAGTTGTTTTGATTTGCATCTCTAATCAATAGTGATTTAGAGCATTTTTTCATATGACTATAGTAGCTTTAATTTCTTCCTCTGAAAACTGCCTGTTCATATCATTTATCATTTGAGGAATGACTTGCATTCTTGTACATTTGAGTCAGTTCTCTATATATTTTAGAAATGAGGCCTTTATCATAGACACTAGCTGCAAAAATTCTTTCTCATTTTTCTGCTTCCCTCCTAATCTTGGTTGCATTGAGTTTATTTGTGCAAAAACTTTTCAATTTAATATAATCAAAATTATCCATTTTACACTTCATAATGTTCTCTATCTCTTGCTGGGTTATAAATTCCTCCATTCTCCATAAATCAGCAAATACACAATTCCTTTTTTCCTAATTTGTTTATAGTATCAATCTTTATATGTAGATCACGTATCCATTTGAATTTTATTCTTGTGTGAGGTGTTAGACATTGATCTATGCCCAGATTCTGCACTCTGTTATTCAGTTTTCCCAGCAATTTTTGTCAAACAATGAGTTCTTTTCCCAGAAGCTGGGGTTGTTGGGTTTATCAAACAGTAGATTGCTATGTTCATACTGTGTCTTGAGTACCTAACATGTTCCACTGGTCTCTCCTTCTGTTTCTTACTCAGTACCAAGTGGTTTTGATAATTATTGCTTTATAATACAATTTGAAATCTGGTAGAGATAGACCACCGTCCCTAACGTTTCTTTTCAATAGTTCCCTTGATATTCTGGACCTTTTGTTCTTCCATGGAGGGGTGGTATGGCCACAGGAGGGCTCCTTTGCTGAACTAAAGCATAGGCAAGCTCAGAGGCTGGTGAACCCATCTATGCTAGTGACTTCCTGATTCTTCTGGGGCACTGAGACACACCTGGGATCTTGGTGTTAGCAGTTGCGGGCTTCACCCCCCACCTCCGCTGGGGCTCAGGATCTCCTCCTGGTTTGCCAAGGTGGGCCTGCTCCAGTTTTGCACTGATCCCCTTCAGCCACAGCTGGAGGGACCCTCCTTAGCAATTTTCCTAGCTTCACTGGCTAAGAGACTGTTTACCCCTTTTATTGCTCCCACTGTTACAGGATTTTTCCTGAGGAGATATTCTCTGGGCTCTTCAAAGTCAACAAAAGTAGGGAGATAGCAATTACCAATCACTTCACCATGTTGGCTTCTGGAAGGTCAAATAGTCAACAAATAGTATTTCTAAGAATAGTGGGAGCTAAGAAAGTTCCATGTTTATTTCTAATCATGTATTCACTGAAGTGTGGGTGTTTATTTTCTCAGAAGCAAAAGGAATTTTTTTTTGATACTTTCAGCTTTTGTTATTTTACTGACTTTATGTTTTCCTCTAGGTATTTTTTTGGTTATATGTTTTATTCAGTCCTTTAATTTCAATGGAATGAAGCACATTGGGATAGACTTGTAGTAATAAAAATTGGTAAATGTTCATTGTTTTTAATCTCAGAGAGTTGTTTGGAGGCTCTGAGAGGGTACAAGAACTACTGATGTTCACATAGATGATATTTGTCAGAGGAAAGATTTTCACCCAAGTCTTCCTCACACTGAGAATAGCCTTGCAATCAGAAGATCTGAGTTCAAGTACTATTTTAATTGTTAACTATGTAAATTAGTTAAAATCTCTTAGCCTGAATGTCTCCAACTGTGGGAATAATAATTACTTAGAGCTGTTATGAGTATCAAACAAGATAATATTTGAAAAACACCTTGAACAGTTAAAATACTGCAGAAATGCTAGAGATGACGATGATGCCTAGGTTATACTCCTTCTTTCTTCTATTATTCTTTTTATAATCTTTTTAGAATTAAGGAATGATTGATCATTTCAGAGACAGAAAAGATAGGTGGGTAACTGAAATTCTGCTGTACTTGATATAGAATAATTGATACAGAAAAGTAGAAGAGAGAAATGTTGAGTGAGGGAGAATTGAGGATGGGAAAGTCTGTCAAGTTTTAGGGACCCATGAGATGAATAAAGGAAATTTGGAACAAGGACCAATCTCATTCTTAAGAAAAGACCCAAGACATCTGATTTTAATAGGAGAATTCTCTCTTCAGGGCTTATATTCCTTTACAAGGCTGGGTTGAGACTAGTGATGTCTGAGGAATGGCTAAACACATGATGGCATATTAATGACACTTAATATTTCTATGTCAGTGATGATGAGGAATTCAGAGCATTCTGAAGGACACTCAAAGCCCTCCCTCACTTGGCTCCTCTTACCTTTCCAGCCTTCCTTGTGCTTTCCTCCTATCTAAGTACCCTGAGATCTAGTGACACCAGCTTCCTTGTAGCGACTGGGTGTCCCAGTGAGTATAGTGCTGAATTTGGAGCCAGGAAGATGGAATTCCATTTTATTTCTCACATTTACTGGATCAACGTCCGAAACACTACAATGTCATAACGGCACCTAACTCCCAGGATTTTTGTATTGATCAAATGAGATAATATTTGTAAATTTAAGTTAACACAGTGTCTAGTACATATTAGGGAAGAGAGAAGACAAACAGTTGTTAAGCACCTACTAAGGACAAGGACCCATGCTAAGCCCTTCCCAAACATTGCATCCTTTTATTTTCACAATAATACTAAGAGGTAATAAGCACTTAATAAATACTTATTGAATGATTGGCACAGAAATGGGCGAAGTCTTCTATGAAGTATAGGTGAGTGAAGTAGGATAAATGAAGGGGCAAAAAGATTACAGCAATATACATGGTAAGAACAGCAATTGAAAGGGGACATTGCCTAATTTAAAAGATCATGTGGGTTCTGGGGAAGATGAGAAATTGTAGTTTCTCCTGTCCCCTTCCACTTCTTTACAGAGATGGATGGGAGGGGCTGGAGGTGGAGGTGACAATTCAGTGTCTATTGAATATGATATATTTTGTCACTCTTGATTACTCTTGTGTATAGGGATTTTTTCTCTTCTTAGATTCCTTGCCACATGGGATGTCCTTCTGCATAGAGGTAGGATAAAGGGATATTAAGATATTAAGAAGATAAAATGTCCATTTAATAAAAAAAAAGCAGTGTGTCTTCCATCAGGCCTCCATCTGCATCCTCAAAGCTCCCTGGATTTCTGTTACTGACTTGTATTAGGGATAGACTCCTGGGGAAAGATCAGAACGTCTAACCCCATGATGTTGGAATCAAAAAGTACGGCTGCAATTAAATGGTGCCCATTGTGTATCCAGAAAGGGGATAAGCCTGGGAGCAAAAACAAACAGCTCTGAGGTTGTTAACCCATGGCAGGGAGGTATGACTGGGCCTGCAGCCAGAGGGTTTGTGCACAGGGTGCAGGTGCCTGGGGATCACTGTGCATCAGCAGCACACAGGTAGGTTGCTGAGTCTCCAAGTTGGGAGGCAGTGATCTGTAGAGAGCTGTGACGATCATTTCTGTTGAGCAAGCATTTGAACCTTCCTTCCTCCTTTGTCCCAGAAGCCAGGTAAAAGAGTAAGGTAGGACCTTTCCCAGGATCCTGCCTGTACCACTGCACATTTTGAGAACCTTTGTCTGAATAAGTGCAGTTGATAATAATATCCTCTCCCTCTTGGACACTCAGAAATGGAGGATTCTGTTCCACCTTCTGTTGGCAGCTGCCCCCTGTGCAAAAAGACAATATCAGACACCAGGAACTGGTTTTCAGCTCCACATTCCTTTCAACATTGCTTTCTTCACCCTCTGACCCCTACAATGCATCCATTGAAATGCCATGTGTGACTCCAACTAAAGTCTTACCTCTCCTACTTAGCATTCTGAGGAATATTCCCTTTTTAAGGTCCTATCTAACATTCTTGGGAAATGGTAAATCTCCATTTTCCCATCTCCAGATACCCCACCTCACCTTTTAGCAGAAGCCACATGATCACTAATGAAGTTGTTAGGGGCTTCTCCATTCTCTGCTTTGCCTTAATCAATAAGTGCTCAGATGTGAAACTTGGCATACACACCAGTACTCTCCATTCGATGTGTCTTTCTCAAATCTGAATGTTTGTATTTCTCTCATTGTATCAGGAAACACACCAGTGATATTTTATCCTGGCTGCCCATCCAATAGAGTTGCATCAGTTATACATTACACAAGATCCTATTCACAGATAAACAGACCTTCTGCTGAATGCCTTTTCGCCCATGGTAGTGCTGCCCCCCTTAGGCCAACCACGGAATTTTTATGGCAACAAGAAAATTTCACTATAAAGATCCTGGCTATTTTGGGTACAGTAAGATGCATTCAGTACTGTTCTTAGTATTTAGAATATAAATTCTATTGAAACTTTTGATACCATGTCAGGATGATAATATCATGGCTTTGGGGCTGAAATGAACCTTTAAAACTATCCTAATTTTTATTTCCCTGATGGTGAAACTAAATCTTGGATTGGTCATGTGACCAATACAAGAAGTCCTTAGTGATATCTCAGAACTGCAATTTCGTACAATACCCTCTGACTCCAAATCAAAGTTTTAATGTTAGTCAATAAAGATTTTTTAAGCCCCTACTAATGTGTCAGGCACCAAACTAAAAGTTGCTGAAGCAAAGAAAGGGAAAAATAGTCTCTCCTTTTAGGGGAAGTCACTCTAATGGAGGATTTATTATGCAAACAGCTTTACATGAAGCATATGTATGTACATATATATTTGATCAATTTGAAATAATCAACAAACAGAAATCAGTAGAATTGAGGGAGAAGAAGAAAGGCTTCTCACACAAAGTTGGATTTCAGCTGAAACTTAAAGAAAGCTAGGGAAGTCAGGAGGCACAGATGAGCAGAGAAGGCATTCAAGAGGAAGTGGAAATGTCAGTAAAAATTCCTAGATTCAGGAGATGGAGTCTTTGTAGCAGGTGAAGCAAGGTGGCCAGAGTCACTGGAATACAGAGGGGGTGGTTGGGTGTAGGTGGTAAGGTATATAAAGATTGGTAAATTTAAGGGGAAGGCACATTAAAATGGTCTTTGCAAGCCAGACAGCAAATTCAGTCCTGGTGGTAAAAGGAAGCTAGAGAGTTGATCAGTTTTGGGAATGACATGGTCAGGCCTGTGTTTTAGGAAGATGACTTTGATAGCTGAATAGAGGAGGGTCTTGGAAAGGGGAGTGAGTGGAATCCTATTAATGAAGCTATTTGTTTGTGAATCAGATAGAGCAAATCCTTCTCCAAATGCAGAATATGGACGTGATAATAGGGATGATGAGCCTTTCATATAATTTAACTTCATTACAAAGTTCAGAGCATAACTCTAAATTTGCAGAGGACTGGGTCTCAAGATCTCTTGTCATTATATGGGGATCACTCTCCTGAATGGGTCATTGATATGTAGTCATGGCACCCTCCAGTGGCCAAAATATACTACTAAGCACAAATTGATCAATAATTAATTACTCATTTATTCAATCAATTGAGAAGCTGCTTATTTGGTGACTGCAGAATGCATGGCAATGAGCCAGATGAGGATGAGCATGGCTTTAGTAGTACCAGGAAGTTCATATCAGCACTCATACCTCTTGTCCTAGGAGTTATTTTGTGCTTCCTGACAG
This sequence comes from Notamacropus eugenii, assembly GCF_028372415.1. Lineage (NCBI taxonomy): Eukaryota > Metazoa > Chordata > Mammalia > Diprotodontia > Macropodidae > Notamacropus > Notamacropus eugenii. The sequence continues at coordinate 11,165,687 of NC_092878.1, forward strand.
AGTGGCTGTGTTTATTTCACTGTCCTGACTCAATTATGGGTTTTCCTTCTCATTAGTTGGAATGGGGATGGCATTTATTGGGGTAGAATGTAGTGGGAGCAGAGATCCATAGAGTACTAGGGACCACTGGAGGATCCCAGAAATTTTGTGGACCTGGAGAAGATGGGAATTGGTGGAGTGGATAAAGACCAGAATGGAGAGGATTTGATCCTGTGAAGATGAACAAACCCTGAAAACAGCCAGTGAGACCAAGTGGATGCAACTCTAGGGCTTCACCCTCCTTTTATTCCATGAAAGCACTTAATGAAGAAATCCTAGTGAATCCTACAGCCTGCCAAATCTATTCCTTTCCCTTTTTTTATAAGTTAGGATGGGAAAAGGGAGTCCATTCAAATTGCAATAGATACTGCAGATTCGAATTTGAAAACCTTTTACATTTTTGCCCATTTACCTAATTCTTTTAATAAATCAAAGAATTATTAACAAAACCAATTAACTGTCAAATTGTATGATTGAAGGATCATGAATGAGGAGTGAAGAGTTTTAAGTATGGGATAGGGGCTCAGAGAATAGACATTAGAGAGATTTCTTCTTTTTAATAATTTGGGGCAAACATAGATTAATATAGAACCTGGAGGTCAGCTGCAGCCCATGGAATCAGGAGAGAAATTTCACATTGGGCCATGGGGCTACATTCCAGAACAAAGAAATATCTCAATGAAGTTAGCATTGTTAACACTCCTTAGTGCTGAAGTCTAGCATATTCTGTACCCAATGCGTGCACAGGCTGGAGCAAGAGACTGCTTAGATTAGTGACTGATCCCAGAATCCAATGAAGGCATTTAAATGAGAATGAGGACAATTAGGAGTGGATTTGCTTTTGGGATGTCATTATGTACTCTCTGAATGGGTCTGTAGCTTAGCTCTAGGGTTCATGCACAGCCTTCAGGTGCTTGAGGATCGCTGTGTCTTCAGAGCACAGAGGTAGGTGACAAGAGTCTTCAGGCTGGGCACCAGTGATACGCAGGGAGCTATGGCACTCCTTCCTGCTGATCATGGGTCTTAACCTTCTATTCTGCTTCTCCTCTGAAGTTATGTCAAAGAGGGAGTTGAGGCCTTTCCTAGGATCCTGCCTGAAGGCAGCCCTTGATGAATAACTTCTGTGAAGTTGTAGTTGATGGTGGTTCTCTCTCACTCCTGGATCTTCAGGGACTGAGGGCTCTGCTCCACCTTCTGTAGGCAGCTCACTCCTGGGAAGAAAGACAATGTCAGACATAGGTCATTGGTCATCAGGTCAGCATCTCCCATCATTTTATCTCTATCACTTCCACAACACATCCAGAAAGCCCCCTTTGATCCATTCCAGACTCCCTCTAAATCCTTTAAGAAATTGCTTCTGCTCTTCCTGTTCCCATCTACAAAAACCCCTCAACTTCCAGGTCAGGTGAAGACACGGGATGACTACTGAGGCTCCATGGTGTGTTTCTATCTTCCCATTCCAGTGTCAGTGGTCAGCTAGTTCTGGATTCTGGGAAATAGATTGTTTAGTGAAAGGAGACTTTATCAGTTCTAAATGTGTCTTGTTTTCTTTCATCCTGTGAAAGAGGGTAGGGGTGACCAGCCTGACTGCTTAGCCAGTCAACCTGCTCTATCACTTCACACACTGTAAACAGTCACATTCATAGATGCTCAGTCTGAGCACTTAGCTGAAGCTGTGGCAGACAATGGCAATATTGCTTCTTTCAGGTCATGGATGTTACATTTCTGGGCAATGAGAAAATGATCCCTACTCAAAATTCATGAATTCAAAGGTCATTATATTTGTGTTTTTTTTTCTCCTGAAAGACAAGTCCTTTGTACATGCCTACTACGTGCAAATCACTGTTCTGGATGGAAATGTACAACAAACTATGTGGTGACTGGGAATGTGATGAATATATGACACACAGAAATGAATAGGGCACAGGAGAGAATGTGATGGGACAAAGGAAAGATGTAAAAATGCTAAAAATTTGGGAATAGAAAAGATACGAAGTTGAGAGAGTCATGAGAAGTGTCATGGAAGAGAGGAGCCTTCACATTCAGAAGGGATATCATAAGGTGGAGATGTGTGGAACCTGAAGGGGGCTCTTGAATGCATGGGGGATGAGATGAGTGGAGGAATTGACATGAGAATCTGCATGATGAGAAGGGGGGGTTGTGGTGCAGAGTAATCTAGTTTATCTAGGTGACGGATCCATGAAGATAGGTAATGTGACACATGGTTGTATTAATAGTTCAGTGATTATTTATGGAAGGACTTTGAATACCCAGATACGTAGTTTAAACTCTACTTAGCAGGCAATAGAGAGCCACTGAAGGTTTTTGAGAAGAGCTGTGACATCATCATGGTGGATTATTATGAAGAACTCACAAATAGTGGCATTGAAGGCAGATTGCAGAAAGGATAGATTTGAGGCAGCACAAATATTTAGACGTCTATTATAATAAGAGATCTGAATTTTCATTCAATTTTACTTTCAAGTAATTGTATGTAGGACAAAAAACTGGGAAACATCAGAACTCTTCCTATCACTGAATATTAAGCCTGAATATTGTACCAGACGTTTATGGCAGAACTAGAGTATCCTCCTCTATTCTCAAGATGTGTTAAGTCTAGCATGAGGAAGCCATTTTGACTCAGATGTGAAATGTGTCCCTGGTGCAACTCATCATGAAAAGTTGATTGGATAGGTGGTGTAGTAGATAGAGTGCAGGGCCTAGAGTTGTGAATATTTGCATTCAAGTCACCCCTCAGACACTTAGTAGCTTTCTGACCCTTGGCATGTCACTTTTCCTCAATTTTCTCATCAGTAGAAAGAGGATATTCCTAGCATCTGCTTTCTAGGAATGTTGTGAGGATCACAAGACAAAGACTGAAACATGCTTGGCATATTGGTGGGCATATAGGAAGCACTCAAGAAATATTAACTGTTTCTTTATTCTTTCAAGAAAGGGATTCTAGGCTCATGTGAGATTCCTGTTCCAAATGCACACCCTTCTGGAAAAGGATTCTTCTTTTCCTGGGTGGAAAAGTGATATGGAATCCTCCATCCTCACAATGTCTATTAAATTTATGAAAGTAATGAAAAGAATTTCTGGAAAGAAATTCAGTTGGTCGTTGGTTCTCAGCTGGGCTAGTTGGAAATTTCAAGAATTTGGAGTCCTGGAGATATGCAGGTCAAGGTGATTGGCAAAAATCAAGGGCTAGGAGGGAAATGTCTTCCTTGTTTGGGTGTTCCCTACCCAGGGATAAAATCAGGATGCTGGTTCTGGAGAAAGACTAAGAAAACCTATAGGTTTGCTCTCTGGAATCTCTCTTGGGCAAGGAAACTGATGCTTTAGTCTAGCATCCATCCCAGATAGGCTTGGAATTGGTTAGGGAATAATTGGAAATGACTCAGAGGGTAGAACAAATAGTATTTCTAAGAATTGTGGGAGCTAAGAAAGTTCCATGTTTAGTTTCAATCTTGTATTCACTGAAGTGTGGTGATTTATTTTCTTAGAAGCAAAAGGTTTTTCTTAATACTTCTAGCTTTTGTTACTTCAATGACTTCATGTTTTCCTCTTGGTATTTTTTGGTTTGTGGTTATTCGTCCTTTAATTTCAATGGTATGAGGCACATTGGGATAGCCTTGTACTAACAAAATTGGCAAATGTTCATCCTTGTCAATCTCAGAGAGTTGTTTGGAGGCTCTGAAAGGGTATAAGAACTACCGCTGTTCACATAGATGATACGTGTCAGAGGAAAGATTTTCACCCAAGCCTTCCTGATTCTGAGAACAGCCTTGCAATCATGAAGAAGTGAGCTTGAATCCTATCTGAGATGCTTACTTTGTGAATTACTTACTATCAATCAGACTCAACTTTCCCATCTGTAAAATTGCAGTGATAATAGCTTCTTGGAATTACTGCGAGGATCAAATGAGATAATATGTGAAAAACACTTTAAAAACCTAAAACACTACTGAAATGAAAGGTACGGTGATAATGATTCTTAGGTCATGTACCTTTTCTCTTCTACTATTCTTATTAGAATTCTTACTAGCATGAAAGAAGGGATAATCATTTCAGAGTTAGAAAAGATAGGTAGGCAACTGGAAATCTGCTGTACTTGATATAGAATAATTGAGACACGATAGAAGAGAGCAGTGTTAATGGAGGTAGAAGAGAGGCTAGGGAAGCATGTCAAGACTTAGGGACCCACCTGAGGAAAATGGGGAGCATGGAGCAAGAACTGTCCCAGTTTTAGGTAAAGATTCCAAAGATATGGCCAGAAGAGGAGAATCCTGCCATCATGAACCTCTCTTCAGGGCTGATGCTCCTATAAAGGGCTGGGTTGAGATGTTTGATCTCTGGGGAATGACTAAACACATGACAGTATATTAAAGTCACTTAATATTTCTATGTCAATGATGATGAGGAATTCAGAGAATTCTGAAGGACACTCAAAGCCCTTATCACCTGAATACTCCCACTTTTCCAGCTTTCCTCATGCCTTAATCCCATCTAAGTATCCTGAGATCCAAGACACCAACTTCCTCGAAGCAACTCGCTATCACTGTGAATAAAGAGCCGAGTTTGGAGTCAGGAAGCCCTAAGTTCCAGTCTAACCTTAGACACTTGCTGACTGTGTAACCCTGGATTAGTCATTTCACCTCTGTCTGTTTCAGTTTCCTGAACTGTATAGTGAGTGCCATACTCACACCTTCCTTCCAGGGTTGTTGTAGGGATTAAATGAGATAATATTTGTAAAGGCAAGTTAGCAGATTGCCTAGTACAAGGTTGGTGAACCTGTGGCATTGAGGCCACACATGACCCTCTAGGTCCTCAAGTGTGGCCCTTTGACTGAATCCAAACTTCACAGAACAAATCAACTTATTAAAAGGATTTATTCTGTAAAACTTGGACTCAGTTGAAAGGCCACACACAAGGACCCAGAAGACTATGTGTGGCCTTGAGGCTGCAGGTTCCCCACCCCTCAGGGCCTAGAGCATGGTAGAGAGGGGAGGGAACAAATATTTGCTACGCAGCTGCTATGTGCCAGGCTGTATGTTAAGCCCCTTTCAAATATTACATCATTTAATGTCTAAAACAAGACTGAGAGGTAATAATCACCTAACAATTGCTTGTCCACTGACTGACAGATAAGTGTGGTAAGTCTTGTATGAAAAATTGCTGAGTGAAGTGAGATGATTCAAGGGAAAACAATCACAGCTATGTATATTGTAAGACCAAAAACTGAAAGGAGATATTAACTAAAGAGATCCTCTTAGCTCTCAAGAAGAAGAGAAAACAGCTCTTGTCCTGTCTCCTTATTCTTCCTTACAGAGGTGGATGGGTGGGTGGGAAGGAGAGGTGGAAGTGAGAGGACAGTGTCTATGGAATGTTACATATCCTGTCACACTTCATTACTCTTCCTTATAGCATTTTTCCCCTCTTTGACTCTTTGTCATGGGGTGTCCCTCTGTATAGGGGTGGACATAGAGCTATTAAGACATTAAGATGATAAAACTGCCATTCAATAAAAAAAGGCATGTGCCTACACCAAGCCGCCACCTACATCCTCAGACTGCCCTGGATTTCTGTTATTGCACTGTAGCAGGGATAGGACTCTGGGGAGGGTCAGAAAGCAACCCCTTGATGTTGGAATCATAAGGTGGAGCTACAATTAAACATTGCCCACTATGGATCCAGAAAGGGAGAAACAATAAACAGCCCTGAGGTTGTCACTCCTTGGCACTCTTCCAGGGAGTGTGAGTGGGGTGAGTGGGGCTGCAGCCACAGGGTTTGTGCACAGGCTGCAGGTGCCTGGGGATCACTGTGCATCAGCAGCACACAGGTAGGTGGCTGAGTCTCCAGGCTCAGAGGAAGCGATATGCAGGGAGCTGTGACGATCCTTCATGTTCAACAATGATTTCAACCTTCCTTCTTCCTTTGTCCCAGAAACCAGGTAAAAGAGTAAGGTGAGGCCTTTCCCAGGATCCTGCCTGTACCACTGTACACTTGAAGAAGTTTGGTCTGAATAAGTGCAGTTGATAGTGATGTCTTCTCGCTCCTGGACACTCAGAAATGGAGGATTCTGTTCCACCTTCTGTTGGCAGCTGCCCCCTGTGCAAAAAGTTAATTTCAAATACTGGAAACTGGCCACCAGGTCACCATCCTCTTCCATATTGTTTTCTCAACTTCTGCCTCCCACAATGCATCCATGGAAACCCCATGTGATTTTAACTTGCCTCTTCCTCTTAGCACTCTGGGGATTATCTCCTTTTAAAGGTCTCATTTAATATTTTGGGGGAATGGTGAATCTCCATTTTCCCATCTCCAGAATTCCCAACTCACCTTTTAGCAGAAGCCACATGATCACTAATGAAGTCCTTAGGGGCTTCTCCATTCTCTCCTTTGCATTGATCAATAAACACTCAGATCTGAAACCTGGATTACACACCAGTACTCACTCTTGGAGGTGTCTTTCTCAAATCTAATGTTTGTAGTTCTGTCATTGTACCAGGAAACCCCAGTGATGCTTTAGCCTGACTGCCCAGCCAATCAGAGCTGCATCACTTATACTTTGCACAACACCCTTTTCACACATACATACATCCTCTGCTGAAGGTATTTTTGCCCATGATAGTGCTGCCCCCCCTAGACCAATCATGGAATTTTTAGGGCAATGAGAAAAAGTTCCTTAGGGAAGATTCCTGGCTACTTTAAGTACAGTAAAATGCTTTCAGTATTACTCTTAAGATATAAAATCTATTGCAACTTTCAAGGACACTTTAGGACAATGAGATCATAACTTTAGAGCTGGAAAGGACCTCAAAAACCATCTATTCTAATCTTCTTTTCCAGATGAGGAAACTGAATCCTGGATTGGTTGTGTGACCAACACTAGAAGTCCATAGTGACATCCCAGAGATGGGATTTTATACAATACCCTGTGACTCCAAATCCAAGACTCTTTCTCAGTCAATAAGCTTTTATTAAGTACCTACTACATGTCAGGCAGTATATGAAGAGCTGGGAATGCAAAGAAAGGCAAATGGAAGTCTCAACTCATGAGAGGAGTCATAATCTAATGAGGGAGACCATATGCCAACAACTATAAGTGATCAAACAAACATATGCACACGTACATATATATGTATATATATATTCAATCTGAAATAATCAGTAGACAGAAATCAGTAGAATTAAGGGATTATCAAAAAGAGTTCTCCCAGAAAGTGGAATTTTAGCTGAAACTTAAAGAAAGCTAGGCAAGCCAGGAAGCAGAGGTGAGAAGGGAGGGCATTCAAGAGGAAGTGGAAATGCCTGTAAAAAATTTTAGATTCTAGAGATGGAGTCTTTGTAGCAGATGCAGCAAGGTGGCCAGTGTCACTGGAATGAAGAGGGAATGGGGTGGTAAGGTGTATAAAGTTTGGAACATTCAGGCAGGAGACACATTAAGGAGATCTTTGACAGCCAGACAGTACAATCTTGGTGGTGATATGGAGCCAAAGAGTTGATTTAGAAGGGAGCATGGCATGGTCAGACCTGTGTTTTAGGAAGATGACTTTAATAGCTGAATAAAGGAGGGACTTGGAGTGAACAGTGACTTGAATCCTGTTAATGAATCCAATAATTTGTGAATCAGAAAGGACAAATATTACTGCAATTTCAGAATATGGCTTTTATAACAGCGATAATGAGCCTTTCACATAATTAAATTTCCTTAAAAAGTTCAGATCATAAGACTAAATTTACACAGAATTGTATCTATGGATCTCTAGTTAATATTGGGGGACTCCTTCCCCAAAGAGTTTATTTATATGTAGTCAGAGGATCTTCCCGTGGACAATACATACATACATATATATATATACATGTACATATGTATATTACATGTATATATATAAATTATATAAGCATATATTTCACTAACTGGTTAATAACTAATCAATTGACAAGTTGTTGGATTTTTTTTTTTTTTGGCAATTTCAGAATGCGTGGGAATGAGCCAGATGAGGGTGGGCATGGCTTCAGTAGCACTAGGAAGTGTATATCAGCACCCATCACTCAGGTCATAGATGTTATTCTGTGATCCCTGATAGAGTGTTTGTGTGTTTTTCACTGTCCAGATTCCATTATGGATTTTCCTTCTGAATGGTTGGAGTGGGGATGGCTCTAAGTGAGGTGGAATGTAGTGCGATCAGACATCCATGGAGTGCTATGGGCCACTGGAGGATCCCAGAAATGCTGTGGACCTAGAGGAGATGGGAATTAGTGGAGTGAATAAAGTTCAGAATGGAGAGACTTTGAGCTAGACAAGAGCAGCAAACAGTGACACACAGACACATTGAGACCAACTGGAGGCAACTGTAGGGCTTCCCCCCTTCCTGTATTCCCTCAAAGCACTTGAAGAGGAAATTCTAGTGACTTTCACAGTCTGCCAAATTTATTCCTTTCCCTCTTTCTACAAGATAGGAAGGGATCTGAGGGAAAGGGGAGTCCATTCCAGATGCAGCAGATCCTGCAGCTTACTATTTGAAGACCTTTGACATTGTTGTCTAAGTGTTCCAGTGCTATTTTAATTCTCCTAATTGTTTTAATAAGTTAAAAGATCATGAGCAAACTCAATTACCTGCCAAATTCTATGACTGAAAGATCATGGATGAAGAAGGGAGAGTCACAGCAAGTGATAGGGCCTCAGAGAACAGACATGGGAGACATTTACTGTTCTTAGTCATTTGGAATGCACATAGATGGATACAGAACCTGGGCGCCAGCTACAGCCCATGGAGTCAGGAGCAAAATTTCACGTTGGAAAGACAGTGGACCAAGGGGCCATATACTTGGACACTGAAATATCTCCATGAAGTGAGGTTAATATCACATTATAACACTTTCCTTAGTACTGATCCCTAACATATTCTATGAGGTTAGACTGAGAAATTAGTAGATGCAACCTCTACCAGGTCACTGACTATCACCAAACTGGATCTCGTTGAGTTCTATAACCTTGTATTACCAATGTGTACACAGACCAGGGCAAGAGGCATTAAATAAGTGACTGATTCCAGAATCAAATGAAGGAGTTTGAATGAGAACCAGGAAGATAAGCAGTGACCATGCTTTTAGGGTATCATATACCCTCTCTGTAAGGATTTGCATTTCAGATCTAGAGTTTGTGCACAGCCTGCAGGTGCCAGGGGATCACTGTGCCCCCACAGCACAAAGGTAGGTGGCTGAGTCTTCAGGCTGGGCACCAGCGATGTGCAGAGAGCTATGGCGCTCCTTCCTGCTGATCATGGATTTTAACCTTCCACTCTGCTTCTCCTGTATAGTTATATAAAAGAGGGAGGTGATCCCTTTCCCAGGATCCTGCCTGAACCACTGCAGCCCTTGGTCAGTAGTTTCCGTGTAGCTGCAGTTGATCGTGGTGCTCTCTCCCTCCTGAATCTTCAGGGAATGAGGGCTCTGCTCAACCTTCTGTACGCAGCTCACCCCTGGGTAGAAAAACAATGTCAGACATAGGTCATCAGGTCAGCATCTCCCATCATTTTATCTCTATCACTTCCACAACACAGCCAGGAAGCCCCTTTTGATCAGTTCCGGACTGCCTCTAAATCCTTTCAGAAATAGCCTTTGACCTTTCCTCTTCCCATCTATAGAAACCCCTCAACTCACAGGCCAGGTGAAGACACAGGATCACTAATGAGGCTCCATGGTGTGTCTCCATCTTCCAGTAGCAGGCTCAGTGAACAGCTAGTTCTGAGTTCTGGGAAATGGATTCTTTAGTCAAAGAGAGACATTGTCATTTCTAAATGTATCTAGTTTTCTTTCATCCTGTGAAAGGGGGTAGGGATGATCAGCCAATCAGCCTGCTCTATCACATCACAGACTGTAAGCAGTCACATTCATAGAACCTCAGCCTGAGCACTCAGCTGAAGGTGTGTCAGACAATGACAATACTGCCCCTCTTAGGCCATGGATATCACATTTTTGGGCAATGAGAAAATGATTCCTACTCAGAATTCAAGAACGCTTTTGATGGAGAGATCATCATATTTCTGTTTTGTTTTTCTTCCTGTCAAGTTTTTTGTAAGCGCCTACTATGTGCAAATCACTGTTTTGGATGGAAATGCACAATCTGTGTGTCTATTGGGAGTGTGATGAATATAAGATGCACAGGGCAGAGAGTAGAATGTGATGGGGCAGAGGAAAGACATAAAATTATTAAAAAGAAATGAGGGAATAGAAAAGATACTAACTACATTCAGAAAGTCATGGCAAGGGTCATGGAAAAGATGTGCCTTCAAATGCGGAAGGGACAGTATAAAGTGGAGACTTTCAAAATTGAAGGAGGCTATTTAATCATGGGGCATGATATGAACAGAACAATTGAAATGTGAACCTGTAGGATGAAAATAGGAGCAGGGCAGAGAGTAGTCTAGCTTATCTAGACTAGATCCAAACTTCAGAGAACAAATCCTCTTGACAAAAGGATTTGTTCTCTGAAATTTGGATTCAGGCAAAGGACTGCACTTGAGGACCTAGAAGGACACATGTGACCTCAAGGCTGCAGGTTCTTCACCCCTGAAGTCTAGACCATGAATCCATGATGGGAGATATAGTGACATAGGGTTAGATCAATAGATTGGGACTACGTTGTGGAGGCCTTGAATTCCAACTTCAAGAGTTTGAACTTTACTCAGCAGGCCATGGGAAGCCTTGGAAGATTTTTGAGAAGAGATGTGACATCATTATGGTGGGCCATCATGAAAACCCTACAAATAGTGGCATTGAAGGCAGATTGCAGAGTGGACAGATAGTAGGACAAACATTTTGAAGGCTATAATACTTTAGAGAAGAAGAGATGAAAGACCTCATTGAATGAAGTAGAGCTCTCAAGTCATTGTATGTGATGGACAGGGACAGGGAAGAATCAGAAATGGCTCTTCCTATCATGGAATATGTAGCATGCATGGCTTGCTAGAGCTACACAGAAGAATGAGAGGGTACTCCTCTGTCTTCAGGTTGCTTCAAGTCTGCCCTGAGGAAGTCGTTTTGACCTATGTGTGAAATGAGTACTGGGGGCTATCAGACATGAGCTAAGTGTTGCAGTGGCTAGAATAGAGTTCCTATAGTCATGAAGATTTGAGTTCAAATCCCACCTCATACACTTAGTAGTTGTCTGACCCTTGGCAATAATCTCTCTTTTCCTCAGTTTCCTCATCTGTTTAATGGGAATAATCATAGTAACTATCTCTGAGGATTGTTGTTTGGATCACAAGATAAAAATTGAAAAATTGTAAGCACAGTGCCTGGCATGTAGGAAGTACTCAAGAAATGTTAAGTGTTTGTTTTTGTTTCAAGAAAGGAATTCTAGGGACATGTTAGGTTTCTGTTCCAAATGCATATCTACATGGTAGAAGGATCATTCTCCTGAGTGGGAGAGGTGCTACGGAAGCCTTCATCAACACAGCGACTATTAAATTTTTAAAAGTAACTAAAATCATTTCTGGAAAGAAATTCAGTTTGTTGTTGATTTTCAACTTGACTAGTTGGAATTTTCAGGAATTTGGAGTCCTGGAACCATGTACTTCAAGGAGATTGACAATATCAAGGTCAATGAGGGAAATATCTTTCTCATTTGTGTGTTCCAAAGTCAGAGATAAAATCAAACTGCTGGTTCTGGAAGAAGACCAAGAGTACCAGGACCTTTGAATCTCTCTTAGGCAAGGAAGTTGGCACTTTGTGCTAGGATCCATCCCAGACAGGTTTGAAAATGGGTAGGGGATTAATTGGAAATGATTTTGGGGTCAAAACAAATAGAATTTCTTAGGATAGTGAGAACTAAGAAAGTTTAAAGTCTAGTTCTAATCATGTTTTTACTGAAGTATAGGGCTTTCTGTTCTCAAAAGCAAATTTTTCTTATACCTTTAGCTTTTGTTATTTAAATGACTTCACGTTTTCCTCTAGTTTTTTTTTTGTTTGTTTAGTTGGTGTTATTCAGTCCTTTAATTTCAATGGTATGAGGAACATGGAAGTACAAATGAAGATGGGCAAATGTCCATCATTTTTAATCTTAGAGAGTTGTTTCCGGGACCTGAAAGGGTAAGAGAATTATTGATGTTCACATGGGTGATATTTGTCAGAGTAAAGACTTTCTCCCAAGCCTTCCTGACTCTGTGAATAGCCTTGTGATCAGGAAGATTGAGTCCAAGCACTATCTGAGATGCTTACTGTGTGAATCATTCATCCCCAGGTTCCCCATATGGAAACTGGTAATAATAATAGCTCCTTAGAGTTATTGTGAGAATCAAGTGAGATAATGTGAGAAAAACACTTTGAAAACTTACAACACTAGAGAAATTGTTTCTATTAGAATTCTTATTAGAATTAAGGAAGGATTAATGATTTCAGATATAGAAAAGTGGGCAACTGGAAATATGCCAAAATTGATATATAATAGTTGAGACAGAAGACTACAAGAGAGAATTATTAATGGAGGGAGAGGTGAGCATGGGGAGGTCTGTCGAGCCTTAGGCGCCCACCTGAAGAAAAAATGGAGCATGGAACAAGAAAATATCCTAATCTTAAGAAAAGACCTAGAGACACGGTCTTAGTAGGACAATCCTGCTATTGTGACCTGCTCTTCCTTGTTGGTGCTCCTGTTTAAGGCTGATTTGAGACTTGGCGATCTCTAGGGAGTTGCTACACATGTGAAGGTATATCAATGTCTCAATATTTATGTGTCAATGATGATGAAGAATTCAGAGAATTCTGAAGGACATTCAATGGCCTTAATCACCTGGCTCCTCCTACCTTTCCATACTTTCTTCTGATATCCGATGACACCAACTTCCTTGTAGCAACTAGGTGGCACAGTGAATAAAGTGCTGAGTTTGGAGCCACAAAAACCCGAGTTCAATCTGACCTCAGACATTCACTGACTCTGTGACCCTGAGCAAGTCACTTTACCTCTGTCTGTCTCAGTTTCATGAACTGTGCAGTGAGGATCATAACATCACCTACCTCCCAGGGTTTTTACTGGGATTGAAGGAGAATATTTATAAAGCCAAGTTAGCAGATTGCTTAGTACATAGTATGGAAGAGAGAAGGCAAACATTTGTTAAGCAGCTACTAGGTGCCAGGCTCTATGTTAAGCTCCTTCCAAATATCGCATCATTGAATGTCCAAAATAATACTAAGAGGTAATAGTCAGTTAACCATTGCTTATTGACTGACTGACAGAGAAGTGAGTGAGTGAAACAGGATGATTCAAGGGAAAACGATTACAGCCATATTGTATGACCAAAAATTGAACAGGGCCATTATCTAATTAGAGAGATCCTGTTGGCTCTCAAGAAGAAGCGAAAATGACCCTTGTCCTGTCCCCTTATACTTCTTTACAGAGGGGGATGGATGTGTGGGGAGGAGAGGTGAAAATGAGGGGACAGTGTCAATGCAATGTTACATATCCTGATACACTTGATTTCTGTTCTCTTTAGCGTTTTCCCCCTCTTCCATACTTTGTCATGGGGCAATCCCTCTGCATAGAGGTGAGCATAAAGAGTTATTAAGACACTAAGATGAAAAAAAGCCATTCAAGGTAAAGAAAAGGAGTATGAGTTCTACCAGGCCTCCACCAGCACCCTCAGACAGTCCTGGATTTCTTTTACTGCCCTGGAGCAGGGATAGGCCCCTAGGGAGCGTCAGAAAGCAAGGGATAAATTCTTGCTGTTGGAATAACAAGGTAGAGCTGCAATTAAATGATGCCCAGTGTGGATCCAGAAAGGAGATACGGTTTGGAGAAAAAATGAACAGCTCTGAGGCTTTCACTCCTTGGCACTCTTCCAGGGAGTACGAGGAGGACTGCAGTCACAGGTTTGTGCACAGGCTGCAGGTGCCTGGAGATCACTGTGCATCAGCAGCACACAGGTAGGTGGCTGAGTCTCCAGGCTGGGAGGCTCTGATGTGCAGAGAGCTGTGGCGATCATTTCTGCTCCACAAGGATTTGAACCTTCCTTCTTCCTTTGTCGCAGAAGTCAGGTAAAAGAGTAAGGTGGGACCTTTCCCAGGATCCTGCCTGAACCACTGCACATATTGAGAATTTTTGTCTGAATAACTGCAGTTGATAGTAATGTCATCTCCCTCCTGGACACTCAGAAATGGAGGATTCTGTTCCACCTTCTGTTGACAGCTCCCCCCTGTGCAAAAAGATAATTTCACACACTGGAAACCGGTCATCAGATCACCATCCCCTTCCATATTGTTTCCCCACCCTCTATCTCCCACAACACATCCAAGGAGACTTCATGTATTTTTAACATGCCTCTCCCCCTTAGCACTGTGGAGAATGTCCCCTTTTTAAGGTCCTATTCAACATTTTCCGAGAATGGTGACTCACCATTCTCCCATCTCCGCAGACCCCAACTCACCTTTTAGCAGAAGCCACATGATCACTAATGAAGTCCTTAGGGGTTTCTCCATTCTCTCCTTTCCCTTGATCAATAAGTATGGAGATCTGAAACCAGGCATACACACCAGTACTCCCTATTGGAGGTGACTTTCTCAAGTCTAAATGTTTGTAGATCTCTAATTGTACCAGGAAACACCACTGATACTTTATCCTGGCTGCCCAGCCAATCAGAGCTGCATCTGTTATACATTACACAAGATCCCATTCAGAGATACACAGATGCTCTGAGGAAGGCATCTTTGCCCACGGTAGTGCTGCCCCCCTTAGGCCAGCCATGGAATTTTTAGGGCACTGAGAAAAAGTTTATTAGGAAAGATTCCTGGCTACTTTGAATACAGTAAGACATTTCAGTACTATTTTAAAGACATAAAATCTGTTGGAACTTTCTAAGACATTTTAACATGATAATATCATGGCTTTAGAAGTGGAAAGAACACAAAAAATCATCTATTCTAATCTTATTTTCCAAAGGAGAAAACTGAATTCTGGATTGATTGTATGATCAATACTGGAAGTCCACAGTGACATCTCAGAGATGGGATTTTATACAATATCCTGTGACAACAAATCCAAGTCTCTTTCTCTGTCAATAACCATTTATTAAGCACCTACTATGTCCCAGACATTCTACTAAGAGCTGGGGATGCAAAAAATGGAAAATGGAAGTCTCAGCTCCTGAGGGGACTCACAGATGGGGAGACCATTTGCAAACACATATGCATGATCAAATGCCCACACATATTCAATCTGAGATAATCAACAGACAGAAATCAATAGAATTAAGGGAGAATAAGAAAGATTTCTCACAGAAAGTGAGATTTTAGCTTCAACTTAAAGAATGCTAGACAAGCCAGGAGGCAGAGATGAGCAGGGAGGGCATGCAAGAGGAAGTGGAAATGCCACTAAAAATTCCTAGCTTTAGGAGATGGAGTCATTGTAACAGGTGCAGCAAGGTGGCCAGAGTCACAGGAATGAAGAGGGGGTGATTGTGAGTGGGGTGGTAAGGTGTATAAAGGTTGTCAAATTTAAGGAGGAGACACATGAAGAATATCTTTGAAGGACAGAGAGCAGATTCTATCCTGGTGGTGATATGGAGCCAAAGAGCTGATTTAGTAGGGGGCAGGACATGGTCAGATCTGTTTTATGAAGGTGACATTAATATCTGAATAGAGGAGGAGCTTGGGGTAGGGAGTGACTTGAATCCTGTTAATGATTCTAATAGTTTGTGAATCAGAAAGGACAAATATTACTGCAATTTCAGAATATGGTCTTTTATAACGGGGATGATGAGCCTTATTTAATTGCATATCATTAAAACGTTCAGATCATAACAGTAAATTTACATAGGACTAGATCTAGACATCACTTGTTAATATTAGGGCACCCCTCCCCTAAATTGTTTATTTTTATGTGATCAGAGCAACCTCCAGTGACCAAATTATATACCTCATCCAATAATGGTTAATCATTAACTGATCAATTGATAAGTTTTTTGGTGATTTCAGAATGTATGGGAATGACCCAGATGTGGGAGGGCACAGCTTCAGTAGCATTAGGAAGTCCAGACCAGCATTCATCCCTCTGGTCATAGAAGTTATTTTATGCTCCCCTATACAGTGACTGTGTGTTTTTCACTGTCTAGACTCTATTATGGATATTTTTTCTGAACAATTAGAGTGAAGATGACTAAGTTTGATGGAATGTGGTGGAAGCAGAGATCTGTGGACTGCTGTGTGTCGAGGAGAATCTCAGAAGTGTTGTCAAAGTAAAGATGGGAATTGGTGGAGTGGATAAAGATCACAATGAAGAAGGTTGGAGGCTCTCAAGATTAGCAAACTCTGAAAATTACCATAGTGAGATCAAGTGGAGGCAACTCTAAGGCTTCCCCCTGCCTCTGTTTCCTCAAAGAATTTGATGAGGAGATCCTAGTCACTCCTATACTCTACCAAATCTATTCCGTTTCCTCCTTCTACAAGATAACAAGGGGTCTGAGGAAAAGGGGAGTCCATTCCAGGTGCAATAGATCCTGCAGCTTGCTATTTTAAAGCCCTTTACATTGTTTTCTAAGTGTAGCTGCACTGTTTCAATATACATAAATGCTTTAATAAATCCAAAGATCATTAACAAAATTATTTAACTATCAAATTCTATGACTGAAGTATCACCAGTGAGGAAGGAAGAGTCATAGTATTTGATAGGGTCTCAGAGAATAAATAGGAGAATATAAATGTAATGGAATACTTTTGTGCTATAAGAAATGATGAACAGGAAGACTGCAGGGAGGCCTGGAAAGACTTTTATGATCTGATGCTGAGTGAAAGGAGCAGAAGCAGGAGAATTTTACATACAGCAACAACCACAGTGTGTGAGAATTTTTTCTGGTGGACCTAAACCTAAATTGTAATGCAAGGACTTAAAAAATTTCTAGTGGTCTCTTAAGGCAAAATGCCTTCCACATCCAGAGAAGGAACTATGGAATTCAATCGCAGAATGCAGCAGATCATTTTCTTTGTTATTACGTTTTGGTTTGTTTTATGATCTCTCTCATTCATTTTAATTCTTCTATACAACATGACTAAGGTGAAAATGTCTTTAATAGGAAGGTATCTGTAGAACGTATGTAAAGTTGTATGCCATCTCAGGGAGGAAGGGGGGAATGCAGGAGGAAAACTCTAAGTTATATGGAAGTAACAGTAGAACACTGAAAACAACTAAAATAATGATAAAAATTTTTAAAAAAGAATAGACAGGAGAGACACTTGCCTTATTTAGTACTTTCGGACACGTATAGACTGATATATCTATCAATCACACCTGGGAGCCTGCTCTAGTGCATGGAATCAGGAGCAAAATTCTACATGGAAAAGAGAGTGGGGCATGGAGCTATATCCCAGAGCAAAGAAATATCTCCGTGAAAGTAGCATTAGCTGGCTAAAGCTATGTTATACCACTCCTCATTGATGACCCCTAACACATTTTGTGAGACTAGACTGAACAATCAAGACATGTGACCTACCAAGTCACTGACTATCATCCAATTTGACCTTGTTCTGTCCTATAACTTTATATTAGCAATGTTTACACAGGCTAGGATGGAAGACATTAGATAAGTGAGTGATTCCAGATTCAAATGAAGGAGTTTAAATGAGAACCAGGAAAATAAGCAGAGGACGTGCTTTCAGGGTGCCACAGTGTGCTTTCTGTAAGGGTCTGTGTCTCAGATCTAGGGTTTGTGCACAGGCTGCAGGTGTCTTGGGATCACTGTGCATCAGCAGCACACAGGTAGGTGGCTGAGTCTCCAGGCTGGGAGGCTCTGATGTGCAGAGAGCTGTGACGATCCTTCATGTTCAAGAAGGATTTGAACCTTCCTTCTTCCTTTGTCCCAGAAGCCAGGTAAAAGAGCAGGGTGAGGCCTTTCCCAGGATCCTGCCTGAACCACTGTAGGCCTCTGGAAGCTTGGTCTGAATAAGTGCAGTTGATAGTAATGTCCTCTCCCTGCTGGACACTCAGAAATGGAGGATTCTGTTCCACCTTCTGTTGACAGCTCGCCCCTGTGCGAAAAAACAATTTCAACCACTTGAAACTGGTCATCAGGTCTTCATCCCCTTCAATATTGTATCCTTACCCACTGCTGCCAAAACTCATCCATGGAAACGTTGTGTGTTTTTAGCTTTCATCTCCCACTTTGCACTCTGGGGATTGTCCTCATTATATTTTGGGAGAATGGTGAATCTCCATTTTCTTACCTCCACGCACCCCAACTCACCTTTTAGTAGAAGCCAGATGATCACTAATGAAGTCCTTAAGGGCATTTCCATCCTCATGCCTTGATCAATAAGAACCCAAATCTGAAATCTTGATTACACACCAGTACTCTGTATAGGAGATGTCTTTCTCAAAACTAAATTTTAGAGTTCTGTCATCATACCAGGAAACCCTAGTGATGCTTCAGCCTGGCAGCCCAGCCAATCAGAGCTGCATCTGTTATACATTACACAAGATCCCACTCACAGACACACATCCTCTGGCTGAAGGGATTTTTGCCCATCTTGGTGATGTCCCCTTAGGCCAACCATGGAATTTTGAGGGCAATGAGAAAAAGTTCACTGGGAAACATTGCTGGCTCATTTGAGTACAGTAAGAGGTTTTCAGTTCTATTCTTAGCATATAAAATCTGCTGGAACTTTTTAAGACATTTTATTTTATTTTTGAATTAATTTATTTGTTTTTAGTTTTCTACAATCACTTCCATATATTTTAGTTTTTCTCTCCCTCCATGCTCTGTCTTCCTCCCTCCCTCCTCCTACCCTCCCTGCAATCATATATAGGTTCTACACATATATTTTTCTCAAATACATTTTCACTTTAGTCATGTTCATAGGAGAATTAAAATAAGTATGAGAAACCATGAAAAGAAGCAAAACAACACAAAACACAAGACAAGAGAAAAAAATCTGCCTCATTCTGTGATCCTGTTCCATAGTTCTTTCTCTGAATGGGGAAGATGTTTTGCCTCAAGAGTCCATTGGGAATTTTTCAGGTCCTTGCATTGCGGTGAAGGACTAAGTCTACCAGAAAATGGTATTTGATACAATACACTATGATTCTAAATCCAAGGCTCTTTCTCAGTCAAAAAACATTTATTAATCACCTACTACGTGCCAGACAGTATATTAAGAGCTGGGGATGCAAAGGAAGGAAAATGGAAGTCTCAGCTCATGAGGCGATAGACTGTGTAACAGCGGAGGCCATTTGCCAACAAGTCTATATGAACGGACACACACACATATTCAATTTGAGATAATCAGCAGGCAGAAATCAATCGAATTAATGGAGAATAAGAAAGATTTCCCAACGAAAGGGGAATTTTAACTGAGACTTAAAAAATGCTCTGCAAGCTAGGCAGAAGAGATGAGCAGGGAGGGCATTGAAGAGGAAGTGGAAATGCCAATAAAATTCCTAGATTCAGGAGATGGAGTCTTTTTTTAACAGGTTGACCAAAGTGGCCAGTCACTGCAATGAAGAGAGGTGCTTGCAAGTAGGTGGGAAGGTGTATAAAGTTTGGAACATTTAAGGGGCAGATACATTAAGGAGATCCTTGAAGGTCAAACGGAAGATTCCCTTCTGGTATTGATACGGAACAAAGGAGCTAATTTATTTAGTAGGGAGGTTGAGATAGTCAGATCAGGGTTTTAAGAAGATGATTTTGAGAGCAGAATACAAAAGGGAATTGGAAAGGGGAGTGACTTCAATCCTGTTAATGAATCCAATACTGCAATTTCAGATTATGGCTTTTATAACGGGGATGATGAGCCTTTCATATAATTTAATTTCATTACAAAGTTCAGATCATAAGACTAAATTTACACAGGGCAGGGATAGAGATCACTAGTTAATATTAGATGACCCCCTCCCTTAAATAGCGTATTAATATGTGATTAGATCACCCTCCAGTGACCAAAGTATATACCTCACCATTAATGGTTTATAATTAACCAATTGATAAGATTTTTTGGTGATTTCAGAATGCATGTGAATGAATGAGACGACACGTGGGCACAGCTTCAGTAGCATTAAGAAGTCCATACCGGCATCCATCCCTCTGATCATTGATACCATTTTGTTCTCCCTGATGGAGTGGCTGTGTGAGTTTCACTGTTCAGACGCCATTATGAATTTTCTTTCTGAGTGATTGGAGTGGAGAGGACTCTAAGTGGGGAGGAATGTAGTGGGGGCCGAGATCTGTGGAGTGCTATGAGCCCCTGGAGGATCCCAGAAGTGTTGTGGAAGTAAAGATGGGAATTGGTGAAGTGGATAAAGATCACAATGGAGAGTTTTTGATCCTGTCAAGATGAGCAAATTGTCAAAATTGTCATAGTGAGACTAAGTGGAGGCAACTTTAAGGCTTCCTCGTCCCTCTGTTCCCTCAGAGCACTTGATGAGGAGATCCTAGTAACTCCTACAGCCTACCAAATCTATTGCTTTCCCTAATTCTAGAGAACAGGAAGGATTCAATGGAAAGAGGAGTCCATTCAAGGTGCAATACATGCTACAGCTTGATGTTTGAAACCTTTTACGTTTCTGTCTAACCTTACTGTCCTAATTTAATTTACCTGATTATTTTTTATAGGTCAAAAGATTATTGAAAAATCACTTAACTGTGAAATTCTATGACTAGGATTATCAATGAGGAAAGAATAGACATAGTTTGTGATAGGGACTCCGAGAATAGATATGAGAGACATTTGCTATATTTAATAATTTGGGACACATATGGATTGATACAGAACCTGGGGGCCTGCTACAGTCCATGGAATCAGGAATAAAAACTAACATTTGACAGACAGTGGGTCATGGGGCTTTATTCCAGAATAAAGAATTGCTTTACTGAGGTGAGTATTAGCAGGCTGAAGCTATGTGATAGCACTTTCTTTAATACTGACCCCTAACATATTCTGTGAGTCTAGACTGAGTAAATAAGAGATGTGACCTCTACCAGGTCACTGACTACCCCCGATTTTGATCTAGTTCTGGTCTATAACATTGTATTACCAATGGATACACAGGCCAGGGTGGAAGACATTAGATAAGTGACTGATTCCTGAATCAAATGAAAGAGTTTAAAAATTTGAGTACAGTAAGAGGCTTTCAGTTCTATTCGTAGCAATATAAAATCTGCTGGAACTTTTTAAGCCATTTTATTTTATTTTTGATTTAATTGATTTGTTTTCAGTTTTCTACAAGCACTTCCATATATCTTAGTTTTTCACTCCCTCTGTCCTCTGTCTTCCTCCCTCCCTCCTTCTACCCTCCCTGAGACAGTGTGCAATCATATATAGCTTCTACACATACATTCTTATTAAATGCATTTTCATTATTGCATAGGAGGCTTATTCTTCTTGCATAGAAGAATTAAAATGAATGGGAGAAACCATGAAAAGAAATAAAACAACACAAGAGAAAAAAATCTGCCTCGTTCTGTGATCCTATTCCATAGTTCTTTCTCTGGATTTGGAAAGCTTTTTGCCTCAAGAGTTCATTAGGAATTTTTAGGTCCTTGCATTGCTGTGAAGAACTAAGTCTACCAGAAAAATTCCTCTCACACTGTGGTTGTCCCTGTGTGCAAAGTTCTCCTGGTTCTACTCCTTTCACTCAGCATCAGTTCATGTAAGTCCTTCCAGGTTCCTCTGAAGTTTTCCTGTTCACAATTTCTTATAGCACAATAGTATTCCATTACATTCAAATACCATAACTTGTTCAGGCATTCCCCAGTTGATGAGCATCTCCTTGATTTCCATTTCTTGACTACCACAAAGAGAGTTGCTATAAATATTTTTGTACATATAGGGGTCTTTCCCATTTTTATGATTTCTTTGGGATAAAGTCGTAGAAGTGAAATTGCTGGGTCAAAATGTATGCAAATCTTTGTAGTCCTTTGGCCATAGTTCCACATTGCTCTGTGGAATGTTTGGATCAGCTCATAGCTCCACCAACAATGAATGAGTGTTCCAACTCTTCCACATCATCTCCAACATTTTTCTAAGACATTTTACTATGATAATATCATGGCTTTAGAGATGAAAAGGAACTCAAAGACCATTTATTGTAATATTCTTTTCCAAATGAGAAAAATGAATCTTGGATGGGTTGTGTGATCAACACTGAAAGTCCCTAGTGACATCTCAGAGATGGGATTTCATACAATACACAGTGAGTCTAAATCCAAGGATCTTTCTCAGTCAATAAACATTTATTAAGCACCTACTACATGGCAGACAGTATGCTAAGAGTTGGGGATTCATAGAAAGGAAAATGGAAGTCTCAGCTCATGAGGGGAGTCACAGTCTAATGGGGGAGATCAGTTGCCAACAGCTGTATGTGATCTAATACACACACATGTTCAATTTGACATAATCAACAGAGAGAAATCAATAGAAGTAAGGGAAAATAAGAAAAATTTCTTGCAGAAAGTGGGATTTTAGCTGAGACTTAAAGAATGCTGGGCAAGCTAGGCAGCAGAGATGAGCAGGGAGGGCATTGAAGAGGAAGTGGAAATGCCAGTAATAATTCCTAGATTCAGGAGATGGAGTCTTTGTAACAGGTTCAACAAGGCAACCAGAATTATCGCAATGAAGACGAGGTGCTTGCAAGTAGGTAGTAAATTGTATAAAGGTTAGAAAATTTAAAGAGGAGACACATTCAGAAGATTTTTGAAGGCCAGACAGCAGATTCCATCCTGGTGGTGATATGGAGCCAAAGAGCTGATTTAGTAGGGGGCAGGACTTGCTCAGATCTCTGACTTGGGAAGGTGCCTTTAATAGCTGAGTAGAGGCGGGACTTGGGGTGGAGAATGACTTGAATCCTGTTAATAAATCCAATAGTTTGTGATTTTGAAAAGACAATGTTACTGCAGTTTCAGAATATGGCTTTTATAACAGGGCTGATAAGCCTTTCATATAACTTAATTTCATTACAAGTTCAGATCATAAGACTAAATTTACATAGGACAATGTTGGAGATCACTAGTTAATATTAGAGGACCCTTCCCCTAAATAGTTTATTTATTTGTGATCAGATCACCCTCCAGTAACCAAAAATATATACTTTGCCCATTCATGGTTAATAATTATTCAGTTGATAAGGTTTTTCTTGGTAATTTCAGAATGCATGTGAAGGAGCCAGATGTTTGGGTTGAAGGGCACTGCTTCAGTAGCATTAGGAAGTCCATACAGGCTTCCATCCCTCTGATCACACATAGTATTTCGTGATCCCTGATGGAGTGGCTGTGTGTGTTTCACTGTTCCGACTCCATTATGAATTTTCTTTCTGAATGATTGGAGTGAGGATGTCTCTAAGTGAGGTGGAATGTAGTGGGAGCAGAGGTCCGTGGTGTGCTGTGAGACCCTGGAGGATCCCAGAAGTGTTATAGAGGTAAAGATGAAAATTGATGGAGTGAATAAAGATCACAATGGAGAGGGTTTGAGACTGTCAAGATGAACAAACTGTCAAAATTATGGTATTTAGACTAAGTAGAGGCAACTTTTGGGTTTCCTCCTCCCTCTGTTCCCTCAAAGCACTTGATGAGGAGATCCTCATAACTCCTACAGTCTACCAAATCTATTGCCTTAATGCCTTCTACAGAATGGGAAGGGATTTAGTCGAAAGAAGAGTCCATTAAAGGTGAATAGATGTTGCTGCTTGCTGTTTGAAACCTTTCACATTTCTGTCTAATGTTGCTGGGCTAAATTTAATTTACCTTATTACTTTTATTAAGTCAAAAGATCATTAACAAAATCAGTTAACTGTCAAATCCTATGACTGGGATCATCAATGAGGAAAGAAGAGACATAGTTTGTGATAGGGTCTCAGAGAACAGATATGAGACACATGGATTGATACAGAAGCTGGGGGCCTACTACAGTCCATGGAATCAGGAGCAAAAATACATGTTGGAAAGACAGCGGGACATGGGGCTATATCCCAGAACAAAGCACTGTTTCACTGAAGTGAACATTAGCAGGCTAATGCTAAGTGATAGCACTTTCCTTGGTACTGACCCCTAGCATATTCTGTGAGTCTAGACTGAGTAAATAAGAGATATGACCTCTACCAGGTCACTGACTCCCACCCAATTTGATCTAGTTCTGTTCTATAACTGTGTATTACCAATGGGTACACAGGCCAGGGCAAGAGGCATTAGATAAGTGACTGATTCCAGAATCAAATGAAGGAGTTTAAACAAGAACCAGAAGAATGAGCCATGGACATACTTTTAGGACATCATACATGCTCTCTGCAAGGGTCTATGTCTCAGCTCTAAGAATTGTGCACAGTCTGCAGATGCCAGGGAATCACTGTGCCTCTATAGCACAGAGGTAGGTGGCTGAGTCTTCAGGCTGGGCATCAGTGATGTGCAGGGAGCTATGGCGCTCATTCATTCTGATCATGGATCTTAACCTTCCCTTCTGCTGCTCCTCTGAAATTAGGTAAAATAGGGAGGTGAGGCCTGTCCTAGGATCCTGCCTGAACCACTGTAGCCCTTGGTTAGTAGTTTCTGTGTAACTGCAGTTGATTATGGCTCTCTCTCCCTCCTGGATCTTCAGGGTCTGAGGGCTCTGCTCCACCTCCTGTAGACAGCTCACCCCTGGGCAGAAAGACAATGTCAGAAATAGGTTATCAGGTCAGCATCTCCCATCATTTTATCTCCATCACTTCCACAACACAGCCTGGAAGCCCCATTTGATCAGTCCCTGACTGCCTCTAAATCCTTTCAGAAATGGCCTCTGATCTTGCCTCTTCCCAGCTATAGAAATCCCTCAACTCACAGGGCAGGTGAAGACACAGGATCACTAATGAGGCTCCATAGTGTGTCTCCATCTTCCAATACCCTGGTCAATTCTAGGTTCTGGGAAATGGGTTCTTTAGTCAGAGTGACTTTGTCAGTTCTAAATGGGTCTAGTTTTCTTTCTCTCTGTGAAATAGTATAGAGTGATTAGCCTGACTCCTTAGCCAATCAGCCTGCTCTGTCATGGAACACTGTAAACAGTCACATGTATAGATGCTCAGCCTGAGCACTGCCCTGAAGGAATGTCAGAGAATGGCACTGTTGCCCCCCTCAGGTCATGGATGTTACCTTTTTTGAGCAATAAGAAAATGATCCCTCCTGGAATTCATGAATGTTTAGGCAGACAGATCATCATATTTCTGTTTTTTTCCTAAAAGATAAGTCTTTTGTAAGTGTCTGCTATGTGCAAATCTCTGTTGTGGACTGAAACACATGCCAAGCTGTATTTCTATTGGGAGTGATGAATATGAAATGCACTCAGGGCACTAGGTGGAATGTTGATGGGGTAGAGGAACAACATAAAAATTGTTAAAAAGAAATTAGGAAATAGAACAGATACCCACTGAATTCAGAGAATCATGGCTAATATCATGGGGGACAGGAGTCTTCACATTCTGAATGACATCACAAGTTGGAGATGTGTGGATACTGAAGGGAGGCTACTGAACAACTCGGGGATGACATGAACAGAGGAATTGAAATGGGAACCTGTAGGATGAGAATGAAGGTGGGGGCAGAGATTAATCTAGCAACATTCACAGAACAAATCCTTTTATTAAGTGGATTTGTTCTGTGAAGTTTGGATTCAGTCAAAGGGCTGCACTTGAGGACATAGAGCCCCACATGTGCCTTCGAGGCTACATGTTTCTCACCACTGAATTCTAGACCATGACATCATGAAGGGGTGTAAAGTGATATATGTTTAGATCAACAGGTTGGGACCACTTTGTGCAGGACCATGAATTCCAGGATCAGGAGTTTCAAATTTAGTTGGCAGGCAATAGGGAGCCATGGAAGAATTTTGAGAAAAGTCATGATATCACCATGTTGGGCCATTGTGAAGATCCCACAGATAGCGGAATTGAAAGCAAATTATGGACAGATTGAAGGACAAATCATGCTGTGGAAACTATCATCACAAGGTCTATTAAATTTATGAAAGTAATTGCAGTCATTTCTGGAGAGAAATACAGTTGGTTGTTGGCTCTTAGCTGAGGTAGTTGGACTTTTAAGAATTTGGAATTCTGGAACCATGTAGGTCAAGGTGATTGGCAATATCATGGGCCGTGAGGGAAATGTCTTCATGGGTTGAGTGTTCCATACCCAGAGATAAAATCTGGTCACTGGTTCTAGAAGGAGACCAAGAGCACCAGTAGCTTTTCCCACTGGCATCTCTCTTGGGCAAGGAAGTTTTTGTTATTTAATGACTTCACATTTTCCTCCAGGTATTTTTTTGTTTGGTTGTTATTTAGTCCTTTAATTTCAATGGTATGAGGAACACGGATGTACTAATGAAGATGGGCAAATGTCCATCATTTTTAGTCTAAGAGAGTTGTTTGGGGGACCTGAAAAGGTAAGAGAAGTCCTGATGTTCGCACAGGTGATGTTTGTTAGAGGAAAGACTTTCATCCAAGCCTTCCTAACTCTGAGGATAGCCTTTCAATCAGGAAAATGACTTCAAGTACTCACTATCTGAGATACTTACTGTGGGAATCATTCAACCATAGGTTCCCCATATGCAAAATCACAATATTCATAGCTTCTTAGAATTGTTGTGAGAATCAAATGAGGTAATGTGTGAAAAATACTTTGAAAACTTAAAACCCTCCAGCAATGCTAGATATGATGGTGATGATGCTTAGGTTGCATTCTTTCTCCTATTATTATTATTAGAATTCTTATTTGAATCGAGGAAGGATTAATAATTTCAGACATAGATAAGTTGACAACTAGAAATATGTAATAATTGAAACACAGTAAGTGAGATAGGAGGATACAAGAGAAAAGTGTTGATGGAGGGAAAAGAGGGGATCGGGATGTCTGCCAAGTCTTAGGGGACCATGTGAGGAAAAAGGGGAGCATGGAGCAAGGAACTATCCTAGATTTAAGAAAAACATCCTGAGACTTGGTCTGAATGGCAGAATCCTGCTATCATGACCCTCTCTTTTGTGTTGATGCTCCTGTATAAGACTGGTTTCAGACTTGTGATCTCTGGCAAATGGTTAACATACGATGGCATATTAGTGTCTCTTAATATTTGTGTGTCAATGATGAAGAATTCAGAGAATTCTGAAGGATATACAAAGCCCTTCATCACCTGACTCCTCCTAACTTTCCAGGTTTTCGTTTGATATTTGATGATACCAACTTCCTTGTAGCAACTAGGTGGCACAGCGAATAAAGTGCTGAGTTTGGAGCCACAAAAACCTGAGTTCCAAACTGACCTCAGACATTCATTGACTCTGTGACCCTGGGCAAGTCACTATACCTCTGTCTGTCTCAATTTCCTGAACTGTCAGTGAGGATCATAATAGCACCTACCTCCCAGAGTTTTTATTGGAATTAAATG
Source organism: Notamacropus eugenii (assembly GCF_028372415.1). NCBI lineage: Eukaryota > Metazoa > Chordata > Mammalia > Diprotodontia > Macropodidae > Notamacropus > Notamacropus eugenii. Next base: position 11,193,107 of record NC_092878.1, read on the forward strand.
GGAATATTTATAAAGCTAAGTTAGCAGATTGCCTAGTACACAGTATAGAAGAGAGGAGGCAAACATTTTTTAAGCAGCTACTAGATGCCGGGCTCTACGTTAAGCCCCTTCTAAATATCGCGTCATTGAATGTTCAGAGAAGTGTGGTAAGTATTATATGAAGTACAAGTGGCTGAACTAGAATGACAGCAAGGGGAAAAAAGATTACAACAATGTATATGGTAATCACAAAAATTCCAAAGGGATTATTCCTAATTAAAAAATGAAGTTTGTTTTGGAAAAGAAGAGGAAATATAACTCCTCCTTTTCTCTTCCACTTCTTTACAGAGATGAAAGAGTGAAGGTGGGAGTACAATGTGTGTGGAATATTTCTTATTCTATCACACCTGACAACTGTTTTGTCTCCTGTTTTTCCCCTCTTCTTAGAATCTTTGTCATAAGGGATGTTTCTCTGCATTGGGGTGGGCATAAAGGGATATGAAGACTTCAAGATTATATAATAACAATACAATAAAAAATGGCAAGGGTCCCCTACCAGGCTGCATTCCCAGAGAGCCCTGGATTTCTGTTTCTACCTTTCAGCAGGGATAGGCACCTGGGGATGGTCAGAAAGCAAGGGAAAATCCCTTAATGTTGGCATCTCATGGTAGAGCTTCAATTAAACAATGCTCACTATGGATCCAGAAATGAGATGAGGAAGGGAGAACAAATACACAGCTCTGAGGTTGTCACCCCATGGCATTCTTCCAGGGAGTGTGAGTAGGGCAGGAGCCACAGGGTTTGTGCATAGGCTGCAGGTGCCTAGGGATCACTGTGCATCAGCAGCACAGAGGTAGGTAGCTGAGTCTCCAGGCTGGGAAGCATTGATGTACAGAGAGCTGTGACGATCATTTCTGCTCAACGTGGATTTGAACCTTCCTTCTTCCTTTGTTCCAGAAGTCAGGTAAAAGACTGAGGTGATGCCTTTCCGAGGATCCTGCCTATACCACCATAGGCCTTTAGAAGCTTGGTCTGAATAAGTACAGTTGATAGTGATGTCCTCTCCCTCTTGGACACTCAGAAATGGAGGATTCTGTTCCACCTTCTGTTGAGAGCTCCCCCCTGTGCAAAAAAGAAAATTTCAGACATTGAAAACTGGTCATCAGGTCACCATCCCCTTCCATATTGTTTCCCCACACTCTACCTCCCACAACACATTCATGGAGACTTCCTGTATTTTTAACTTGCCTCTCCCCCTTAGCACTGTGTAGACTGTCCCCATCTTAAGGTCCCGTTCAATATTTTTGGAGAATGGTGACTCACCATTCTCCCATCTGCACAAATCCCAACTCACCTTTATGCAGAAGGCACATGATCACTAATGAAACCCTTAGGGGAGGCTCCATTCTCTCCTTTGCCTTGATCAATAAGAGCTCATAACTGAAACCTGGCATACACACCAATACTCCCTAATGGAAGTGAGTTTCTTAAATCTGAATGTTTAAAGATCTCTAATTGTACCAGAAAACACCACTGATACTTTATCCTGATTGCCCAGCCAATCAGAGCCACCTCTATTATACCTTACACAAGACCCCATTCAGAGATACACAGATGCTCTGAGGAAAGCATCTTTGCCCACGGTAGTGCTGCCCTCCTTAGGCCAACCGTGAAATTTTTATTGCCCTGAGAAAAAGTTCATTAGGAAAGATTCCTGGCTACTTTGAATACAGTAAGATATTATAGTACCAAAGACATAAAATCTGTTGGAACTTTCTAAGACATCTTAAGATGATAATATCAGTGGTTTTAGAGATGGAAAAGACCTAAAACCATCTATTCTAATCTTATTTTCCAAATGAGAAAACTGAATCCTGGATAGGTTGGGTGACCAACACTGGAAGTCCATAGTGACATCTCAGAGATGTGATTGTATATAATACCCTGCGAGTCCAAATCCAAGTCTCTTTCTCAGTCAATAATCATTTATTAAGCACCTATTATGTGCCACATATTTTACTAAGAGCTGAGGATGCACAAAAAGGAAAATGGGAGTCTCAACTCATGAGGGGAGTCAGATGGAGAGACCATTTGCAAACACCTATATATGATCAAATGTACACATATTTAATCTGAGATAATCAGCAGACAGAAATCAATAGAATTAAGGGAGAATAAGAAAGATTTCTCACAGAAAGTGAGATTTTAGCTGCAACTTAAAGAATGCTAGACAAGCCAGGGGGCAGAGATGAGCATGGAGGGCATGGAAGAGGAAGTGGAAATGCCACTAAAACTTCCTAGATTTAGGAGATGGAGTCATTGCAACAGGTGCAGCAAGGTGACCAGAGTCATTGGAATGTAGAGGTCGTGGTTTGAGAATCGGGCAGTATGATGTATAAAGATAGGAAAATTTAAGGGGGCGACACATTAAGAATATCTTTGAAGGACAGACAGCAGATAACATCCTGGTGGTGATATGGAGCCAAAGAGTTGATTTAGTAGGGGGCAGGACATGGTCAGATCTGTGTTTTAGGAAGGTGACTTTAACAGCTAAATAGAGGTGGGGCTTCTGGTGGGGAGTGACTTGAATTCTGTTAATGAATCCAATAGTTTGTGAATTTGAAAGGACAAATATTATTGCAATGTCAGAATATGGTTTTCAATACAGGGACGATGAGTCTTTCATATAATTTAGTTTCATTACAAGTTCCGATCATAATGCTAAATTTACATAGGCCTTGATCTAGAGATCACTTGTTAATATTAAGGGACCCTTCCCCTAAATAGTTTATTTATATGTGATCAGAGCAACCTGCAGTGACCAAACTATATGCCTCATCCAGTAATGGTTAATAATTAATTGATTAACTGACAAATTTTTTTTGGTGATTTCAGAATGCATGGGAATGAGCCAGAGAGGGTTGGGTACAACTTCAGTAGCATTAGGAAGTCCATAACAGCATTCATCTCTCTGGTCATAGAAGTTATTTTATAATCCCTTATAGAGTGGCTGTGTGTGTTTCACTGTTCAGACTCCATTATGAACTTTCTTTCTGAATGATTGGAGTGGGGATGGCTCTAAGTTGGGTGGAATGCAGAGGGAGCAGAGATCTGTGGAGCAGAGTGAGCCATGGAGAATCCGAAAAGTGTTGTGGAAGTAGAGATGGGAATTGTTAGGGTGGATAAAGATCACAATGGAGAGGATTGGAGCCTGTCAAGATGAGCAAACTCTGAAAATTACCATAGTGAGATCAAGTGGAGGCAACTCTAGGGCTTCCCCCTGCCTCTGTTCCCTCAAAGAACTTGATGAGGAGATCCTCATGACTCCTATAGCCTACCAAATCTATTTCCTTCCCTCCTTCTACAAGATACAAGGGGTTTGAGGGAAAGGTGAGTCAATTCCAGGTGTAAGAGATCCTGTAGTTTTCTATTTTAAAACCTTTCACACTGTTGTCTAACTGTAGTTGTGCTGTTTTAATATACCTAATTGCTTTAATAAATCAAAAGATCATTAACAAATTGGTTTACTGTCAAATTCTATGACTGAAGGATCATCAATGAGGAAGGAAGAGTCATAGTATGTGATAGGGTCTCAGAGAGTAAACAGAAGAATATGAATGTAATGGAATACCATTGTGCTGTAAGAAATGATGAACAGGGAGACTGCAGAGAGGCCTGGAAAGACTTATATGATGGGATGCTGAGTGAAAGGAGCAGAACCAGGAGAACGTTATATACAGCAACAACCACAGCGTGTGAAGATTTTTCTGGTGGACCTAGAACTACATTGCAATGCAAGGACTCAAAAAATTCCCAGTGGTCTCTTAGGGCAAAATGCCTTCCACATCCAGAGAAAGAACTATGGAATACGATCGCAGAATGTAGCAGATAATGTTCTTTTGTATTACGTTTTGGTTGTTTTATGATTTCTCTCATTCATTTTAATTCTTCTATGCAAAATGACTAAGGTGAAAATGTATTTAATAAGAATGCATATGTAGAATCTATATGAAACTGTACGCCATTTTGGGAAGGGACGGGGAAGAGAGGAGGAAAAATATCAGTTATATGTAAGTGATAGTAGAACACTGAAAACAACTAAAATAATAATAAAATTTTTTAAAAAAAGAATGGACAGGAGAGATACTTGCTTTATTCAGTAATTTTGGACACATGTAATTTGATATATCAATCAATCAGATCAATCAGCCTGCTCTAGTCCATGGAATGAGGAGCAAAATTTTACATGGGAAAGATAGTGGGGCATGGTGGGCTAAAGCTATGTTGTACCACTCCTCAGGGATGATGTCTAACATGTTTTGTGAGGCTAGACTGAGTAACTAAGAGATGTGACCTCTACCAGGTCACTTTCTACCACCGCACTTGATCTCATTCTGTTCTATAACTTTATATTACCAATGTGTATACACGTCAGGGTGGAAGACATTAGAGAAGCGAGTACTTCCAGAATCAAATGAAGGGTATAAATGAGAACCAGGAAAATCAGCAGGCAACATGCTTTCAGGGTGTCACAATATGCTCTCTATAAGGGCCTGTGTCACAGATCTAGGGTTTGTGCACAGCCTGCAGGTGCCTGGGGCTCACTGTGCATCAGCAGCACAGACGTAGGTGGCTGAGTCTCCAGGCTGGGAGGCAGTGATGTGCAGAGAGGTGTGACGATCATTTCTGCTCCACAAGGATTTGAACCTTCCTTCCTGCTTTGTGCCAGAAGCCAGGTAAAAGAACAAGATGAGGCCTTTCCCAGGATCCTGCCTGTACCACTGCACATTTTCAGAACGTTTCTCTGAATAAGTGCAGTTGATAGTAATATCCTCTCCCTCCTGGACACTCAGAAATGGAGGATTCTGTTCCACCTTCTGTTGACAGCTCCCCTCTGTGCGAAAAGATAATTTCTGACACTGGAAACTGGTCATCAAGTCACCATCCCCTTCCATATTGTTTCCCCACACTCTACCTCCCACAGCACATCCATGGAGACTTCATGTATTTTTAACTTGCCTCTCCCCCTTAGCATTGTGGAGAATGTCCCCTTCTTAAGGTCCCATTCAATATTTTGGGAGAATGGTGACTCACCATTCTCCCGTCTCCACAGACCCCAACTCACCTTTTAGCAGAAGCCACATGATCACTAATGAAGTCCATAGGAGCTTCTTCATTCTCTCCTTTCCCTTGATCAATAAATGCTGAGATCTGAAACCTCAGATACACAGCAGTACTCCCTATTGGAGGTGACTTTCTCAAATCTAAATGTTTGTAGATCTCTAATTGTACCAGGAAACCCCAGTGATACTTTAGCCTGCTGCCCAGCCAATCAGAGCTACATCTGTTACACATTACACAAGATCCCTTTCAGAGATACACAGATGCTCTGAGGAAGGCATCTTTGCCCACGATAGTGCTGCCTCCCTTAGGCCAACCATGGAATTATTATTGCTCTGAGAAAAAGTTCGTTAGGAAAGATTCCTGGCTAGTTTGAATACAGTAAGATGTTTCAGTATTATCATCTTAAGATGTCTTAGAATGATAATATCATGGCTTTAAATGTGGAAAGAACCCCAAAAAATAATCTATTCTAATCTTATTTTCCAAATGACAAAACTGAATCCTTGATTGGTTGGGTGATCAATGCTGGAAGTCCACAGTGACATGTCAGAGATGGGATTGTATACAATACCCTGTGACTCCAAATCCAAGTCTCTTTCTCAGTCAATAACCATTTATTAAACACCTACTGTGTCCCAGACATTCTACTAAGAGCTGGGGATGCAAAAAATGGAAAATGGAATTCTCAGTTCCTGAGGGCACTCACAGATGGGGAGACCATTTGCAAACACATATGCATGATCAAATGCCCACACATATTCAATCTGAGATAATCAACAGACAGAAATCAATAGAATTAAGGGAGAATAAGAAAGATTTCTCACAGAAAGTGAGATTTTAGCTGCAACTTAAAGAATGCTAGACAAGCTAGGAGGCAGAGATGAGCAGGGAGGGCGTGCAAGAGGAAGTGGAAATGCCACTAAAAATTCCTAGATTTAGGAGAGGGACAGGTGCAACAAGGTGCCCAGAGTCACAGGAATGAAGAGGGGGTGGTTGTGAGTGGGGCGGTAAGGTGTCTGAAGGTTGTGAAATTTAAGGAGGAGACACATGAAGAATATCTTTGAAGGACAGAGAGCAGATTCTATCCTGGCGGTGATATGGAGCCAAAGAGCTGATTTAGTAGGGGACAGGACATGGTCAGGTCTGTTTTATGAAGGTAACATTAATAACTGAATAGAGGAGGGGTTTGGGGTGGGGAGTGACTTGAATCCTGTTAATGATTCCAACAGTTTGTGAATCAGAAAGGACAAATATTACTGCAATTTCAGAATATGGCTTTTATAACAGGGATCATGAGCCTTATTTAATTGAATTTCATTAAAACGCTCAGATCATAACAGTAAATTTACATAGGACTAGGTCTAGACATCACTTGTTAATATTAGGGCCCGTCCTCTGAATTGTTTGTTTTCATGTGATCAGAGCAACCTCCAGTGATCAAATTATGTACCTCATCCAATAATGGTTAATTATTAATTGATCAATGGAGAAGTTTTTTGGTGATTTCAGAATGTATGGGAATGACCCAGATGTGGGAGGGCACAGCTTCAGTAGCATTAGGAAGTCCATACAAAAATTCATCCCTCTGGTCATAGAAGTTATTTTATAATCCCTTATACAATGACAGTGTCTTTCACTGTCTAGACTCCATTATGGATATTTTTTCTGAAGGATTGGAATGAGGATGGCTCTAAGTTGGGTGGAATGTAGTGGAAGCAGAGATCCGTGGACTGCTGTGAGTTGAGGAGAATCCCAGACGTGTTGTGGAAGAAAAATGGGAATTGATGGAGTGGATAAAGATCACAATAAAGAGGGTTGGAGCCTGTCAAGATGAGCAAACTCTGAAAATTACCATAGTGAGGTGAAGTGGAGAGAACTCTAGGGCTTCCCCCTGCCTCTGTTCCCTCAAAGAACTTGATGAGGAGATCCTAGTCACTCTTGTACTCTACCAAATCTATTCCCTTCCCTCCTTCTACAAGATAACAAGGGTTTTGAGGGAAAGGGAAGTCTGTTGCAGGTGCAATAGATCCTGCAGCTTGCTATTTTAAAGCCCTTTCATTGTTTGCTAAGTATAGCTGCACTGTTTCAATATACCCAATTGCTTTAATAAATTCAAAGGTCATTAACAAAATTATTTAACTATCAAATTCTATGACTGAAGTATCACCAATGAGGAAGGAAGAGTCATAGTATGTGATAGGGTCTCAGAGAATAAACAGGAGTATATGAATGTAATGGAATATTATTGTGCTGTAAGAAATGATGAACAGGAAGACTGCAGAGAGGCCTGGAAAGACTTTTATGAACTGATGTTGAGTGAAAGGAGCAGAACCAGGAGAATTTTATATACAGCAATAACCACAGTGTGTGAGAATTTTTTCTGGTGGACCTAAACCTAAATTGTAATGCAAGGACTTAAAAAATTCCCAGTGATCTCTTAGGGCAAAATGCCTTCCACATCCAGAGAAAGAACTATGCAATTTGATCATGTAATACAGCAGATCATTTTCTTTGTTATTACGTTTTGGTTTGTTTTATGATTTCTCTCATTCATTTTAATTCTTCTATACAACATGACTAAGATGAAAATGTATATAATAGGAAGGTGTGTTTACAGCCTATGTAAAATTGTATGCCTTCTCAGGGAGGAAGGGGGAGGGAGGAGGAAAAATCTAAACTATATGGAAGTAACAGTAGAACACTGAAAACAACTAAAATAATGATAAAATTTTTAACAAGAGAATAGACAGCAGAGACATTTGCCTTATTTAGTACTTTTGGACACGTATAGACTGATATATCTATCAATCACACCTGAGAGCCTGCTCTAGTCCATGGAATCAGAAGCAAAATTTTACATGGAAAAGAGAGTGGGGCATGGAGCTATATCCCAGAACAAAGAAATATCTCTATGAAAGTAGTATCAGCTGGCTAAAGCTATGTTATACCACTCCTCATTGATGACCCCTAACACATTTTGTGAGACTAGACTGAACAATTCAGACATATAACGTCTACCAAGTCACTATCATCCAATTTGACCTTGTTCTGTTCTATAAGTTTATATTAGCAATGTTTATGCAGGCTAGGATGGAAGACATTAGATAAGTGAGTGATTCCAGATTCAAATGAAGGAGTTTAAATGAGAACCAGGAAAATAAGCAGGGGACATGCTTTCAGGGTGTCACAGTGTGCTCTCTGTAAGGGTCTGTGTCTTAGATCTAGGGTTTGTGCACAGGCTGCAGGTGCCTGGAGATCACTGTGCATCAGCAGCACACAGGTAGGTGGCTGAGTCTCCAGGCTGGGAGGCTGTGATGTGCAGAGAGCTGTGACGATCATTTCTGCTCAACATGGATTTGAACCTTCCTTCTTCCTTTGTCCCAGAAGCCAGGAAAAAGAGCAAGATGATGCCTTTCCCAGGATCCTGCCTGTACCACTGTAGGCCTTGAGAAACTTGGACTGAATAAGTGCAGTTGATAGTAATGTCCTCTCCCTCCTGGACACTCAGAAATGGAGGATTCTGTTCCACCTTCTGTTGACAGCTCGCCCCTGTGCGAAAAAACAATTTCAACCACTTGAAACTGGTCATCAGGTCATCATCCCCTTCAATACTGTTTCCTCACCCACTGCCTGCCAAAACTCATCCATGGAAACGCTGTGTTTTTAACTTGCCTCTCCCACTAAGCACTCTGGGGATTGTCCTCATTTTAAAGTCCCATTTAATATTTTGGGAGAATGGTGAACCTCCATTTTCTCACCTCCACACACCTCAACTCACCTTTTAGTAGAAGGCAGATGATCACTAATGAAGTCCTTAGGGGCTTCTCCATTCTCATGCCTTGATCAATAAGAACCCAGATCTGAAATCTTGATTACACACCAGTACTCTGTATACGAGTTTTTCTCAAAACCAAATTTTTGGAGTTTTGTCATTATACCAGGAAACCCTAATGATGTTTCAGCTTGGCAGCCCAACCAATCAGAGCCGCATCTGTTATACATTACACAAGACCCCACTCACAGACACACGTCCTCTGGCTGAAGGCATTTTTCCCCCTCTTAGTGCTGCCCCCTTAGGCCAACTGTGGAATTTTGAGGGCAATGAGAAAAAGTTCACTAGGAAAGATTGCTGGCTCATTTGAATACAGTAACAGGCTTTCATTACTATTCTTAGCATAGAACTGGATATAGAACTTAGCATAGAACTGCTGGAACTCTTTAAGATATTCTATTTTATTTTTGAATTAATTTATTTGTTTTCTGTTTTCTACAATCACTTCCATATATCTTATTTTTTCTCTACCTCCTCTTCCTCCCTCCCTCCTCCTACTCTCCCTGAGACAGTGTGCAATCATATATAGGTTCTACACATACACTCTTATCAAATACACTTTCACTTTAATCATGTTGCATAGGAGAATTAAAATAAGTATGAGAAACCATGAAAAGAAGCAAAACAACACAAAATACAAGATAAGATAAAAAAATCTGCCTCATTCTGTGATCCTATTCCATAGTTCTTTCTCTGATTGGGGAAGACGTTTTGCCTCAAGAGTCCATTGGGAAATTTTCAGGTCCTTGCATTGCTGTGAAGGGCTAAGTCTACCAGAAAACGGTATTTGATACAATACAGTATGACTCTAAATCCAAGGCTCTTTCTCAGTCAAAAAACATTTATTAATCACCTACTGCATGCCAGACAGTATATTAAGAGCTGGGGATGCAAAGGAAGGAAAATGGAAGTCTCATCTCATGAGGCGACACACTGTGTAATGGGGGAGGCCATTTGCCAACAACTCTACGATCCGACACACACACATATTCAATTTGAGATAATCAGCATGCAGAAATCAGTAGAATTAAGGGAAAATAAGAAAGATTTCCCAGCGAAAGGGGGATTTTGACTGAGACTTAAAGAATGCTGTGCAAGCCAAGCAGCAGAGATGAGCAGGGAGGGCATTGAAGAGGAAGTGGAAATGCCAATAAAATTCCTAGATTCAGGAGATGGAGTCTTTTTTAACAGGCTGACCAAGGTGGCCAGAGTCACTGCAAGGAAGAGGGGTGCTTGCAAGTAGGTGGGAAGGTGTATAAAGTTTGGAACCTTTAAGGGGGAGATACATTAAGAAGATCCTTGAAGGTCAAACAGCAGATTCCCTTCTGGTATTGATATGGAACAAAGGAGCTCATTTATTTAGTAGGGGGGTTGACACAGTCATATCAGGGTTTTAAGAAGATGATTTTGAGAGCAGAATACAAGAGGGACTTGGAAAGGGGATTGAATCAATCCTGTTAATGAATCCAATAGATTGTGAATCAGAAAGGACAAATATTACTGCAATTTCAGAATATGGCTTTTATAATGGGGATGATGAACCTTTCATATAATTTAATTTCATTACAAAGTTCAGATCATAAGACTAAATTTACACAGGTCAGGGTTAGAGATCTCCAGTTAGTATTAAAGGATCCCTCCCCTAAATAGCTTATTAATATGTGACTAGATCACCCTTCAGTTACCAAAGTATATACCTCACCATTAATGGTTTATAATTAATCAATTGATAAGATTTTTTGGAGATTTCAGAATGCATGTGAATGAGTGAGATGACATGTGGGCACAGTTTCAGTAGCCTTTAGAAGTCCATACCAGCATCCATCCCTCTGATCATTGATACCATTTTGTGCTCGATGATCGAGTGGCTGTGTGTGTTTCACTGTTCAGATGCCATTATGAATTTTCTTTCTGAGTGACTGAAGTGGAGAGGGCTCTAAGTGGGGAGGAATGTAGTGGAAGCAGAGATCTGTGGAGTGCTATGAGCCCCTGGAGGATCCCAGAAGTGTTGTGGAGGTAAAGATGGAAATTGGTAGAGTGGATAAAGATCACAATGGAGAGTTTTTGATCCTGTCAAGATGAGCAAATTGTCAAAATTGTCGTAGTGAGACTAAGTGGAGGCAACTTTAAGGCTTCCTCGTCCCTCTGTTCCCTCAGAGCATTTGATGAGGAGATCCTAGTAACTCCTACAGCCTACCAAATCTATTGCTTTCCCTAATTCTAGAGAACAGGAAGGATTCAATGGAAAGAGGAGTCCATTCAAGGTGCAACACATGCTACAGCTTGATGTTTGAAACCTTTTACGTTTCTGTCTAATGTTACTGTCCTAATTTAATTTACCTGATTATTTTTTATAAGTTAATAGATCATTAAAAAATCACTTAACTGTCAAATTCTATGACTAGGATCATCAATGAGGAAAGACTAGACATAGTTTGTGATAGGGACTCCGAGAATAGATATGAGAGACATTTGCTGTATTTAGTAATTTGGGACACATATGGATTGATACAGAAGCTGGGGGCCTACTACAGTCCATAGAATCAGGAGTAAAAATTCATGTTCGACAGACAGTGGGGCACGGGGCTATATTCCGTAATAAAGAACTGTTTTACTGAGGTGAGTATTAGCAGGCTGAAGCTATGTGATAGCACTTTCTTTAGTATTGACCGCCAGCATATTCTGTGAGTCTAGACTGAGTAAATAAGACATGTGACTTCTATCAGGTCACTGACTACCCCCCATTTTAATCTAGTTCTGGTCTATAACTTTGTATTACCGATGAGTACACAAGCCAGGGTGGAAGACATTAGATAAGTGACTGATTCCTGAATCAAATGAAAGGGTTTAAATGAGAACCTGAAGAATAAGTGGTGGACATGTCTTTAGGACATCATACATGCTCTCTGCCAGGGTCTAGGTCTCAGGTCTAAGGTTTGTGCACAGCCTGCAGGTGCCAGGGGATCACTGTGCCCCCACAGCACAGAGGTAGGTGGCTGAATCTTCAGGCTGGGCATCAGTGATGTGCAAGGAGCTATGGCGCTCCTTCCTGCTCATCATGGATCTTAACCTTCCATTCTGCTTTTCCTCTGAAGTCATGTAAAATAGGGAGATGAGGCCTTTCCCAGGATCCTGCCTGAACCACTGCAACCCTTGGTTAGTAGCTTCGGTGTAACTGCAGTTGATTGTGGCTCTCTCTCCCTCCTGGATCTTCAAGGTCTGAGGGCTCTGCTCCACCTTCTGTAGGCAACTCACCCCTGGGCAGAAAGACAAAGTCAGACATAGGTTATCAGGTAAGTATCTCCCATCATTTTATCTCCATCACTTCCACAGCACAGCCAGGAAGGCCCATTTGATTAGTCCTTGACTGCCTCTAAATCCTTTGAGAAATGGCCTCTGACCTTTCCTCTTCCCAGCTATAGAAACCCCTCAACTCACAGGCCAGGTGAAGACACAGAATCAGTAGTGAGATTCCATGGTGTGTCTCCATATTCCAATACCAGGGTCAGTGAACAGCTAGTTCTAGGTCCTGGGAAATGAATTCTTTAGTCAAGGAGAGACTTTGTCAGTTCTAAATGGGTCTGGTTTTCTTTCTCCTGTGAAATAGTATAGAGTGATCAGCCTGTCTGCTTAGCCACTTAGCCTGCTCTATCATGTCACATTGCAAACAGTCATATATATAGATGCTCAGCCTGAGCACTACCCTGAAAGAATGTCAGAGAATGGCACTATTGCCCCCCTCAGGTCATGGATGTTACTTTTTTTGACCAATGAGAAAATGATCCCTACCCAGAATTCATGAATGCTTTGGGCAGAGAGATCATCATATTTCTGTTTTTTTCCTAACGGACAAGTCTTTTGTAAGTGCCTACTATGTGCAAATCTCTGTTGTGGACTGAAACACATGACAAGCTATATGTCTATTGGGAGTGATGAATATGAGATGCACACAGGGCACCAGGTGGAATGTCATGGGGCAGAGGAAAGACATAAAAATTGCTAAAAATAAATTAGAAAATTGAACAGACACTCACTGGGTTCAGAGAATCATGACTAGCATCATGGGAGAGTGGAACCATCATATTCCGAATGACATCATAAGGTGGAGATGTGTGGTAACTGAGGGGGTGCTACTGAATAAATCAGGGATGATATGAGCAGAGCAATTGAAATGGGAACGTGAAGGATGAGAATGGGAATGGAGACAGAGAGCAGTCTAGCTTATCTAAGTTAGATCCAAACTTCACAGAACTTCCTTTTATTAAGTAGATTTGTTCTATGAAGTTTGGATTCAGGCAAAGGGCTGCACTTGAGAACATAGAGCCCCACATGTGCCTTAGAGGCTTCAGGTTCCTCATACCTGAATTCTAGACCATGAATCCATGAAGGGATGTAAAATGACATATAGTTGCATCAATACGTTGGGACCACTTTGTGGAGGACCTTGAATTCCAATATCAGAAGTCTGAACTTTACTCAGCAGGCAATGGAGAGCCATGGAAGATTTTTGAGAAGAATTAAAACATCATCTTGGTGGGCCATCATGAAGACCCCAGAGATAGTGCAATGTGAAGTGAAGGCAAATTGATGATTGAATAGATAGAAGGCAAATACTGCTGTGGAAACTATCATCACAAGGTCTATTAAATTCATGTAAATAATTGTAATCATTTCTGGAGAGAAATTCAGTTGGTTGTTGGTGCTTAACTGGGCTAGTTGGCTCTTTCAAGAATTTGGAGTTCTGGAAGCATGTCAGTCAAGGTAATTGGCAATATCATGAGCCATGAGGGAAATTCCTTCATTGGTTGTGTATTCTATACCCAGAGATAAAATCTGGGCATTGGTTCTAGAAGGAGACCAAGAGCACCAGTTGCTTTTCCCACTGGCATCTCTCTTGGGCAAGGAAGTTTTTGTTATTTAAATGACTTCATATTTTCCTCTAAGTATTTTTTTTGTAGGTTGTTATTCAGTCCTTTAATTTCAATGGTATGAGGAACATGAATGTATTAATGAAGATGGGCCAATGTCTGTCATTTTTAGTCTAAGAGAATTGTTTGGGAGACCTGAAAAGGTAAGAGAAGTCCTGATGTTTGCACAGGTGATATTTGTCAGAGGAAAGACTTTTGTCCAAGCCTTCCTGAGTGAGAATAGACTTTCAATCGGGAAAATGACTTCAAGTACTCACTATCTGAGATACTTACTGTGCGAATCATTCAGCCACAGGTTCCCCATATGCAAAATTGCAATATTAATAGCTTCGTAGAATTAATGTGAGGATCCAATGAGATAATGTGTGAAAAATACTTTGAAAACTTAAAACCCTATAGAAATGCTAGATATGATGGTGATGATGCTTAGGGTGGATTCTTTCTCCTATTATTATTATTAGAATTCTTATTTGAATCGCAGAAGGATTAATAATTTCAACATAGATAAGTTGAAAACTAGAAATATGCAATAATCGAAATATAATAAGTGAAACTGGAGAATACAAGAGAGAAGTGTTGATGGAGGGAAAAGAGGGGATGGGGAAGTCTGCCAAGCCTTAAGGGACCATGTGAGGAAAAAGGGGAGCATGGAGCAAGGAACTATCCCAGATTTAAGAAAAAACTCCGGAGACTTGGTCTTAATAGGAGAATCCTGCTATCATGACCGTCTCTTATGTCTTGATGCTCCTGCATAAGGCTGCTTTGAGATGTGTGATCTCAGGGAAATATTTAACATATAATAGCATATTAGTGCCTCAATATTTCTGTGTCAATGATGAAGAATTCTTCTTTTTCCTTTTTTTAAAAAAATTTATTTATTTAATTTTTAACATTCATTTCCACAAAATTTTGGGTTCCAAATTTTCTCCCCATTTCTCCCCTCCCCCATCTGAAAACACCAAGAATTCTAATTGCTCCTATCATCAATCTGCCCTCTCTTCTAACATCCCTCCCTTCCCTTGTCCCCATCTTCTCTTTTGTCCCGTAGGGCCAGATAACTTTCTATACCCCATTACCTGTATTTCTTATTTCCTAGTAGCAAGAACAATACTCAATAGTTGTTCTTAAAACTTTGACTTCCAACTTCTCTTCATCCCCCCCTTCCCACCCATTCCCTTTGGGAAGCAAGCAATTCAATATAGGCCATATTTGTGTAGTTTTGCAAATGACTTCCATAATAGTCGTGTTGTGTAAGACTAATTCTATTTCCCTCCATCCTATCCTGCCCCTCATTGCTTCTATTCTCTCTTTTGATCCTGTCCCTCTCCAAGAGTGCTGACTTCAAATTACTCCCTCCTCCCACTGCCCTCCCTTCCATCATCCCCCCACCCTGCTTATCTCCTTCTCCTGCACTTTCCTGTGTTGTAACAATTTTGGATTTCATACCAAAGTGAGTGTACATTTTATTCCTTCCTTTAGTCGAATGTGATGAGAGTAAGCTTCATGTTTTTTCTCTCACCTCCCCTCTTTTTCCCTCCCCTGAAAAGTCTTTTGCTTGCCTCTTTTATGAGAGATAATTTGCCCCATTCCATTTGTCGCTGTCTCCTACCAATATATTTCTTTCTCACCACTTAATTTTGTTTTTTTTTAAGATATGATACCATCCTATTCAATTCACTCTGTGCTCTCTGTCTCTTTCTCTCTCTGTGTGTGTGTGTGTGTGTGTGTGTTTGTGTGTGTGTAATCCCACCAACTACCCAGATACTGAAAAGTTCAAGAGTTACAAATATTGTCTTTCCATGTAGGAATGTAAACAGTTCAATTTTAGTAAGTCCCTTATGACTTCTCTTTGCTGTTTACCTTTTCATGCTTCTCTTCATTCTTGTGTTTGAAGGTCAAATTTTCTTTTCAGCTCTGGTCTTTTCACCAAGAACGCTTGAAAGTCCTCTATTTCATTGTAAGACATTTTCCCCCTGAAGTATTATATTCAGTTTTTCTGGGTAGGTGATTCTTGGTTTTAGTCCTAGTTCCTTTGACTTCTGGAATAACATATTCCATGCCCTTCTATCCCTTAATGCAGAAGCTGCTAGATCTTGTGTCATCCTGATTGTATTTCCACAGTACTTCAATTGTTTCTTTCTAGCTGCTTGCAATATTTTCTCCTTGACCAGGGAACTCTGGAATTTGGCCACAGTGTTCCTAGGAGTTTCTCTTTTTGGATCTCTTTCAGGAGGTGTTTGGTGGATTCTTTCAACATTTATTTTGCCCTCTGGTTCTAGAATATCAGGGCAGTTTTCCTTGATAATTTCATGAAAGGTGATGTCTAGGCTCGTTTTTTCATCATGGTTTTCAGGTAGTCCCATAATTTTTAAATTGTCTCTCCTAAATCTATTTTCCAGGTCAGTTGTTTTTCCAATGAGATACTTCACATTGTTTTCCATTTTTTCATTCTTTTGGTTTTGTTTTGTGTTTTCTTGGTTTCTCATAAAATCATTAGCCTCCATCTGTTCCATTCTAATTTTGAAAGAACTATTTTCTTCCGTGAGCTTTTGGACCTCCTTTTCCATTTAGCTAATTCTGCTTTTGAAAGCATTCTTCTCCTCATTGGCTTTTTTAATCTCTTTTGCCAATTGAGTTAGCCTATTTTTCAAGGTGTTATTTTCTTCAGTGTTTTTTTAGGTCTCCTTTAGCAAGGTGTTGACCTGCTTTTCATGCTTTTTTTGCATGTCTCTCATTTCTCTTTCCAGTCAGAATTTGCAAGCACATTTGAAGTCCTTCCTCATCTGACTCCTCCCACCTTTCCAGGCTTTGTTCTGATATCCAGTAACACCAACCTCCTTGTAGCTGCTAGGTAGCACAGTGAATAAAGTGGTGAGTTTGGAGCCACAAGAACCTGAGTTCCACTCTGACCTCAGACATTTGTTGACTGTGTGAGCCTGGGCAAGTCACTATACCTCTGTCTGTCTCAATTTCCTGAACTGTGCAGTGAGGATCATAATAGCACCTACCTCCCAGGGTTTTTACTGGAATTAAATGAGAATATTTATAAAGCCAAGTTAGCAGATTGCCTAGTACATAATATGGAAGAAAGAAGGCAAACATTTGTTAAGCAGCTACTAGGTGCCAGGATCTATGTTAAGCCCCTTCCAAAAATCATGTCATTAAATGTTCAGAGAAGTGTAGTATTATACGAAGTGTAGGTGACTGAACTACAATGAAAGCAAAGAGAAAAAAGATTACAGCAATGCATATGGTAATCACAAATGTTCAAAAGGGACTATTCCTAAGTAAAAAATGAAGTTTGTTTTGGAAAAGCAGAGAAAAAATAACTCCTCCTTTTCTCTTCCACTTCTTTACAGAGATGAAAGGGTGAAGGTGGGAGTGCAATGTATATGGAATATTTCATGTTCTCTCACACCTGCAACTGTTGTGTCTACTGTTTTTCCCCTCTTCTTAGAATCTTTGTCATAAGGGATGCCCCTCTTTCAGCAGGGATAAGCACCTGGGAAGCCTCAGAAAGCAAGGGATAATCCCTTAATGTTGGCATCTCAAGGAAGAGCTTAAATTAAACGGTGCCCACTGTGGATCCTGAAATGAGATGAGGCGGGGAGAAAAAAATACACAGCTCTGAGGTTGTCAACCCATGGCACTCTACCAGGGAGTGTGAGTGGGGCTGCAGTCACAGGGTTTGTGCCCAGACTGCAGGTACCTGTGGATCACTGTGCCTCTGTAGCACACAGGTAAGTGGCTGAGTCTCCAGGCTGGGAGGAAGTGATATGCAGAGAGCTGTGACGATCATTTCTGCTCCACAAGGATTTGAACCTTCCTTCTTCCTTTGTCCCAGAAGCCAGGTAAAACAGCAAGGTGAGGCCTTTCCCAGGATCCTGCCTGAACCACTCTAGGCTTGTAGAAGCTTGGTCTGAATAAGTACAGTTTATAGTGATGTCATCTCCCTCCTGGACACTCAGAAATGGAGGATTCTGTTCCACCTTCTGCTGGCAGCTCCCCCCTGTGTGAAAAGATATTTCAGACACTGGAAACTGGTCATCAGGTCTTCATCCCCTTCCATATTGTTTCCCCACTCTCTGCCTCCCACAACATATCCATGGAGACCACATCTAATTTTAACTTGCTTCTCCCCCTTAGCACTGTGGAGAATGTCCCCTTTTTAAGGTCCTATTCAACATTTTCCGAGAATGGTGACTCACCATTCTCCCAGTTCCATAGACCCCAACTCACCTTTTAGCAGAAGCCATATGATCACTAACGAAACCCTCAGGGGAGTTTCCATTCTCTCCTTTGTCTTGATTAATAAGTGCTGAGATCTGAAACCTGGCATACACACCAGTACTCCCTAATGGAGGTGACTTTTTCAAATCTAAATGTTTGTAGATCTCTAATTGTACCAGAAAACACCACTGATAATTTATCCTGGCAGCCCAGCCAATCAGAGCTGCCTCTGTTATACATTACACAAGATTCCATTCAGAGGTACACAGATGCTCTGAGGAAGGCATCTTTGCCCATGGTAGTGCTGCCCCCCTTAGGCCAACTATGGAATTTTTATTGCACTGAGAAAAAGTTCATTAGGAAAGATTCCTGGCTACTTTGAATACAGTAAGATCTTTCAGTACCATTTTAAAGACATAAAATCTGTTGAAACTTTCTAAGACATCTTAAGGTGATAATATCATGGCTTTAAAGGTGGAAAGAACCCAAAAAATAATCTATTCTAATCTTATTTTCCAAATGAGAAAACTGAATCCTGGATTGGTTGTGTGATCAACGCTGGAAGTTCACAGTGACATCTCAGAGATGGGATTGTACCCTGTGACTCCAAATCCAAGTCTCTTTCTCAGTCAATAATCATTTGTTAAGCACCTATTATGTGCCACACATTTTACTAAGAGCTGGGGATGCACAGAATTGATAATGGGAGTCTCAACTCATGAGAATGCCATTTGCAAACACCTATATATGATCAAATGCACACACATGTTCAATTTGAGATAATCAGCAGACAGAAATTAATAGAATTAAGGGAGAATAAGAAATATTTCTCACAGAAAGTGAGATTTTAACTGCAACTTAAAGAATGCTTGACAAGCCAGGAGGCAGAGATGAGCAGGGAGGGCATGCAAGAGGAAGTGGAAATGCCACTAAAACTTCCTAGATTTCGGAGATGGAGTCATTGCAACAGGTGCAGCAAGGTTCCCAGAGTCACAGGAATGAAGAGGGGGTGGTTGTAAGTGGGGTGGTAAGGTGTAGAAGTTGTCCAATTTAAGGGGAGACACATGAAGAATATCTCTGAAGGCCAGACAGCAGATTCCATCCTGGTGGTGATATGGAGTCAAGGAGCTGATTTAGTAGGGGGCAGGACATGGTCAGATTTGTGTTTTAGGAAGGTGACATTAATATCTGAATAGAGGAGGTGCTTGGGGTTGGGAGTGACTTGAATTTTGTTAGTGAATCTAATATTTTGAGAATGTGAAAAAACAAATATTATTGCAATGTCAGAATATGGTTTTTATAACAGGGATGAAGAGTCTTTCATACAATTTAGTTTCATTACAAGTTCAGATCATAACACTAAATTTACATAGGCCTTGGTCTAGAGATCACTTGCTAATATTAAGGCACCCTTCCCCTAAATAGTTTATTTATATGTGATCAGAGCAACCCCCAGCAACTTCCAATAATGATTAAAAATTAATTGATAAATTGACAAATTTTTTTGGTGATTTCAGAATGCATGTGAATGAGTCAGATGAGGGTGGGTACAACTTCAGTAGCATTAGGAAATCCATACCAACATTCATCTCTCTGGTCATAAAAGTTATTTTATAATCCCTTATAGAGAGGCTGTGTGTGTTTCTCTGTTCAGACTGCATTATCAATTTTCTTTCTGAATAATTGGAGTGAGGGTGGCTCTAAGTTGGGTGGAATGCAGAGGGAGCAGAAATCCGTGGAGCGGTGTGAGCCATGGAAGAACCCAGAAGTATTGTGGAAGTGGAGAAGGGAATTGGTGGGGTGGATAAAGATCACAATGGAGAGGGTTGGAGCCTGACAAGATGAGCAAACTCTGAAAATTACCGCAGTGAGATCAAGTGGAGGCAACTCTAGGGCTTCTCCCTGCCTCTGTTTCCTCAGAACTTGATGAGGTCATCCTAGTCACTCCTATAGCCTACCAAATCTATTCCCTCCCCTCTTTCCACAAGATAACAAGGGGTTTGAGGGAAAGGTGAGTCAATTCCACGTGCAAGAGATACTGGAGCTTGCTATTTTAAAGCCTTTTACATTGTTGTCTAACTGTAGCTGTGCTGTTTTAATATACCTAATTGTTTTAATAAATCAAAATATCATTATCAAATTGGTTTACTGTCAAATGCTATAACTGAAGGATCACCAATGAGGAAGGAAGAGTCATAGTATATGATAAGGTCTCAGAGAGTAAACAGAAGAATATGAATGTAATGGAATTCTCTTGTGCTGTAAGAAATGATGAACAAGACTGCAGAGAGGCTTGGAAAGGCTTACATGATCTGATGCTGAGCAAAGGGAGTAAAACCAGGAGAACTTTATGTACAGCAACAACCACAGTGTGTGAAGATTTTTCTGGTAGACCTAGAACTACATTGCAATGCAAGGATTTAAAAAATTCCCAATGGTCTCTTAAGGCAAAATGCCTTCCACATCCAGAGAAACAACTATGGAATTCGATCACAGAATGTAGCAGATCATTTTCTTTGTTATTACATTTTGGCTTGTTTTATGATTTCTCTCATTCATTTTAATTCTTCTATGCAACATGACTAAGCTGAAAATGTCTTTAATAGGAAGGTATGTGTAGAACCTATGTAAAATTGTATGCCGTCTCAGGGAGGAAGGGGGGAGGGAGGGGGAAAAACTCGAAGTTCTATGGAAGCAACAGCAGAACACTGAAAACAACTAAAATAATGATAAAATTTTTAACAAAAGAATAGACAGGAGAGACACTTGCTTTATTTAGTACTTTTGGACATGTATGGATTGATATTTCAATCAATCACATCCATCAGCCTGGAATATCTGATTGATATATCAATCAATCAGATCAATCAGTCCATGGAATCAGGAGCAAAATTTTACATGGGAAAGATAGTGGGGCATGGAGATATATCCCAGAACAAAGAAACAGCCCCATGAAGGTACCATTAGTGGGCTAAAGCTATGTTATACCACTCCTCAGGGATGATGTCTAACATGTTTTGTGAGGCTAGACTGAGTTACTAAGAGATGGGACCTATCAGGTCACTGGCTACCAAAGAATTTGCTCTCATTCTGTTCTATTACTTTATATTACCAATGGATGTACAGGCTAGGGTGGAAGACATTAGAGAAGTGAGTGCTTCCAGAATCAAATGAAGGGTATAGATGAGAACCAGGAAAATTAGCAGGGAACATGCTTTCAGGGTGTCACAATATGCTCTCTATAAGGGGCTGTGTCGCAGATCTAGGGTTTGTGCACAGCCTGCAGGTGCCTGGGGCTCACTGTGCATCAGCAGCACAGACGTAGGTGGCTGAGTCTTCAGGCTGGGAGGCAGTGATGTGCAGAGAGGTGTGACGATCATTTCTGCTCCACAAGGATTTGAACCTTACTTCCTGCTTTGTGCCAGAAGCCAGGTAAAAGAGCAAGGCGAGGCCTTTCCCAGGATCCTGCCTGTACCACTGCACATTTTCAGAACGTTTCTCTGAATAAGTGCAGTTGATAGTAATATCCTCTCCCTCCTGGACACTCAGAAATGGAGGATTCTGTTCCACCTTCTGTTGACAGCTCCCCTCTGTGCGAAAAGATAATTTCTGACACTGGAAACTGGTCATCAAGTCACCATCCCCTTCCATATTGTTTCCCCACACTCTACCTCCCACAGCACATCCATGGAGACTTCATGTATTTTTAACTTGCCTCTCCCCCTTAGCATTGTGGAGAATGTCCCCTTCTTAAGGTCCCATTCAATATTTTGGGAGAATGGTGACTCACCATTCTCCCGTCTCCACAGACCCCAACTCACCTTTTAGCAGAAGCCACATGATCACTAATGAAGTCCATAGGAGCTTCTTCATTCTCTCCTTTCCCTTGATCAATAAATGCTGAGATCTGAAACCTCAGATACACAGCAGTACTCCCTATTGGAGGTGACTTTCTCAAATCTAAATGTTTGTAGATCTCTAATTGTACCAGGAAACCCCAGTGATACTTTAGCCTGCTGCCCAGCCAATCAGAGCTACATCTGTTACACATTACACAAGATCCCTTTCAGAGATACACAGATGCTCTGAGGAAGGCATCTTTGCCCACGATAGTGCTGCCTCCCTTAGGCCAACCATGGAATTATTATTGCTCTGAGAAAAAGTTCGTTAGGAAAGATTCCTGGCTAGTTTGAATACAGTAAGATGTTTCAGTATTATCATCTTAAGATGTCTTAGAATGATAATATCATGGCTTTAAATGTGGAAAGAACCCCAAAAAATAATCTATTCTAATCTTATTTTCCAAATGACAAAACTGAATCCTTGATTGGTTGGGTGATCAATGCTGGAAGTCCACAGTGACATGTCAGAGATGGGATTGTATACAATACCCTGTGACTCCAAATCCAAGTCTCTTTCTCAGTCAATAACCATTTATTAAACACCTACTGTGTCCCAGACATTCTACTAAGAGCTGGGGATGCAAAAAATGGAAAATGGAATTCTCAGTTCCTGAGGGCACTCACAGATGGGGAGACCATTTGCAAACACATATGCATGATCAAATGCCCACACATATTCAATCTGAGATAATCAACAGACAGAAATCAATAGAATTAAGGGAGAATAAGAAAGATTTCTCACAGAAAGTGAGATTTTAGCTGCAACTTAAAGAATGCTAGACAAGCTAGGAGGCAGAGATGAGCAGGGAGGGCGTGCAAGAGGAAGTGGAAATGCCACTAAAAATTCCTAGATTTAGGAGAGGGACAGGTGCAACAAGGTGCCCAGAGTCACAGGAATGAAGAGGGGGTGGTTGTGAGTGGGGCGGTAAGGTGTCTGAAGGTTGTGAAATTTAAGGAGGAGACACATGAAGAATATCTTTGAAGGACAGAGAGCAGATTCTATCCTGGCGGTGATATGGAGCCAAAGAGCTGATTTAGTAGGGGACAGGACATGGTCAGGTCTGTTTTATGAAGGTAACATTAATAACTGAATAGAGGAGGGGTTTGGGGTGGGGAGTGACTTGAATCCTGTTAATGATTCCAACAGTTTGTGAATCAGAAAGGACAAATATTACTGCAATTTCAGAATATGGCTTTTATAACAGGGATCATGAGCCTTATTTAATTGAATTTCATTAAAACGCTCAGATCATAACAGTAAATTTACATAGGACTAGGTCTAGACATCACTTGTTAATATTAGGGCCCGTCCTCTGAATTGTTTGTTTTCATGTGATCAGAGCAACCTCCAGTGATCAAATTATGTACCTCATCCAATAATGGTTAATTATTAATTGATCAATGGAGAAGTTTTTTGGTGATTTCAGAATGTATGGGAATGACCCAGATGTGGGAGGGCACAGCTTCAGTAGCATTAGGAAGTCCATACAAAAATTCATCCCTCTGGTCATAGAAGTTATTTTATAATCCCTTATACAATGACAGTGTCTTTCACTGTCTAGACTCCATTATGGATATTTTTTCTGAAGGATTGGAATGAGGATGGCTCTAAGTTGGGTGGAATGTAGTGGAAGCAGAGATCCGTGGACTGCTGTGAGTTGAGGAGAATCCCAGACGTGTTGTGGAAGAAAAATGGGAATTGATGGAGTGGATAAAGATCACAATAAAGAGGGTTGGAGCCTGTCAAGATGAGCAAACTCTGAAAATTACCATAGTGAGGTGAAGTGGAGAGAACTCTAGGGCTTCCCCCTGCCTCTGTTCCCTCAAAGAACTTGATGAGGAGATCCTAGTCACTCTTGTACTCTACCAAATCTATTCCCTTCCCTCCTTCTACAAGATAACAAGGGTTTTGAGGGAAAGGGAAGTCTGTTGCAGGTGCAATAGATCCTGCAGCTTGCTATTTTAAAGCCCTTTCATTGTTTGCTAAGTATAGCTGCACTGTTTCAATATACCCAATTGCTTTAATAAATTCAAAGGTCATTAACAAAATTATTTAACTATCAAATTCTATGACTGAAGTATCACCAATGAGGAAGGAAGAGTCATAGTATGTGATAGGGTCTCAGAGAATAAACAGGAGTATATGAATGTAATGGAATATTATTGTGCTGTAAGAAATGATGAACAGGAAGACTGCAGAGAGGCCTGGAAAGACTTTTATGAACTGATGTTGAGTGAAAGGAGCAGAACCAGGAGAATTTTATATACAGCAATAACCACAGTGTGTGAGAATTTTTTCTGGTGGACCTAAACCTAAATTGTAATGCAAGGACTTAAAAAATTCCCAGTGATCTCTTAGGGCAAAATGCCTTCCACATCCAGAGAAAGAACTATGCAATTTGATCATGTAATACAGCAGATCATTTTCTTTGTTATTACGTTTTGGTTTGTTTTATGATTTCTCTCATTCATTTTAATTCTTCTATACAACATGACTAAGATGAAAATGTATATAATAGGAAGGTGTGTTTACAGCCTATGTAAAATTGTATGCCTTCTCAGGGAGGAAGGGGGAGGGAGGAGGAAAAATCTAAACTATATGGAAGTAACAGTAGAACACTGAAAACAACTAAAATAATGATAAAATTTTTAACAAGAGAATAGACAGCAGAGACATTTGCCTTATTTAGTACTTTTGGACACGTATAGACTGATATATCTATCAATCACACCTGAGAGCCTGCTCTAGTCCATGGAATCAGAAGCAAAATTTTACATGGAAAAGAGAGTGGGGCATGGAGCTATATCCCAGA
Source organism: Notamacropus eugenii (assembly GCF_028372415.1). Lineage (NCBI taxonomy): Eukaryota > Metazoa > Chordata > Mammalia > Diprotodontia > Macropodidae > Notamacropus > Notamacropus eugenii. The sequence continues at coordinate 11,217,915 of NC_092878.1, forward strand.
ACAAAGAAATATCTCTATGAAAGTAGTATCAGCTGGCTAAAGCTATGTTATACCACTCCTCATTGATGACCCCTAACACATTTTGTGAGACTAGACTGAACAATTCAGACATATAACGTCTACCAAGTCACTATCATCCAATTTGACCTTGTTCTGTTCTATAAGTTTATATTAGCAATGTTTATGCAGGCTAGGATGGAAGACATTAGATAAGTGAGTGATTCCAGATTCAAATGAAGGAGTTTAAATGAGAACCAGGAAAATAAGCAGGGGACATGCTTTCAGGGTGTCACAGTGTGCTCTCTGTAAGGGTCTGTGTCTTAGATCTAGGGTTTGTGCACAGGCTGCAGGTGCCTGGAGATCACTGTGCATCAGCAGCACACAGGTAGGTGGCTGAGTCTCCAGGCTGGGAGGCTGTGATGTGCAGAGAGCTGTGACGATCATTTCTGCTCAACATGGATTTGAACCTTCCTTCTTCCTTTGTCCCAGAAGCCAGGAAAAAGAGCAAGATGATGCCTTTCCCAGGATCCTGCCTGTACCACTGTAGGCCTTGAGAAACTTGGACTGAATAAGTGCAGTTGATAGTAATGTCCTCTCCCTCCTGGACACTCAGAAATGGAGGATTCTGTTCCACCTTCTGTTGACAGCTCGCCCCTGTGCGAAAAAACAATTTCAACCACTTGAAACTGGTCATCAGGTCATCATCCCCTTCAATACTGTTTCCTCACCCACTGCCTGCCAAAACTCATCCATGGAAACGCTGTGTTTTTAACTTGCCTCTCCCACTAAGCACTCTGGGGATTGTCCTCATTTTAAAGTCCCATTTAATATTTTGGGAGAATGGTGAACCTCCATTTTCTCACCTCCACACACCTCAACTCACCTTTTAGTAGAAGGCAGATGATCACTAATGAAGTCCTTAGGGGCTTCTCCATTCTCATGCCTTGATCAATAAGAACCCAGATCTGAAATCTTGATTACACACCAGTACTCTGTATACGAGTTTTTCTCAAAACCAAATTTTTGGAGTTTTGTCATTATACCAGGAAACCCTAATGATGTTTCAGCTTGGCAGCCCAACCAATCAGAGCCGCATCTGTTATACATTACACAAGACCCCACTCACAGACACACGTCCTCTGGCTGAAGGCATTTTTCCCCCTCTTAGTGCTGCCCCCTTAGGCCAACTGTGGAATTTTGAGGGCAATGAGAAAAAGTTCACTAGGAAAGATTGCTGGCTCATTTGAATACAGTAACAGGCTTTCATTACTATTCTTAGCATAGAACTGGATATAGAACTTAGCATAGAACTGCTGGAACTCTTTAAGATATTCTATTTTATTTTTGAATTAATTTATTTGTTTTCTGTTTTCTACAATCACTTCCATATATCTTATTTTTTCTCTACCTCCTCTTCCTCCCTCCCTCCTCCTACTCTCCCTGAGACAGTGTGCAATCATATATAGGTTCTACACATACACTCTTATCAAATACACTTTCACTTTAATCATGTTGCATAGGAGAATTAAAATAAGTATGAGAAACCATGAAAAGAAGCAAAACAACACAAAATACAAGATAAGATAAAAAAATCTGCCTCATTCTGTGATCCTATTCCATAGTTCTTTCTCTGATTGGGGAAGACGTTTTGCCTCAAGAGTCCATTGGGAAATTTTCAGGTCCTTGCATTGCTGTGAAGGGCTAAGTCTACCAGAAAACGGTATTTGATACAATACAGTATGACTCTAAATCCAAGGCTCTTTCTCAGTCAAAAAACATTTATTAATCACCTACTGCATGCCAGACAGTATATTAAGAGCTGGGGATGCAAAGGAAGGAAAATGGAAGTCTCATCTCATGAGGCGACACACTGTGTAATGGGGGAGGCCATTTGCCAACAACTCTACGATCCGACACACACACATATTCAATTTGAGATAATCAGCATGCAGAAATCAGTAGAATTAAGGGAAAATAAGAAAGATTTCCCAGCGAAAGGGGGATTTTGACTGAGACTTAAAGAATGCTGTGCAAGCCAAGCAGCAGAGATGAGCAGGGAGGGCATTGAAGAGGAAGTGGAAATGCCAATAAAATTCCTAGATTCAGGAGATGGAGTCTTTTTTAACAGGCTGACCAAGGTGGCCAGAGTCACTGCAAGGAAGAGGGGTGCTTGCAAGTAGGTGGGAAGGTGTATAAAGTTTGGAACCTTTAAGGGGGAGATACATTAAGAAGATCCTTGAAGGTCAAACAGCAGATTCCCTTCTGGTATTGATATGGAACAAAGGAGCTCATTTATTTAGTAGGGGGGTTGACACAGTCATATCAGGGTTTTAAGAAGATGATTTTGAGAGCAGAATACAAGAGGGACTTGGAAAGGGGATTGAATCAATCCTGTTAATGAATCCAATAGATTGTGAATCAGAAAGGACAAATATTACTGCAATTTCAGAATATGGCTTTTATAATGGGGATGATGAACCTTTCATATAATTTAATTTCATTACAAAGTTCAGATCATAAGACTAAATTTACACAGGTCAGGGTTAGAGATCTCCAGTTAGTATTAAAGGATCCCTCCCCTAAATAGCTTATTAATATGTGATTAGATCAGAGAACTCCTCCCTAAATAGCTTATTAATATGTGACTAGATCACCCTTCAGTTACCAAAGTATATACCTCACCATTAATGGTTTATAATTAATCAATTGATAAGATTTTTTGGAGATTTCAGAATGCATGTGAATGAGTGAGATGACATGTGGGCACAGTTTCAGTAGCCTTTAGAAGTCCATACCAGCATCCATCCCTCTGATCATTGATACCATTTTGTGCTCGATGATCGAGTGGCTGTGTGTGTTTCACTGTTCAGATGCCATTATGAATTTTCTTTCTGAGTGACTGAAGTGGAGAGGGCTCTAAGTGGGGAGGAATGTAGTGGAAGCAGAGATCTGTGGAGTGCTATGAGCCCCTGGAGGATCCCAGAAGTGTTGTGGAGGTAAAGATGGAAATTGGTAGAGTGGATAAAGATCACAATGGAGAGTTTTTGATCCTGTCAAGATGAGCAAATTGTCAAAATTGTCGTAGTGAGACTAAGTGGAGGCAACTTTAAGGCTTCCTCGTCCCTCTGTTCCCTCAGAGCATTTGATGAGGAGATCCTAGTAACTCCTACAGCCTACCAAATCTATTGCTTTCCCTAATTCTAGAGAACAGGAAGGATTCAATGGAAAGAGGAGTCCATTCAAGGTGCAACACATGCTACAGCTTGATGTTTGAAACCTTTTACGTTTCTGTCTAATGTTACTGTCCTAATTTAATTTACCTGATTATTTTTTATAAGTTAATAGATCATTAAAAAATCACTTAACTGTCAAATTCTATGACTAGGATCATCAATGAGGAAAGACTAGACATAGTTTGTGATAGGGACTCCGAGAATAGATATGAGAGACATTTGCTGTATTTAGTAATTTGGGACACATATGGATTGATACAGAAGCTGGGGGCCTACTACAGTCCATAGAATCAGGAGTAAAAATTCATGTTCGACAGACAGTGGGGCACGGGGCTATATTCCGTAATAAAGAACTGTTTTACTGAGGTGAGTATTAGCAGGCTGAAGCTATGTGATAGCACTTTCTTTAGTATTGACCGCCAGCATATTCTGTGAGTCTAGACTGAGTAAATAAGACATGTGACTTCTATCAGGTCACTGACTACCCCCCATTTTAATCTAGTTCTGGTCTATAACTTTGTATTACCGATGAGTACACAAGCCAGGGTGGAAGACATTAGATAAGTGACTGATTCCTGAATCAAATGAAAGGGTTTAAATGAGAACCTGAAGAATAAGTGGTGGACATGTCTTTAGGACATCATACATGCTCTCTGCCAGGGTCTAGGTCTCAGGTCTAAGGTTTGTGCACAGCCTGCAGGTGCCAGGGGATCACTGTGCCCCCACAGCACAGAGGTAGGTGGCTGAATCTTCAGGCTGGGCATCAGTGATGTGCAAGGAGCTATGGCGCTCCTTCCTGCTCATCATGGATCTTAACCTTCCATTCTGCTTTTCCTCTGAAGTCATGTAAAATAGGGAGATGAGGCCTTTCCCAGGATCCTGCCTGAACCACTGCAACCCTTGGTTAGTAGCTTCGGTGTAACTGCAGTTGATTGTGGCTCTCTCTCCCTCCTGGATCTTCAAGGTCTGAGGGCTCTGCTCCACCTTCTGTAGGCAACTCACCCCTGGGCAGAAAGACAAAGTCAGACATAGGTTATCAGGTAAGTATCTCCCATCATTTTATCTCCATCACTTCCACAGCACAGCCAGGAAGGCCCATTTGATTAGTCCTTGACTGCCTCTAAATCCTTTGAGAAATGGCCTCTGACCTTTCCTCTTCCCAGCTATAGAAACCCCTCAACTCACAGGCCAGGTGAAGACACAGAATCAGTAGTGAGATTCCATGGTGTGTCTCCATATTCCAATACCAGGGTCAGTGAACAGCTAGTTCTAGGTCCTGGGAAATGAATTCTTTAGTCAAGGAGAGACTTTGTCAGTTCTAAATGGGTCTGGTTTTCTTTCTCCTGTGAAATAGTATAGAGTGATCAGCCTGTCTGCTTAGCCACTTAGCCTGCTCTATCATGTCACATTGCAAACAGTCATATATATAGATGCTCAGCCTGAGCACTACCCTGAAAGAATGTCAGAGAATGGCACTATTGCCCCCCTCAGGTCATGGATGTTACTTTTTTTGACCAATGAGAAAATGATCCCTACCCAGAATTCATGAATGCTTTGGGCAGAGAGATCATCATATTTCTGTTTTTTTCCTAACGGACAAGTCTTTTGTAAGTGCCTACTATGTGCAAATCTCTGTTGTGGACTGAAACACATGACAAGCTATATGTCTATTGGGAGTGATGAATATGAGATGCACACAGGGCACCAGGTGGAATGTCATGGGGCAGAGGAAAGACATAAAAATTGCTAAAAATAAATTAGAAAATTGAACAGACACTCACTGGGTTCAGAGAATCATGACTAGCATCATGGGAGAGTGGAACCATCATATTCCGAATGACATCATAAGGTGGAGATGTGTGGTAACTGAGGGGGTGCTACTGAATAAATCAGGGATGATATGAGCAGAGCAATTGAAATGGGAACGTGAAGGATGAGAATGGGAATGGAGACAGAGAGCAGTCTAGCTTATCTAAGTTAGATCCAAACTTCACAGAACTTCCTTTTATTAAGTAGATTTGTTCTATGAAGTTTGGATTCAGGCAAAGGGCTGCACTTGAGAACATAGAGCCCCACATGTGCCTTAGAGGCTTCAGGTTCCTCATACCTGAATTCTAGACCATGAATCCATGAAGGGATGTAAAATGACATATAGTTGCATCAATACGTTGGGACCACTTTGTGGAGGACCTTGAATTCCAATATCAGAAGTCTGAACTTTACTCAGCAGGCAATGGGGAGCCATGGAAGATTTTTGAGAAGAATTAAAACATCATCTTGGTGGGCCATCATGAAGACCCCAGAGATAGTGCAATGTGAAGTGAAGGCAAATTGATGATTGAATAGATAGAAGGCAAATACTGCTGTGGAAACTATCATCACAAGGTCTATTAAATTCATGTAAATAATTGTAATCATTTCTGGAGAGAAATTCAGTTGGTTGTTGGTGCTTAACTGGGCTAGTTGGCTCTTTCAAGAATTTGGAGTTCTGGAAGCATGTCAGTCAAGGTAATTGGCAATATCATGAGCCATGAGGGAAATTCCTTCATTGGTTGTGTATTCTATACCCAGAGATAAAATCTGGGCATTGGTTCTAGAAGGAGACCAAGAGCACCAGTTGCTTTTCCCACTGGCATCTCTCTTGGGCAAGGAAGTTTTTGTTATTTAAATGACTTCATATTTTCCTCTAAGTATTTTTTTTGTAGGTTGTTATTCAGTCCTTTAATTTCAATGGTATGAGGAACATGAATGTATTAATGAAGATGGGCCAATGTCTGTCATTTTTAGTCTAAGAGAATTGTTTGGGAGACCTGAAAAGGTAAGAGAAGTCCTGATGTTTGCACAGGTGATATTTGTCAGAGGAAAGACTTTTGTCCAAGCCTTCCTGAGTGAGAATAGACTTTCAATCGGGAAAATGACTTCAAGTACTCACTATCTGAGATACTTACTGTGCGAATCATTCAGCCACAGGTTCCCCATATGCAAAATTGCAATATTAATAGCTTCGTAGAATTAATGTGAGGATCCAATGAGATAATGTGTGAAAAATACTTTGAAAACTTAAAACCCTATAGAAATGCTAGATATGATGGTGATGATGCTTAGGGTGGATTCTTTCTCCTATTATTATTATTAGAATTCTTATTTGAATCGCAGAAGGATTAATAATTTCAACATAGATAAGTTGAAAACTAGAAATATGCAATAATCGAAATATAATAAGTGAAACTGGAGAATACAAGAGAGAAGTGTTGATGGAGGGAAAAGAGGGGATGGGGAAGTCTGCCAAGCCTTAAGGGACCATGTGAGGAAAAAGGGGAGCATGGAGCAAGGAACTATCCCAGATTTAAGAAAAAACTCCGGAGACTTGGTCTTAATAGGAGAATCCTGCTATCATGACCGTCTCTTATGTCTTGATGCTCCTGCATAAGGCTGCTTTGAGATGTGTGATCTCAGGGAAATATTTAACATATAATAGCATATTAGTGCCTCAATATTTCTGTGTCAATGATGAAGAATTCTTCTTTTTCCTTTTTTTAAAAAAATTTATTTATTTAATTTTTAACATTCATTTCCACAAAATTTTGGGTTCCAAATTTTCTCCCCATTTCTCCCCTCCCCCATCTGAAAACACCAAGAATTCTAATTGCTCCTATCATCAATCTGCCCTCTCTTCTAACATCCCTCCCTTCCCTTGTCCCCATCTTCTCTTTTGTCCCGTAGGGCCAGATAACTTTCTATACCCCATTACCTGTATTTCTTATTTCCTAGTAGCAAGAACAATACTCAATAGTTGTTCTTAAAACTTTGACTTCCAACTTCTCTTCATCCCCCCCTTCCCACCCATTCCCTTTGGGAAGCAAGCAATTCAATATAGGCCATATTTGTGTAGTTTTGCAAATGACTTCCATAATAGTCGTGTTGTGTAAGACTAATTCTATTTCCCTCCATCCTATCCTGCCCCTCATTGCTTCTATTCTCTCTTTTGATCCTGTCCCTCTCCAAGAGTGCTGACTTCAAATTACTCCCTCCTCCCACTGCCCTCCCTTCCATCATCCCCCCACCCTGCTTATCTCCTTCTCCTGCACTTTCCTGTGTTGTAACAATTTTGGATTTCATACCAAAGTGAGTGTACATTTTATTCCTTCCTTTAGTCGAATGTGATGAGAGTAAGCTTCATGTTTTTTCTCTCACCTCCCCTCTTTTTCCCTCCCCTGAAAAGTCTTTTGCTTGCCTCTTTTATGAGAGATAATTTGCCCCATTCCATTTGTCGCTGTCTCCTACCAATATATTTCTTTCTCACCACTTAATTTTGTTTTTTTTTAAGATATGATACCATCCTATTCAATTCACTCTGTGCTCTCTGTCTCTTTCTCTCTCTGTGTGTGTGTGTGTGTGTGTGTTTGTGTGTGTGTAATCCCACCAACTACCCAGATACTGAAAAGTTCAAGAGTTACAAATATTGTCTTTCCATGTAGGAATGTAAACAGTTCAATTTTAGTAAGTCCCTTATGACTTCTCTTTGCTGTTTACCTTTTCATGCTTCTCTTCATTCTTGTGTTTGAAGGTCAAATTTTCTTTTCAGCTCTGGTCTTTTCACCAAGAACGCTTGAAAGTCCTCTATTTCATTGTAAGACATTTTCCCCCTGAAGTATTATATTCAGTTTTTCTGGGTAGGTGATTCTTGGTTTTAGTCCTAGTTCCTTTGACTTCTGGAATAACATATTCCATGCCCTTCTATCCCTTAATGCAGAAGCTGCTAGATCTTGTGTCATCCTGATTGTATTTCCACAGTACTTCAATTGTTTCTTTCTAGCTGCTTGCAATATTTTCTCCTTGACCAGGGAACTCTGGAATTTGGCCACAGTGTTCCTAGGAGTTTCTCTTTTTGGATCTCTTTCAGGAGGTGTTTGGTGGATTCTTTCAACATTTATTTTGCCCTCTGGTTCTAGAATATCAGGGCAGTTTTCCTTGATAATTTCATGAAAGGTGATGTCTAGGCTCGTTTTTTCATCATGGTTTTCAGGTAGTCCCATAATTTTTAAATTGTCTCTCCTAAATCTATTTTCCAGGTCAGTTGTTTTTCCAATGAGATACTTCACATTGTTTTCCATTTTTTCATTCTTTTGGTTTTGTTTTGTGTTTTCTTGGTTTCTCATAAAATCATTAGCCTCCATCTGTTCCATTCTAATTTTGAAAGAACTATTTTCTTCCGTGAGCTTTTGGACCTCCTTTTCCATTTAGCTAATTCTGCTTTTGAAAGCATTCTTCTCCTCATTGGCTTTTTTAATCTCTTTTGCCAATTGAGTTAGCCTATTTTTCAAGGTGTTATTTTCTTCAGTGTTTTTTTAGGTCTCCTTTAGCAAGGTGTTGACCTGCTTTTCATGCTTTTTTTGCATGTCTCTCATTTCTCTTTCCAGTCAGAATTTGCAAGCACATTTGAAGTCCTTCCTCATCTGACTCCTCCCACCTTTCCAGGCTTTGTTCTGATATCCAGTAACACCAACCTCCTTGTAGCTGCTAGGTAGCACAGTGAATAAAGTGGTGAGTTTGGAGCCACAAGAACCTGAGTTCCACTCTGACCTCAGACATTTGTTGACTGTGTGAGCCTGGGCAAGTCACTATACCTCTGTCTGTCTCAATTTCCTGAACTGTGCAGTGAGGATCATAATAGCACCTACCTCCCAGGGTTTTTACTGGAATTAAATGAGAATATTTATAAAGCCAAGTTAGCAGATTGCCTAGTACATAATATGGAAGAAAGAAGGCAAACATTTGTTAAGCAGCTACTAGGTGCCAGGATCTATGTTAAGCCCCTTCCAAAAATCATGTCATTAAATGTTCAGAGAAGTGTAGTATTATACGAAGTGTAGGTGACTGAACTACAATGAAAGCAAAGAGAAAAAAGATTACAGCAATGCATATGGTAATCACAAATGTTCAAAAGGGACTATTCCTAAGTAAAAAATGAAGTTTGTTTTGGAAAAGCAGAGAAAAAATAACTCCTCCTTTTCTCTTCCACTTCTTTACAGAGATGAAAGGGTGAAGGTGGGAGTGCAATGTATATGGAATATTTCATGTTCTCTCACACCTGCAACTGTTGTGTCTACTGTTTTTCCCCTCTTCTTAGAATCTTTGTCATAAGGGATGCCCCTCTTTCAGCAGGGATAAGCACCTGGGAAGCCTCAGAAAGCAAGGGATAATCCCTTAATGTTGGCATCTCAAGGAAGAGCTTAAATTAAACGGTGCCCACTGTGGATCCTGAAATGAGATGAGGCGGGGAGAAAAAAATACACAGCTCTGAGGTTGTCAACCCATGGCACTCTACCAGGGAGTGTGAGTGGGGCTGCAGTCACAGGGTTTGTGCCCAGACTGCAGGTACCTGTGGATCACTGTGCCTCTGTAGCACACAGGTAAGTGGCTGAGTCTCCAGGCTGGGAGGAAGTGATATGCAGAGAGCTGTGACGATCATTTCTGCTCCACAAGGATTTGAACCTTCCTTCTTCCTTTGTCCCAGAAGCCAGGTAAAACAGCAAGGTGAGGCCTTTCCCAGGATCCTGCCTGAACCACTCTAGGCTTGTAGAAGCTTGGTCTGAATAAGTACAGTTTATAGTGATGTCATCTCCCTCCTGGACACTCAGAAATGGAGGATTCTGTTCCACCTTCTGCTGGCAGCTCCCCCCTGTGTGAAAAGATATTTCAGACACTGGAAACTGGTCATCAGGTCTTCATCCCCTTCCATATTGTTTCCCCACTCTCTGCCTCCCACAACATATCCATGGAGACCACATCTAATTTTAACTTGCTTCTCCCCCTTAGCACTGTGGAGAATGTCCCCTTTTTAAGGTCCTATTCAACATTTTCCGAGAATGGTGACTCACCATTCTCCCAGTTCCATAGACCCCAACTCACCTTTTAGCAGAAGCCATATGATCACTAACGAAACCCTCAGGGGAGTTTCCATTCTCTCCTTTGTCTTGATTAATAAGTGCTGAGATCTGAAACCTGGCATACACACCAGTACTCCCTAATGGAGGTGACTTTTTCAAATCTAAATGTTTGTAGATCTCTAATTGTACCAGAAAACACCACTGATAATTTATCCTGGCAGCCCAGCCAATCAGAGCTGCCTCTGTTATACATTACACAAGATTCCATTCAGAGGTACACAGATGCTCTGAGGAAGGCATCTTTGCCCATGGTAGTGCTGCCCCCCTTAGGCCAACTATGGAATTTTTATTGCACTGAGAAAAAGTTCATTAGGAAAGATTCCTGGCTACTTTGAATACAGTAAGATCTTTCAGTACCATTTTAAAGACATAAAATCTGTTGAAACTTTCTAAGACATCTTAAGGTGATAATATCATGGCTTTAAAGGTGGAAAGAACCCAAAAAATAATCTATTCTAATCTTATTTTCCAAATGAGAAAACTGAATCCTGGATTGGTTGTGTGATCAACGCTGGAAGTTCACAGTGACATCTCAGAGATGGGATTGTACCCTGTGACTCCAAATCCAAGTCTCTTTCTCAGTCAATAATCATTTGTTAAGCACCTATTATGTGCCACACATTTTACTAAGAGCTGGGGATGCACAGAATTGATAATGGGAGTCTCAACTCATGAGAATGCCATTTGCAAACACCTATATATGATCAAATGCACACACATGTTCAATTTGAGATAATCAGCAGACAGAAATTAATAGAATTAAGGGAGAATAAGAAATATTTCTCACAGAAAGTGAGATTTTAACTGCAACTTAAAGAATGCTTGACAAGCCAGGAGGCAGAGATGAGCAGGGAGGGCATGCAAGAGGAAGTGGAAATGCCACTAAAACTTCCTAGATTTCGGAGATGGAGTCATTGCAACAGGTGCAGCAAGGTTCCCAGAGTCACAGGAATGAAGAGGGGGTGGTTGTAAGTGGGGTGGTAAGGTGTAGAAGTTGTCCAATTTAAGGGGAGACACATGAAGAATATCTCTGAAGGCCAGACAGCAGATTCCATCCTGGTGGTGATATGGAGTCAAGGAGCTGATTTAGTAGGGGGCAGGACATGGTCAGATTTGTGTTTTAGGAAGGTGACATTAATATCTGAATAGAGGAGGTGCTTGGGGTTGGGAGTGACTTGAATTTTGTTAGTGAATCTAATATTTTGAGAATGTGAAAAAACAAATATTATTGCAATGTCAGAATATGGTTTTTATAACAGGGATGAAGAGTCTTTCATACAATTTAGTTTCATTACAAGTTCAGATCATAACACTAAATTTACATAGGCCTTGGTCTAGAGATCACTTGCTAATATTAAGGCACCCTTCCCCTAAATAGTTTATTTATATGTGATCAGAGCAACCCCCAGCAACTTCCAATAATGATTAAAAATTAATTGATAAATTGACAAATTTTTTTGGTGATTTCAGAATGCATGTGAATGAGTCAGATGAGGGTGGGTACAACTTCAGTAGCATTAGGAAATCCATACCAACATTCATCTCTCTGGTCATAAAAGTTATTTTATAATCCCTTATAGAGAGGCTGTGTGTGTTTCTCTGTTCAGACTGCATTATCAATTTTCTTTCTGAATAATTGGAGTGAGGGTGGCTCTAAGTTGGGTGGAATGCAGAGGGAGCAGAAATCCGTGGAGCGGTGTGAGCCATGGAAGAACCCAGAAGTATTGTGGAAGTGGAGAAGGGAATTGGTGGGGTGGATAAAGATCACAATGGAGAGGGTTGGAGCCTGACAAGATGAGCAAACTCTGAAAATTACCGCAGTGAGATCAAGTGGAGGCAACTCTAGGGCTTCTCCCTGCCTCTGTTTCCTCAGAACTTGATGAGGTCATCCTAGTCACTCCTATAGCCTACCAAATCTATTCCCTCCCCTCTTTCCACAAGATAACAAGGGGTTTGAGGGAAAGGTGAGTCAATTCCACGTGCAAGAGATACTGGAGCTTGCTATTTTAAAGCCTTTTACATTGTTGTCTAACTGTAGCTGTGCTGTTTTAATATACCTAATTGTTTTAATAAATCAAAATATCATTATCAAATTGGTTTACTGTCAAATGCTATAACTGAAGGATCACCAATGAGGAAGGAAGAGTCATAGTATATGATAAGGTCTCAGAGAGTAAACAGAAGAATATGAATGTAATGGAATTCTCTTGTGCTGTAAGAAATGATGAACAAGACTGCAGAGAGGCTTGGAAAGGCTTACATGATCTGATGCTGAGCAAAGGGAGTAAAACCAGGAGAACTTTATGTACAGCAACAACCACAGTGTGTGAAGATTTTTCTGGTAGACCTAGAACTACATTGCAATGCAAGGATTTAAAAAATTCCCAATGGTCTCTTAAGGCAAAATGCCTTCCACATCCAGAGAAACAACTATGGAATTCGATCACAGAATGTAGCAGATCATTTTCTTTGTTATTACATTTTGGCTTGTTTTATGATTTCTCTCATTCATTTTAATTCTTCTATGCAACATGACTAAGCTGAAAATGTCTTTAATAGGAAGGTATGTGTAGAACCTATGTAAAATTGTATGCCGTCTCAGGGAGGAAGGGGGGAGGGAGGGGGAAAAACTCGAAGTTCTATGGAAGCAACAGTAGAACACTGAAAACAACTAAAATAATGATAAAATTTTTAACAAAAGAATAGACAGGAGAGACACTTGCTTTATTTAGTACTTTTGGACATGTATGGATTGATATTTCAATCAATCACATCCATCAGCCTGGAATATCTGATTGATATATCAATCAATCAGATCAATCAGTCCATGGAATCAGGAGCAAAATTTTACATGGGAAAGATAGTGGGGCATGGAGATATATCCCAGAACAAAGAAACAGCCCCATGAAGGTACCATTAGTGGGCTAAAGCTATGTTATACCACTCCTCAGGGATGATGTCTAACATGTTTTGTGAGGCTAGACTGAGTTACTAAGAGATGGGACCTATCAGGTCACTGGCTACCAAAGAATTTGCTCTCATTCTGTTCTATTACTTTATATTACCAATGGATGTACAGGCTAGGGTGGAAGACATTAGAGAAGTGAGTGCTTCCAGAATCAAATGAAGGGTATAGATGAGAACCAGGAAAATTAGCAGGGAACATGCTTTCAGGGTGTCACAATATGCTCTCTATAAGGGGCTGTGTCGCAGATCTAGGGTTTGTGCACAGCCTGCAGGTGCCTGGGGCTCACTGTGCATCAGCAGCACAGACGTAGGTGGCTGAGTCTTCAGGCTGGGAGGCAGTGATGTGCAGAGAGGTGTGACGATCATTTCTGCTCCACAAGGATTTGAACCTTACTTCCTGCTTTGTGCCAGAAGCCAGGTAAAAGAGCAAGGCGAGGCCTTTCCCAGGATCCTGTCTGTACCACTGCACGTTTTCAGAACCTTTGTTTGAATAAGTGCAGTTGATAATGAGATTCTCTCTCTCCTGGATGGTCAGAAATGGAGGATTCTGTTCCACCTTCTGTTGACAGCTCCCCTCTATGCGAAAAGATAATTTCCGACACTGGAAACTGGTCATCTGGTCACCATCCCCTTCCGTATTGTTTCCCCACCCTCTACCTCCCACAACACATCCATGGAGACTTCATGCATTTTTAACTTGCCTCTCCCCCTGAGCACTGTGGACAATGTCCCTTTTTAAGGTCCCATTCAATATTTTCCAAGAATGGTGACTCACCATTCTCCCATCTACACAGACCCCAACTCACCTTTTAGCAGAAGCCACATGATCACTAATGAAATCCTTAGGAACTTCTCCATTCTCTCCTTTCACTTGATCAATAAGTACTGAGATCTGAAACCTGGCATACACACCAGTACTCCCTAATGGAGGTGACTTTCTCAAATCTAAATGTTTGTAGATCTCTAATTGTACCAGGAAACACCACTGATACTTTATCCTGGCTGCCCAGCCAATCAGAGCTACATCTGTTACACATTACACAAGATCCCTTTCAGAGATACACAGATGATCTGATGAAGGCATCTTTGCCCACGATAGTGCTGCCTCCCTTAGGCCAACCATGGAATTATTATTGCACTGAGAAAAAGTTCATTAGGAAAGATTCCTGGCTACTTTGAATATAGTAAGACATTTCAGTACTATTTTAAAGACATAAAATCTGTTGGAATTTTCTAAGACATTTTAAGATGATAATATCATGGCTTTAAAGGTGGAAAGAACCCAAAAAATCGAATATTCTAATATTATTTTCCATATGAGAAAACTGAATCCTTGATTGGTTGGGTGATCAGTGCTGGAAGTCCCCAGTGACATCTCAGAGATGGGATTGTATACAATACCCTGTGACCCCAAATCCAAGTCTCATTCTCAGTCAATAACCATTTATTAAGCACCTACTATGCCCCAGACATTCTACTAAGAGCCGGGGATGCAAAATATTGATGTATCTATCAATCACACCTGGGAGCCTGCTCTAGTCCATGGAATCAGGAGCAAAATTTTACATGAAAAAGAGAGTGGGGCATGGAGCTATATCCCAGAACAAAGAAATATCTCTATGAAAGTAGTATTAGCTGGCTAAAGCTATGTTATACCACTCCTCATTGATGACCCCTAACACATTTTGGGAGACTAGACTGAACAATTAAGACATGTGACCTACCAAGTCACTGACTATCACCCAATTTGACCTTGTTCTGTTCTATAAGTTTATATTAGCAATGTTTATGCAGGCTAGGATGGAAGACGTTAGATAAGTGAGTGATTCCAGATTCAAATGAAGGAGTTTAAATGAGAACCAGGAAAATAAGCAGGGGACATGCTTTCAGGGTGTCACAGTGTGCTCTCTGTAAGGGTCTGTGTCTTAGATCTAGGGTTTGTGCACAGGCTGCAGGTGCCTGGAGATCACTGTGCATCAGCAGCACACAGGTAGGTGGCTGAGTCTCCAGGTTGGGAGGCTGTGATGTGCAGAGAGCTGTGACGATCATTTCTGCTCAACATGGATTTGAACCTTCCTTCTTCCTTTGTCCAAGAAGCCAGGTAAAAGAGCAGGGTGAGGCCTTTCCCAGGATCCTGCCTGTACCACTGTAGGCCTTGGGAATCTTGGACTGAATAAGTGCAGTTGATAGTAATGTCCTCTCCCTCCTGGACACTCAGAAATGGAGGATTCTGTTCCACCTTCTGTTGACAGCTCGCCCCTGTGCGAAAAAACAATTTCAACCACTTGAAACTGGTCATCAGGTCTTCATCTCCTTCATTATTGTGTCCTCACCTACTGCCTGCCAAAACTCATCCATGGAAACGCTGTGTTTTTAACTTGCCTCTCCCACTTAGCACTCTGGGGATTGTCCTCATTATATTTTGGGAGAATGGTGAATCTCTATTTTCTCACCTCCACACACCTCAACTCACCTTTAAGTAGAACCCAGATGATCACTAATGAAGTCCTTAGGGGCATCTCCATTCTCTTGCCCTGATCAATAGGAACCCAGATCTGAAATCTTGATTACACACCAGTACTCTGTATAGGAGATGTGTTTCTCAAAACTAAATTTTGGAGTTCTGTCATTATACCAGGAAACCCTAGTGATGCTTCAGCCTGGCAGCCCAGCCAATCAGAACTGCATCTGTTATACATTACACAATATGACAGACACACATCCTCTGGCTTTTTGCCCATCTTGGTGATGTTCCCTTAGGCCAACCATGAAATTTTGAGGGCAATGAGAAAAAGTTCTCTAGAAAATATTGCTGACTCATTTGAGTACAGTAACAGGCTTTCAGTTCTATTCTTAGCATATAAAATCTGCTGCAACTTTTTAGACATTTTATTTTATTTGTGAATTAATTTATTTGTTTTCAGTTTTCTACAATCACTTCCATATATCTTAGTTTTTCTCTCCCTCCATGCTCTGTCTTCCTCCCTCCCTCACCCTCCCCTCCCCGAGACAGTGTGCAATCATATATAGGTTCTACACATATATTTTTCTCAAATACATTTTCACTTTAGACATGTTCATAGGAGAATTAAAATAAGTGTGAGAAACCATGAAAAGAAGCAAAACAACACAAAACACAAAACAAGAGAAAAAATCTGCCTCATTCTGTGATCCTATTCCATAGTTCTTTCTCTGAATGGGGAAGACGTTTTGCCTCAAGATTCCATTGGGAAATTTTCAGGTCCTTGCATTGCTGTGAAGGGCTAAGTCTACCAGAAAATTGTATTTGATACAATACAGTATGACTCTAAATCCAAGGCTCTTTCTCAGTCAAAAAACATTTATTAATCACCTACTACATGCCAGACGGTATACTAAAAGCTGCGGATGCAAAGGAAGGAAAATGGAAGTCTCAGCTCATGAGGCGATACACTGTGTAATGGGGGAGGCCATTTGCCAACAACTCTATATGATCCAATACACACACATATTCAATTTGAGATAATCAGCAGGCAGAAATCAATAGAATTAATGGAGAATAAGAAAGATTTCCCAACGAAAGGGGAATTTTAACGAAGACTTAAAGAATGCTGTGCAAGCCAAGCAGCAGAGATGAGCAGGGAGGGCATTGAAGAAGATGTGGAAATGCCAATAAAATTCCTAGATTCAGGAGATGGAGTCTTTTTTAACAGGTTGACCAAGGTGGCCAGAGTCACTGTAAGGAAGAAGGGTGCTTGCAAGTAGGTGGGAAGGTTTATAAAGTTTGGAACATTTAAGGGGGAGACACATTAAGAAGATCCTTGAAGGTCAAACAGCAGATTCCCTTCTGGTATTGATATGGAACCAAGGAGCTGATTTATTTAGTAGGGGGGTTGACATAGTTATATCAGGGTTTTAAGAAGATGATTTTGAGAGCAGAATACAAGAGGGACTTGGAAAGGGGAGTGACTTCAATCCTGTTCATGAATCCAATACTGCAATTTCAGATTATGGCTTTTATAACGGGGATGATGAGCAGTTCATATAATTTAATTTCATTACAAAGTTCAGATCATAAGACTAAATTTACATGGGGCAGGGTTAGAGATCACTAGTTAATATTAGAGGACCCCTCCCCTAAATAGCTTATTACTATGTGATTAGATCACCCTCCAGTGACCAAAGTATATACCTCACCATTAATGGTTTATAATTAATCAATTGATAAGATTTTTTGGTGATTTCAGAATGCATGTGAATGAGTGAGATGACACGTGGGCACAGCTTCAGTAGCCTTTAGAAGTCCATACCCGCATCCATGCCTCTGATCATTGATACCATTTTGTGCTCGATGATCGAGTGGCTGTGTGTGTTTCACTGTTCAGATGCCATTATGAATTTTCTTTCTGAGTGACTGGAGTGGAGATGGCTCTAAGCAGGGTGGAATGTAGTGGGAGCAGAGATCTGTGGAGTGCTATGAGCCCCTGGAGGATCCCAGAAGTGTTGTGGAAGTAAAGATGGGAATTGGTGGAGTGGATAAAGATCACAATGGAGAGTTTTTGATCCTGTCAAGATGAGCAAATTGTCAAAATTGTCATAGTGAGACTAAGTGGAGACAACTTTAAGGCTTCCTCATCCCTCTGTTCCCTCAAAGCACTTGATGAGGAGATCCTAATAACTCCTATAGTCTACCAAATCTATTGCTTTAATGCCTTCTACAGAATGGGAAGGGATTTAGTCGAAAGAAGAGTCCATTAAAGGTGCAATAGATGTTGCAGCTTGCTGTTTGAAACCTTTCACATTTCTGTCTAATGTTGCTGGGCTAAATTTAATTTACCTTATTACTTTTATTAAGTCAAAAGATCATTAACAAAATCAATTAACTGTCAAATCCTGTGACTAGGATCATCAATGAGGAAAGAATAGACACAGTTTGTGATAGGGACTCCGAGAATAGATATGAGAGACATTTGCTGTATTTAGTAATTTGGGACACACATGGATTGATACAGAACCTGGGGGCCTCCTACAGTCCATGGAATCCGGAGTAAAAATTCACATTTGATAGACAGTGGGGCACGGGGCTATATTTCAGAGTAAAGAACTGTTTTACTGAGGGGAGCATTAGCAGGCAGAAGCTATATGTTAGCACTTTCTTTAGTACTGACCCCTAACATATTCTGTGAGTCTAGACTGAGTAAATAAGAGATCTAGACTGAGTAAATAAGAGATGTGACTTCTACCAGGTCACTGACTACCACCCAATTTGATGTAGTTCTGGTTTATAACTTTGTATTACCAATGGGTACACAGGCCAGGGTGGAAGATATTAGATAAGTGACTGATTCCTGAATCAAATAAAAGAGTTTAAACGAGAACCCAAAGAATAAGCAGTGGACATGCCTTTAGTACATCATACCTGCTCTCTGAAAAGGTCTAGGTCTCAGATCTAAGGTTTGTGCACAGCCTACAGGTGCTAGGGGATCACTGTGCCCTCACAGCACAAAGGTAGATGGCTGAGTCTTCAGGCTGGGCATCAGTGATGTGCAAGGAGCTCTGGCGCTCCCTCCTGCTCAGCATGGATTTTAACCTTCCATTCTGCTTCTCCTCTGAAGTCATGTAAAATAGGGAGATGAGGTCTTTCCCAGGATCCTGTCTGAACCACTGCAACCCTTCGTTAGTAGCTTCGGTGTAACTGCAGTTGATTGTGGCTCTCTCTCCCTCCTGGATCTTCAAGGTCTGAGGGCTCTGCTCCACCTTCTGTAGGCAACTCACCCCTGGGCAGAAAGACAAAGTCAGACATAGGTCATCAGGTAAGTATCTCCCATCATTTTATCTCCATCACTTCCACAGCACAGCCTGGAAGCTCCATTTGATTAGTCCCTGACTGCCTCTAAATCTTTTGAGAAATGCCCTCTGACCTTTCCTCTTCCCAGCTATAGAAACCCCTCAACTCACAGGCCAGGTGAAGACACAGGATCAGTAGTGAGGCTCCATGGTGTATCTCCATCTTCCAATACCAGGGTCAGTGAACACCTAGTTCTAGGTCCTGGGAAATGGATTCTTTAGCCAAAGAGAAACTTTGTCAGTTCTAAATGGGTCTAATTTTCTTTCCTTTTGGGAGATAGGATAGAGTGATCAGCCTGACTGCTTAGCCAATCAGCCTGCTCTATCATGTCACATTGCAAACAGTCACATATATAGATGCTCAGCCTGAGCACTGCCCTGAAAGAATGTCAGACAATGGCACTATTGCCCCCCTCAGGTCATGAATGTTACCTTTTTTGAGCAATAACGAAATGATCTCTGCCTGGAATTCATGAATGTTTTGGGCAGAGAGATCATCATATTTCTGCTTTTTTTCCCCTAACAGACAAGTCTTTTGTAAGTGCCTACTATGTGCAAATCTCTGTTCTGGACTGAAACACGAGGCAAGCTCTGTGTCTTTTGGTAGTATGATCAATATGAGATGCACACAGGGCACCAGGTGGAATGTGATGAGGCAGAGGAAAGACGTAAACAATGCTAAAAAGAGATTAGGAAATAGAACAGATACTCACTGGGTTCAGAGAATCATGGCTAATATGATAGGGGAGATGAGCCTTCACATTCCGAATGACATCACAAGGTGGAGATGTGTGGTAACTGAAGGGGGCTATTGATTGCATGGGGGTGACATGAGCAGAGCAACTGAAATGGGAACCTGTAAGATGAGAATTGGGGGGGGCAGAGAGTAGTCTAGCTTATCTAATCCAAACTTTGCAGAACAAATCCTTTTATTAAGTGGATTTGTTCTGTGAAGTTTGGATTCAGGCAAAGGGCTGAAGTTGAGGACATAGAGCCCCACATGTGCCTTCGAGGCTGCAGGTTCATCACCCCTGAATTCTAGACCATGAATCCATGAAGGAATGTAAAATGATGTATGGTTAGATCAATATGTTGGGATCACTTTGTGGAGGACCTTGAACTGAACTTTACTCAGCAGGCAGTGGGGAACCAGGGAAGATTTTTGAGAAGAATTATGACATCATCATGATGGGCCATCATGAAGACCCCATAGATAGTGGCATTGAAGGCAGATTGCTGAGTGAACAGAGAGAAGGACAAATATTGCTGTGGGAACTATCATCACAAGGTCTATTAAATTCGTGTAAGTAATTTTAATCATTTCTGGAGAGAAATTCAGTTGGTTATTGGTGCTTAGCTGGGCTAGTTGGCTCTTTCAAGAATGTGGAGTTCTGGACCCATGTAGGTCAAGGTGATTGGCAATATCATGTGCCATGAGGGAAATTCCTTCATTTGTTGTGTGTTCTATACCCAGAGATAAAATCTGGGCACTGGTTCTAGAAAGAGACCAAGAGCACCAGTAGCTTTTCCAACTGGCATCTCTCTTGGGCAAGGAAGCTCTTGGTATTTAAATGACTTCATATTTTCCTCTAGGTATTTTGTTTTTGGTTGTTATTCAGTCCTTTAATTTCAACGGTATGAAGAACACGGATGTACTAATAAAGATGGGCCGATGTCCATCATTTTTAGTCTAAGAGAGTTGTTTGGGGGCCTGAAAAGGTAAGAGAAGTCCTGATGTCTGCACAGGTGATATTTGTCAGAGGAAAGACTTTCATCCAAGCCTTCCTGACTGAGAATAGCCTTTCAATAGGGAAAATGACTTCAAGTACTCACTATCTGAGATACTTGCTGTGGGAATCATTCAACCACAGGTTCCCCATATGCAAAATCGCATTAATAACTTCTTAGAATCAATGTGAGGATCCAATGAGATAACGTGTGAAAGATATTTTGAAAGCGTAAAACCCTCCAGAAATGCTAGGTGTGATGGGGATGATGCTTAGGTTGCATTCTTTCTCCTATTATTGTTATTAGAATTCTAATTTGAATCGAGGAAGGATTAATAATTTCAGACATTGATAAGTCGACAACTAGAAATATGCAACAATTGATATATAGTAACTGAGACAGGAGAATACAAGAGAGAAGTGTTGATGGAGGGAAAGGAGGGGATGGGGACGTCTGCCAAGCCTTAGGGGACCATGTGAGGAAAAAGGGGAGCATGGAGCAAGGAACTATCCCAGATTTAAGAAAAAACTCCAGAGACTTGGTCTGAATAGGAGAATCCTGCTATGATGACCCTCTCTTCTGTGTTGATGCTCCTGCATAAGGCTGGTTTGAGATGTGTGATCTCAAGGAAATATTTAACATATGACAGCATATTAGTGCCTCAACATCTCTCTGTCAATGATGAAGAATTCAGAGAATTTTGAAGGACATTCGTAGTCCTCCCTCACCTGACTCCTCCCACCTTTCCAGGCTTTGTTCTGACATCCAGTAACACCAACTTACTTGTAGCAACCAGGTAGCACAGTGAATAAAGTGGTGAGTTTGGAGCCTCAACAACCTGAGTTCCAATGTGACCTCAGACATTCACTGACTGTGTGATCCTGGGCAAGTCACTACACCTCTGTCTGTCTCAATTTCCTGAATAGTGCAGTGTGAATCATAATAGCACCTACCTCCCAGGGTTTTTACTGGAATTAAATGAGTATCTTTATAAAGCCAAGTTAGCAGACTGCCTAGAACATAGTATGGAAGAGAGAAGTCAAACATTTGTTAAGCAGCTACTTACTAGGCGCCGGGCTCTACTTTAAGCCCCTTTTAAGTATCACGTCATTGAATGTTCAGAGAAGTGTGGTAAGTATTACATGAAGTACAAGTGGCTGAACTAGAATGACAGCAAGGGCGAAAAAGATGACAACAATTTTTATG
This sequence comes from Notamacropus eugenii, assembly GCF_028372415.1. Taxonomy (NCBI): domain Eukaryota; kingdom Metazoa; phylum Chordata; class Mammalia; order Diprotodontia; family Macropodidae; genus Notamacropus; species Notamacropus eugenii. The sequence continues at coordinate 11,239,825 of NC_092878.1, forward strand.
GTAATCACAAAAATTCCAAAGGGATTATTCCTAATTAAAAAATGAAGTTTGTTTTGGAAAAGAAGAGGAAATATAAGTCCTCCTTTTCTCTTCCACTTCTTTACATAGATGAAAGGGTGAAGGTGGGAGTGCAATGTATATGGAATATTTCATATTCTCTCACACCTGACAACTGTTTTGTCTCCTGTTTTCCCCCTCTTCTTAGAATCTTTGTCACAAGGGATGTCCCTCTTTCAGCGGGGATAAGCACCTGGGAAGCGTGAGAAAGCAAGGGATAATCCCCTGATGTTGGCATCTCAAGGAAGAGCTTAAATTAAACAGTGCCTACTGTGGATCCAGAAATGAGATGAGGCGGGGAGAACAAATACCCAGCTCTGAGGTTGTCAACCCATGGCACCCTACCAGGGAGTGTGAGTGGGGCTGCAGTCACAGGGTTTGTGCCCAGACTGCAGGTGCCTGTGGATCACTGTGCCTCTGTAGCACACAGGTAGGTGGCTGAGTCTCTAGGCTGGGAAGCAGTCATGTGCAGAGAGCTGTGACGATCATTTCTGCTCCACAAGGATTTGAACCTTCCTTCTTCCTTTGTCGCGGAAGCCAAGTAAAAGAGCAAGGTGAGACCTTTCCCAGGATCCTGTCTGTACCACTGTAGGCCTCTGGAAGCTTGGTCTGAATAAGTACAGTTGATAGTAATGTCATCTCCCTCCTGGACACTCAGAAATGGAGGATTCTGTTCCACCTTCTGTTGACAGCTTCCCCCTGTGTGAAAAGATATTTCAGACACTGGAAACTGGTCATCAGGTCACCATCCCCCTCCATATTGTTTCCCCACTCTCTGCCTCCCACAACACATCCATGGAGACCACATCTAATTTTACCTTGCCTCTCCCCCTTAGCACTATGGAGAACGTCCCCTTTTTAAGGTCCTATTCAACATTTTCCGAGAATGGTGACTCACCATTCTCCCATCTCCACACACCCCAACTCACCTTTTAGCAGAAGCCATATGATCACTAATGAAACCCTCAGGGGAGTTTCCATTCTCTCCTTTGCCTTGATTAATAAGTGCTGAGATCTGAAACCTGGCATACACACCAGTACTCCCTAATGGAGGTGACTTTCTCAAATCTAAATGTTTATAGATCTTTAATTGTACCAGAAAACACCACTGATACTTTATCCTGGCTGCCCAGCCAATCAGAGCTGCCTCTGTTATACATTACACAAGATCCCATTCAGAGATACACAGATGCTCTGAGGAAGGCATCTTTGCCCATGGTAGTGCTGCCCCCCTTAGGCCAACCATGGAATTTTTATTGCACTGAGAAAAAGTTCATTAGGAAAGATTTCTGGCTACTTTAAATACAGTAAGATGTTTCAGTACTATTTTAAAGACAAAAAATCTGTTGGAACTTTCTAAGACATCTTAAGGTGATAATATCACCGTGGCTTTAGAGATGGAAAGAACCTAAAAAACCATCTATTCTAATCTTATTTTCCAAATCAGAAAACTGAATCCTGGATTGGTTGTGTGATCAATGCTGGAAGCCCATAGTGATATCTCAGAGATGGGATTGTACCCTGTGAATCCAAATCCAAGTCTCTTTCTCAGTCAATAATCATTTATTAAGCACCTATTATGTGCCACACATTTTACTAATAGCTGGGGATGCACAAAAATGATAATGGGAGTCTCAACTCATGAGAATGCCATTTGCAAACACCTATATATGATCAAATGCACACACATGTTCAATTTGAGATAATCAGTAGACAGAAATTAATAGAATTAAGGGAGAATAAGAAATATTTCTCACAGAAAGTGAGATTTTAACTGCAACTTAAAGAATGCTAGAGAAGCCAGGAGGCAGAGATGATCAGGGAGAGCATGGAAGAGGAAGGGGAAATGCCACTAAAACTTCCTAGACGTAGGAGATGGAGTCATTGCAACAGGGGCAGCAAGGTTCCCAGAGTCACAAGAATGAAGTAAGGGTGGTTGTGAGTGGGGTGGTAAGGTATATAGAAATTGTCCAATTTAAGGGGAGACACATGAAGAATATCTTTGAAGGCCAGATAGCAAATTCCATCCTGATGGTGATATGGAGTCAAAGAGTTGATTTAGTAGAGGGAGGACATGGTCAGATCTGTGTTTTAGAAAGGTGACATTAATATCTGAATAGAGGAGGTGCTTGCGGTTGGGAGTGACTTGAATTTTGTTAATGAATGTAATATTTTGACCCTCTCTTTTGTGGTGATGTTCCTGTATAAGACTGGTTTGATACTTGTGATCTCTGGCGAATGTTTAACATAAGATGGCATATTAGTGTCTCTTAATATTTGTGTGTCAATGATGAAGAATTCAGAGAATTCTGAAGGATATACAAAGCCCTTCATCACCTGACTCCTCCTAACTTTCCAGGTTTTCATTTGATATTCGATGACACCAAGTTCCTTGTAGCAACAAGGTGGCACAGCGAATAAAGTGCTGAGTTTGGAGCCACAAAAACCTGAGTTCCAAACTGACCTTGGACATTCATTGACTCTGTGACCCTGGGCAAGTCACTATACCTCTGTCTGTCTCAATTTCTTGAACGGTGCAGTGAGGATCATAATAGCACCTACCTCCCAGAGTTTTTATTGGAATTAAATGGGAATATTTATAAAGCTAAGTTAGCAGATTGCCTGGTAGGTAGTATAGAAGAGAGAAGGCAAACATTTGTTAAGCAGCTACTAGATGCCGGGCTCTACGTTAACCCCCTTCTAAATATCACGTCATTGAATGTTCAGAGAAGCATGGTAAATATTACATGAAGTACAAGTGGCTGAACTAGAATGACAGCAAGGGGAAAAAAGATTACAACAATTTTTATGGTAATGACAAAAATTCCAAAGGGATTATTCCTAATTAAAAAATGAAGTTTGTTTTGGAAAAGAAGAGGAAATATAAGTTCCCCTTTTCTCTTCCACTTCTTTACAGAGATGAAAGAGTGAAGGTGGGAGTACAATGTGTATGGAATATTTCTTATTCTATCACACCTGACAACTGTTTTGTCTCCTGTTTTTCCCCTCGTCTTAGAATCTTTGTCATAAGGGACGTCCCTCTGCGTAGGGGTGCGCATAAAGGGATATGACAACTTCAAGATTATATAATAACAATTCAATAAAAACTGACAAGGGTCCTCTACCAGGCTGCATTCTCAGACTTCCCTGGCTTTCTGTTTCTACCTTTCAGCAAGGATAGGCACCAGGGGAGGGTCAGAAAGCAAAGGATAACCCCTTGATGTTGGCATCTCAAGGTAGAGCTGTAATTAAATAGTGCCCACTGTGGATCCATAAATGAGATGAGGTAGGGAGAAAAAGTACCCAGCTCTGAGGTTGTCAACCCATGGCACTCTACCAGGGAGTGTGAGTGGGGCTGCAGTCACAGGGTTTGTGCCCAAGCTGCAGATGCCTGGGGATCACTGTGTATCAGCAGCACAGAGGTAGGTGGCTGAGTCTCCAGGCTGGGAGGAAGAGATATGCAGGGAGCTGTGACGATCATTTCTGCTCACCATGGCTTTGAACCTTCCTTCCACCTTTGTCCCAGAAACCAGGTGAAAGAGCAAGGTGAGGCCTTTCCTAGGATCCTGCGTGTACCACTGTAGGCCTTCAGAAACTTGGACTGAATAAGTGCAGTTGATAGTAATGTTCTCTCCCTGCTGGACACTCAGAAATGGAGGATTCTGTTCCACCTTCTGTTGGCAGCTCCCTCCTGTGCAAAAAAGAAAATTTCAGACACTGGAAATTGGTCATCAGGTCACCATCCCCTTCCATATTGTTTCCCCACCCTCTACCTCCCACAACACATCCATGGAGACTTCATGTATTTTTAACTTGTCTCTCCCCCTTAGCACTGTGGAGAATGTCCACTTTTTAAGGTCCCATTCAATATTTTCCCAGAATGGTGAGTCCCCATTCTCCCAGTTCCATAGACCCCAACTCACCTTTTAGCAGAAGCCACATGATCACTAATGAAACCCTCAGGGGAGTCTCCATTCTCTCCTTTGCCTTGATCAATAGGTACTGAGATCTGAAACCTGGCATACACACCAGTACTCCCTATTGAAGGTGACTTTCTCAAATCTAAATTTTTGTAGATCTCTAATTGTACCAGGAAACACCACTGATACTTTATCCTGGCTGCCCAGCCAATCAGAGCTGCCTCTGTTATACATTACACAAGATCCCATTCAGAGGTACACAGATGCTCTGAGGAAGGCATCTTTGCCCATGGTAGTGCTGCCCCCCTTAGGCCAACCGTGGAATGTTTAGGGCAATGAGAAAAAGTTCATTAGGAAAGATTCCTGGCTACTTTGAATACAGTAAGATATTTCAGTACTAAAGACATAAAATCTGTTGGAACTTTCTAAGACATCTTAAGATGACAATATTGTGGCTTCAGAGATGGAAATGACCTAAAAAACCATGTATTCTAATCTTATTTTCCAATGTGAAAACCAAATCCTGGATTGATTGCGTGACCAACACTGGAAGTCCATAGTGACATCCCTGATCTGTGATTCTATACAATACCCTGTGAATCCAAATCCAAGTCTCTTTCTCAGTCAATAATCATTTATTAAGCACCTATTATGTGCCACACATTTTACTAAGAGCTGGGGATGCACAAGAACGAAAATGGGAGTCTCAGCTCGTGAGGGGAGTCACAAGAATGCCATTTGCAAACACCTATATATGAACAAATGCACACACATATTCAATTTGAGATAATCAGCAGACAGAAATCAATAGAATTAAGAGAGAATAAGAAAGATTTCTCACAGAAAATGAGATTTTAGCTGCAACTTAAAGAATGCTAGACAAGCCAGGAGGCAGAGATGAGCAGGGAGGGCATTCAAGAGGAAATGGAAATTCAAGAGGAAGTGGAAATGCCACTAAAAATTCCCAGACTTAGAAGATGGAGTCATTGCAACAGATGCAGGAAGGTGCCCAGTCACTGGAATAAAGAGGGGTTGGTTTGCGAGTGGGGTGGTAAGATGTGTAAAGATTGAAAAATTTAAGCAGGAGACACATTAAGACTATCTTTGAAGGACAGACAGCAGATTCCATCCTGGTGGTGATATGGAGCCAAAGAGCTGATTTAGTAGGGGGCGGGACATTGTCAGATCTGTGTTTTCGGAAGGTGACTTTAACAGTTGAATAGAGGTGGGGCTTGGGTTGGGGAATGACTTGAATTCTGTTAATGAGTCCAATAGTTTGTGAATTTGAAAGGGCAAATATTATTGCAATGTCAGAATATGGTTTTTATAACAGGGATGATGAGTCTTTCATATAATTAAGTTTCAATACAAGTTCAGATCATAACACTAAATTTACATAGGCCTTGTTCTAGAGATCACTTGTTAATATTAAGAGACCCTTCCCCTAAATAGTTTATTTGTATGTGATCAGAGCAACCTCCAGTGAACAAATTATATACCTCATCCAATAATGGTTAATTGATCAATTGACAAATTTTTTTGGTGATTTCAGAATGCATGGGAATGAGCCAGATGGGGATGGGTACAACTTCAGTAACATTAGGAAGTCTATACCAACATTCATCTCTCTGGTCATAGAAGTTATTTTATCCTCCCTTATAGAGTGGCTGTGTGTTTCACTGTTCAGACTCCATTATGAATTTTCTTTCTGAATGATTGGATTGGGGATGGCTCTAAGTTGGGTGGAATGCAGAGGGAGCAGAGATCCATGGAGTGGTGTGAGTCATGGAGGATCCCAGAAGTGTTGTGGGAGTAAAGATGGGAACTGATAGGGTGGATAAAGATCACAAGAGAGAGGGTTGGAGGCTGTCAAGATGAGCAAACTCTGAAAATTACCATAGCGAGATCAAGTGGAGGCAACTCTAGGGCTTCCCCCTGCCTCTGTTCCCTCAGAGAACTTGATGAGGGGATCCTAGTCACTCCTATAGCCTACCAAATCTATTCCCTTCCCTCCTTTTACAAGATAAGAAGGGGTTTGAGGGAAAGGTGAGTCAATTCCAGGTGGAAGAGATCCTGGAGCTTGCTGTTTTAAAGCCTTTTACATTGTTGTCTAACTGTAGCTGTGCTGTTTCAATATACCTAATTGCTTTAATAAATCCAAAGATCATTTACAAATTAGTTAACTGCCAAATTATATGACTGAAGGATCACCAATAAGGAATTAAGAGTCATAGTATGTCATAGGGTGTCAGAGAATAAACAGGAGAATAAGAATGTAATGGAATATTATTGTGCTGTAAGAAATGATGAACAGTAAGACTGCAGAGAGGCCTGGAAAGACTTATATGATCGGATGCTGAATGAAAGGAGCAGAACGAGGAGAACTTTATATACAGTAACAACCACAGTGTGTGAGGATTTCTCTTGGTGGACTTAGAACTAAATTGCAATGCAAGGACTTAAAAATTCCCAATGGTCTCTTAAGGCAAAATGCCTTCCACATCCAGAGAAAGAACTATGGAATTCATTCGCAGAATGTAGCAGATAATTTTCTTTTGTATTCCTTTTTGTTTGTTTTATAATTTTTCCCATTCATTTTAATTCTTCTCTGCAACATGACTAAGGTGAAAATGCATTTAATAGGAATGTATATCAGAACCTATACAAAACTGTATGCCATCTTGGGGAGGGAGGGGGAATGGAAGAGGAAAAATTTCAGTTATATTGAAGTGATAGGAGAACACTGAAAACAGCTAAAATAATAAAAAAATTAAAAAAAAATAATAAACAGGACAGACACTTGCTTTATTGAGTACTTTTGGACACATATAGATTGATATATCTATCAATCAGACCTGGGAGCCTGCTCTAGTCCATGGAATCAGGAGCAAAATTTTACATTGGAAAGATAGTGGGGCATGGAGCTATATCCCAGAACAAAGATATATCTCCATAAAAGTAGCATTAGCTGGCTAAAGCTTTGTTATACCACTCCTCAGTGATGACCTCTAATATGTTTTGTGAGGGTAGACTGAGTAATTAAGAGATGTGACCTCTACCAGGTCATTGGCTACCACTGAACTTGATCTCATTCTGTTCTAAAACTTTATATTACCAATGGGTATACAGGCTAGGGTGGAAGACATTAGATAGGTGACTGATTCCAGAATCAAATGAAGGGTAAAAAGGAGTACCAGGAAAAGAAGCAGGGGACATGGTTTCAGGGTGTCACAATGTGCTCCCTGTAAGCATCTGTGTCTCAGATCTAGGGTTTGTGCACAGGCTGCAGGTGCCTGGAGATCACTGTGCATCAGTAGCACACAGGTAGGTGGCTGAGTCTCCTGGCTGGGAGGCAGTGATGTGCAGAGAGCTGTGACGATCATTTCTGTTCCACAAGGATTTGAACCTTCCTTCCTCCTTTGTCCCAGAAGTGAGGTAAAATACTAAAGTGATGCCTTTCCCTGGATCCTGCCTGTACCACTGTAGGTTTTGGGAACCTTGGACTGAATAAGTGCAGTTGATAGTGATGTCCTTTCCCTGCTGGACACTCAGAAATGGAGGACTTTGTTCTACTTTCTGTTGACAGCTCCCCCCTGTGAAAAAGACAATTTTAGATGTTTGAAACTGGTCATCAGCTCATCATCCCCTTCAATATTGTTTCCTCACCCACTACCTCCCAAAATCCATCCATGGAAACCTCATTTTTTTTAACTTGCCTCTCCCACTTAGTACTCTGCAGATTGTCCATTTTTTAAAGTCCCATTTAATAGTTTGGGAGAATGACGAATCTCTACTTTCTCACTTCCACAAGCCCCAACTCACCTTTTAGGAGAAGCCACATGATCACTAATGAAGTCCTTAGGGGCTTCTCCATTCTCTCCTTTGCCTTGATCAATAAGCACTCAGATCTGAAATCTGGGTTACTCACCAGTACTCTTTATTAGAGGTGTCTTTCTCAAAATTAAATGTCTGTAGTTTTGTCATCATACCAGGAAACCCTAGTGATGCTTGAACCTGGCAGCCCAGCCAATCAGAGCTGCATCTGTTATTCATTACACAAGATCCCATTCACAGACACACATCCTCTGCCTGAAGGCATTTTTGCCCATCTTAGTGCTGCCCCCTTAGGCCAACCATGGAATTTTGAGGGCAATGAGAACAAGTTTACTAGGAAAGATTGCTGGCTCATTTGAGTACGGTAAGATGCTTTCAGTACTATTCTTAGCATATAAAATCTGCTGGAAATTTTTAAGCCATTTTATTTTATTTTTGAATTAATCTGTTTGTTTTCAGTTTTCTTCAGTTACTTCCATATGTCTTAGAATTTCTCTCCCTCCCTCTCTCCTTCCTCCCTGAGATAGTGTACAATCTTATTCAAGTTCTACATGAACTTTTGCATCAAATACATTTTCACCTTAGTCATGTTGCGTAGAAGAATTAAAATGCATGGGAGAAACCATGAAAAGAAACAAAACAACACAAAACACAACACAAGAGAAAATAATCTGCCTCATTTTGTGATCCTATTCCATAGTTCTTTCTCAGGATGTGGAAGGCATTTTGCCTCAAGAGTCCATTGGGAATTTTTTAGGTCCTTGCATTGCTGTGAAGGGCGAAGTCTACCCGAAAAATTCCTTGCACTATGTAGTTGCTGCTGTGTGCAAAGTTTTCCTGGTTCTGCTCCTTTCACTCAGCATCAGTTCATATAAGTCCTTCCAGGTTCCTCTGAAGTTTTCCTGTTCACTATTTCTTATAGCACCATAGTATTCCATTATATTGAAATACCACAACTTTTTCAGCCATTTCCCAGTTGAGTGGCATTCCCTTGATTTCCAGTTCTTGGCTACCACAAAGAGAGGTGCTATAAACTTTTTGTACATGTGGTACTCTTTGCCATTTTTATGATCTCTTTGGGATACATTTCTAGAAGTGATATTGCTCGGTAAAAAGGTATGCAAATTTTTGCAATCTTTTTACCATAGTTCCAAATTGCTCTTTGAAATGGTTGGATCAGCTCTCAACTCCACCAACAATGAATTAGTGTTCCAACTTTGTCACATCTTCTCCAACATTTTTCTAAGACATTTTACTATGATTATATCATGACTTTAGAGATGGAAAGGACCTCAAAAGCCATCCATTATACTGTTCTTTTCCTAGTGATGAAACTGAATCCTGGATTGGTTGTGTGACCAACACTAGACGTCCCTCATGACATCTCAGAGATTGAATTTGATACAATACTCTGTGACGCTAAATCCATGGCTCTTTTTCAGTCAATAAACATTTATTAAGCACCTACTATGTGCCCGACTGTATACTAAGAGCTGGGGAATCAAAGAAAGGAGAATGGATGTCTGAGCTCATGAGGCCAGTCACAGTCTAATGGGGGAGACCATTTGCAAACAACTCTTTATGGTCAAATACACACACACATATTCAGTTTGAGATAATCAGCAGACAGAAATCAATAGAATTAAGAGAGAAAAAGACAGATTTCTCACAGAAAGTGGGATTTTAACCACAACTTATGGAATGCTATGCAAGCCAGGCATCAGAGATGATCAGGGAGGGCATTGAAGAGGAAGTGGAAATGCCAGTAAAAATTCCTGGATTCAGGAGATGGAGTCTTTGTAATACGTTCAACAAGATGGCTTGAGTCACTGCAATGAAGAGGAGGTGCTTGCCAGTAGGGTGGTAAGGTTTATAAAGGTTGGAAATTTTAAGTTGAAGACACATTAAGAAGATCTCTGAAGACCAGACAACAGATTCCATCCTGGTGGTGATATGGAGCCAAAGAGCTGATTTAGAAGGGAGCATGATATGGTCACATCTGTGATTTGGGAAGGTGATTTTAACAGCTGAATACAGGAGGGACTTGGGGTGGGGAGTGACTTGAATCTTGTTAGTGAATCCAATAGTTTGTGATTTTGAAATGACAAACATTACTACAATTTCAGAATATGGCTTTTGTAGCAGGGATGATGACCCTTTCATATAATTTAATTTCATTACAAGTTCAGATCATAAGACTAAATTTACGAAGGGCAAGATTAGAGATCACTAGTTAACATTAGAGGACCCCTCCCCTAAAGAGCTTATTTATGTGTGACTGAATCACCCTCCAGTGGTCAAAATATATACCACACCTTTTAATGATTAATAATTAATCAACTGATAAAGTTTTTTTTGGTGATTTCAGAATGTGTGGGAATAAGCCAGATGTGGGGGGCACAACTTCAGTAGCATTAGGAAGTCCATACCAGCATCCATCCCTCTCATCATAGATATTATTTTGTACTCCCTGATCGAGTGGCTATGTGTGTTTCACTGTTTCAGACTCCATTATGAATATTCTTTCTGAATGATTAGAGTGGAAATGGTTTTAACTGGGGTGGACTGTAGTAGGAGCAGAGAACTGTGGAGTGCTGTGAGCCCCTGGAGGATCCCAGAAGTGTTGTGGAGGTAAAGATGGGAATTGGTGGAGTGGATAAAGATCTCAATGGAGAGGTTTTCATCCTGTCAAGATGAGCGAAGTGTCAAAATTATCATATTGAGACTAAGTGGAGGCAACTTTAAGGCTTCCTCGTCCCTCTGTTCCCTCAAAGCACTTGATGAAGAGATCCTAGTAACTCCTACAGCCTACCAAATCTGTTGCTTTAATGTCTTCTACAAAATGGGAATGGATTTACTGGAAAAAGGAGTCCATTCAAGATGTAATAACTGTTGCAGCTTGCTGTTTGAAATCTTTCACATTGCTGTCTAATGTTACTGGGCTAAATTTAATTTGCCTTATTATTTTTAATAAGTCAAAAGATCATTAACAAAATCAGTTAACTGTCAAATCCTATGACTTGACTCATCAACGATGAAAGAAGAGATATAGTTTCTGATAGGGACTCATAGCATAGATATGAGAGACATTTGGATATTTAGTAATTTGGGACACATATGGATTGATACAGAACCTGGGGGCCTGCTACAGTCCATGGAATCAGGAGTAAAAATTCACATTCGATAGACAGTGGGGCATGGGACTATATCCCAGAATAAAGAACTGTTTCACTGAGGGGAGCATTAGCAGGCTAAAGTGATGTGATAGCACTTTCCTTAGTACTGACCCCTAACGTATTATGTGAGGTTAGACTGAGTAATTAAGAGATGTGACCTGTACCAGGTCACTGACTACCACCCAATCTGATCTAGTTCTGTTTTGTATTACCAATGTGTACACAGGCCAGGGTGGACGACATTAGACAAGTGACTGATTCCAGAATCAAATGAAGGAGTTTAAACGAGAACCCAAAGAACAAGCAGTGGATACGCCTTTCGGATGTCATATGTGCTCTCTGCAAGGTTCTATGTCTCAGCTTTAAGGTTTGTGCACAGCCTGAAGATGCCAGGGATCACTGTGCCCTCACAGCACAGAGGTAGGTGGCTGGGTCTTCAGGCTGGACATCAGTGATGTGCAGGGAGCTATGGCGCTCCCTCCTGCTCATCGTGGATCTTAACCTTCCATTCTGCTTCTCCTCTGAAGTTATGTAAAATAGGCAGGTGAGATCTTTCCCAGGATCCTGCCTGAACCTCTGAAACCCTAGATTAGTAGCATCTGTGTAACTGCGGTTGATTCTGGCTCTCGCTCCCTCTTGGATCTTCAGAGTATGAGAGCTCTGCTCCACCTTCTGTAGGCAGCTCACCCCAGGACAGAAAGACAATGTCAGACATAGATCATTAGATCAGCATCTCCCATCATTTTATCACCATCACTTCCACAGCACAGCCAGGAAGCCCCATTTGATCAGTCCCTGACTGCCTCAATCCCTTGTGAAATGGCCTCTGACCTTTCCTCTTCCCACCTATAGAAACTCCTCAACTCATAGGCCAGGTGAAGACACAAGATCATGGTGTGTCTTACCAGGGTCAGTGAACAGTGAACAGCTAGTTCTAGGTTCTGGGAAATGAATTCTTTAGTCAAAGAGAGACTTTGTCAGTTCTAAATGGGTCTGGCTTTCTTTCTCCCTGTGAAATAAGATACAGTGATCAGCCTGGTTGCTTAGCCAATCAGCCTGCTCTATCATGTCACATTGCAAACAGTCACATATATAGATGCTCAGCCTGAGCACTACCCTGAAAGAATGTCAGACAATGGCACTATTGCCCCCCTCAGGTCATGGATGTTACCTTTTTTGAGCAATAAGGAAATGATCCCTGCCTGGAATTCATGAATGCTTTGGGCAGAGAGATCATCATATTTCTGCTTTTTTTCCGCTAACAGATAAGTCTTTTGTAAGTGCCTACTATGTGCAAGTCTCTGTTCTGGACTGAAACCCATGACAAGCCATACGTCTATTGGGAGTGATGAATATGAGATGCACACAGGGCACCAGGTGGAATGTAATGGGGTGGAGGAAAGACGTAAACAATGCTAAAAAGAATTTAGGAAATAGAACAGGTACTCACTGGGTTCAGAGAATCATGGGAGAGAGGAGCCTTCACATTCCGAATGACATCACAAGGTGGAGATATGTGGTAACTGAAGGAGGCTATTGATTGCATGGGGATGACATGAGCAGAGCAACTGAAATGGGAACCTGTAGGATGAGAATGGGGGAGAGGGGCAAAGAGTAGCCTAGCTTATCTAAGTTAGATCCAAACTTCACAGAACAAAGCCTTTTATTAAGTGGATTTGTTCTATGAAGTTTGGATTCAGGCAAAGGGCTTGAGGACATAGAGCTCCTCTGTGGCTTTGAGGCTGCAGGTTCGTCACCCCTGAATCCATGAAGGGATGTAAAATGACGTATGGTTTGGGACCACTTTGTGGATGACCTTGAATTGCAGGATCAGGACTTTGAAATTTACTCAGCAGTCAATGGGGAACCATGGAAGATTTTTGAGAAGAATTATGACATTATCATGGGCCATCATGAAGACCCCACAGATAGTAACATTGAAGGCAGATTGCAGAGCAAACAGATAGAAGGACAAATATTGCTGTGAAAACTATCATCGTAATATCTGTTAAATTTATGAAAGTAATTGCAGTCATTTCTGGAGAGAAATTCATTTGGTTGTTGGTTCTTAGCTGGGCTACTTGGCTCTTTCAAGAATTTAGAGTTCGGGAACCATGTAGGTCAAGGTGATTGGCAATATCTTGGACCATGAGTGAAATGTCTTCCTTAGTTGTTTGTTCCATACCCAGAGATAAAATCCAGACGCTGGTTCTAGAAGGAGACCAAGAATACCAGTTGCCTTTCCAACTGGCGTCTCTCTTGGCCAAGGAAGCTTTTGTTATTTAAATGACTTCACATTTTCCTCTAGGTATTTTTTTTTTTGTTAGATTGTTATTCAGTTCTTTAATTTCAATGGTATGAGAAACATGGATGTCCTAATGAAGATGGACAAAAGTCCATCATTTGTAATCTCAGAGAGTTGTTTGGGGGATTGAAAAGTTAAGAGAAGTCCTGATGTTCGCACAGGTGATATTTGCAGAGCAAAGACTTTCGTCCAAGCCTTCCTGACTGTGAGAATAGCCTTACAATCAGGAAGATCTGAAGTCAAGTACTTACTATCTGGGATACTTACTGTGGGAAACATTCAGCCACAGGTTCCCTATGTAAAAAGTCAATATTAATAATTTGTTAAGAGTTATTGTGAGGATCAAAAGGGAAAAAAGGTGAAAAATACTTTGAAAACTTAAAACCTACAGAAATGCCAGGTTTGATGGTGATGATGCTTAGGTCACATTCTTTCTTCTAGTATTCTTATTATAATTCTTATTTGAACTGAGGAAGGATTAATTATTTTCAGAGATAGACAAGGGGGAAGCTAGAAATATGCAGTAATTGACATATAACAACTGAGATAGGAGAACACAAGAGAGAAGTGTTGATGGAGGGAAAGGAGGGAATGGGGAAGTCTACCAAGACTTAGGGGGCCACGTGAGGAAAAAGGGGAGCATGGAGCAAGGAATTATCCTAAATTTAAGAAAAAACTCCAGAGACTTGGTCTTAATAGGAGAATCCTGCTACTATGACCCTCTCTTCCGTGTTGGTGGTCCTGTGTAAGGCTGGTTTGAGATGGGTGATCTCTGGGAAATGTTTAACATATAATGCCATATTAGTGTCTCTATATGTCTGTGTCAATGATGAAGAATTCAGAGAATTCTGAAGGCTATTTAAACCCCTTTCTCACCCGACTACTCCCAGCTTTCCAGGTTTTCTTCTGATATTCGAAGACACCAACTTCCTTGTAGCAACTAGGTGGCACAGCGAATAAACTGCTGAGTTTGGAGCCACAAAAGCCCTACTTCCAGTCGGACCTCACACTTTCACTGACCATGTGATGCTGGGCAAGTCAGTTTACCTCTATCTCAGTTTCCCGAACTGTACAGTGAGGATCATAATAGCTCCTACCTCTCAGTGTTTTTACTGGGATTAAATGAGAATATTTATAAAGCCAAGTTTGCAGATTGCCTAATACATAGTATGGCAGAGAGAAGACAAACATTTCTTAAGCAGCTACTGGGTGCCAGGCTCTATGTTAAGTCCCTTCCAAATATCACACCATTAATGTTCAGAGAAGTGTGGTCAGTCTTATATGAAGTATAGGTGACTGAAGTAGAATGAACCCAAGGGGGAAAAGATTATAACAATGTATATGGTAATCACAAAATTTCAAAAGGGACTATTCCTAATTAAAAAAATGAAGTTTGTTTTGGAAAAGAAGAGAAAATATAACTCCTCCTTTTCTCTTCCACTTCTTTACAGAGACGAGAGGGTGAAGGTGGGAGTACAATGTATATGGAATATTTCATATTCTGTCACACCTGATAACTGTTGTGTATCCTATTTTTCCTCTCTTCTTAGACTTTTTGTCATAAGGGATGTCCCTCTGCATAGGAGTGGGCATAAAGGGATATGAAGACTTTAAGATGATATAATAACAATACAATAAAAAATGGCAAGGGTCCTCCACCAGGCTGCATTCTCAGACTGCCCTGGCTTTCTGTTACTGCCTTTTGGCAGGGATAGGCACCTAGGGACAGTCAGAAAGCAAGAGATAACCCCTTGATGTTGAAATCTCAAGGTAGAACCGCCATTAAACAGTGCCCAGTGTGCTTCCAGAAATGATATTGGGCTGGGGGAAACAATAAACAGCTCTGAGTTTGTCCCATGGCACTCTACCAGGGAGTATGAGTTGGGCTGCAGCCACAGGGTTTGTGCCCATGCTGCAGATGTCTGGGGATCACTGTGCATCAGCAACACACAGGTAGGTGGCTGAGTCTCCAAGCTGGGAAACACTGATGTACAGAGAGCTGCGACGATCATTTCTGTTTAACATGGATTTGAACTTTCCTTCCCATTTTGTCTCAGAAACCAGGTGAAAGAGTAAGGTGAGACCTTTCCCAGGATCCTGTCTGTACCACTGTAGGCTTTGAAAACTTTTGTCTGAATAAGTGCAGTTGATAGTGATGTCCTCTCCCTCCTGGACACTCAGAAGTAGAGGATTCTGTTCCACCCTCTGTTTACAGCTCCCCCCTGTTCAAAAATATAATTTGAGACACTGGAAACTAGGTATCAGGTCACCATTCCCTTCCATATTATTTCCCCACCCTCTACTTCCCACAGCCCGTCCACAGATACTTCATGTATTTTTAGCTTGCTTCTCCTCCTTAGCACTTTGGAGACTGTCCCCTTCTTAAGGTCCCATTCAATATTATTCTCCCATCTCCACAGACCCCCAACTCACCTTTTAGCAGAAGCCACATGATCACTAATGAAACCCTCAGGGGAGTCTCCATTCTCTCCTTTGCCTTGATCAATAAGTTCTGAGATCTGAAACCTGACATACACACCAGTACTCCTTATTGGAGGTGACTTTCTCAAATCTAAGCATTTGTAGATCTCTAATTGTACCAGGAAACACGAGTGATACTTTAGCCTGGCTGCCCAGCCAATCAGAGCTGCATCTGTTATTCATTACACAAGATCCCTTTCAGAGATACACAGATGCTCTGAGAAAGGCATCTTTGCCCATGGTAGTGCTGCCCCCCTTAGGCCAACCATGGAATTTTTAGGGCAATGAGAAAAAGTTCATTAGGAAAGATTCCTGGCTACTTTGAATACAGTAAGATGTTACAGTACTAAAGACATAAAATCTATTGGAACTTTCTAAGACATCTTAAGATGACAACATTGTGCTGGGTTTCACTCTCCAGACTCCATTATGGATTTTCTTTCTGAATGATTAGGTTAGGGATGGCTCTAAGTTGGGTGGAATGTAGTGGGAGCAGAGATCTGTGGACTGCTGTGAGCCATGGAGAATCCCAGAAGTGTTGTGGAAGTAGAGATAGGAATTTTTGGAGCATATAAAGATTACAAACGAGAGGGTTGGAGCCTGTCAAGATGAGCAAAGTCTGAAAATTACCATAGTGAGATCCAGTGGAGGCAACTCTAAGGCTTCCCCCTACCTCTATTTCCTCAGAGAATTTGATGAGGAGATCCTAGTTACTCCTATAGCCTACCAAATCTATTCCCTTCCCTCCTTCTACAAGATAAGAAGGGGTCTGAGGGAAAGTTGAGTTAATTCCAGGTGCAACAAATCCTGCAGCTTGCTATTTGAAAGCCTTTTACATTGTTATCTAAGTGTAACTGTGCTGTTTTAATAGGCTTAATTGTTTTAATAAACCAAAGGATCATTAAGAAAATCTGTTAACTGTCAAATTTTATGACTGAAAGATCACCAGTGAGGAAAGAAAAGTCATAGTATGTGATAAGGTCTCGGAGAATAGACAGGAGAGACATATGCTATATTTAGTAATTTGGGACGCATATAGATTGATATAGAGCCTGGAGGCCTCCTCCAGTCCATGGAATCAAGAGCAAAATTTTACATTGAACAGACAGTGGGCCATGGAGCTATATCCCAGAACAAAGAAATGTCTCCATGAAGGTAGCATTAGCGGCCTAAAGCTGTTATACCACTCTTCAGTGATGAACCCTAACATATTTTGTGAGAGTAGGCTGAGTAATTAAGGGATGTGACTTCTACCACATCGCTGGATGCCACCCAATTTGACCTTGTTCTGTTTTATAACTTTATATTACCAATGGGTATACAGGCTAGGATGGAAGACATTAGATAAGTGACTGATTTCAGAATCAAATGAAGGAATTTAAATGAGAACCAGGAAAATAAGCAGGGGACATGCTTTCAGGGTGTCACAATGTGCACTCAGTAAGGTTTTGTGTCTCAGATCTAGGGTTTGTGCACAGCTTGCAGGTGCCTGGAGATCACTGTGCATCAGCAGCACACAGGTAGGTGGCTGAGTCTCCAGGCTGGGAGGCAGTGATGTCTAGAGAGCTGTGAAGATCATTTCTTTTTAGCATGGCTTTGAACCTTCCTTCCTGCTTTGTCCCAGAAGCCAGGTAAAAGAGAAAGGTGATGCCCTTCCCAGGATCCTGCCTGTACCACTGTAGGCCTTGGGAACCTTGGATTGAATGAGTGCAGTTGATAGTGATGTCCTCTCCCTCCTGGACACTCAGAAATGGAGGATTCTGTTCCACCTTGTGCTGGCAGCTCCCCCCTGTGCAAAAAGACAATTTCAGACAGTGGAAACTGCTCATCAGGCCATCATCTCCTTCGATATTTTTTCCTCACCCACTGCCTCCCAAAATCCATCCATGGAAATCTCATGTGTTTTTCACTTGCCTCACCCACTTAGCACTCTGGGTATTGTCCCCTTTTTAAAGTCCCATTTAATAGTTTGGGAGAATGGTGAATTTCCATTTTCTCATCTCCACAAGCCCCAACTCACCTTTTAGCAGAAGCCACATGATCAGTAATGAAGTCCTTAGGGGCTTCTCCATTCTCTCCTTTGCACTGATCAATAAGCACTCAGATATGAAATCTTAATTACATACCAGTACTCTTTACTGGAAGTGTCTTTCTCAAATCTGAATGTTTTAGATCTTTCATTTCACCAGGAAACCCCAGTGATATTTCAGCCTGGCAGCCCAGCCAATCAGAGCTGCATCTGTTATACATTACACAAGATCTCACTCACAGACACACATCCTCTGGCGGAAGGCATTTTTGCTCATCTTAGTGCTGCCCCCTTAGGCCAACCATGGAATTTTGAGGGCAATGAGAAAAAGTTCACTAGGAAAGATTCTTGGCTCATTTGAGTACAGTAAGATGCTTTCAGTACTATTCTTAGCACATAAAATCTGCTGGAACTTTTTAAGACATTTTATTTTATTTTTGAATTAATTTATTTGTTTTCAGTTTTCTGCAATCACTTCCACATATCTTAGATTTTCTCTCCATCCCTCCTCCTTCTTCCTCCTTCCCTTCTCCCTCCCTCCCTGAGATAGTGTACAATCTTATATAGGTTCTACACATATATTAATATTAAATACATTTTCACCTTAGTGATGTTGCATAGAAGAATTAAAATGAATGGGAGAAGTCAGGAAAAGAAGCAAAATAACACAAAATACAACACAAGAGAAAAAAAATCTGCCTCATTCTGTGATCCTGTTCCATAGTTCTTTCTCAGGATGTGGAAGGCGTTTTGCCTTAAGAGTCCATTGGGAAGTTTTTAGGTCCTTGCATTGCTGTGAAGGGCGCAGTCTACCTGAAAAATTCCTTGTACTCTGTGATTGTTGCTGTGTACAAATTTCTCCTGGTTCTGCTCCTTTCTCTTAGCATCAGTTCATATAAGTCCTTCCAGGCTCTTCTGAAGTTTTCCTGTTAACGATTTCTTATAGCACCATAGTATTCCATTACATTCAAATACCATAACTTGTTCAGGCATTCCCCAGTTGATGGGCATCCCCTTGATTTCCAGTTCTTGGCCACCACTAAGAGAGCTTCTATTAATATTTTTGTACATGTGGTACTCTTTGCCATTTTTATGATCTCTTTGGCATACAGCCCTAGAAGCGATATTGCTGGGTCAAAGGGTATGCACATTTTTGTAGCCCTTTGGGCATAGTTCCAAATTGCTCTCCAGAATGGTTGTATTAGCTCACAGTTCCACCAACAATGAATTAGTGTTCCAACTCTCCCACATCTTTTCCAATATTTTTCTAAGACATTTTACTATGATGATATCATGGCTTTAGAGATGAAAAGGATCTCAAAAACCATCTATTCTAATGTTCTTTTCCAAAAGAGAAAACTGAGTCCTGGATTGGTTGTGTGACCAGCACTGGAAATCCCTAGTGACATCTCAGAGATGGGATTTGATACAATACTCTGTGACTCTAAATCTAAGGATCTTTCTCAGTCAATAAACATTTATCAAATACTTACTATGTGCCAGAAAGTATACTAAGAGCTGGGGAATCAAAGAACGGAAAATGAAAGTCTCAACTCATGAGGGGAGTCACAGTCTAATGCAGGAGATCTTTTGCATACAACTCTTTATGGTCAAATACACACACACATATTCAGTTTGAGATAATCAGCAGACAGAAGTCAATAGAATTAAGAGAGAATAAGACAGATTTCTTACAGAAAATCAGATTTTAACTGGGACTTAAAGAATGCTCTGTAAGTCAGGCATCAGAGATGATCAGGGAGGGCATTGAAGAGGAAGTGGAAATGCCAGTAAAAATTCCTAGATTCCGGAGATGGAGTCTTTGTAACAGGTTTAACAAAGTGGCAAGAATCACTGCAATGAAGAGGGGTGCTTGCCAGTAGGGTGGTAATGCGTATAAAGGTTGGAAAATTTAAGGGGGAGACACATTAAGAAGATCTTTGAAGCCAGAAAGCAGATTCCACCCTGGTGGTGATATGGAACCAAAGAGCTGATTTAGTAGGGGGCAGGACATGGTCAGATCTCTGACTTGGGAAGGTGCCTTTAATAGCTGAGTAGAGGCGGGACTGGGGCTGGAGAGGGACTTGAATCCTGTTAATGAATCCAATAGTTTGTGATTTTGAAAGGACAAATATTACTGCAATTTCAGAATATGGCTTTTTTAGCAGGGATGATGAGCCTTTCATATAATTTAATTTCATTACGAAGTTCAAATCATAAGACTTAATTTACACAGGACAAGGTTAGAGATCTCTAGCTAATATTAGAGGACCCCTCCCCTAAATAAGTTATTTATTTGTGGTCAGATCACAGTCCAGTGACCAAAGTATATACCTCACCCATTAATGGTTAATAATTAATCAATTAATAAGGCTTTTTTTTTGGTGACTGCAGAATGCATGTGAATGAGGCAGATGTTGGGGGGGTGGGGGTGGAGCACAGCTTCAGTAGCATTAAGAAGTCCATAGCAGCATCCATCTTCCTGATCACAGAAGTTATTTTGTGATCCCTGATCAAGCAGCTGTGTGTGTCACTGTTCAGATTCCATTATGAATTTTCTTTCTGAATGACTGGAGTGGGGATGGCTCTAAGTTGGGTGAAATGTAGCGGGAGCAGAGATCTGTGGAGTGCTGTGAGCACCTGGAGGATCCCAGAAGAGTTGTGGAAGTAAAGATGGGAATTGGTGGAGTTGATAAAGATCAAAATGGCGAGAATTTGAGCCTGTCAAGATGAGAAAACTGTCAAAATTACCATAGTGAGACCAAGTGGGGGCAACTTTAGGTTTTCCTCCTCCCTCTGTTCCCTCAAAGCAGTTGATGAGGAGATCCTAGTAACTCCTACAGCCTACCAAATCTATTGCTTTCTTCTACAGAATGGGAAGGGATTCAATGGAAAGAGGAGTTCATTTAAGGTGCAATAGATGTTGAAGCTTGCTGTTTTAAATCTTTTGCATTTCTAATACTCCTGTGCTAATTTAATTTACCTAATTATTTTTAATAAGTCATAGAATCATTAGTAAAATCTGTTAACTGTCAAATCCTATGACTGTAGGAACATCAATGAAGGAAGAAGAGACATAGCTTGTGATAGGGTCTCAGAGAATAGATATGAAAGACATTTGCTATATTTAGTAATTTGGGACATATATACATTGATACAGAACCTTTCATGTTCAAGAGGCAGTGAGGCATGGGGATATGTCCCAGAAAAAAGAACTGTTTCACTGAGGGGAGCATTAGCAGGCTAATGTGATGTGATTGCACTTTCCTTAGTACTGACCCCTAACATATTATGTGAGGCTACACTGAATAATTAAGAGATGTGACCTCTACCAGGTCACTAGCTACCACCCAATTTGATCTAGTTCTGTTCTATAACTTTGTATTACCAATGGGTACATAGGCCAGGGTGGAAGATATTAGATAAGTGACTGATTCCAGAATCAAATGAAGGTGTTTAAAAGAGAACCAGAAGAATAAGCATTGGACATGCTTTTAGGATGTCATATGTGCCACTACAAGTGTCTGTGTCTCAGCTTTAAGGTTTATGCACAGCCTGCAGATGCCAGGGGATCACTGTGCCCTCACAGCACAGAGGTAGGCGGCTGAGTCTTCAGACTGGGCATCAGTGATGTGCAGGGAGCTATGGCGCTCATTTGTTCTGATCATGGATCTTAACCTTCCATTCTGCTTCTCCTCTGAAGTTATGTAAAATAGGGACATGAGGCCTTTCCCAGGATCCTGCCTGAACCACTGCAAGCCTAGAGTAGTAGTTTCTGTGTAACTACAGTTGATTGTGGCTCTCTCTCCCTCCTGGATCTTCAGGGTCTGAGGGCTCTGCTCCACTTTCTGTAGGCAGCTCACCCCTAGGCAGAAAGATAAAGTCAGACATAGGTTATCAGGTAAGTATCTCCCATCATTTCATCTCCATCACTTCTACCACACAGCCTGGAAGCCCCATTTGATCAGTCCCTGACTGCCTCTAAATCTTTCGAGGAATGGCCCCTGACCTTTCCTCTTCCCAGCTACAGAAATCCCTCAACTCACAGGCCAGGTGAAGACACAGGATCACTAATGAGGCTCCATAGTATGTCTCCATCTTCCAATACCCTGGTCAATTCTAGGTTCTGGGAAATGGATTCTTTAGTCAAAGAGAGACTTTGTCAGTTCTAAATGGGTCTAGCTTTCTTCCTCTCTGTGAAATAGTATAGAGGGATCAGCCTGACTGCTTAGCCAATCAACCTGCTCTGTCATGGCACAGTGTAAACAGTCACATGTATAGATGCTCAGCCTGAGCACTGCCCTGAAAGAATGTCAGACAATGGCAGTATTGCCCCCCTCAGGTCATGGATGTTACCTTTTGTGAGCAAAAAGAAAATGATCCCTACCTAGAATTAATGCTTAGGGCAGAAAGATCATCATATTTCTGTTTTTTTCCTAACAGACAAGTCTTTTGTAAGTGCCCACTATGTGCCAATCTCTGTTCTGGACTGAAACACATAACAAGCTATATGTCTACTGGGAGTGATGAATATGAGATGCACACAGGGCACCAGGTGGAATGTGATGAGGCAGAGGAAAGACTTAAACAATGCTAAAAAGAAATTAGGAAATAAAACAGATACTCACTGGGTTCAAGGAATCATGGCTAGTATGATGGGAGAGAAGAGCCTTCATATTCCGAATGACATCACAAGGTGGAGATGTGTGGAAACTGAAGGGGACTATTGATTGCATGGGGGTGACATGAGCAGAGCAACTGAAATGGGAACCTGTAGGATGAGAATTGGGGGGGGCAGAGAGTAGTCTAGCTTATCTAAGTTAGATCCAAACTTCACAGAACTTTCTTTTATTAAGTGGATTTGTTCTGTGAAGTCTGGATTCAGGCAAAGGGCTGCACTTGAGGACATAGACCCCCACATGTGGCTTTGAGGCTGCAGATTCATCACCCCTGAATTCTAGACCATGAATCCATGAAGGTATGGAAAATGACATGGTTAGATCAATAGGTTGGGACCCCTTTGTGGAGGACCTTGAATTCCAGTATCAGGAGTTTGAACTTTACTCAGCAGTCAATGGGGAGCCATGGAAGATTTTTGAGAACAGTTATGATATCATCATGGTGGGCCATCATGAAGACCCCATGGATAGTGGCACTGAAGGCAGATGGCAGAGTGAACAGACAGAAGGACAGATATTGCTGTGGGAACTATCATCACAAGGTCTATTAAATTTATGTAAGTAATTGTAATCATTTCTGGAGAGAAATTCAATTGATTGTTGGTTCTTAACTGGACTAGTTGGCTCTTTCAAGAATTTGGAATTCTGGAACCATGTAGGTCAAGGTGATTGGCAATATCATGGGCCATAAGGGAAATGTCTTCATTTGTTGTGTTTTCCGTACCCAGAGATAAAATCCGGACACTGGTTCTAGAAAGAGACCAAGAGCACCAGTAGCTTTTCCAACTGGCATCTCTCTTGGGCAAGGAAGCTCTTGGTATTTAAATGACTTCACATTTTCCTCTAGGTATTTTGTTTTTGGTTGTTTTTCAGTCCTTTAATTTCAATGGTATGAGGAGCATGGAAGCAGAAATGAAGATGGGCCAGTGTCCATCATTTTTAGTCTGAGAGAGTTGTTTGGGGGATCTGAAAAGGTAAGAGAAGTCCTGATGTTCGCACAGGCGATATTTGTCAGAGCAAAGACTTTCATCCAAGCTTTCCTGACTGTGAGAATAGCCTTGCAATCAGGAAGATCTGAGTCAAGTACTTACTATCTGAGATGCTTACTGTGGGAATCATTCAGCTGCAGGTTCCCCATATGTAAAATGTCAATATTAATTGCTTCTTAGAGTTATTGTGCGTATCAAAAGGGAAAAAAAAGTGAAAAATACTTTGAAAACTTAAAACCCTACAGAAATGCTAGGTTTGATGGTGATGATGCTTAGGTCATGTGCTTTCTTCTATTATCCATATTATAATTCTTATTTGAATTGAGGAAGGATTATTTTCAGAGATAGAAAAGTGGGCATCTGCAAATATGCGGTAATTGATATATAATAACTGAGACAGGAGAATATGGGAGACAAGTGTTGATGGAGGGAAAGGAGGGGATGGGGACATCTGCCAAGACTTAGGGGGCCATGTGAGGAAAAAGGGGAGCGTGGAGCAAGGAACTATCCTAGTTTTAAGAAAAAACTCCAGAGACTTGGTCTTAATAGGAGAATCCTGCTATGATGACCCTCTCTTCCGTATTGATGCTCCTGTGTAGGGCTAGTTTGAGATGTGTGGTCTCAGGGATTTATTTAACATGTGATAGCATATTAATGCCTCAATATTTCTGTGTCAATGATGAAGAATTCAGAGAATTTTGAAGGACATTCCAAGTTCTTCCTCACCTGACTCCTCCCACTTTTCCAGGCCTTCTTCTGATATCCAGTGACACCAACTTCCTTGTAGCAACCAGGTAGCACAGTGAATAAAGTGGTGAGTTTGGAGCCACAAAAACCCGACTTCCAACTGACCTCAGACATCTGCTGACTGTGTGAGCCTGGGCAAGTCACTTTACCTCTAAGTTTACTGAACTGTACAGTGAGGATCATAACAGCACCTACTTCCCAAGGTTTTTAGTAGGACTGAATGAGAATATTTACAAAGCCAAGTTAGCAGATTGCCTAGTACATAGTATGGAAGAGAGAAGACAACCATTTGTTAAGCACTCCTTAACAAAGAGCATCAGGTTCTTTGTGAAGCCCCTTCCAAATATCACATCATTTAATGTTCAGAGAAGTGTGGTCAGTCTTATATGAAGTATAGGTGACTGAAGCAGGATGAACCCAAGGGGAAAAAAGATTACAACAATGTATATGGTAATCGGAAATATTCAAAAGGGATTATTCCTAATTAAAAGATGAAACTTGTTTTGGAAAAGATGAGGAAATAGAGCTCCTCCTGTCCTTTCTCCCCTCTTTACAGAGATGAAAGGGTGAAGGTGGGAGTGCAATGTCTATGGAATATGTCATATTTTGCCACACCTGATGACTGTTGTATCTAGTTTTTCCCCTCTTCTTAGATTCTTTGTCATAAGGGATGTCCTTCTGCATAGGAGTGGGCATAAAGGAATATGAAGATTTTAAGATAATATAATAGCAGTCCAATAAAACACAAGCTTCTGCCCTCCA
Source organism: Notamacropus eugenii (assembly GCF_028372415.1). Classification (NCBI taxonomy): domain Eukaryota; kingdom Metazoa; phylum Chordata; class Mammalia; order Diprotodontia; family Macropodidae; genus Notamacropus; species Notamacropus eugenii. The sequence continues at coordinate 11,264,804 of NC_092878.1, forward strand.
CCAGGCTACATCCTCAGACTGTCTTAGCTTTCTGTTTCTATCTTTTAGCAGGGAGAGGCACCTCCTCTGAGAGGATCAGAAAGCAACCCTTTGTTGTTGGAATCACAAAATAGAGCTGAAATTAAACAGTGCCCACCGTGGATGCAGAAATGAGATGAGGTGGAGAGAAACAATTAACAGCTCTGAGGCTGTCACCCCATGCACTCTACCAGGGAGTGTGAGTGGGGCTGCAGCCACAGGGTTTGTGCCCAGGCTGCAGGTGCCTGGGGATCACTGTGCCTGAGCAGCACAGAGGTAGGTGGCTGAGTCTCCAGGCTGGGAAGCACTGATGTACAGAGAGCTGTGACGATCATTTCTGCTCAACATGGATTTGAATCTTCCTTCCTGCTTTGTCCCAGAAGCCAGATACAAGAGAAAGGTGAGACCTTTTCCAGGATCCTGCCTGTACCACTGTAGGCCTTGAGAACTTTGGTCTGAATAAGTGCAGTTGATAGTAATGTCCTCTCCCTGCTGGACACTCAGAAATGGAGGATTCTGTTCCACCTTCTGTTGACAGCTCCCCCCTGTGCAAAAAGACAATTTCAGCCACTGGAAACTGGTCATCAGGTCACCATCCCCTTCTGTTTTGTTTCTCCACTCTCTGCCCCCCACAACACATCCATGGAAACCCCATCTGATTATAATTTCTCCCCCTTACACTGTGGGGAATGTCTCCTTTTTAAAGTCTCATTCAGTGTTTTTGGGGAGTGGCGAGTCTTTGTTTTCTCATCTCCAGAAATCCCAACTCACCTTTTAGCAGAAGCCACATGATTACTAATGAAATTCTTAGGGGCTTCTCCATTCTTTCCTTTGCCTTGATCATTAAGCACTCAGTTCTGTAACCTGAATTATACACCAGAACTGTCTATTGGAGGTGTCTCTCTCGAATCTAATTGCATTTCTCTCATTTTACCAGGAAACCCCAGTGATGCTTCAGCCTGACTGCTCAGCCAATCAGAGCTGCATCTGTTGTACATTGTACAAGATCCCATTCACAGACACACAGTTCTCCACTGAAGTCATTCTTGCCCATGGTAGTGCTGCCCTCTTAGGATACCCATGGAATTTTTAGGACAATAAGAAAAAGTTCATTAGGACCGATTCTTGGCTACTTTGGAAGCAGTAATTTTCTTTCAGTACTATTCTTAGCATGTAAAATCTGTTCGAACTTTCCAAGACATCTTAGGATGATAACGTAGCTTTAGAGGACCTCAAAAATCGTATAATCTAATTTTCCAGTTGAGGAAACTCAATCGTGGATTGGTTGTGTGACCAACTCTGGAAGTCCACAATGATGTCTCAGAAATGGGATTTTATACAGTACTTTGTGACTCAATCCAAGGCTCTTTCTAGTAGTTAATAAACCTATATTAAGCACCTACTATGTGTCAGGCAGTATACTAAGTTCTGGGGATGCAAAGAAAAGCAAAAGGAAGGAAGTCCTTGCTCATGAAGGGAGTCATAGTCTGATGGTGGAGACAATATACAAACAACTATATCTGAACCACATACACACACACACACACGCACACACAGATATTATACAGACACACAGAGATAGATATACACACAGATAAATATATATATATGCATATGTATACACACATATGTAATATGCACATGTAAGTTTATATGTATGTATGTATATGTATATTATATATGTTTGTGTATATATATACATATATATGTGCTGAGATATAATTCAAATAATCGGTAGACAGATGTCACTAGAACTAAGGGGGAATAGGAAAAGCTTCTCTTATAAGGTAGAATCTTAGCTGGGACTTTGAGAAAGCTAACTAGAAGGCAGATTTGAGGAAGGAGGCCATTCAAGAGAAAGTAGAAATACCAGTTAAAATTCCCAGCTTCAAGAGATGGAGTCTTTTGTAACACATGCAGTAAGGTGACCAGAGTTACTGGAATACCCAAAAGGTGATTGGGGATGGCATGGTATGGTGTATGAAGATGGGAAAATTTAGGTGGAGGGCACATTATGAAGGTTTTTGAAAACCAGACAGTAGATTCAATCCTGGTGGTGATAGGGAGCCAAAAGAGTTGATTTACTAGAGAGGATGACATGGTCAGACCTGTGTTTTAGGAAGATCACTTTGAAAGCTGAGTATAGGAGGGACTTGGAATGGAGAGATGTTGTGCCAAGGAGCCCAAGCATCAGGCTATTGCGATAGTCACCAGAATGGTGACAAGTGTCAAAGCAGTGACAGGGGCATCTGTGAGAGATAATACCGAGCTAAAATGGAGAGTCTTCTATTTCTTTTATTTATATTGAGGTCTCACTGTATGTTTCTCATCCGTAAAAAATGAGCTGAAGAAGGAAATGGCAAATCCCCAGTATCTTTGGCAAGAAAAACTCCAAATGCTGTTACAAAGAGTTGAACACAACTCAAACAGCTGAACAACACCTCTCAGTATGTTCTGGGCTCTAGACTTGCATCTAGAGTTCGATATAATGAATCCATGAGTTTGAGATGCTTCTTTTTTATCTCGAAGGAGTCATTATGGCTTCATATGTGAAAAAGGAAGCCTGGGGGTCCCAGGAGTATAGGTTTTGTCCCAGGTCCCAGTGGACTCTGATTGAATTTAATTGGCTTCTAAATAGCCTCATGTACAAGAAAGGGTTATCCTTCTTAATTTCATTGGGAGAACAATTATGAGAGAACTGATGAATAATTACCAATTTTTCGGGGAGATCCAGAGTTCCCCCTTTTTCTAAAGTACTAATTTCAAAAAACTCGGTCTTTGAAAGTTGAATTAATTTACTCCTCTTTCAGACTCCACCCATTCTTACAAGGAATCTCTAATCTAAGGTGAATTTCACTCCATCCAGTTTGGGTGGAGGTAATCAGGGGCCTTGAGATCCTTAAGTGCAGCCTTTGCACTCAATCCACTTCTGTTAAATTTGGATTCGGTCAAAAGGCTGCACTTAAGGATTAAGAAGGCCACAGGTGGCTTCTAGGAGGAGGTTCCCCATTCCGAAATAGTCTTTGTCTAGACTGCCCAAGGCTGGGGGTGGTCAGGGTATAGGGATAGTGTCTCTGTCCACGAGTGACATTATGTTACTCTTAGCCCCTCATTGTAATATTCATTCTCTCACTCATTTTAACCATTCAGAGTTGGTTGACGCCCTCTGGAACACCTCTCTTCCAAGGGCATTTAAACGTGAACCGGCTGCCATGATTGTCTGTTTGGCATTTGAGAGTGCCGTTGACCTTTTATTAAAATGCTAACAACAGTAATAAGATGACTACCCCAAAATTATGTCTCCCAAACTTTTTGAATGCCACCATTTACTTTGGGAGAAATGTGGCACTTGCCAGAAATAGACAAGACCAGATTAGCAGGACTCTTTAAACCCCAGATAGGGAGAACCAGTGGGAGATAGTGCCAAGTCCTAGGGCCTCTCATCTGCTTCCTCTGAATGTTTGCCCAACTCCTTACAGTAGGGTCTAAAAAATGTCTGAGCAGATCTATGGGCCTCCGTAGGCCTTCTCTTATTCTCTCCTGCATATCTCAATCTACCAAACGAAGTGATATGAGGAGAGGAGACTTCATTGGGTGAAACAATTTCATTTGAACTGGCTATTGCAAAGCCTTTTCTATTTAGGTCACAATTTTGTTCTTCTGTTGTGCTATAATACCTTGCTGTTTTAAAATAATTCACAAGATCATTAAAAAAAGCAAATTGAGCCTTATCAAGGAAGTCAGTAGTTTGTGAATCAAAAAAGCAGATTTCTACTCTGAATCAAAAATGTGGCCTTAATAGCAGAGATGAGCCTTTCATATAATTTAATTTCAGCACAAAGTTCAGATCATAACTCTAAATCTGCACCCTACTAAGTTTGGAGATCTCTAGTCAGTAGTCAGCTTTCCCCCAAAATAGTTCATTTTTATGTTGTCAGAGCACCCTCCAGTGGCCAAAGTATATACCTCAATCACTGGCTGGTTAATAATTAATTAATTAATTGACCCATTAATTCACAAACTCTTCCCTTGGTGATTGCGGAATGCATAGGAATGAGCCGGATGAGGGTAGGCATGGCTTCAGCAGCACTAGAAAGTGTATACCAGCACCCACTCCATTTTGTCATAGATGTTATGCTGTGCTCCCTGATACAGTGGCTGTGTTTCTTTAACTGTCCAAACTCCATTACAGATTTTGCTCCTGAATGGTTGGATGGAGGTAGCTCTAAATGAGGTGGAATGTTTAGTTGGAGCAGAGCTCCATGGACGGCACCAGGAATGCTGTTGATCTGGAGGAGACTGGAATTGGTGGAGTAAGACAAGACCAGAATGGAGAGGGTTTGAGCCTGTCAAGATGACCAAGCCTTGGAAAAAAAAAAAAACAACCCAGGGAAAGCAAGTGGAGCCAGCTCTAGGATTTCTCCCTTCCCCCATTCCCTCAAAGCACTTAATGAATAAATGCTAGCGACTCCTATAACCTGCCAAATTTATTCCTTTCTCTCCTACGCGACAGGAAGGGATTTGAGGGAAAGGGGAGTCCGCTTCAGCTGCAATAGGTCCTGTAGCTTACTATTTGAAAGCCTTCGACTCTGTTGTCTAAGTGTTGCTGTGCTATTTTATTCACTTAATTGTTTTTTAATAAATCAAAAGGTCATTAACAAAATCAATTAATTGTCAAATTCCATGACTGAAGAATGATAGATGAGGAGGGAAGAGTTTTAGGTATGGGACAGACGCTCAGAGAACAGACATGAGAGACATTTCCTGTTTCTAGTCATTTGGGACATATTTGAGGTCAGATATAGATCAGTGTAGAACTTGGGGGCCGCTGGAGTCCGAAGAATCAGGGGCAAAATTGCACATTGGAAACAGTGGGGCTTGGGGCTATACCCAGAGCAAAGAAATGTCTTCATGAAGTTAGCATTAGCGGACTAATGCCATGTTATAACATTCTCCTTAGTGCTGACACCTAACATATTCTGTGAGACTAGACTGCATAATTGAAAGGTGTGACCTCTACCAGCTCACTGGTACCACCCAATCTGATCTAGTTCGGTTTCATAACCTTGTTTTACCAACGAGCACACCAGGTTCGGAGATATTAGATAAGTGGCTAATAACAGAATCAAACAAAGGAATTTAAATGAGAAACAAGAGAATAAGCCTGTGGATATGCTTTCAGGGTGTCATGATGTGCTCTTCGGAAGGGACTATGTCTCAGCTCTAGGGTTTATGAAGAGCCTGCAGGTGTTTGAGGATCATTGTGACTGCATAGCACAGAGGTAGGTGGCTGAGTCTTCAGGCTGGGCATCAGTAATGTACAGGGAGCTATAGCACTCCTTCCTGCTTATCATGGATTTTAACCTTCCATTCTGCTTCTCCACTTAAGTTAGGTATAATGGGAAGTTGAGGCCTTTCCCCAGATCCTGCCTGGACCACTGTTATCTGTTGACTAATTGTTTCTGTGTAGCTGTAGTTAACTGTGGCAGTCTCTCCCTCCTGGATCTCTAGGGCCTGAGGGTTCTGCTCCACCTTCAGTAGACAGCTAACCCCTGGGCAGAAAGACAATATCAGACATTGGACATCAGGTCAACACCCCTCATCATTTCATATGTATCACTTCCACAGTGCAGCCAAGAAGCCTCATTTGATCAGACCCTGACTGCCTCTAAATCCTTTGAGAAATGGCTTCTGGCCTTTCCTCTTCCCATCTATAGAAACCCCTCAGCTCACAGGCCAGGTGAAGACACAGGATCATTAGTGTGGCTCTGTGGTGTGTCTCCATCTTTCAATTCCAGGGTCAATGAACAGCTAGTTCTGGGTTCTGGGAAATGGATTCTTAAGAGAGACTTTGTCCATTCTAAATGTATCTAGTTTTCTTTCTGCCTGTGAAAGAGGGTAGGGGTGACCAGCCTGACTGCTTAGCCAGTCAACCTGCTCTGTCACTTCACACACTCTAAGCAGTCACATTCATAGAAGCTTAGCCTGAGCACTCAGTTGAAGGTGTGTCAGACAATGGCAATATTGCCCCCCTCAGGCCATGGATATTATATTTCTGGGGCAATGAAAAAATGATCTATGCAGAATTCATGAGTGCTTTGGGCAGAAGATCATCATATTTCTGTCCCCCCCCAACAAGTCTTTTGTAAGTTCTGACTGTGCAAATCTCTGTTCTGGATGGAAATGTACAACAAGCTATGTGTCTGTTTGGGAGTGTGATGAATATGAGACACACAGAAATGAACAGGGCATAGGATAGAATGCGATGGAGCAAAGGAATGATGTTAAAATGTTTAAAATAAATAAGAGAATTGAAAAGATACTAACTGGATTGAGAGAGTCATGGTGAATGTCATGGAAGAGATGAGCCTTCACATTCAGAATGGACATCATAAGGTGGAGATGTGTGAAAAATGAAGGGGCTATTGAATGCATTGGGGATGAGATAAGCAGAGCAACTGACTTGGGGGTAGGCAGAATGAGAATGGGAGCGAGGGCATAGCGTGATCTAGTTTTTCTAGACTATGAATCCATGAAGGGTGGTAAAGTGACGTATAGCTAGATCAACAGGTTAGGGCTTATTCATGGAGGACCTGAATCAGGAGGTTAACCATTACCCAGAAGGCAGTGGGGAGCTAGTGCAGGTTTTTGAGAAGATTTGTAGCATCATCTTGGGGAAACATTATGAGAACCCCCAGACAGTGTAACTGAAGGCAGATTGCAGAAATAAATTGTTACTTAGTAATTAGTTTAGATAAGAAGAGTTAAAGACCTAAGGGATTGATGTAGGGTTTGCAAGTAATTGTATGTTCTGGTCAAGGGAGAGAAAAGAGTCAGAAATGACTCTTCCTATCACTGAATATTTAACCTGCATGGGGTGCTAGACCTACCTGGCAGTATTACAGGGTACTCCTCTGTCCTCAGGATGTTTCAGGTCTATCATGAAGAAGTCAGTTTGACTTAAATGTAAAATAAATCCTGGGAACAATCAGTCTTGAAGACCTTATGTTGGCCGGCTAAGTGGTGCAGTGGATAGAGTGCAGGGCCTAGAGAAGAGGTGGGGAACCTGCAGCCTTGAAGCCACATCTAGGTCCTTGGGTGCTGTCTTTTGACTGAGTCCAGTCAAAAATTTGTTTACAGAACAAATCCTTTTATTAAGGGAATTATTTCTGTGAAGTTTGGATTCAATCAAAGGGCCACACTTGAGGACCTAGAGGGTCACATGTGACCTCAAGGTTGCAGGTTCCCCATCCCTGGTCTAGAGTCATGAAGACTTGAGTTCAAATTCTTCCTCAGGCACTTAGTAGCTGTCTGACCTTTGGCAAGTCGCTTAATCTCTCTTTTCCTCAGTTTCCTCATCTGTTTAATGGTATACTAATAGCACTCACCTCTCAGGGTTGTTGTGAGGATCAAATAAGATAAAAATTGGAAAATGCTTCATACAGTGCCAGTCACATAAGATGGCTAGCTATTAGCTGTTGTTGTTACAAGAAAGGGATTCTAGGGACGTTAGGTTCCTGTTCCAAATGCACATCCTCATGGTCTAGTAAAAGGATCCTCCTTTTCTGTAGTGGGAGAAGCCCTATAGAAACTGTTATCACAATATCCATTAAATTTTAAAAAGTAATTGAAATAATTTCTGGAAAGAAATTCAATTTGGTGTTAGTTCACAGCTGTGCTAGTTGGAATTTTCAAGAATTTGGAATCCTGGAACCATTTGGGTCAAGGTAATTGACAATATCAAGGTCCATAAGGGAAATGTCTTCCTTAGTTGGGTGTTCCATACCCAGAGATAGGGGCAGCTAGGTGGTGCAGTGGATAGAGCACCAGTGCAGGAGTCAGGCGGACCTGAGTTCAAATCTCACCTCAGACACGTGACAGTAGCTATGTGACCTTGGCCAAGTCACTTAACCCCAATTGCCTCATCCTGAGTCATCTCCAGTCATCCTGATGAATATTTGGTCCCTGGATTCAGATGGCTCTGGAGGAGAAGTGAGGCTGGTGACCTGCACAGCCCTCCCTCACTCAAAGTCAAGTGCAGGTCATGTCATCATTTCTCTGATGGCATAGTCTTCTACAGCAATGAAGGATGAACATACACACACCCAGAGATAAAATCAGGATGCTGGTTCAGTAGCTTTTCCAACTGAAATCTCTCTTGGGCAAGAAAGCTGGCAATTTGGTCTAACATCCATTCCAGAGAGGTTTGGAATTGGGTAGGGAATCATTGGAAATGACTTTAGAGCAACAACAAATAGGATTTCTAAGAACAGTGGGAGTGGAGGAAGCTCAGAGCCTCATTCTAATCAAATTTTTACAGACGTGAACTGATTTCTATTCTCAGAAGCACAAAACATATCTGATCCTTTTTAGCTTTCGCTATTTAAATGACTTCATGTTTTCCTCTAGGTAATTTTTTTGTTCTGTTTTGTTTAGTTCTTGTTATTCAGTCCTTTAATATTATTGGTATGAAGAACATGGAGAAAGTCTTGAACGAGTGAAGATTGGCGAGTATCTATCATTTTTATTCATGGAGAGTTGTTTGGGTGATGCGAAGGGTTAAGAGAACTGCTGGTTTGTCAGAGGAAAGGCTTTTGCCCAAGTCTTCTGGACTCCGAGAGTAGCCTTGGAATCAGAGCTGAGATGCTTATTATATGAATAACTTAACAGCTCTTAGCCTCAGTTTCCCCATATGTGAAGAGGCAATAATAATAGCTTCTTCGAGTTATTGTGAGGATCAATTGAGATGATAAGTGAAAAATACTTCAAAAATTTTAAACATAAAACAATTCTAGCTATCATGATGATAATACTTAGGTCATACTGCATCTTCTACTATTCTTATTAGAATTAAGGAAGTATTAATCATTTCAGAGACAGAAATGATAGGTGGGCAGATACCATATTGTGGCCTAAGGGTTGTTCGGCTGTTTTATTTACCTAATTATTTTAATAAATCAAAAGATAATTAGCAAAATCAATTAACTGTCAAATCCTATGACAAGAATCATGAATGAGGAAGCAAGAATTTTAAGTGTAGGACAGGGGCTCAGAGAAAAGGCATGAGAGAAATTATCTTTTATTATATATTTTTACCAATTTGGGACACATACAGATTGATATAAAATGTGGGGGCCAGCTGCAGCCCATAGAAGCAGGAGAGAAATTTCATTTTGGAAAGACAGTGGGGCATGGATCTATATCCCAGAAGAAAGAAATATCTCCATGACTAGTGGCTAATACCATGTTATAACACTTTCCTTAGTGATGGATGACCCCTAACACATTCTGGGAGGGTAAACTGCAAAATTAAGAGGTGTGACTTCTACCAGGTCCCTGACAACCACCCAATTTGAGATAGTCCTGTTCTATAACCTTTTATCACCCATGGGTACACAGGCCAGGGCAGAGAACATTAGACAAGTGACTGATCCCAGAATCAAATGATGGAGCTTCAATGAGAATCAGGAAAATAAATCTGTGGATATGCTTTTAGGGTGTCACAGTGTGCTCTCTGGAAGGGTCTGAGGCTCAGCTCCAGGGTTCATGAGCAATCTATAGGTGCTTGGGGATCACTGTGCCTGCACAGGGCACAGAGGTAAGTGGCTGAGTCTTCAGGCTGGGCATCAGTGATGTGCAGGGAGCTATGGTGCTCCTTTCTGCTGACCATGGATCTTAACCAACCATTCTGCTTCTCCTCTGAAGTTATATAAAACGTCAAATTGAGGCCTTTCCCAGGATCCCGCCTGAAACACTGCAGTCCTTGGTTGATAGCTTCTGTGTAGCTGCAGTTGTCTGTGGGACTCTCTCCCTCCTGGATCTTCAGGGTCTGAGGGCTCTGCTCTACCTTCTGTAGGCAGCTCACCATTGGGCAGAAAGACGATGTCAGACATAGTTTATCAGGTCAGCATCTCCCATCATTTCATATCTATCACTTCCACACATAGTCAGGAAGCCCCATTTGATCAGACCCCGACCACCTCTAAATCTTTGAGGAATGGTTTCTGACCTTTCCTGTTCCCTTCTACAGAAACCCCTCAACTCACAGGCCAGGTGAAGACACAAGATCACTAGTGCAACTCCATGGCATGTCTCCATCTTCCAGTTCCAGGGTCAGTGAACAGCTAGTTCTGGTAAATGGGTTTTTTAGTCAAAGGGGACTTTGTCAGTTCTAAATGTGTCTAATCTTTTTTTTTCTTTGGTGAAATTGGGGAAAAGATTTTCTGCCTTACTGCTCAACTGATCACAACCTGATCTATCTCTTCACACACAGTAAGCAGTCCTTTTCACAGCTGCTCAGGAGGAAATTCAGCTGGTCTGAAAGTGGAAATACTGTCTCTTGAAGGCCACAGATAGCATTTTACTGGGCAATTAGAAAATGTTCCTCATTAAGAATTCCTGAGTATTTTTTGATAGAACAACTGTCGAATATATTGTTACATTTAGTTTCTGTCTTTACCCCAAAGGAAAAAAAAATAAACCTTTTGTAAGCATTCACTATGCGCAAGGCAGTGTTCCAGACTCAGATGAAAGATGAAACACCCACTTTCCACAAGCAAGAGAAATGTGAGAAGAGAATAAATAAATGAACATAGAATGTGATGGGGACCAAAGAAGCCATATTGATAAAACAAATTTGGAGAGGGAGAGATAATGGGTTGGGAGAGTCAAGGCATATATCATGGAGCAGTTGCACCCTGAAGCAAGGGAAGGACTTGATTAGAAAGTGGTGGATAGAAAATGAGGTGAGGCAGCCAGTTGGTGCTGTGGGTAGAGTGCCAGGCCTGGAGACAGGAAGACCTGAATTCAAATCCGGCCTCATGTCCTTACTAGCTGTGTGACCCTGGAGAAGTCACTTAATCCTGTTTGCCTCAGTTTCCTTATCTGTAAAATGAGGTGAAATTGACAAATTACTCCAGTATCTTTACCAAGAAAACCCCAAATGGAGTCATGAAGAGTCAGCCACAACTGAAAATAACTGAACAATATTGAATCCATGGGAAATCACATAAGGAAAAGGATTCTGATGGAAAGCTTCCACCAAAGGGGTAGAATATTATGTCTGGTCAGAGCCATGAAGATAGGCAATAGAATAAAGTGGCATAAGGTTAGGCCAATGACTTAAACCTCATTTGTGGAGCAACATTAATGCCAAGGTGAAGAGTTCCAACTTTTTTCAATGGACAATTTGTAATCACTGAAGATGTTTGGATAAGGTGAAATCATCCTAGAGGTGCATTATGAAGATTCCATGTGCTGGAGTTGGATGGTGGTGGTGGGGGAGACATATTGGAAGTAGAACAACACTTAAAAGGCTTTACAATAGTCTAGGTAAAAAATAAGATAAAGATCTAATGGCAAATACAACATTCTTCAAGTGATTGCATGTGTTGGTAAAGGGCAGGGCGAGATCCAAACGACTCTTGCTATCCCTGAATATTAAAGGAGGTTTCAGAGCATGCATAGAGTGTTTCAGAGGTATGCATTGCCCTCACAATCCTTCATTTCAAAAATGAGGATGTCAGTTTGACTGGAATGTGAAATGAATTTAGGGAAATTAGCAGTGAAACTTTTCTCACTATCCCGGGGACTCTGTGAACATTTTAATTCATGTCGAAAGATGGGACGTTCATTGTCAAAAAAGAGACTAATTCTTTTGTCTTGCCACAACTTTCACAATCATGACAATATTATTGTTATTAACGTAACTGAAATAGTTTCTGGAAAGAAACTCAATTTGCTCCTGGCTTTAAGCTGCAAAAGGTGGAATTCCCAATGAGTCACAGTGAAAGAACCATCCAGATAATTTAATGCCTAATGTGTTCCAGCTGGGCTAAATTCTTCACAAATATTTCATTTGGTCCTCACAGAAAGCTGTGGGGTGAATGTTGTTATTATCCTTATTTTGCAGTTGAAGAAACTGAGGCAAACAGAGGAGGGTAAGTGACTTTCCCAGGATCACATGCCAAGTAAGCGTCAGGGGTATAATTCGCACTAAGGTCTTGTTGATTTCAGGCACAGCATTCTATCACTATACCGCTTAGCTGCTTCTAAGCCATAAGGGTAATGTTTTCCTCAGTCAGAGGGCTCTATATAAAGCAATTGCAGGGTTTATGTATATTTTGCTGGTGTCTTGGGAACATTGTGCCTGCATACCCCAGAAGGAAATGGTTGAAGCCAATGGTATTTAGGGCACTTCCTGATAATCATGGATCAGAATCTTCTTTTCTACTTCCCCTCTGAAGTCAAATAAAATAGGGAGATTTATTCCCAAGTGAAACAGAGAGACCTTGCTCAAGATCTGCAAGTCTTAGAAAGTCATCTTTGTGTAACTGGAGTTGATAGTGGGACTTTCTCCCTCTAAGACTTTCAGGGACTGAGGAAATCAGCATCTCTTACAATTTTGTTTTTACCTCTAGATCATTGCCAAGAAACCCATATCTCTCTTTCTCAGACCTGAGCATTTTTCTGGCTCTCTTTTTTCCCAGTCCCCTAACCCTTATCCCAGATGAAGACATCACATCACCAAGGAAACACTCGAAGGCATCTCTATTCTTTCTCCTGCTGCAGACAGTGAGTGCCTAATTGCGTTCTGGGAAATGGGCTCCCTAACCATAGATTCTTTGCTCTAGGGAATTTGGGGATTCTGAGCCTGGATGCTCAGCCAATCACAGCCTAGCTGTCATCTCACAGTCCCATTCAAAAACATAGAGCTATTATCACATACCATTTTTGACAATGATCACACTGCCCCTGTAATATAATTACCATATAACTACTGGGACAATGAGTATAGACCATGTAAACAAAAAGATTCACTGTTCTTTCAGTAAATAAAGTTAACCCTAATAATGACCAAGGCACTGTGCTTGGTACTGGGGATATAGATTTGAAAGGCGAAGGTCCTTATCCTTTAGGTTCTTACCATCTAATGTAGTTGGGGGAGGTTGTATATGATATTATAATCAAATTCATTCTTTTGTATAGAGTCTAGAATTCTTTATCTGTTAACAGACTGAGAATATAAGTGCCTTATTGCCAAGCCTAGAGGCCTGTATTGGGCTACCCGAGTCTTTCTTACCTGTCCCAGGTCTTCGGTTGGCCAAACCGGATAAATGTATGAGAGAAAGGACGTTCCAGAGTTGAACAGGGGTTGAGCTTTATTTCAGGGTCTGGGTTACAAATGCAGGGGGGTCTTCCTTAGGAGGAAGAGGGGGAGATTTCCTAAGGAGGCTAGGATCTTAAGGGCTTGGAAGTGGAAGTACAAGCGGGGAGAGAGGGGGAGGGGAGAGAGGAAAGAAAGAAGCGGAGCCCTACTTTCCTCTTTGGCTCCACACGTGCTAAGAGAGAGCTTTCTGGCTTCCTCAATCCTACTTAATCTTCAGCCACACAGTTTGCATCTCAATACCGTGCTGTTAGGTAACTAGGTGTGCTCCAATCCGGGACGACCTCGAGGGCAGGGAGACTCCACCCATCACGTATCTCCAGGGGAGAGGCGGAAATACCTGAGCTAGCTGAGCTAGCTCAGTCTGACCTTCTCGAACCCCCGCTGTTCATGGAGGGCCTCGTAAGACTCTAAGATTTAGAAGTCCCACTTTTACCCGCCCGAGACCGTCCACACGGAATTGAGCTTCCAATCCCAACACCTTATATTTGCATCTCCAGGACCTCACAAAATGCTTGGTACTTAAATGCTTATTGAGTGCTGATACCAGGCCAAATTTGAAAGGGGTAAAAGAAAATAAGGAAAATTGTAATGTCTGCAGAAATGATTCAGTTGAATTGGGCAGAATCAGGAAGGCTTCATGGAGGAGATGAACTGATGGCCTTGAAGGATGGGAGATAGACCAGTCGAGAACATAGGTGGGACAGTTGATTTTAAGCATGGGGGATGATGTGAACAGTGGAATGGAGAGGGTGCTTGCAGGATGAGAATGAGATAGAGAGAGTCAGATGTCAGGGATATGAATACTTAAAGAGAGAGAATGACATGACACTGTACAGGTTGGTTGGAGCCTGTTTATCGAAGGCTTTAAATGCAACTTTGGTCCTGTTATGCCTCTAATCAAATGCCTTGAGGGGTTCCCCAATAGACAATGGGAATCATTGAAAGTATCTGAATAGAGGGATAATAAGGACAAAGTGGTTCATTATGAAGGCTATCCAGAAAGATACAGAAAGGAAAGGTTGAAGGCTGATGGCTGCTTAGACATCAATTATAATCACCTAGGCAAGTAGAAACGACCTGAATGAGGGCAGTAGACTTTGCAAGTGATTGGATGTGTCAACAAAGAAGAAAATGCAAAAGAACCTGTGACATTTAGAATTGACAAAAGCTTCTGTGATTAGGGAGCCCACAGTGCATCACAGGCACCAGAAGGCAGTTGAATGTTCACTGCCTGTAGCCAGAAGAAGACGGGAGATGCTCTCTAGAGCTTCCATAGCAATTATTACTGGCTATTTCTTATTGGATTTGTTATTATGGAATATTTTATATTTATTCCAGAATATTTATTAGATTTTTTACTGAATATTTCTTGAGTTCTCATTGTATTCATGAAGACATAGACATAAATGTAGCAATACCAGGCAGCATGAATGGGCTCCAGTCCCAGCATGGGGCAATTGATTGGGTTGAATATGGTAAAGAATTCTTAAGGGAGCTGAGGAATGTGGGCAGCCACGCTCTAGAAGGGACACTGTGCTAAATAACCAAGGGCCAGCTCTAGCCCTTTTCCTTTGTGACCTTGGGTATCACATAAACTCCCCAAACATTTGGCCCTTGTCTTTATATGAAGGGGTTAGGCTAAATGACCTCAGAAGCTCTTTTCAGCTCTAGAAGATCTTCACCTCAATAGATTGTAGACATGGAGAAGAATAAGATTCCCAGGAACTACAAAGGATGATCTTTTCTGGAATAGGATCTTAGAAATATTTTTTTTCCTGAAGGTAACTATTTTTCTGAAGGTAATTTTGTGGAAAGAAACTTCCTGTATAGGTGCTTCTAACCTACAAAGGAGAGAACTTTCAAGGACTGGAGCCATGGAAACATACAGAAGAGGATTGTCACTTGGTTTTGGGACCCAGAAAGGGAAATGTATTCTTGAATCGGGAGGCTTCACATGCAGAAGTGAGATTAGTGAACTTCTCCTAAAGGAAGGGTTAGAAAGTCAGTGAATCTGGCTTAGACAAGGGAACTGACATCTTGATCTAGCATCCATCTCAGATGTGATCAACCCTGAGATATCTCTAGGTACAAGCACTGAAAGAATCCATGAACAAATGTGTCTAATAGTGTTCATGGAAGGAAGGAAGGATACAAACATTTGTTAAGAGCTTACTGTATGCCAGGCATTAGGTTAAAGGCCTAGATCAGGGGTGGGGAACCTGTGTCCTCGAGACCACCAGTAGCCTTCTAGGTCCTCAAGTGAGGCCCTTTGACTGAATCCAAACTTCACAGAATAAATCCCCTTAATAAAAGGATTTGTTCTGTAAAACTTGGACTCAATCAAAGGGCTGCACTTGAGGACCTAGAAGGCAACAGGTGACCTTGAGACTGCAGATCCTCCACCTGTGGTCTAGATTCATTCCCTTTTCCATTGAAGTTTAGGACTCTCTGGATTTCTACCTGCTTGGATATCTAGAATTGCCTTCCTTTCTGCTTAAAATACATTTTAAAAACCTTTTTTATTTAAAAATTTTTTCCTTTGTTTTTAAAAATTGTTTCATGTTCTGTGGCTAATATGGAAATGCATTTTGCATGACTTCTCATGTATAATAGATGTTTCATTGTTTGCCTTTATAGTGGAGGGGTGTTGGAGAGAGAGAGAGAATTTGGAACTGAAAATAAAAATCATGAATGTTAAAATGATCATTTCATGTTCTCCTGTTGCTTGTAGTAAGAACTCTTACTAAAAACTAAGTGTAACATTTAGTCCTTTACCATGTCGCATTATATGAGAAGCTTTGTGCCAGACATTGTACCATGTGTTGTGGACACAATGTACAAGAGTGAAAGAAATTTTGTCTTAAAAGGAGCTTATATTCTATTGGGGTTACAATAAATAAAGAAATAAAAGCAATTTCATCTTTTGACCTGGAAGGAGACATTTGTACCCATGGGCACCATCTCTACGACCCTTCCCTGTACCTGGTTCCAAATCCTGTAGACCAATAATTGACGGTGGGAAACTGGAGTTTATTTCCACTATTTTAGATTTTCTCTGGCACCTAGAGATGACACGAAAACACTTCAAGGAAAAAAAATATTGATGAAGCCAAGGCAGCAGGAACAACTCAAACTATTCAAATGGGAAGGCATCTTTTCACTGCCAGGTAGAAGGACACTGAAGAGCCTCAGGAAGGAATGTATTTCCCCTCACTGAGGTCTTCAAGCAAAGGGTAGATGTTCATTTCTTGAGTATGTTGTGTCAGAATTCATTTCCAAGTATAAGTTTTATTTAGATGGCTACTGGAGTCTCTTCCAACACTGGAAATCTGTGATTCCACAGACTGGAAACATATTGGCAGCCCTGGCTAAGTTGATTTTGTCAGACTTATATACCTTTTCAGTGAGAGTGTTGCAGGGTTAGTAGGGTCCTCAAGGCAGTTAATAACAGCATTATAGATGCAGAACTGAAAGGGACTTCAGAGGCCATTTAATCCAACCTCTTCATTTTATAATCAAAGACAGTGATGTCTAGGGAAGTTAAGTGACTTTTTTGGTCTGACAGAGTTAAGTCAGAGTGGGGTAGGGGTTCAATAGAAACAGAATAATAGGTCAATTTCCCATCAATCATATTTTTTCCCAGTTGTTCCTCTACCTCTCTTATTTTGTTTTTAAACAATTTTTTTCTTTTTAAAAAGCTTTTCTTGGAATTCTTGTTGGGTTTGTTGCCAACTACATTTGTCTTTGGAGCTTTGCTTGTAGATGTTTTCACACTGTTGTCTTCTTTTGAGTTTGTATCATGAGGTTCTCTGTGATCATCATAGCCTTTTGTTGTCAGGTTCCTTTTTCTGGGGTAGTTTGCTCATTTTCCCAGCTTGTTTCTTTACTTTGGACTTTATATTAGAGTTGAACTTTGTTTACCTCTGGAAGGGCGCATAGTTGCTGTCTCAATCTTCAGGCTTTTTTGCACTGCTGTTTTCACAGCTAGTTCTGGAATTTTGTAAGTTTTTGATGCTTTGAAGGTGGTGTGATCTGGGAAGAGTGTGTTCACTGCTTTCTTGGCTTGCACCTTTGTCTTTACCCAGGTAGGGCCCTTGCTCCCTTGCTACCACATTACTCTCTGCTCTATGATTGTGACCCCAAACTGGGTAAAGGGCAATTGAATTGATAAATGGCGCATATTTCTGTGCCCTGTGCTATCATAGGAGTCTTCTACAATCTTTTTTCTGTCCAGATATTCAATCCCTTTACCATCTCTGGGTGCTGAATGCTTTTGTTGGTTATGCCACTTTAGAATATGATGTATTATTTTAAAATTGTTTGGAGGGGAAGGTTGGGAGGCCTCTACTAGAGGGCTCCCCTTACTACACCATCTTAGCTCAGCCCCCTGGTCAATCTCCATGGGAATCTCTGGCCATGGCTCAGTGTCTTTGCTTGTACCAAGTCTCCCAATGTGTTCACGATCCATTCAAGCTAAGGCTCTACATGAGGAGAACAGTATTCATAAAATCATGGAATCATAGATGTATGGCTAGAAGAGACCTTATATCAAGTCTGCCTGCATCAATTTATGTATGAGGAATCTCAGGCCCAGAGAGGTTAAGTGATTTTCTCAGGGTCTCAAAGCTACTGTGATGCAGAATTTGAACTCAGGTCTGCCTCATGACAAATTTAACCCTCCACCTATTACATTATTTTGCTTCTTTATGAACTATTATATAACATGGAGAGAGAAGAAAAAAAGGGAATGGTGCAGATTTTCTGATGAAGGAAAGACTTATTTCAGTCCCTGTAGGGTTAGAAGTTCAAAATCTGCATCCTTTGATTTAGAACTGATTGAGAAGAATATAAGAAAGGAAAAGCAGAACTCAGCAGGCAAGGACATCAACAGATCAAGTCTTCATGAAGGCTGGGAAAGCCTTATACCCCCTTCACCTCATCAAAACTGATTCCTTTTTCTCCTTGGACACTTTCCTTCTTCCCTCTCCTTTTCTTCAGGTTTTCATATTTAAATATTTCCTTTCAATTTTCCCCCTTTGCTACATCATGCTGCATTTTTATGAACTATTCAATAGTCTGAAAGAGAAATGCACACACATACACACATATATACACATGTATATGGATATACACATATATGCATATATACATACACATATGCATAGTACATATATCTGTACCATGCCTATTACATGTGATATAACTTATGTGCACTGTAAGATGATATTAGATATTATATGTATAAATATCACATGAATGTATATTATGTATAATCTGATAGCACATCAAACAGGAATCCTTTAACCTACTAACGAACTAGGACTTTATTTATGAAAGAAATTTAGTAGAGAAGGAACAGTATGAAGATTGAAACAGTTCTCAAGGAGTTAAAAATGAATAGGATTCCCATAGTACAGCAACCTCTTAAATGCTGGGCTCCCTCTGTGGTTCTGGATTCAGTTGTCAAGAAAGGAAGTCTCTACTAGACCACCATATGCCACTTCAGAGTGACCTCCCTCTGTGCTATAGAGGAGAGGTAGGGGGACTATTTGCTGACTGAAATCAAGAACCAAGCACCTCACTTCGCCTCACATTCATTAAATTGGTAAAGATGATGAGATGGGAATAGTTGTTGTTAGAAGGGTTGTGGAAGAACAGGCACACTAATGCATTCTGGTGGAACTGTGAGTTAGTGAAACCATTTTGGAAAGCAATTTGGAATTAAGAGGCAATAGTGACTAGAATGTCCATATTCTTTGATCCAGAGATTCAAATACATGATCCAGTTGTATATACCCCAAAGGATCAACGATAAGAAAAGGACCTCCATATAAACTAAAACACTTACCTGTAGCAGCACTTTTTGTGACAGCAAAGAATTGGAAACAAACTGGATGCCCATCATTTAGAGAATGGCCAAGCAAACTGTGACACAAAAAATGTATTTACTATGCCGATAAGAAATGATGAATACCCTCAACACTGAGAGACACAGAAAAACTTACACGAACTAAGGAAAGCAAAGTGGTCAGAGCCCCAAACCATTATATACAATGACTACTAGAAATATAGATGAAAGAATAACAATCACAAAAAAGCCAAAAATGAATATTGCAAGATTACCAAAAATAAACATGACCCCAAAGAAGAGATAGGAAAAGACACCTCTTCTCACTCTTTTACAGAAGTTGGCAGGGACAGTCCATGGATATGAAACATTGCACATGTCATCATTTTTTTCGATTATGTTGACCAGTTTTGATGACTTTTTCTCCCCTGTCCTCTTTAAAAATTGTTACATGGGATAGGAAAAGGGAATAGGAGCAAATTCAGGTGATGTAGAAACAAAAAATAACAATAGAAATTCATTTTAAAAAAGAAATGAAAGCTAAAATCCAGTTTCAGATTGGAGCTGGAATAAAAGTATTCCTGTTGTGAACCTGTAAAGATGCACCTACACAAATGCTCTCCATGTGCAAGGAGTGTAGCAGAAGTTCCTGGAGGGTTTGTGCCTAGTCTGTGGGTGCCTGGGCATCACTATCACTGTAGCACATAGGTAGGTGCCTCCAAACTACAGAGGAAGGTGCCTGAGTCTCCAGGCTGGGAGGCTGGGAAGTACAGGATGCTGAGATGTTCCTCCTTGTTGATTGTGGATCTTAGTTTTCCTCTCTCCTGTTCTTCAGAAGTCATGAAAAATAGGGAGGTGAACCCTTTTCCAAGAACCTGCTTGAACCACTGAAACCCTTGTGAAGCAGTGTCTGAGTAACTGCCCTTGAAAGCAGTGTTCTCTCCCTCCTGGACCTTCAGGGTCAGGGGACTCTGTTTCACCTCTTGTTGGCAAGCTCACTCCTTGGCAAAAAACCAATATCAGACACAGTATCAAATCAGCAGCACCCATAATTTTCTCTTAATTCCACAACACACCCATTAATCTCAGGTGAGCAGACCAAGTTGTATTTCTCCTCCCTGGTCATGTGGAGAATGTTTCCTGGGTCTCCCTGTTCCCATCTTCATTACCTTCCCCTTCTTCCATCACCAGTCCCTTATCTCACCGCCCACTAGAAGACACAGCATCACTAATGAGGCTCCTAGAGATTTCTCCATCCTTTCACTTTCCAGAGACTAGGAAAACTCAGTTCTAGGATTTTGGATACAGACCTGGGCTCTCCCATCAAAGAAGCCTTTTTCACTTTTCTTCTCTAGAAAACACATGGGATTCTCAGATTTGCTCAACCAATCACAGCTTGACCTGTCATCTCAGACTTTCTACCTGATGTCCCTTTTGCAGATACACAGACAGAATCCTCAGAGAGAAGCATTTCTTAAAATCTTTGCCTCCTTTAGGCCTGAAAAGAATTGCTGTGACAATAAAGGAAATATTGAGTAGAAGAGATTTATCCATATTTTGGAAATAGAAAAATGACCACTTTTATTGCCTTTGTAAGGAAATATAAGTGTTTAAAGGCTAGGTAGGAAATCAATAGGCAGCCAGTGGTAGGGAGAGGGTTTCAGGAACCAGAAATGGTGTGAACAAAGAAACAGAGGTGAGCAAAGAGTTTCTTTTTTAGAGCACAGAATAGTAGCAGTGATGATGGTAGTAAAGGTTTGTGGAGTGCTTTAAGGTTTACACAACGGTTTACACCATTCAATCTAACCCTCACAGTACGGTGAGGTAGGTACTGCAGGTGCTATTTCGAAACAGTCATTCAGGTTGACTGGAGCACAGAGGGCATGAGGAGGATATATTCAGTCAACCATGTGCCAGGCAATGTGAAATGCTGGAGTTGCAAAGAAAAACAATTCTGCCCCACCGCTCCCGGCAATCAAGGAGCTCTTGTTCTAATGGGAAGACAATATGAAAATAACTCTGTATCCAAGGTATATTCATTATAAATGGGAATGGATCTTGGAGAGAAGGAATTGACAGCAGAGAGGTCCAGGAAGGATGTCACATAGAAGAAAGGATTTGAACTCAAGCTTGAAGAAAATCTTGTGCCAGATTGTGGAAGGTCTGGAACCTCAGGAAGAATGATTTTGACTTTCCTCAAAGGGCAGTTGGAAGCACTAGAGATACTAGAGTGGAAAAATGACACAATTGGATCTGTGAGTCAGATTCATTTTTTTGTCATTGGTGTGGCATTATCCTGTCTGTGATATGAAGACTGGATTGGAGGGCTAGGGGAGCACAGTCAGGAATATGTATAAAGAATCTATCACAATAGTCCAGGGAATGGTCTTGAGGTCCTTGCTAGGGTAGTGGTGATAAGAATAGAGAAGATGGAATGGCCAGGGAAGATGCAGTGCGGTTAGAAATGCAAACTTTAGTAACTGATTGGATATAAAAGGATAATGGGAAGCTCCAAAAATAAGTCCATGATGGACATGGATTGTGGGATCCCCAAAGTAACTGACACAGTGACAAATGATATGGGATGGGGGAGGATTGTAAACTTGATTTTAGACTTGTTGGATTTAAGGCAATCATGGGACATCCACTTAAAGATGTGGGCCTGCAGTTCAAAAGAGATGTAGACTAGAGTCATCTATATAGATGAAGCAATGGGAACAAAGATTACCATGACTGAGAATGTAGAAAAAGTGTAGATCAGGGGTGAGGCACCTGCAGCCTCAAGGCCACATGTAGCTTTTTAGGTCCTTGGGCCCATGGCCTTTTGACTGAGTCCAAGTTTTACAGAACAAATGCTTTTATTAAGGGAATTTGTTCTGTGAAGTTTGGATTCGGTCCAAGGGCTGCCGTTGAGGACTTAGAAGGCCACATTTGACTTTGAGGCCTCAGGTTCCCCTGGCCTGGTACAGACCTTTAAGAAGCCATCCTATCATCAGAGAGATAAGAGGTGAGAACCCTATTCAAAACCTTGGAGTTATCTCATTCAACCAGACTATCTGATCAGTTGCCAAGTTTTGTTGACTCTACTTCTACAGGATCTTTCATGTTTATCCCCTTCTCTCTACCCATAATCCTAGTTAAGCTCTTATTAACTCTCACATGAACTATTGCAATGACCCCCCTAAATGCTCTCTCTGCCTGTAGTCTCTCCCTTATTCAATCTATCCTCTGTACAGATGCCAAAATAATCTTCCTAAGGTATTGGTCTAACCACAGCACTGTCCTGCTCAAAAAAGTTGATGGCTTCACGTTGCTTATAGTAAAAAATGCGTACTCTTCAGTCTAGCACATGAGCACTATACAACATATCTCTGACTCTCTTTTCCAGACTTATTTCATACTAGATTTTGAACACTGACTTTGCAACCTATGTGACCTTGCCTTTGGCCAAGTCATGGAATCTCTGGGCTTCAGCTTTATTGCCTACAAATCAAAAGGGTTGAACCAGGTGACCTGTAAGGTCCCTTGCTCTAAATCTATGATCCCATGATCCTGTGAACTTTGTATTCCAGCAGAACTGAACTACCAGCTGTTTATCGCATTGAATTCCCAAACCAGACAATGTATTTTCTGCCTTTCTGCATTTGATTAGGATGTTTGCTATGCCTAGAGTGTACTGGTACCCCTATTCATTTCTAATCCTCAGCATCATTATCTTCTTTTGGTGTCATTGCCTTTAGGAACCATCTCTTCACCTCCTCCAATCCCTACTAATTATACCCTCTTCTTCCTCAAATTGCTTGTGTTATATTTGTTTGAGTCTGGGTTAGAATTAGCATTCTGTTATGTTTTGGCTTTGTATTCCCAGTGCCCTCTACTGTGTCCTCACACATAGCAGGTGCTTAATAAGTACTTGTTTGTTGAATTAATTTAAATGAAAAGAGACTCAGGAAAGGTTAGAGAGGCAGAAAGAGAGCGAGGAGACTGTGATACCTCTGAAAGGCAGGAGAATTACACATATTGTGAGGGTGTATTTAATTTCCTGTTTCTTAACATTTTTATGTGTGTCATGGATCCTCAAGGTAGTGAGGTGAAGCTTATGAACTCAGAAAAATGTTTTTAAGTACATTAAATAAAATACATTCCATTACAAAGTAAATACCATTGTTGAACAACGGTAATCAAAAGATTTTAGAAATTTATTCACAAAAAAATGTGTCCATTGACCTCTTAGGGGTCTTGGAATCCCAAGTTAAGAACCACTAATTTTCATTTAATTTAATCACCATTTATTAAATTACAACGATGTGCCAGGCACTGGGGCTAAAAAGGTAAACGATAACATGGTCTCACTTCTCAGCTATCTTACATTCTGTGGGGGAAAATGTATTATGTAATAGCAATAATTATAGTAAAAGCTGACATTTATCAGCACCTACTATGTGCTAGACACCGAGCTAAGAGATTTATAAATATTCTCTCAATGGATCATCACAAAAACTCTATAAAGGAGGTGCTATTATTTTCCCTATGTCACAGATGGGGAAACTGAGGTTAAGTGACTTGCCCAGAGTCACACGACTACTAAGTAGGTGTCAGAGGCTGTATTTGAACTCATGTCTTCCTGATTCCTACTTCACCATTTAGCTTCCCCTTGCCACCTAACTGAAGATACGCAGAGATAAATACAATAAAATTTAAGATTTTTAGCATTTTGGCTCCCTTTTATGTGTTGCCTTCCCTCATTAGAATGCAGGATTCTTGACTACAGGACTATCTTTATTTTTTGCTTGTATTTAGTGGTGCTAAGAGGAATGTAATCAGGGAGCCAGGGCAGCCCATTTGCATGTCTTCAATCTCCTCAAGAAAGTAGGAGATCAGTTCATCTGCTGTGGGGAATGTGGGAATATATCGACAGGGAGAGAATAAAAGGTAGAGTTTGACTTAGTTACTATGAAGAAAGGAAATCAGAAGTCAAGGTTTTAAGATCTAGCTCCTGAGTTTGGAATGATGTATCCATTTGGTTGGAAGATTTATCTTTGTAAAGTGTTACTTTAGCTAATTATTTTAATTTCTTCATGATTCCCTTTGGTTATTCAAAAGACTCTTAGAAAATTCTAGAAGGGCTAATTTGAAAGATATCAGGGAAGTGGAAGGGGGAGAGAAAGAAATCTCTATCTTTATTGGCAGGAGAACTGATCCAGAGGGAATGAAGAAGAATAAAGGATTGATGCTGGTGTCTACCAAGAGGAAGACTTCAGGTTTCCTTCATATAGAAAGATGCAAGTTTCTGAGTTATAATAGAAATGATCTCAGTGTGAAACAAGCAAGATGAGCCTGTGGGAATGGTCTTGAGGTGTCATCATGGGCCCCTTTGCTGGGGAATGTGGCTGCAGCCTCAGATGCAGGGTTTGTGCACAGCCTGCAGGTGCCTGGTGATCACTGTGGCTCCACAGCACAGAGGTAGGTGGTTGAATCTTCAGGCTGAGCATCAGAGATGTGCAGGGAACTGTGACGTTCTTTCCTGTTAATTGTGGATCTTAATCTTCCTTTCTGCTTTCCCTCAGAGGCAATGTAAAACAAGAGAATGAGGCCCTTTCCAGAATCCTGTCTGAACCACTGCAGGTTGTTGATAGCACTGTCTGAGTAACTGCAATTGATCGTAATGCTCTCTCTCTCCTGGACCATCAGCATCTGAGGACTCTGCTCCACCTTCTGTTGGCAGCTCACCCCTGCACAGAAAGACAGTGTCAGACTGGTCATTAAGGCAGTATCAATCAATTTCCCTTTAATTCTAGGAATGAATTAAGACATTTCCTGTGAATCAGGCTAATCCCTTCTCTTTGTCTGTCAGCCTGGTGGGGGCATGTCGTTTGGTTCACCCTGCTCCCATCTCCAGAAAATCCCTAACTCACAGCCAACATGAAGATACAAGATCAGGAATGAGGCAGCCAGGGACTTTTCCATATTTTGTTTTCCAGGATCAGCAATAATTCGCTTCTGGGATTTGTGATGTGGATCTGAACTCTAATCTAAAGATGCCTCCTCAGTTCTAAATGTTTCTTGCTCTGCTTCAGGAAGCAAGTTGCCCGCCAATCAGAAGCTGATGCCAGCACTGACGTCCTTCTTCACCTGCCCAGAGTTCTGGCCCCTTCAAAAGGCATAGTTGCTCATGGTGATGCTGCCCCCTTCAGGTCATAAAAAAATTTCACCATGGCAGAGTGTTGAATGCCTTGGCAACAGAGAAATCCTTGCAGTCAGTCACTGCATATTTGAGATCTCATAACAAATGTGGGATTTCAGACCTAAAGAAAGTATATAGAGAAGGCATGTCCCTGCCCTTGAGAAGATTCCATTCTAGCACAAGGTCTTCAATTTCTATGTGAGATGAATCCTAAAGGAATCCTAAATCTCACAAAGATGAGCTTGAAAGAGTGATATTAATAATCCCTGGGAGGTTTTCAGTTTACTTTGCAAGATAATGAGATCCAAGTTCCTTTCCACTGAAGGGAACTCATGGAATTCTTTCCACTGGTAGATTCTTGGGTGCTTGTGCTTGGACCCCAATTCCAAGATCACTTTTTTCCCTATCTTCAAAAAACACTATTCCTGAAGTTTTCTCCCCAGTCAAAGGATGCTATGCCTAGCAATAACTCATGAGAGGGCCCCAGTAAGACAATACCTTTCGCCACAATCACACACGAGTGGGTCCCAGTAAAACAAACTACCTTTTCCTATCACAAGAACAAGCTGACCTCTGAAGAAATTCTTTTGTAACAACAGGACTATCTTGTAACCACAGAATCATCATGTATTGATTCCCATAGTTATCATATTCAATTCAGAGGTCAAGCTATAAGACATCACTTCTCAAAGCTATCTTGCTACAGATGTAACAGACCAAAAATACATCCCTGAGAAACCCCTTCCCCTGGTTTCCGGTAGTGAATGACACCTGTGACCAAGGTTGGAAGTTATCACCTACTTAGCATATCTGTCAGATAATCCACTACTTTTCCTATATAACCTGTAGCATCATTCCTGTTAAGTGGTAAGTTCCATAAGGAGCTCTGCCTGCCATATTGGCATTACAATAAACCTTTGTCAATTTCACTTGAAGAATGCTTAAGTCTGTGAATTCATTCCAGATGACCATGTCCAATACTTCAGTCCTTGAGGGATCCTGAACCCCTTCAACTGCATCAGTAGAAAAGTTGCAGAAACCTTTTATCTAAAACAAGCTTTATGGATATATTTGGTTTTTACATCCCCTAAGTTTCCTATGGTATTGCATTTCTCTTCTCAAATCCTTCCCAGAAAGCTGTCCTTTACAATAAAGTAAGAAAAAATGAAAGAAAAAATTTATGGAAAACAAAAAAAAGTTTTAAAAAATGTCTGACATTAAATGAAGTATCCCATATTCATGTTTCTCTCCTTCAAGGCAGTAGAGGGAGATGTCTTCTTATATGTCTTCTTGAGGGTCAAACTTAGCTGTTACAATTCTACCAAATTAATGTCTGATTGTTTAATTCTTGCTATTTCTTCTGTTTATATTGCTCTAGACATCGCACATATTGTTTTCTTGGTTCTGTCTACTTTGTTTTCAATTAATTCATACAATTCTTTTCATATTCCTCAGTATTCCTCATGTTCATTACTTCTTACAGAACAGTCATATTTCATTACATTTGTGTATTATAATCTACTTTGTTTTCAGTTTTTTGCTACCACAAAAAGAGCTGCCTTAAATATTGCAGCAGATACATGACCTTTCTTCATGTCACTGATCTCCTTAAGATAGATAGATCCCTTGGCAGTTGGTGGCACAGTGGATAGAATGCTGGCTTTGGAATCATGAAGATCTGAGTTCAAAGCTGGATTCTGACATTCACAAGTTCTGTTACCGTGGGCAAGTAATTTAACCTCTAATTGCCTCAGTTTTCCCAAGTGTAAAATGGGGATAAAAATAGCACCACACTTTCAGTATTGGTGTGAATGAAGTGATTTAGTATTTATAAAAGTATTTAGCACAATGCCTGACATGGTAGGTACTATATGTATGTTTTCCCTTCCCAGTAGGATCTCTGGGTCAAAGGCTATGGGCATTTTGGTTACTTTATTTGAATAATTCCAGATTGCTTTGCAGAATGGCTGTTTTAATTTACATTTCCCCTAATAATGCAGTAGTATGCTCATCTTTCTACATACTTCCCAACACTGACTATTCCTATTTTCATCTTTACAAAAGTGTTGGATGTGAGATGAATATTCTGAGAGTACTCTTTCGTATATGGTTGTTTATAATTTGCAATCCTTTTGAGAAATATTTGTTCATATTTTGACCACTTGTCTATCAAAGGAATAACTTATTTGTAACAAAGTTCTATTGCCTTCTATATCTTGAATTAGATATATTAGATCTAATTAGATATATACATTTGACACAGAGATCTTTCTACCCATATTACTCCTCAGTAAAAGTGGTGCAGCTAGTGGATAGAGCGTTGGCCTTAGAATTAGGAAGACTCATGTTCACGAATTCAAATCCAGCCTCAGACACTTGTAACACTGGGCAAGTCACCTAACCCTGTTTGCCTCAGTTTCTTCATCTGTAAAATGTACCGGAGAAGGAAATGGCAAATCACTCCAGTATCTTTGCCAAGAAAACCTCACATGGGGTTATGGAGAATTGGACATGACTGAAATGACTAAACAAAAATGAGGAGATTGAATTAGATGCCTTCTTACTTTACATCTATGATCTTATCCTTTGAAAACCTACGGAATTTCAGAAATGACTACAAGAAGCAGAAAACAGCACTGATTCTGGAATTTGAGGGCCTAGGTTCAAATTCTGCTTCTGATCCATGAGACCTCGAACAAATTATTCATGCTCTCCGCCCCTCAATGTTCTCATTTCTAAAATGAAGGGGTTGATTTCGATGGCCTCTGAGTTCCTTACTTTTTTCAGATCTATGCACCTACAGTCTTAGGAGGAAAGCTCAAAAATCTGTACTATCATTTTCAGATCATAAGAACTGTATATTAGGAGGGTTAGCAGTAAATACAAAGGGGAATGAGAAAGCCAAGCCACCTGAGTACTTGAGAAAGAAAGGATTCAGGGAGATGTCCCAGTACTGAAATGTTTCTTAAAGATTGATGGAAAGGCCAGCATGGCACACACACCCTCCTCAGTGATGGGTCTCCTAGGAGCCTAGACTTAGAAGTTAAAATATAACCTCTTTAAAGCTGCCTGGGTTCCGTTCTACAACTTGGAATTGTACTTGGGTGTGCTTAAGGCCTGAAAGCAAGAATCAAACGTCCATGACTGGGCGCCAAGCTGGAGTTGGAATAAACATGCTGGTAAATATAATTCAGGAAATATGACACTGCATAACGGCTGTTGGTGTCACACTCCTCTGGCAGGGAGTGTGACTGGAACCCAGAGGGAGGGTTTGTGCACAGGATGCAGGTGTCTGGAAATCACTGTGCCCTCACACCACAATGGTAGGTAGCTGAGTCTCCAGGTTGAGAGGCAGTGATATGTAGAGAGCTGTGGAGTTCCTTTGAGTTGAACACGGCTTGGAATCTGCCTTCCTCTTTCATCCCTGAAGCCAGGTAAAATAGTAAGGTGAGACCTTTCCCAGCATCCTGCCTAAACCACTGGAGGCCTTGGGAATATTCTGTGAAATTGCAGTTGATAGAGGTGTTCTCTCCCTCCTGGATTCTCAAAGACTGAGGACTTTGTTCCACCTTCTGGAGGCAGCTCACCCCTGTGCAGAAAGCAATGTCAGATTCAGGATACCAACTGGTCATTAAGTCAATATGTCCCAAATTTCCCTTTTCTTTTCATAACACAAACAGTAATTCCTACATAAACCAGAATGAACCCTGTCTTTCCCCATTGGACCTCTGAGGAATGTCCCCTCTTCCCATTTCCCAAAATATCTCAACTCACATCCCAGCTGAAGACAGAATATCAGTAATGAGGTTCCCAAATGCTCTTCCATCCTTCTTCCTTCAAGGACCTGGGAATACTTGGTACTAGGGACTGTGATCTGGGCTTTCTATGTAGTCAAAGGAAGATCTCTCAAAGCTAAATGTTTCTTATTCTTCTGCCCCAGGGAACAGAGGGGATTCTCAAGCTGACTGTTCAGCCAATCAGAGCCCTGCCTGTTATGTCATACACTGTACTCAGTCCCATTCACAGATGAACACATTCTTGACTGAAGCCATTTCTGGCAATGACAAAGCTCCTCTGCCTCCCTCCTTTCTCCTTGTTCCCCTTTCCTCCTGTCCCCCAGTCCAGGCCACAGAAAGAATTTTTGGGATGAAGAAGGACTGTTCCCCCAGAAGAGACTCCCGAGTTCTTTGGAAAACGAGAAATGTCATTGTTCTTAAAACTTACAGTTAGAAGGGATTTTGCAGATCCTGTCCAAACTACTTATTTTACAAATGAGGAAACTGAGTTCAGTGGCGTGCTAAACACCACACATGTAGAAAGCAGCAGTGCTGAAAACTGAGCCTAGAACCCTGAGAGCAAATTCTGTGCTCGTTTTGCCACATCACATTTGTATCTTTGTATATGTATTGAGGTCCTGTAGATGTGCTGAAAGCCACACAGATTTGTCTGCCCTCCAAGTGCTTGCATTTTTGCTGAGGCCGGGAGGGAACATCTCTTTTTCTTTTTATGTCTTTGAATTATTGACTCATCTTGCGCTCCTGGGGGTTATTTATGGAGAGATTAGAGAGTGTTTTCTGTTGATTCTAACACAGGAAGGCGGTTACCCCTCTTCTCTCATCTAGAGCCTCAGTGAATCTCATTTATAACAGGACATCATCATCATCTTCATCTTCATCATCGTCATCATAAACATCATTTGTACAGAGCTTTAAGATTTGCAAAGAACTTTATGTAAATTAACTCATTTCAACCTCACAACAAGCCTGTGGGATAGGGATTATTATTATTATCATCTACATCTCAAGGTGGGGAAGCTGAAAAATAGAGGTTAAAGTGACTTGCTCAGGATCACTCAGCTAATAAGTGACTGAGGCAGTGACTGGATTTCGGTTTTCCTGACTCTAATCTCACACACAATCTCTCCATGCGGTGCCACCTCGATGTAGAAATCATGCCAGACTGAGAAAATGACTCAAATTGAAGCATCCTCTTTTTTCCCCTTTCTTTCTTCTGAATTAACATTTAGAAGAGAGAAAGGAAGACAGAGAGAGAGACAGAGACAGACAGAGAGGGAGACAGAAGACAGAGAGAGAGAAAGAGAGAGAGAAAGAGAGAGAGAGACAGAGACAGAGACAGACAGAGAGGGAGACAGAAGACAGATGAGAGAGAGAGAGAGACAGAGAGACAGAGAGAGAGACAGAGAGAAAGGGAGGGAGGGATCGAGGGAGGCAGGGAGAGAGAGAGAAAGAGAGAGAGACAGAGAGAGACAGAGAGACAGAGACAGACAGAGAGGGAGACAGAAGACAGATGAGAGAGAGAGAGAGAGAGAGAGAGAGAGAGAGAGAGAGAGAGAGAGAGAGAGAGAGACAGAGAGAGAGAGAGAGAGAGAGAGAGACAGAGAGAGAGACAGAGAGACAGAGACAGAGACAGAGACAGAGACAGAGAGACAGAGAGAGAGAAGAGAAGAGGGGGTTAGGGATGACGGTCCCAGTAAAGAGGTGTGGAAATCAGGGTAGGATTTGAAACAAGCCTGAAGTCATTGCAGCTGGAGATGTTGCTTGGAGCTTGGAGCAGAGATGACAACTGGGACCTGGCAAGGAGGAAAAATCCAGAGTTATCTAAACTACCAGCTCTTGAGAATCCCGTTAGGCCAATAAGCTGTCAAAATCTTCTCTGCTTCTTTTCTCACCTTATTCCCACCCCATGATCTTGAGATGAGGAGTGGATTTTCTAACCCTTTTGTTTTTTGCTGAACTGAAACATGTGAGGTGAGGATTCTTGCCCTCTATAATCAAAGACCCTGGAGGGAAAGTGGAGCGGTTAGTAGTTGGAGGTTAATGTTTCTATACAGAAGTGTTTAATGTAATTTCTTTTGGGGAGTAGATCTAGATGGCTCTGCCTTATAGAAGATTTCAGTCTAATATTCTAAAAACTTGTCTTCACATATGAAAGGAGGCTTGTGGGAACCTGGGGTGGATGACTTGTATCCCTGGCTCTAATAGATTCTGTGCATTTTAGTACCTAGTAAAAGAGAATGTGTTTCCTAGGGCCAGGGACATTATAACCCTTTCTTCATTGGGGACAGTACTCTATAAATCTTTTTCCTGTAGGCAACAGAAAATTGTTTTCAGAAATTAAACTCCCTTTACATATGGTTGGGAGCTTCCTGATCCCCTGTACATAGTTTATCTGATATTAAATGAAGTGAAGCACATGTTTCTCACTTCCTTTTATTCAGAATTAGAAACTGCTATTGGAGTTTGTTTCATCTATATGAACATGGTCACTCTTCTGAAATCTCTTTCCCCAAACTCAACTCTATCTCTTTTCTGCCCCATACAACCTTCTTGTCCCTATTCTATCTCTTACATGAAGTCCCTTTTCTTATCCTTGGTAGGAACTGCTTGTATTAAGAGAGAAGACAATATTTTTTTCTATGGTAAAATTACAATGATACAATTCTAGGACATTACTTCCCTCAGTGGACCTCAAGGGGTGTGTCTTCAGGGTGTAGTAATCAATGACTAACACTAGAGGGCACTGTATCAACTAAACTAAACTTGCCTCATCAGCTGTCAACACACATCAAGTTCTTACCATGTACTGCTAAACCTCCTTCCTTTACATTTTTCTTTAATTCCTTTGATATTTTTGACTTTTTGTTCTTCCAAATGAATTTTGTTGTTTTTTTTCTAATTCAGTAAAATAGGGGTGTTTTTTTGTGTGTGTGTGATTTAATTGGGTTGGCATTGTGTCAGGCACTGTGCTAAGCTCTGCAACGCAAAGAAAGGCAAAAACATGAGAAGTCTCCCTAAAGGAGCTCTCATTCTAATGGAAGAGACAGTATGCAAATAGCTATGAATGTAATTTATCTATCCATCCATCCATCCATCCATCCATCCATCCATCCATCCATCCATCCATCCATCTATCTATCTATCTATCTATCTATCTATCTATCTATCTATCTATCTATCTATCTAGTAGATGCAAAATCCAGAGAGAAGGCACTAACAGCGAGGAATGTGGAGGAGAGAATGGGAGGAACACATGAAAATGAATGCTGCAAAAGGTGGGAAATGAACTTAGTTGTGCAAGAAGCCAACAATCAACTAGTCAGAGCTGAGGAGAGAGACCATTTCAGTCATAGGGAATCTAGACAGTCAAAAGGCATAGAATTGGGAGACTGAGGATAGATTGGAGTAGGGAGAGACTTGACACAGGGAGACCAATCAAAAGGTAATCAGGATAGCCCAGGTGTGAGGCAATGAGGGTCTTCACCAGGATGCTTACTCTGTGAGTATACAGAAGGGGTTGTATATGAGAGATATTTTAAAGACAGAATCAAGAAGGCTTGGCAATAGATTGACTATTGAAGTGATCTCAGGACAGCTGAGTGTCACTCTTCTAAGCTCTTCCCATGTCTAGGTGTTTTCAGCATCCTCTTATATGAAAGCGTGCTTAATATTTCCACGAATTAAATTCTCATCAACCTCAACTCAATTTCATCATTCATTCAAGCAACACCTTGTTGCATTGCTTCCAACAAGATTAAATATGCTTTAATCAAAAGGTTAATGTTTTTTCCTTGTCAGACTTATGATTTTATGGGAGTAAGGAACTACCAGTGTGGAAACTCCCTGACTACAGGTCAGCAATTCTTCTGCAACTTACAGTCAAAGGGAGTTGTTGGCTGCGCTGAGAGATGGTGTCTTGCTCAGGGTCATCCAGCCAGTATAGCTTAAGGGAAAAGACTTGAACTCAGATCTCTAGACCTCCCTGACTCTGAGGCTGACTTTCTATTTATTGTAGCGTACTGCTTCTCATAAGAAAAAGGCTATATTAATAACCTAAAGTACAGGTCTAACTATACTATTCCCTCATCCAGTTTATTTCTGTGGCTCTCTATTAGTTCTAGCATCAAAGGTAAAATCTTCTATTTGGTTTTTAATATCCTTCATGACCTAGTTCTTTCCTAGCTTTCCAGTCTTCTTGGATCTCATTCCTTTTCACACACTCTGAGATTCAATGGCACTGGTCAGTTAAAACCCTGAGAAAGCCTATGAAAGTATTCATTTCAAAGAAAGTCAGGTAGGAGGGCATAAATGTTAATGTAAGGTTAATGGTGGGTGGGAGGAAGAGTTAAAGATCTTCCCCACCCATTAATAGGCCTCAAATATATTTCTAATGAGTCACTGGGTCATGAAGGTCATGCCCTCTAGTTCTGAAAAGTATATATATATTCTGAGGTGAGGTTTTACTTGGGGGGCTTATTTTTGGAAGAAGGTTCATGGGCCAGATGAGACTCTGGGAAGCTGCTAAGGAGCCTCCTGGCTTTGAAAACCCAGATGTTGGTGCTTCTCTATCTCTGGTAACGATGTATGCATTGTCTATGGTCAGACAGTTGAAAGCCCTGTCTGTTGGTCTTTCTGTTTGTAATTTCTGCTTGTAATTTCTGTTTGTATTTTCTCTGAGGTTCAGAGTGCTGACTTTTTCCTCTGAGCTAAGTGAATGATAAATGGGCTTGATTGAAGTAAGATTATTTACCCCTTTTAAGGTTGCTTTCCTTAGAAATGCAGATCTAAGAACCTGTACAGCAGGCACACCTGTATGTTGGGGTCCGTGCTGTTACAGAGAGGAATTGGAAGCTTGTATTCTCTTCTGTAGAATAATAAAATGAGAGTAACCCAAGTCAGAATAAAGGGCCATTGCAACAAATAACAAAGATCAAGTAGTTTTGATGTCTCTAAGCTGAGAACTGTCTTCAGGGGGTTTGACACTAATAGATAGTCTCCAGTGGGATCTCATCCTTCTCAAACCTGTCCACTCTCAGAATATCTGATGGAGTTCTTAAGCAGTGTGGTCTCTCTCAGGTACTTCCTGAGCCTTCCCTATTTTTGCCTTGATCCACAACTTGGCATCTAGAGAAGGGTGAAAACTATACCCAAATACCCAATCCCATAGTTTTGAGTGGGAATAGGGATAGAAATGCTGCCATATGAACCAGAACAAAGGGAGACTGGGGAGATCAGGTTGGTGTCCCCATGGACAAGGAGTGCGACTAAAGGACCAGTTGCAGAGTTTGCACACAGGTTGAAGGTGACTGACTAAGACTTTTGATAGACAGATTTTTATGTATACAAGGTTATGATGTTCTCTCATATTGATCATGGATCCTAGCTTTCTTCTTCATCTCTGAAGTCTGTTAAAATATGGAAACCAGACCTTCCTCAAGATTCTGTTTGAACCACTGTAAATTATTCACTGGCAATGAATATATGTATTTCATGACAGAGCCCTCACCCTGTAAAAAGCATAGGACCTAGAGACTTGGCTTCACCTTCACTGCTCTTCTCATTCATTGCTCAAAAAGAAAAGATACAGGAGATGGTCAAGGGGCATCATGTGGTCATCTCTGAAACTGTGAACACAGTTGCAGAAAACACTCAAACAACCTATGAGCCTTTCTGACCTCTTTCAGGGGGAGTGAATCTTCTTAATCTACCTGTCAAACACTCCTAGGATCCTTGGATATGAATACTATCAGTTCAAAACAAACCTATATTTCTAGCATCCCAAGGCAAGTCCCTAGATGTTGTTTTAAAAAATGGATATATATCCATACCCTAATATCTTGATATATATTTGCACCTCTCCTCAAAACCTTACAGATAGAATATATATATATGTGTATGTGTGTATTATATATGTGTATATCATGTATATATTTATATGTGTGTATATACACATGCATACGCATAATATAACAATATATACACATATGCATGTGTATACATATTCATGTATATGTACATATATGTATGTATAGATATGAGTATATACACACATATGTACACTATATACGGGAATATTTGGCAATCAGCTCTGCACAAAATAGCTAAGTGAACTTTTAAATTTAATCTGTATTGGTATTTTCTCTGTCATTTGCTTCAATCTAGACAATTGACAAAGCGATTAAGCTCTGATCTGCGGCATTTGCAAAAGTATAAATATGCACGCTGAAAAATTTAACAATTGACTCTAGAGCCTGTTTGAGGTGGTTTCAGCACACCCTGAATACACATACTTATGCATACACACACACACATATACATATATGTATATATGTATATATAAGTGTACATTTAGTATAATAGTACTGCTACTGGTATTTTGGTCTAAATGAGACCTTTCTTTTACTCATTGATCTCCTTGGGGTATATACCTAGTAATCCCTGGGTAAATGGGGGCTGCTATAAATACGATAGTGGATAGAAGGCTATCCAATAGTGGATAGAAGACTAGACCTGGAAACAGGAAGATCTGAGTTCAAATTTGGCCTCAGATACTTTCTAGCTGTGTGACCTTGGGCAAGTCATTTCACCTCTTTTTGCCTCAGTTTCCTTATCTGCAAAATGGGGATAATAAAAGCCTCGGTCTCCATGGTTGTTGCAAGGATCCAATGAA
Source organism: Notamacropus eugenii (assembly GCF_028372415.1). Classification (NCBI taxonomy): domain Eukaryota; kingdom Metazoa; phylum Chordata; class Mammalia; order Diprotodontia; family Macropodidae; genus Notamacropus; species Notamacropus eugenii. The sequence goes on from NC_092878.1 coordinate 11,300,489, forward strand.
ATAATGAAGTAAATAATAACAGAAATAGTAAAATTCTTAGCACAGAATCTTGCATATAATAAGTGCTATTTAAGTGTTAGCTATTATTATAATGTTATGGAAATTTTAGTCACTTTTTAGCATAATTCCAAATTGCTTTCTCGAATGACTGAACAAATTCACAGCTCCATGAACAAGATATTAGTGTTCTTGTCTTTCTGCAACTCCTCCAAAAATGGCTATTAACATATTTTGTCATTTTTGCTAGTTTCCTGAGTGTGGAATAAAACTTCAGAGTTGTTTTCATTTGTATTTCATGTGTTATTAGTGATTTGGAGTGATTTTTCATATAGCTTTTTCTAAATAATTTTCAGTTCTTTTGAGAATTATTTGTTCATATCTCTTGAACACATCCATTCAGGAATCAATCAAACAAGTGTAGATTAAACACCTGCCACGTGCTAGGCACAGCTCAGTGTGGGGGATACATGTAGAAATGAAAGACTCCCTACTCATAAGGTGCTTATATTCTAATAAAGAAGACAACAAGCACAGAAATAAATATATGAAGAACAAATGTAAAGAGAAAAAACAAATAAATCTAAAGTAGTTAAATACAAGGTGGCTTGGGAGGGAAGGCACTATTGATTTGTGGCGACCCAGAAAGGCTTCATGTAGAAAGTGATGCTCAAGTTAGATATTGAAGGAAGAGAGGGATTTTTTGGTAGAAGAGAGGGTTTCTGAGGCATAGGTAAAGAGGAAGTGTATTCCTTGCATAGAGGATAATCCATGCAAAGGCACGGAGGTGGGAGATAAAATATATGTAAGGAACAGAGGGAAAGGCAGTTTGACTGAATCACAGAATTCAGGAGGGAGAGTAATGTCTAATGAGACTGGAAAGAAAGGCTAACCATATGAAGAGCTTTAAAACCTAAACATTGAAATTTTAATTTTAATCCAAAGGCAATAAGTGAAGCTGGTGAAGTTTATTGAGTTGGAGAGTGATTTAGTCAAATCTGCACTTAAGGAAAATCACTTTGGAAGCAGATGGACTAGAGAGAATTGAGGCAGGGAGGTCAGTAAGGAGGCTGTTATAGCAATTCTGGTGAGAAAAAATAAGGGTTTAAATGAAGGTGGTAGCTGTGGGAAAAGAGAAAGGGGTCAGATGCAAGACATATTGTGAAGGTGAAAACTGCAAAATTTAGCAGCTAATTGGCATTGTGGAAGTGAGGTAAAATGACGAATCCAGGATAATGCTGAGATTACAAACCTGAGAAGCTGGAATGATTGTGGTAACTTTGACAGAAATAGGGAAATTTGGAAGAAGAAAGAGATTTGGGACAACATTATGAATTCAGTTTTCAACATGTAAAGCTTGAGATGCCTCTGGGATTTAGTCTGAAATGTGATATAGGCAATTGGTGATTGGTGACTAAAGCTCAGGAGAGAAATCATGACTAGAAATAGAAATACTTGTGTAATTCATGTAGAGAAGATAATTAAACCCATTGGAACTGATGAAATTACTGAGAGAAGGACACAGGAAATCTACCTATCCTGCCCCAGCTTCTCTGCTGACCTCCAATCTTGCATCTCCAACTGTTTTTCATGCATCTTGAATTGGATGTCCAGTAGACATCTTAAACTCAATATGTCCAAAACAGAACTCATTATCTTTCCTTCTAAACTCACTCCATTTCCTATATTTCCTATTTCTGTGGAGGGCAATACCATCCTCCCAGTTCCTCAGGCTTGCAACCTAGGAGTCATCCTGAACTCTTCAATCTCTCTCGTTCCCTATAGCCAACTACTGCCAAGACTTGTCAATTTCACCTTTGCAGCATCTCTTAAGTACACCCCCTTATCTCCTATGGCACTGCCACCACTCTGGTGCAGACCCTTATCACCTCATGCTGGTGAGTCTGTCAACCTCAAGTCTTTACTCCAACACACCCTCTATTCAAGTACCAACATGATTCCCTTAAATCATATAGGTCTGATTATGATACCTCCTATTCAATAAGCTCCAATGGTTCCCCATCATCTCCATGACAAAACATAAAATGCTCTGGCATTCAAAGCCCTTCCTAACCTAGCACCCCTTCTACTTTTCCAGTTTTGTTATACCTTACTCTCCATCACATACTCTTCAATGAAATTCCATTAGCCTCCTTGCTGTTCCTGGCACAAGATACTACATCTCTCTGCTCTAGCTATTTTCTCTTTCCATCACTGTCCTCCATGCCTGGAATGTTTTCCCTCCTATTGTCTTCCCTGACTTCCTTTGAGTTCCAGCTAAAACCTCCTTATTCTACAGGAAGCCCTTCCCAACCTCTCTTAATTCAAGTGCCTTCCTTCTGTTAATTACTTCATATGTATCTCCTGAATATAGCTTATTTGTACATATTTGTATGCTTCTTGTGTCCCTCATTAGATAGTGAACTCTCTGAACACAGGGGTTGTCTTTTGCCTTTTTTTGTATCTCTAGAATTTAGTACAGTGCCTAGCATATAATACATACTTAACATTTATGGACTGAATAACTGATAGAAGCTTAGAGACCACTCGTGTATAGGATAGGAGGGTGACATGTTAAACAAGCCAACAAAGAGGACAGAGTAGTTGGAGAGGTAGAAGAACCAGGAGAAAACTGTTATAAAAGTTCAGAAAGGTTAGAATATCTAGCAGAAACGTTGTCAATAGTGCTGATTGAGCAGATGGATTAAGAATAAGGACTGAAAATAGCCAATCAGACTTGGCAATTAAGAGGGATGATTTTTGCACTTATACATTTGTATTAGTTCCCTATGAATGTTCCATTTCAGACCCTTATTGATGCAAGAATTTTTTTAGCTGACTGATTCAATTTTTTATTTTGAATTCATCAACATTATTTGTATAAAAAGTGCTTATTTTTACTGAACTTAAATTATCTATTTTATAATCTTCCTTGTTTGGTTTTTAAAATTCTTTCCCTAGCCATGGTTGTGAATGGTACCTGATTGATTCCCTTTTAAATGTTTTATGATAGGACCATTAACATTCAAGTTTTGTATCCATTATGAGCTTATTTTGATATATTGTGTAAGATGTTGGTTTAAGTGTAATTTTGACCAAACTGATGCCTCTGTCTTCTTTCCATCCTCAAATCCTCTTACCACAGGTATGAAATTCGTAGTTAAGACTAGGAATGTATGGTTAGGAAAATTAATCTGTCAAGAATGTGTAATATAGATTGGAATGTGAAAAACCTAGAGTTAAAATAAAAATGCAAAGAGCCAAAGCAAAACAATAGTAATTATCATAAAAATGTGGTTGGGAGGCTAATGGTTTACCTGGTTATGAAACTCAATCTACCCTCCTGATCATACAGGGTGATATCTCAAATCGTAGAATTTTAAAGTTAAAAGGATCTTAATGGCTATTCAGTCTAAACTGCGCCTCTGCTTGGGTACCTTCATAGGAAGACCTCTATTGATGAAGAACCCACCACCTTCCAAAGCAACTGAATCTACTTTTGGACAAAATTTTCCTGATGTCTAGCCTAATGTCCCTTAGGGATCAAATAAAACAAGTGCCATTTCTCTTTCCCTCAGCCCTTCAAAGATCTGAAGATATGTGCCTTTCCCATTGAATGCTTTCTTTTCCATACTAAACATTCCCAGTTCTTCCAGGCTGTTCTCATCTTTCTGGATCTCAAGGACCTTCATCATCCTGGTTGCTCTCCTTAGGACACTCTCTGAGTTATCAATGTCCTTCTTAAATTGGCCAGAATTTAAGCTCACTTAAAAGAATATTCCAGTGGTAATCTGGCCAGAGTATGATGAGATTATCTTTCTTATTCCTGGAAACTATGTCCTTTTTAAAGAAGCTCAAGACTGCGTTTTTTTTCCCCATAACATGCAACTGACTCATATTGATCTTGCACTAAAACCCCCAAATCTTTTCCAGGCAAACTTTATCTGACCACTTCAAGCATGAGATTATATATCACTCCCTATTGAATTTTATTTATGTGGGTAATAGAAGACTAAAGAGGAATGATTACAGTGCCCCTGAATAAATCTCAAGTCACTCCAATACAAATAGCTAGAAGAATCTGTTCTGTTTCCTTGTACCTGCAGCAAACCAAAATATTTGGACCCAAACCCTTATACACCATAGGCATTTGGTTTGGTTTGAAAATTTGATGAAATATTATCTTTATGTATCACATGATTACCTTCAAATTAGAGACAACTGTGGGAGGGTGTTTCTTAGAATTCTGTCAACAATATCCTTTTCAAACTCCCCCATTGCACCACCTACAGCCATCTCTTTCCTATTTTCTTCCCTACTTCCTTTCTGGAGCTTAATTGTGAGTATACATTGAGCCTTTGAAATGGGAGAGGGGAGCAGTGTCTTATCTGCTCTGGGTTTTTTGCATCGCTGTTTCTATAAATTTATTTACTGTGCATTTCTGAGACAGCACAGAAAGAGATCTCTATGTCTTTTGGCTCAGAAGAGAAAATGGTTAGGTTGATTCTTTTGGCTTCTTTTTGGAAATTCAAAAAATATCCATCTGCATTTCCCCTCTCGTATTCAGATGACAGTTTAATAAAGCAAACCATCTCCCCACTGGGAACAAAAAAATAATATGGCACTGGTGTCATACACACAGCCCAGGGTCATAGTTTTCCCCACCTGGACAGATTCAGTTGGTTGGTTCTGAGTGATTATTTGAGCCAAGCTCCATTCTGTGTAAAAGAAAAGGAACAGAATTCATCCCCTGATGTGCCTCATGGGGGATATTGTCAGGAATAGCCTAGGTTTAGGTTAAGGATACAGAAAATGAGCAGCAGGAACTGGTTTCCTATTCTCTTAATAGTCTCAAAGCCTCTAATACACACAAGCTACCGTTCATCTCCTTAGTCTCTGGAGCCCCCAAGAAGTAGCTCAGTTCCCAGTTCTGAGACTGTCCCTATCCAGACAGATGGAGATTGTGATTCTTGTCAGCACACTGGAGAGCAGAATGCTGGAAGCTTCTCCCTGTGTGAGGTGTCTCTTGCTCTGTTCTAAAGTTCAGGACTCAGCTACGTTCTATGTGTTTGACAAGTGCTGGCATAGACTCACTAGGCACATGTGATATTGCTGTCCTAGAACAGGATATGTGGTTTCTGTGTGGGACAGGTTGGAAACTGATCATATCCCATTCCTGCCAGGTTTTCTAGTGTTTTCTCTGCTTCCCTTACCCATCAAGAAAAAGGAGATTCTTTGATAGTTATTGATTTTACACTATATTCGTTTCAATATATACATATATTCACATATACATACATAATACAAATAAACATATGTATGTGTGTATATATACACATACATACACATATACATACATATATAGATAAACACCACTCCATATGCAGCTAGAGAGGCAGCTAAGTGCTGCACACTATGGTTTACTTTATTGAACTATTATCTGGGTATGAGAGTGGAAATGCACATGAGTATTTTTTGAATTTCCAAAAAGAAACCAAAATAATCAACCTAACCATCTTCTCTTCTGAGTCAGGAAGATGCGAGTTCTAATCTGGCCTCAGATCCAAAATGATGACGGTGATGACAATGATAACTAGCATTATATGTAGTGCCCGCTCTGTGCTAAGCGCTTTACAAATATCTCACTTGATCCTGGCCAAAACCTGGGAGGTAGGCGTATCACAGTCTCTATTTCACATCTGAGGAAAGAGAAGCAAAGTTTAAGTGAAGCCCAAAGTCACACAGCTCTTAAGTGTCTGAGGAAAGATTCAGATTCACATTCTAGTCTTCCCGCATCCAGACTCAAAATTCCATCCGTTGTGATACCTGTGCACCTTTAATGTGGGTGTGACCCTCTGAAGTCACTTGATCTCTGCTTCAATTTCCTTAATTATAAAATGGGGATAATAAGAGCATTTCTCTTACGGGTTTGTTGTGAAGATCTAATGGGCTGATCTTTGGAAAGTGCTTAGTGAATTGTCTGGCACATAGTAGTTGCTTAATAAATGCTTATTCAAGCCCTTCTTTCCTCTTCAATGAGACTCGTCTTGTAACAATGATGTAAAGACAATTAAACAGTTCAGCAAACTCAGTCAATATATTGATGAAATCTAATAGTCTATAGAACATTCTGTACCCTTAGTCCTCCCTTAATGGAAAGAAGGAGGTGCATGTTCTGATCCCTTCACTGGGGATAAGCTCAGTCATTATAATTTCACTGGGTTCATTTTCATTTTATTGTTATTTCCACTTGCCTTGTTGTAGGCATCGTGTGCTTTATTTTTCTCATTCTGTGTTTTTCTTACTATTAGTTATTTGTAGCCATATTTTTACATTTATTAGAAATTTGAAATTCTTTAGAGGACTATTTATTTCTATCTTTTGACCACTTTCCTATTGGGAAATACCTCTTAGTCTTATGTTGGTATTAATATTAATTCCCTATATGTCTTGGATATGAGAACTTTATCTGATGTATTTGATGCAAAGATTTTCTCCCCAATTGACAACTCAGTTTTTATCCTTATCTGCACGAAATCACTAACCAATTAAATATATATTAAGTAAGTCTATGTGCCAAGGTGTTGTGCTAGGGACTGAATATACAAAGTCAAGAAGATCCACCCCTCAAGGAGCTTGCATTCCTTTGAGGAAGTCAGTTGTGTGTAGTTTTGTGTGTATGGGTGCATGTTTGTATGTATGTATATGTGTGTGCATGCACACATGCACATGCATGTCCATCGACCTTATCTGGGTGGATCAGCAAAGATCACTCAGAAAAGGTAGTGCTTGAGTTGAAATTTCAGGAAAACTAAGACATCTAAGAGATAGAAGATAGAAAGGAATAGATGCCAGTGGATTCTAAGAGTGTGAGAGAGTCTTTGCTAAGGCACGGAGATGGAAGAAATAGTGCAATGTATGAGAAGAGCAAAAATATCAGATTGACCAGACCATATGAAGTAGAGTATTATAGAATGAGGTTGGAGAGGTGGGTTTGAAGCCAGGTTATGAAAGGCTTTAACTATCAGCTAGAGGAGTTTGTAATGGATCCTAGAGTAAACTCTAGTTTGTGGAATGGAGGAGTGAAAGCAAGAATCTGTGGTTTGGGAAAATTGTTTTGTCAGCTTTGTGAAGCATGGATTAGAAAGAGGAGAACCTAGAAGCAGGGAAACCAATTAGGAGGCCATTGAAATAGTCTAGGTGAGAAGTGATGAGGGAATGAACTTGAGTGGTGGCTATTTCAATGGAAAGGAAATAGGAGTAGGAAATATTCTTATGGAGGTGGAAATGACAAGACTTGACTAATATTTAGATAAATGGATTGAGGAAGGATGTGGAGGTGAGGTTGACTCCAAATTTGTAAGTCTACTTTACTGGAAGGATGGTGGTGCTCTTACTAGAAAAAGAGAAATTCAGAATAGTGGCTTTGGGGGAAGAGATACTGATTTCTGACTTAGACGTATTGGGTCTGAGATGTTGACAGCAGCTCCAGTTTGAAATGTTTATTAAATAATTAGTGCTGTGGAACTTAACCTCAGTATAAGGCTGGATACATAGACTTGGGCATCATCTATACAGAGGTACTATTTAAAAGCATAGGAGATGATAAGGCCATTAAAAGAATACATAAAGAGGAAATAGAAGTGGACTCTATAGAGCTTTAAGGGTTTGAATGTATGGTAACTCAGCGAAAGAAGTTCAGAAAGAATGGTCAGATAGATAGGAGAGGAACTAAGCCAAAATAGTGTCAGAAAAACCTAAAGAGGAAAGAGTATTCAGGAGGACAGGATAGCCAACAATATCAAATGTTGAAGAAATATCAAGAAAAATGAAAATTGAAAACAAGTCATTTGATTGGGCTACTAAAAGATCATTAAAAACTTTTTTGGGGGGAGGGAAGGGAGTGACTTGGGCAGGATTTTTTTTTTTTGGAGGAGGAGGCTTGGGTAGCTAGGGAGTGCTGGGAACAGAAAACAAGACCTGAGTTCAAATCATGCCTCATATACTTCCTAGTTATGTAACTCTGGGCAAGTCATTTAACTCTCTCTGTCCCACTTTCCTCATCCATAAAATGGGAATCATAATGGCACCTACCTCCTAGGGGTTGTTGTGAAGGCGAAATGAGATATTTGTAAAGATCTTTGAAAATCTTAGCATTCTATATGAATAGTAGTTATTATTACAGACAGAAGGGAAGGAACCAATAGGTAGAGAGAGATTGAAGCTCTATTAATTATACATTTTTTTCAATTTGATGTCATCAAAATAATCTACTTTTATTTTTTTTGATCTTTAAGCTATGTCTAGTTAAGAATTCTCCATGTCCTGGAAAATATAATTACATCCATTTCCCTCTCTTTAAAATAAAAAAGTGATCCTTTATACTTAGGTGATATTAATGTGGAACTCTCACAAACAGGGCAGAAATAGAAATTAGATATACGGTTTTCTCTCTCTCTCTCTCTCTGTACATATATATACATATATATATGTATATATAGGTATGTGTGTGTATTATATCTGTGTTTAGTAATTGCATTTGTTTCTTTTTTTGAGTGCAATAGGGTTAAGTGACTTGCCTAGGGTCACACAGCTAGTCACTGTCAAGACCTAAGACTAGATTTGAACTCAGATCCTCCTGACTCCAGGACCAGTATTCTATCCACTGCATCACCTAGCTGCCCAATTACATTTGTTTCTGCATCACTTACATTTCCTCCCCAAAATCTTCTTCCTCCTTCCCTTCCTCATGAAGCTTACCATATTATAATACTGAATAAAAAAGAAAAAAATAAAATACTTTACCCAAAATAACCAAGGTATCAAAAAGTCTGATTTTACATATGGTGGTCCAGAGCCATAATTCCCCACCTCCGTAAAGAAGACAGAGAAGTTCTTTCTCATATCATAAGTTGGTCCCTCTAATGTCACAGTATTCATTATTGATTGATTGTCATTTTTCCACTTATATTGCTGTCGTCATTGTATACATTACATGGCTTTCCTCTTCTTGCTTACTTCACTTTGCATCATTTCATAACTTTTTATGTTTGTCTTCATCGTATTTGTCATTTCACAGAACACAATAATATTCTATTGCATTCATGTGTCTCAACTTGTTAAGCCATACTCTTAGCAATGGGCAGCCACTGGCTGGTTTCTGTGATATCTTCTGTCTCTAAATTTATGAACATAAGATCATTTGGATTCTAGGCAGAACATTGGAAACTTGTATCTTCTACAGGTGAAGGGGGTTTTGGACAGAAGGAGTGTTAGCAGTAAATACAGAGGAGAATGTGTTGGCATAAATGGTAGTATGGATGCTGGGAACTATCCTAGAGCTGGTGTGTTATCATGATTGGCATGGAGACCAGTGGTATACACATCTTCCTCAGTGATAAGTCTCAGAGTGCCCTGCTGCTGCTGCTTGGAGTAGGATTTGGAGGTATATTGAAAGACTGAAAGTAAGAAGGAAATACCCAAATGTTAGATTCCCAGACTAGAATTGGAATAAAAATGTTGGTTAATGTAAATCAGGAAACACGACCTTATAGATACACTCTTGAGGAAGCCATCATGGCTCCCTGTGCAGGAGCTGTATCTTGATCCCCAGGTGCAGGGTTCATGTACAGCCTTTAGGGCCTGGGGGAACACTGTGTACTTGCTGCACAAAGGTACGTTCCTGAGTCTGCAGCCTTGGAGTTGGTGATGTGGAAGAAGGAAACCTGATCCTTGGTGTTGAGAGATACACTTAGTCTTCCTTTTCCCTTTGTTCCTGTAGTCAGCATGAACAAGAAGACAAGACTTCCCCTGGAATCCTGTAAGAACCATTGTAAGCCACTGGAAGCATATTCAGTATAAGTACAATTGATAGTGATGTTGTCTCCCTCCTGGACACTCAGGGACTGAGGATTCTGCTCCATCTTCTGGATACAGCTCACCCCTGTGTAGAAAGACAATGTCAGACACAAAAGATTATTTTTCTAGCCAGTATTTCCAAATTTTCCTTTTCTTTCCATAAAGTAACCAGGAAATTCCATGAGAGCCAGACTGAGTCCTGCCTCTCTCCCTTGGTCCTATGAGGAATGTTTCCTGTTCCCTTTTGCAGAAGTTCCCTAACTCACATCTGATCTGATGCCATAGGATTACTAATATGGCTCCCCAAAGATTCTCCATTCTTTTTGACAGGATCTGGGCATCCAATTCAATTCTTAAGCATGGGATCCAGACTCTACTTAAAAGTGTATTTCTTAACTCTAAATGTTTCTAGTTCTTTTGCCTCACGGAAGAGACAAGTTTTCAGCTCAGCCAATCAGAGCCTGATCTGTCATTTCACATAGTCTCATTAACAGAGACAGAACTAGGGTACTCCACTGGAAATATTTCTGACAATGACAGCATTGCCACCCTCAGGTCATAAAGAGAATTTTGGGGACAATGAGAAAATATTTTCCAGAAAAGATTTCTGAATACTTTAAGAAGAGAAAGATAATTTCACCTCTATTCTTAGCACCTTGAGCTGAAAGGGAACTTAGAAGTCATGGTCTAATCCTTTCATTTCACAGATAGAGAAACTGAGTCCCAGAGCCTTGTGATTTGCCAGACATCACATATGCAGTAAGTAGCAGAGCTGGAAACTCTAGACCCCTAATCCTTTTACTGTAAGATCTGAACCTTTTCACTACATTGCCCTTGTATCACTCAGTATTTCCTGAAGTCCTCTACTCCATGGTGGTTACTAGACTTGGATAGAGGCCATACAGATTTGAAAGGACCCTTCAAAAGCTTACATTCATAAATACAACCAGAGAAAATTTTCCTTGTCTTCTATGACTTTGAAATATTGTTTTCCTTTGCACCAATGGAGATGATTTATGGTGAGACTGGAAGAACAGTTTCTGATTATCCTGAAAGGATATGCCTTGCCTTTCATCTGGAGTCTCAGTGCATTTTCACTTGCATAAGTTCAAAAGATAGTAGGATGAAAGGATTATATTTGTATATTATAGCTATCTCTTTCTTCTTTTTGTATTCCTTGATCTGCTCTTGAGATAAAGACATTTTGGAGAGAGATAATAGTGTTTGGGGTAGGGGGAACGTGGACAACTGCAGATACCAAATCACCATGAGAATAAGCTCACTGGTAGCCAGAGCAGCCAATTACTTTTCTAGTCAGAAGAGACAGAGACTAAGAGGGGGGGTGAGGAGAAAAGATCCAGGGTTGCTGAGATTGCCAGTAATTATTAATCCCATGTTGCTGTTGAGCTGGAGAAGTTGATTTCCCTTTTAATTTATGAGTCTGATATACCAGAAGTGAAAGTCTCAGGTTGTCCTCCCTGTTGTTCCTTACCCCCTTATCTCTTTTAAACTTCATTATTCTCAGCCTATGAGTGAAAAACTCTTGTATTACTTGTCTATCACAGATCTTGCCGTCACTGTATAGGTTGGATTTTTTCCCTTCACAACTGAGGATCTAAAGGGAAAAGAGAAAGGAATTGTGAAGTTGTAGGGAAATTTCTCTTTAGCTCTCTGAAGTTTCACCTTCCCCTGGCTCTACACTGGCCATCTCCCCACATGATAGATTTAGAGATGGAAGAGACTTTAGAGCCTATCAACTCCAAACTCATCATTTTTATATGTAATCTAGGACTCAAGTCTAGTATAAGCTTGGTATAAGATAATTGATGTCTACAATTCTCATTGGTGGGGAAAACAATTGCTGGGTGCTTCTAAGCCTATGTGAGGAGTAGAGTTGGTGAAAGTTAGGGAGAGGAGAGATTTTGGTCTTTGAGAGAGGTTTTAGGAACTTTTGATGGAGCAGTCCATGGAAAGAGAGAATGACATCAGGGAGAAGACTCACGTGGACATATACATAACCTACATGGACAATGCCCACACCTTGCATACATAAGACTAAATTGATGTACGATGAAATTAAGTGACTTTACCAAGGTTAACTCGTTAAAAAATTTTTTGAGATGGAATTTGAAACCAAGATTCCAAATACACTGCTTTATCCACTATACCATATTTCTTCCTACATAAGAACAATTTTTTTTTTATTATTCATTTATGTCTTCTTTCTCCTGAGTATTTGGAAAATGTCAGTCAGGTTTCTCCACAAGGAGGCGATGTTACCAGGCTATGAGGTTCTTTGTAGGCAAATGGCATGAGGGATATGAGTATGAGATTACTTAAGTGCAATTACCATTATTATTTTCAGCATCCTCCACCATTATTCCTTCCCCAATATCTGATTTCTCTTTTAAATCCCCTAGCTCTAGGTCATCACCCACACAAGAGTGTTATTTGAGTCCAAGGTGTGCTTTTAACCAGCAGTTCCAGTTCTTTTCATGTTTCTCTGAATCATTATATAGTGGTCTTCCCAGTATCCTCTGAAATGGTCTATTTCATCATTTCTTATGGTATAATAATGTAACATTAGATTTGCATGCTAAAATTTGATTAGCCACTCCCTTAGTTTCTAGCTTTTATCTATTATGAAAAGGATTGCTGTGAGCATTTTTGTACATATGAGTCCTTTTCCTCTTTTTACAATCGCTTTGGGCTATAAACCTAGTAGTAGAATAGCTGGGTCAGAGAGTATACATAGTTTAATAATTTTTTGTGCATAGTTCCACACTGGTTTTTGCAATGGCTAGACCATTTCAGTTCTACCAACAGTGCATCAATGTCCTTGTTTTCTTGTGACCCCTCCAATATTGATGATTTTCTTCTTTTGTTATCTTTGTAAGTATGATAAGAGTGAGGTAAAACCTCAGAGTAATTTTAATTTGTATTTCTCTAAGTATTGGTGACTTGGAAATTTTTTATGTGGTTATTGAAAGATTAGATGTCTTCTTCTGAAAACTGCCTGTTCATTTTCTTCGACCATTTATCTATTGGGGAACGGCTCTTTGTCATATACATTTGAATCAATTCCTTGTATATCTTGGACATGAGGCTTTTATCAGAGAAACTTGCTACAAAGATTTTCCCAAGTTACCTATTTCTCTTCTGATTTTAACTATGTTAGATTTATAAAATGCAAAAACTTTTACATTTCATGTCATCAAAATTGTCTATCCTATCTCAAATCATCCTGTCTATCCTTTGTTGACTCAGAAACTCTTCTTTTATACATAGATCTGAAAGGTAATTTCTTCTTCATCATCTAATTTACTTATGCTGATATCTTTTTATATCTATGTCTTATATCCATTTGGAGTTTAATTTGTGTGATATGTGAATCTATGCCTAATTTGTGCAAAACTGCTATCCATTTTTTCCAGCAGTTTTCATCAGTTAGTGAAGTCTTTCCCTAGTAATGGGGGTCTTTGGCTTTTTACAAAACACCAAGCATTCATTTGCTTCGGTATGTTGTATATGTAGATGTTCCATTAATGGTCCTTTCTAGTTTTTTAACTAATACCAAATACTTTCTAATGATTGCTGCTTTGTAGGATAATTTGAGGGTTTGTACTGAGAGATACACTTCTTTACCACTTTTTTCATTATTTCTCTTGAGATTCTTGACCTTTTGTTCCTTCACATGAATTTCATTATTATTTTTCCTAGCTCAATAAAACAGTCCTTTGAAAATTTTATTGGTATGGCACTAAATTAGTAAATTAATTGAGATTAATCTACCCATGAATAATTAATATTTCTCCAGCAATTTAGATCTGTATAGTTCTTCAAATGGCATTAATGATATTAATATATTTGCTTGATGTATCTCAGTATATAGATTCCTAAATATTTATTATACCTTTTGTCATAATTTTGAATGGAATTTCTCTTTCTAGCTTTTACTACTGGGTTTTATTGTTAATATACAGAAATGCTGATGGTTTATGTGGATTTATTTTATGTCTTGCAATGTCCCTGAAATATTTATTTTTAGTTGACAGTAGGATTTTCTAAGTAAGTCATAATATAATCTTCAAAAAAAATTGCTTCTTTTTTACCTGTACTTTTCCCTTTGATTTCAATTTCTTGTCTTATTCCTACAGATAGCATCTTTATAACCATGTTAAGTTACAGTGATGATAATGAGCACTCTTGCTTTACTCCTACTCTTACTGGAAAGGACTCTAAATTTTCTCTATTGCATATAATATTTACTCTTGGATTTAGATAGGTATTATTCATTGTCATGAAGGAAGTTCTATTTATCACTATGCTTTCTGATTTTATTGAGCAGAAATGTAACCTCTTCATTTTAGAGATGAGAAAACTGAAGCCCAAGGAGGTTATGTCATTTGCCCAAGTTCACGTATCACAAGTATCTGAGATAGGATTTGAACTCAGATCTCTTGACTTTAACTCCAGTTCTCTATCCACTATATGAGACTGAGTGATGAATGTATTGACTTCGGGGTCAGATCAATTAAGTAAGAACCTTCCTTTGGGATTCCATGTTTAAAAAGGAATGAGGAAGTATATTTTATATAAGAATTATATGATTTAATAATTATATATTACACTAGGAGTATGTGATTATACACAATCTTGAATTAAATGTAAATCTACTTTGAACTAATACTGAAAGCTTGGTCTGTCATCAAAAGCACTTAGTATAGACTGATTCTGCGGATAAGAACTAAAAGAATTTTTCGGTAAACAGAAGAAAGCCTAAGATAAGATCTTGGTCTACTCATATTTTCATTGAAAGTCAAAGTTATCTTTTCATAAAAGTTTTAAAGGGTTGTTTTTTAACTTCTATTTTCTTCTTTGTTATTTAAACACATTTTATATTTCTCTTTACTTCTGAAAAAATCTTCAGAAAATCTAAAGAAGGGTTTATATCAGAGATAGACCTGGGAGGGAGAAAATGAAGAACTATATCCTCTTCTACAGGGGGAAAACTGTATAAGAATAAACAAGGAGAGAATAAGGGATCCTTGAAGGGAATATTAAGAAGAGTAGGAAAGCCAAACTCCTAGAGCTTCCAGAGGGAAGCAGACCTCATTCTGGCTACCATTGAATTCACTGGCTGGTTTGTGGAAAGAAAAGGAAAATTTGAGACATACTAACTTGCTCACCAATCTCCCATATCAGATTAATCTCTGCATAGGTATGAGCCCCCTCCTAGAAGGTGAAAGGATGTCCTCCATCCTTGAGTGTCCATGACAAAGACAGTACAGGAAGTTGTCTCAGGACTGAGAGGTGTTTAGGTGTTCAGACTGATGAGATTCTCAACACTGTTCACTTTTGGAAAGTCTACACAGAGTTGTTAAGGGGTGTGATCTCTCCCAGATGCTTCCTCAGGTTTCCCCAATGCTGCGATAAAGCCTTAAACCAAGACTTGAAGCCTGAGGAAGGTGAAAGTCATAGACAGTCACTTAATTCCATAATTCAAAGTGGAAGAAGGGATAGAAATGCCTATTGAACCAGACACAAGGGAGGCTGATCAAACGACATTGCATTATCTGCAAAGTTTATGTACAGGCTGATGATGCTTGGGGATTATCTTGTGCTAGGGAAGGGCCTGACTCAAGATGAGTTCAAGTTTGATGGTGGGACAAACTGGGGCACTCAGAGGTCATTCAAGAGTTATTTTTTAAAGGAGGTTTACTTATGCATATTGTACAAAAGATGTTCAACAGGGACATTTAACCATTTAGCTCTGATAGACCTGCTTCATGTCCATATGAGAACGTGTTTGGTTGCAAAGTGGAGGATAATAACTCAGGAGTTCTTGGGATATCTGTCAAATCTAAAGGGACCTAACTTTATATGTGTGTGGGTCTTTTTGTGCCTTTATGTGACAAGGAAGTCACTTTAATGACCATAGACTACCAGAAAACCTTTCCAGAGGGACAGCTTGGACCTTGCTACGCTCTACCTTCACTGCCCAGACAATAGTGTCCTGGGGAGTTGTCACATTTTAGAGAAAACTTAGCCTGGTGTGTGTGTGTGTGTATGCGTGTGTGTGTGTGTGTGTGTGTGTGTGTGTGTATGTGTGTGTAGAGATCTGGTAAATATTGGTTTCATAGCACCTTGCTTCCACTGTACAGACCCCGAGTGGTTTATTACAAACAAGTTGTGATGTATACACAGCTATGCTGTACTTTCATATTGATCATGGATGTGAACTTTTCATTCTGTTTCATCTTTAGAGATGTAAATGTATGTTATGTAAAATAAGGAAATCTGACTTTCCCCAAGATTCTGTTTAAATCATTGCAAATTATTCATAGGCATGAATATCTGTAGAGAGAATCTCCCTCCAGGAGGTTTAGGACTTTGTTGTATCTTCTTCTACCCTCTCACCACTGGCTTAAAAAGGACCCCCAAATGTGATGATCAATGAGAATCACTATAACCTTCCTTAAATCTGAGAACATATTTGCAGAAATGCTCCAACAGCTTGTGAACCTTTTTCGAACTCCTCAAGAAGCAGCAGGGCAGGGCTTCTCCATTCAGATTTGCCAGCTGAGGATAGACTGAAAACAACTCCAGTGTGACTAAGTAAGGAGAGTCTGATCATGGCTTTCAGGGGAGACTTAATTTTTAATTTTTAAATTGTCTCTCCTGGTTCTGTTTTCCAGGTCAGTTGTTTGTCCAATGAGATATTTCACAGTCTACTATTTTTCATTCCTTTGTTTTTGTCTTATAATTTCTTGATTTTTCATAAAGTCATTAGCTTCCATCTGCTCCATTCTAATCTTTAAGAAATTATTTTCTTCAGTGAGCTTTTGGACCTCCTTTTCCATCTGGCCAGTTCTGTTTTTTAGGGCATTCACCTCCTCATCGGCTTTTTGGATCTCTTTTGTCATTTGGGTTAGTCTATTTTTTACAGTGATAATTTCTTCAGCATTTTTGGGGGTCTCCTTTAGCAAGAAGTTGACTTGTTTTCCTAATTTTTTTGCATCATTCTCATTTCTCTTCCCAATTTTTGCTCTACTTCTCTTACTTACTCTCAAATCCTTTACGAGCTCTTCCGTGGCCTGAGACCAATTCATATTTTTCTTGGAGGCTTTGGATGGAGGAGCTTTGACTTTGTTGTCTTCTGTTTGCATGCTTTGGTCTTCCTTGCCACCAAAGTAAGATTCTATAGTCTGATTCTTTTTCTTGTTTTTGCTCATTTCCCCAACTACTTACTTGACTTTGGAGCTCTTTGCCAAGGTAGATCCCTGCTTTCAGTGGGGGTGGGGGGTGTACTGCCAGTCACTCGATTCCCCCACAATCTGTGGGCCTAGAACTCCATAAACAGTAGCTGTCTCTGCCCCTGTTGCTGTGGGTTCCTCTGCCCCCTTCCCCTATGTCACCCGGGGCCTAGGCCTGAATCACTCTATTCTCCCGTACTGGTCCCACAGGCTTTTTCCACTGACCTTCCAATTTGTCCTCAGCATTTTGGGGTCCTGAAGTCTGGAAACTGCCACACATATGAGAGATTCAGTCTCCTCAAGACCTGTTTAGGACTTATCTGTGGTGGTGCGACCCATGCTGGACTGTGCTCTGCCACCTGCATGGCTTAATAGACCCTTCTCAGTGACCTTCCAGGCTGTCTTGAGCTGGATACTTGCTTCAGTCCATCATTCTGTGGGTTCTCTAGCTCCAGAATTTGTTTAGAGCCATTTTTTACAGGCATTTGACTGGACTTTGGGGCAATGCTATAGAAAGTACATGCTATTAGTCCACCATCTTGACTTCATCCCCTCAAGGAGAAAATATTACAAGCCACCAGAAAGAAACAATTCAAGTACTGTGGAAATACAAATAGGATAACATAGAATTTAGCAGCTTCTACACTAAGGGATCAAAGGGCTTGAAATATGATATTCTAGAGGTCAAAGGGGATAGGATTAAAACCAAGAATCACCCACCCAGCAAAACTGAGTATAATACTTCAGAGGAAAAAATGAAATTTCAATGAAATAGAGGACTTCCAAGCATTCTTGTAAAGAAGACTGGAGCTAAATAGAAAATTTGATTTTCAAATGCAAGAATCAAGAGAAACATGAAAACACAAACAGGAAAGAGAAGCCATAAGGAACTCATTAAAGTTGAACTGTTTACATTGCTACATGGAAAGATGGTATTTATATCTCATGAGACCCTTTTCAGTATTAGAGTAGTTAGAGGGAATATATATATCCTGATCATATTTCCAAAGCTCTGGAGGGACATGTTGAAAATAAATGCAAGGAGCTGTCCCAGGATTAAAAAGAGTCTTCATGCTGTGTAGCACAACATCCTCCTCAATATTGGCTCCACTCTGAGTTTTGGGTTGAATTGTTAAATAGAATGGTTTCTAGGCTCCCAGATGCTCTCTCTGGCTATCTTGCTTCAGTGCCCCAATTTGGAGTAGGGCTAGGAATAAGATGAAGTTCTGAAAATAAGAGCTAAATTCAATTGCAGGTTTCTAAGTTAGGGTTGGAATAAAACAGTGGCAAATCTAAATCTGTAGTCAGTCAATAGTTAATAAACATTTATAAAGCACTTACCAAATGCCTGGCACTTTGCTAAGGGCTGGAGATACAAGAATAGGTAAAACAGTCCCTGTCCCCAAAGAGCTGATGTTCTAATGAGGAAACATAACTACATACACGGAAGCTGGAACTTGATATGTGGAAGGCAGTCTCAGAGGGAGGGCACTAGCATTAAAAGGAACCAGAAAAAGGCCACATGTAGAAGCGATAACAAGGAATATTTAATAATCAAGAAAGCTAACTCGCATAAATGATCCTGGTATGTTTTTATGGGCTCCCCAGCAGGGAGTGTCACTGGAGCCCCAGATGTAGGGTTTGTGCACAGCCTGCAGGTGCCTGGGGATCACTGTGCCCTCACACCACAACGGTAGGTGGCTGAGTCTCCAAGCTGGGAGGCTGTGATGTACAAGGAACTGTAACGCTTCTGCACGTTGACGGTGGCTTTAAATCTGCCTTCCTCCTTCATCCCGGAAGCCAGGTAAAATAGTGAGGTGAGGCTTTTCCCAGCATCCTGCCTGAACCACTGGAGGCCTTGGGGAGTTTCTGTGAAAGTGCAGTTGACAGTGATGTTCTCTCCCTCCTGAATTTTCAAGGACGGAGGACTCTGTTCCACCTGGAGGCACTTCACCCCTGTGCAGAAAGGCAATGTTACACTCAGGATGCTGACTGGTCATCAAGTCAACATGTCCCACATTTTCCTTTTCTTTTCGTAACATAAATAAATAAACAATAAATAAATAGTAATTCCTATGTCAACCAGAATGAGTCCTGTCTCTCCCTATTAATGCTGTGGGAAAAAATCCCCTCTTCCCATTTCCCCAAATCCCCCAACTCACAGCCCAACTGAAGACAAAGTATCAGGAATGAGGTTCCCAGAAGCTCTTGCATCCTTCTTCCTTCTAGGGTCTGAAAACACTTGACTCTGAGGTCTGGGATACAGGTTTTCTCAAGTCCAAGGAAGCCTTTCTTTCTCACTTCTAGATGTTTCTACTTTTTCTGCCCCTGGGGAAATAGAATTCTCAGACTGGCTGCTGAGCCAATAGGAGGATGGACTGTTATCTTACACACTTCATATAGTCCCATTCATAGACACATTGCTGAGTCCCCCATGGCAAGCATTTCGTCAATGATGGTGCTGCCCCCCTCAGCCCATAAAGAGAGTTGCTATTGTTAAGGAATTTATTTTATTTTTCCCCAGAAGTGATTTTCTGGATACTTTGGGCCTGTCATCACTGTTCTTAGATAGTTTGGAGCTAGAGGGACTTCCAGTGTCATCAAATCCAAACCTCTAATTTTCTGACCATAGAGAGTGCAAATAACTTACCCCAGAATCACACATGTAGTAAGGAGCAGAATTGTAAACTGAGTCCAGGTCCTCAGATGGCAAGTTCTATGTTCTTTTCCCTATATCACAAATGTGATCACTACTTGTGTATTAAGGTCTTCTACCAAACATTGGTGATTAGACTCAAGTAAAGATCATACAAAATACTCTTATCTATCATCCAGATCTTTGTAGTCTGGCAAAGGGGTTTCACATATTATAGAAGCCCTAGATAAGCCCAGGAATGAAGAATTTATGTCCCTTTCCCTGATAGACTCTTCAATTCATTTTATTTCCCTGTAATTCTCATTGCGAGGCCATCCATGATCAAGCAAATAGTATCTTCCTTATTGTAAACTCGTTTAAAAATTTATTAAGTTAAATAGTTGAAACTTAGTCTATAACTGGTTGTAAACTACAAAGGATGGGATATCTAAGCATCTCAAACTGTGGAAATATGCAAGAGAAATATATTTAAAAAGTGACAGAGGAGATGGTAATAAATCCAATTTAATCTCATATCCACTGGCAAATTCATATACATTTCTGAGGCTAAATAATGTGAAAATGCCAAGGACTTTGGTGGCCAGAATTTGCTCTCCTATGTCTTCAGTAGCTGTGACTGCAACACCTGCGGAGGCAGTTGCCAGGTCAACCCTCAAGAGGAATTGCTTTCCTGGATGATGGCTTTGAGGGCTAGACTGGAAGCAAGACTGGTGGTCTAGGGTTGGGAGGTGGGAGGTGCTATCATTCCAGTACTCATAGATTTACCTCCCTGTTGATAGAATATGAGTGGTGGTGACAGAGGTGGCTGTTTTTTCATTATGATTTTTTCCTCTCTGTATGGCTGTGCAGAGTGACGGCTGTAGGTCTTTGGTTGCAAGTAGAATCTGGGGCCTAGCAGGCACTGTTATTACTAAGGTTCTTGGATTTGAGTCCCGGGTTATTTCCATCAGGGTTCTAGGGGAGATGGTGGTAGAAGTAGTAGTAGCGGTTTGACTTGCTTGGCACATACTGTCTGCTGTCTTTCTCTCTCATAGGTCCTTGCTATAGGTGGCAGGTGGTGGGTATGGTTGGCCCCTTCTCCACAGAAATTGCTTCTGTGGCTCATGGTTTTGGGGACTGGATTGAAAGCAGGACAAGTAGCCTGGGTGGCAAAGCTATTTTTGAAGGTTTTGGGGGTTAGGGTTAGGGTTCTGGACTATTTCTATCCAATCCTTAGGAAAAGTGGTGATGGTGGTAGTTTGACTTTCCACCCACAAGGTGCTTCCTATCTGTTCATCAAGGTGCCTTGATGCTTTTAAACTGAGGGTTCTAATTCATTTTCATGAATTAGAAGAAAGATAGACAATGTTTGATGCTAGAGATGAATCATCAAGTCAACATCTTCCACATTTACCTTTTAATTCTAGGAATTAAATTGCAGATAAGGGACTGATGAGTATAAGCAGAAGGAGACTTCTCTGGGAGCTCTTTTCATAAATGAAATTGATGAGAATTCTGTCCTTATCCTCGTTCCTCTTGTTCTAGTTCCTATCTGTAATTCTGGGAATTGCATACTCAAGAAATTCTGCACAAACTAGACTGAACTCTTGTTTCTCTACCTCAGTCTTATAGGAAATGTCACCTGAGTCTCCCTGTTGCCATGCCCAATCCTCTAGCCCCCCTACGCTAACCCATAGCTCAGCTGCAGACACAGAACTGAGGCTCCCAGAAGCTTCATCAGCAGACCCATCTAACACTTAGGTCTGGAGGCTGGGATCCAAGTCAAAGGAACCTTTCATAGCTTAACATTTTTTGAGTTCTTTTCCTGCTCCAGAAAACACAGAAATTTCTCAGTTTGCCTTCCCAGACAATCACACAGTGGTCTGTCATCTCATATACTGTACAAAGTTGGTACTTCCCACTGACAGATACACAACTAGGGCCCTGAATTGAAGGCCCCTTATATTCTACCCTCAAACCCTATACCATACAAAATAATTTTTGAATCAATAAAGAACTGCTCATCTGAAAGAAGATCTGAATGTCTGACAACACATTATTAGAAACCTAGGACCTCAAAACTAAAAGGTCATATAATTGAATCCTTACCTAAGAATGGATTTTCTCCACAATATTTTGTAGTCATCTTGTCTCTCCTTGGGCAATTTCGGTAATGGGAAATTCACTCCCTCCTGAGGCAGTCTATCATAGCTTTGGATAACTTAAATTATTTTTTTTAAATGCCTTTCTTTATTGCATGCTGAAATCCACCTTTCTTAAAACTGTAGTCAATTGTTCTCAGTTCTTTCTACCCAACTAAGCTGCACAAGTGCAAGTCATGTCACCATTTCTCGGATGGCATGGTCTTCTTCGGCAACGAAGCTCACACACATGAAGGTCACATACACACTTACTAACTGTGTGACCTTGGGAAAGCCAATTAACCTTGTTTGCCTCAGTTCCTTATCAGGAAAATGAACTGGAGAAAAAAATGGCAAACCACTCCAGTATCTTTGCCAAGAAAACCCCAGATGGACTCACAAAGAGTTGGACACAACTGAACAATAGTCACAAAACCCAAGAAAGCTGTTTTATTCTGTTGGTGAATAGTTACTGAGGTTCTCAAGAATACATCCTAAGCACTAGATGAAGATGTAGGGCATTAAGAAGACATAATTTCTCTCCTGGAGATGACTGATTTCTTACTTTCTAACTGTTTGGCTTCACATGTGAGAGGAAGCCCATGGGAACTCCTGGCTTTGATTGACTGTGCATTTTGGTTCAGAGTAAGTGATGTATGTCCCAAGGACAAGAAAGGGACATTCTCTTTCTCTTCTCTGGAAACAGTATGGCATAAGTCTTTTTCTGAAAGGCAACTGAAATTGTTTTTGGAAAGAAACTTACTGTGTTTCTGGTTCAAAGCTTCATGAGTCAGCAGGAAGCTTATTTCAAGATCTGACATGAAATAAATAAGAAATGAGGAGTAGCTCAGAAATTCTATGTCCTTTTACGCCAGGGGTTTTTAACCTTTTTGTATGTCACGGACCACTTTGGCAGTCTGACGAAGCCTAGGCACCCCTCTTTAGAATAATTTTTCTAAATGTGTAAAATATATAGGATTATAAAGGATAACCATTATATTGAAACATAGTTATCAAGATGTTAAAAACAATAGTTCATGGACTCCATTGCTTTACATTATTTTGCAGTGACTCAGGAAAAAATGATGTTGGGAAGAGTTTGTTGTATTTGTATGAGTATAATTATCATCTTGAATTTTGCTCAAAGGGGAAAAAACTTAGTTCATTTCCATCCTTTCTTACCCCACATTTGGTGCATATCCTTTCGGTACGAAAATGACTCCCATCTTAATATTTCTAAGAATATTCTGTAACACGGCATAAAAAATATTTTTTTTCTGTGGTAAATTATCATGATAGGATTCTGAGAGAGAACTGCCAAGATGGTGGAAGTGGGGAAAAGAAGCTTAAGTATTCTGCCAAAGTGTAATGGCCATATGCTAACACCAGAGGGCACTATCTCAGGTAAACCAAATCTTTCTCCTGGTTAGGTTCTCAGGACAATTGGATGGCAATCAGGCCTTCACTCTTCCTCTGTATTAGTGGTTCAAGGTCCTGCCTCTGTCTGAGTGTTTTTTTCACCAATTAATTAATAGAACAATAGATTTAAAACCAAAAGGGACCTTCAAAGTCATGTAATCCGGATGCCTCATTTTAGAGATGAGAAAACTGAGAGCCCAGAAAGATGAAGTGTCTTGTTTGAGGTCACATAGTGGTAGACCTGGGATGTGAACCCTTTTGATACCAAAGTTAGCATGGTTTCACTGTACCACTTGGCTGGTGTCTTTCTCTTCCCTTCTCCTTTCACTTGCCCCTTCCTATTTATACCTTATTGTGTCACACTGAATCACCCCTATGAAGGTGCTTTTATCAGATGCAGAGCTTCTTTCTGTAGAAGCCCAGCTCTATGAACTGTACTTTTATAAAAATGATGAAAGATAGTGTAACTGGGGCCCTCACAAGATGTGAACGATGCTAACCTTTCTTGTGGCCAATACATTTTTGTGAATCAGCACTGATGAGGTTTGGTGCTTTGAGATAATGAGATGACTCATTGGCTATTTAAAAGTGCTCTCCGGCTGTGGATCATGTTGGGACTACTATGAATTGCTTCCAATAAAGAATAGGGAAGTAATGACTTGCCTTATTCCTCACCCTAGTTGACTTGTCAATGCATACATGATAGAAAAAACCCCACAAAACTATGTTTTGGTTCAACAAGCCTGAGCTTTTGGAAGACAATTTTGTGTCTGTTCTTTCTTAACCTTAGGTGAATGAGTACCTACCCTGGGATGAATATATCTGGGCTTAGAGCTGACCTTGTAAATTGGAGACGTCTAGAGGTCCTAGATGTTTTTGGTTGAATCTAATCGGTAGCAAAGGGAAGAATCCCCAGCAACATTCCAGAACTCTTGGAGATCTTCCTGGGTTCAGTGTGAACCATATACTAGAAAACCTAAGCTTAAGTCCTGCCTCTTAAGCATCCTTCCTATGGGATACCAGGCAAATCATTTAACCTTTCAGTGCCTGAGACAACTCTCTAAGATCCAGAACAGGATCTGTCCTGGTAACTCAAAAAGGAATTTCCTTATGGAGAGTTCCATTTGCCACATGTGCTCTCCAATATTGGACCCATGTTCCCCTGGACTCATCCTAGAATTTTGGTTTTGTCCAAGTTATTGTAACTACTAAACTTTTGTTCAATAGTTTTGAACTAATATTATTACTATGGATATAAGTAACTATTTCTAAAAGCTAATTAATTTTATTTAATAATCAGTGAGAAGCATGTTATATAATACTAGAAATAATACTATTTCTATATACTAGATAATACTAGAAGTATCCCAGCCCCTCAAGGTTGCCCCTAGAAACCTGAGAGAAGAAATATTTAGTCACTCGCCATGGACCCAATCTGCCAGTGTGAGAAGGTGCTGGAAGAGTAAACTCAGACTGGTTTTTTTTATGTTTTGTTTTAACAAAAAAAAGTTTTGTTTTAACATTTCATTAAATGAGATCGCAGAAAAACATCCCTAATACATTTCTAGAAGTTTGAGATAGTAAGGCTGATGGATATGACGGATTTTCAGAAATTCACAGACTAGACATCCCTTTTCTTTCTACTGGATAAAGTAGCTTTTGCTTCAGGATAAAGAATTCTGAAAAATAAGGCATATTGCCTCCCCGCTGGGAGAATTTGTACCAGAACAACTCATAATATGTAGCCCTAGTCTCATTCACGCAGTCCAGGGTCACAACTTCTCCCTCTTGAACAGGTGGTGCTGGTTGTCTCTTAGTGACTGTTTGGCCCATGTTCCATTCTGTGTAAAAGAAAGATAACAGGATTCTTTCTCTAATATGGCTCATGGGATACTGTCAGGAATATCCCTGGTTTGGGTATGTGACATAGCAAATGAGCAGAAGGAATCACAATCTGGTCTGTGTCTTTCTAACCACTTAGTAACCTAAAGCATTGGACCTTCCCAAGCAATTGTTCCACTTCTCCATGCCTACATCCCTAAGGATAGTTCAGTCCCCTGTCTGAGGCTGTCCCTACCAAATAGATAGAGATTATAATCATCCACAGTAGGCTATTGAGCAACATGCTGGCAACTCTTCCTCATGGGAAATATGTCCTGATCTTCTCAGAAGCTTGGGCCTCAGCCGTGTTCTATGTGTGTGACAAATCCTGGTACAGACTCACTGCGGATAATTGATGTGGCTGGCCCAGAACAGGATGTGCAGGTTTTGTGTGAGATAGGTTGGCAGCTGATCATATCCCACTCCTGAAAGGTTTTCTAATATTTCCTGCTGTTCCCCCTACTCATTTTTAAAAGGATGAAAAGCTTATATTACCCAATAGACCATAGACCAGTGTTCCAATGTCCCCTGGGACAAAAAATGCCTGAATTTCTGGGCAGGGGGGAGGGAGGCATTAATGTGCCTGGAGCTGGGCCATCTTTTCCCATTAAATTTGTTGTTTATTTCCCCTAAATTTTCACTTAGCCAATTCATATCCTTAAAGAGACAGGTTTCTGAAGGCTTCTTGTCTGTTCACTGTAAACTGTTCTGATATCTGACAAAGTGTAGTGAAAATAGACTGAAGGATTGTAAGCTCTTTTTCTTTTTTTGATAGTATTTTTTTCTCCAATTACTTATCAAGATAGGTGTTAGCACTCATTTTTACAAGATTTTAAGATGCAAATTTTCCCCCATCCCTGCCCTCCCCTCTTCTGAAAATAGTAGACAATTTGATATAGGTTATAAATGTGTTATCATGTATATTTCCATATTAGTCATAGTTGTGAAAGGAAAAAAAAAACATTAAAAGGGAAAAAAGCATGAAAAACAATAAAGTAAGTGAAAAAAAGTTTTCTTGATCTGTATTCACAGTCCCTCAGTTTTTGTCTGGATGTGAATATCATTTTCCTTCATGAGTCCTTTGTACTTGTCTTGCATCATTCGTTGCTGAAAAGAGCTGAGTCATTCATAGTTGATCATCACATTATATTGCTGATATTATGTACAATATTTTCCTGGTTCTGCTCATTTCACTTTGCATCCATTTGTACAAGTCTTTCTAGGTTTTTCTGAAATCTGCATGGTCATCATTTCTTATTGCAAAATAGTCTTCCATTGCATTCATATATTACAGCTTGCTCAGCCATTCCCCAATTGATGGGCATCTCCTCAATTTCCAAAACTTTGCCACCATGTAAAGGACTGTCCTTTTCCCTTTTTTATGATCTCTTTGGGATACAGACTTGGTAGTGGTATTGCTAGATCAAAGGGTATGCAGAATTTGGTTGCCCTTTAGGCATACTTTCAAATTGTTTTTCATAATGGTTGGATCAATTGAAAACTCCGCCAATAGTACATTAGTGTCCCAATTTTCCCACAACCTCTCCAACATTTATCAATTTCCTTTTTTGTCATATTAACCAATCTAATAAGTGTGAGATAGTACCTCAAAGTTGTTTTAATGGCATTTCTCTACTCAAAAGTGATTCAAAGCACCTTTTCCTATGACTGTAGATAACTTTGATTTCATCTGAATACTGCCTGCTCATATCCTTTAACCATTTATCAATGGGGCAATGGCTTGTATTTGTATAAATTTGACTCAGTCCTCTATATATGATGGTTTCCTCATTGTTTATTCTCATTCCTTCAATTTCTTTGTCTTCTCTTATTGCAATAGGTAACATTTTTAATACTATATTGAATAATAGTAGTGATGATGGGCATCCTTGCTTCACCCCAGAAGGCTTCTAGTTTATCCCCATTACAGATAATGTTTACTGATGCCTTTAGATAGATGGTGTTTATCATTCTAAGGAATGCTCCCTTTTTTCCTCTGTTTTCTGTTGCTTTTAATAAGAATGGGTGCTGTATTTTGTCAAAAGCTTTTTCAGTATCTATTGAGATAGTCATGTGATTCCTGTGGGTTTTATTATTCATATGGTCAGTTATATTGATAGTTTTCCTACTATTGAATGAACCCTAAATTCCTGGTATAAATCTCTCCTGGTCATGGTGTATTGATATAATTGTATATATATAATTGATATAATTCAAAATATTTGCAATGATATTCATTAGAGAAAATGGTCTGTAATATTTCTTTCTCTGTTTTAGCTCTTCCTGGTTTTGGTATCATAACCATATTTGTGTCATTAAAGGAGTATGGTAGGATTCTTTCTTCATCTATTTTTTTCCGAATAGTTTATATAGTATTAGAATTAATCATTCTTTGAATGTTTTGTAGAATTCCCTTATGAACTAATCTGGCCCTGGAAATTTTTTCCTTATTTTAGTTAGTTTCATTAATTACTTCTTTTAATTAATTTCTTTCAATTAATTGTAATCTAATTAATTACAACTAGTTCTTTTTTAGAACTTTTAATTAGTTCTATTTTTGCTTTTACTTTGTCTGAGATCAGGTTTGCTACCCTGTTTTTTATTATTTCAGCTAAAGCATAGCAGGTTCTGCTCCAGTCCCTTACATTTCCTCAGTGTGTGTCTTTCTGCTTCAAGTGTCTTTCTTGTTAATAGCTTATTGTAGGATTTTGGTTTTTAATCCACTCTGTTATCAGCTTCCATTTTATAGGAGAGTTCATCTCATTCACATTCACAGTTATAGTTACAAACTCTGTATTTCCCACCATCCTGTTTTTCCTTTTGTTTGTCCTCTATCTCCTTTCATCCTTTCTCTCCTCATCAGTGTTTTGCTTCTGTCTACCACCTCCCCCAATCTGCCCTCCCTTCTGTCAGTCCTCCTTGCCCCCCTTCACATAATCTTCTCCCTTCCTACTTCCTTGCTCGGTAAAATATTCAACTGATTGCATATATTATTTTATTCTTGAGCCAATGTGGATGAGAGTAAGGTTCAAGCAATTCCTATCACCCACCCCCATTTTCCCTTTCACTGTAATAAATCTTTTGTTCCTCTTTATCTAAAATAATTTAATCCATTCTACCTCTCCCTTCCTTCTGCACCCATTGTACTTCTCTTTCACATCCCTTAATTATCTTTTTATGTCATTCCCTCAAATTCACCTTACACTCAAACTGTCTGTATATATATATATAATATACACACACACACACACACATATATTATGTATGTATATATACACATATACATACATATGTATGTATGTATATGTGTGTATGTATGTATTCATGTATATGCGTGTGTATTCCTTCTAGTTGTAGTGATACAATTTTTATTCCCATGTAGAGATGCAAACAGTTTAGCTCTATTGATTTCCTTATGTTTTCTTTCCCCCTTTTGCCTGTTTATGCTTCTCTTGAGTATTGATATTTGATTTAATTCTGGTCTTCTCCTTATGAAAGCTTGAAATTCTTTTTTTTTAATTTTTTTATTGAATGACCTTCTATTCCCTTGATACGTAATTTTGCTAAGTAAGTGATTCTTGGTTGTAATCCTAGATCCTTCTCCATCTGAAATATCATCTTCTAAGATCTAAGTCTTGTGTAGTCCAGATTGTAGCTCCCTGATATTTGAATTGTTTCTTTCTGGCCACTTGCCATATTTTTTCCTTGACCTGATAGTTCTGAAATTTGGCTGTAATATTCTTTGGAGCTTTTGATTTAAGATTGCTTTTCTGTGGTGATAGGTAGATCCTTTCAATGCCTATTTTGCTCTCTGATTCCAGGATATCAATGCAGTTATACTTGATAATTTCTTGAAAGATGCTATCCAGGTCCTCCTTTTGATTGTGACTTTCAGGTAGTCCAAAGAATCTGACATTTTCTCTCCTGAATCTATTTTCCAGGTCAGTTGCTTTTCCAGTGAAGCATTTTACATTTTCTTCTATTTTTCATTTTTTTGAGTTTGTTTGATTGATTCTTGATGTCTTATAGAGTCATTAATTTCCACTTGCCCAAATCTAAAGAGTTGTTTTCTTTAACTAACATTTGTACTTTTAAGGAGTTGTTTTCCACAATTAATTTTTGTACTTTCTTTTCTATTTGGCCAATTTTACTTTTGAAGGAATTGTTTTCTTCAGTGAATCTTTGTATCTCCTTTTCCATTTGGCCAGTTCTACTTCCTAAGCAGTTGTTTTCTTTTTACAAGCTGTTGACTCTTTTTTCCATAATTATCTTGCATTGCTATCATTTCTTTCCCCATTTTTATTCTATCTTTCTTATATGATTTTTAAGTTCTTTTTTGAGCACTTCCATGAGTTCTTTCTTGGCTTGAGAACACTTTCCATTTTTCTTTGGGGTTTTGCCCATTGCTGTTTTGACATTGTTGTTCAGTTCTGAGTTTGTGTCTTGATCTTCCCTGTCACCACAATAATTTGTTATGGTCAGATTCTTTTTTTGTTGCTTTTTGGCTTTTCCCTTCTCTTTAAATTTGAGCTCTTCTCCCAAGGTGAAAGGAGCACTGTCTCTGGCTTCTTGTGTCAGGCCCAGGCTGTTTACCTAGTGCTGTACTAATGTTACCCTGAGTCCCATGGGGGACTCACGTGTCTGATGCTATGCTGAGGGATTGAGGTGGGGAGCATGGCTAGTGGTGCTGGAGGCTATAGAGATCTGCTGCTGATCTGGGCTCCTAGTCTTGGTGTCTATCATGTGCTGAGAGGCTGATGGAGTATTTCTACATTCCCCTGGGAGTACACTGAAGCATGTGGTGGTCTGGCCATTGGTGGCTGCCTGTGTGCCTAGGGTTATGCTGAATTATGTGGTGATTCTCAGAGATGGAGTTGGCACATTCTCCTGTCTATGTTGAGGCACATTTGGGGTCCTGATGTTGGCATTTACCTGCTCCACTGCATTGGGGCTCAGGATCTCCCACTGTTTTGCTGAGGTGAGGCTTCTGGCTGGCTTCCATGAAAGCTTCCTCTCCTGGACTATGCTCCCTCTTTACCTGAGTGAGACCATCCTTTCTTGCTGATCTTCCAAGTTTCTTAGGCTCAAAGACTGTTTCACTCCATCTTTTTTTTTTTTTTTTACTGGTTCAGGGTTTCTTTTGGGGCCCTATTTTATGGTCTTTTGAAAGTGAATATGGGAGAGTTATGGCAATTTACTGCTTACTCTGCCATCTTGACTCCTGGAAGTCTTGAGGGTTTTTCTTGAGTCATTGCCTGTCCCTTTTTGAAGAAGACAATGAAAGACATGAGGGGAAATCTCATGAGATCCTGCTTCTGTGGAGAGATATTCTCCCCTTTGTCTCTTTGCAGACTGATAGAATCTCCTCTGTCATTATCTTATTCATCATGGATATTTCCCAGGTTTCCACACATGAAGAAGACCCTCATTATATGAACAAATAGAAGACATGACACCTGTCATCATGGAGATGCCATCCCAATAGAAATTCCTGTTATTGAATCAGACAATCCTCCAAACTCATCCACGGGATTATTTATGATGTCCCCTGGAATGTCACTTGAGTTTGGTAGCTCCTGGGTAGACTTCCCTTTTAAGAGGTACCTTTTGACCCAGAGTTACACTTAACATCTTTGATTTTTCAAAAAAAAGTGTAAACACTTACACACTGGTGCCAGATTTGGAAATGTTGAGTAGATGATCCATTTCTTTCTCATTTTCTCCAATTTTCCTCTAAGAAATTTGATTTCTTCTAAATTACATAGGTTGAGAATATGTCAGAACATTCTGAGAGGAAGTGGTTTGCGATTTAGTCAGGAGATAGAATTCCTTCCTTTTTAATGGTGATGACTTTGCTTCAGCTGAAGGCAGTTTGGGAGAACGAGAAGTTTAGTTTCTCATCTTCAGCAGCACATATGTATGTGAGTAGCCTTTAATCAAAGAAAAGAGACAGATTGCCTTATATGTGCTAAGTCTCACTCATTTGGATCCCAATACTTGGAAATCTATCTGAATATGGCACATATGAAATATATGTATGTATATGTATTTATGCATGTATGTATGTATTTGGCAACTGGTCTCAAATTCAGTTTAATTCAACAAAAATTTTAAAAGGACGATCTGTATGCAAAGTATATGTCAGATAGTAGGAGAGATTCAAAATTGTGACATTGATTTTTTTCCTCATAGGATTTCGAAAGGTTTAAGAAGAGGATATTATTATATACTTGAATCATTATTATACAAAATAATGTATGACAAGCATGTAAGAGAGATACAAACACAAGTCTATCAACAATCTTCATGATCTCTGGGATTATTAGTGATTGCATGACCAGATAAATTTTGATGTGATTGAGTAATCAGAAATGACCCATTTGTTGAAGGTCAGCAAATAAAATGGAATTTAAAGGACATGTAGGAATTCATTAGGTAACACTGTATTAGAAAAAGGAGTGCATTGTAGTCATGGGAAATAACTTGATCAAAGGTACGGATTCAGCAAAAAAGAAGGTAATGTGAAGAGAATGGCAAGCATTCTTCTTTAACTGTAGTGTTGACTATGTGGATGGGAGCCATGTAAACATAAAACTGAAAAGACAAGTTGGTGACATTTTGTGAATACCCTTTAATGCAATAGAAAGGAGATGGAATTTTATTCAAAAGGCATAAAGGGAGTCACTGAAGAGTTTTTTTCTTTACTTTTTCATTAATTTATTTGTTTTCAGCTTTCAACAATCACTTTCATAAGTTTTAAATTTTCTTCTCCTCCCTCCACCCTTCCTTCCTGAGATGGCATGCAATCTTATGTGGGTTCTACATATACATTCTTGTTGAATACATTTTCACATTAGTCATGTTGCATAGAAGAAATAAAATGAATGGGGGAAACCATGAGTAAAACCAAACCAAACCATAATATAGCACAAGAGAAAACAGTCTGCTTCATTCTATGTTCCAGATCCATAGTTCTTTCTCTGGGTGTGGGTGGCATTTTGCCTCAAGAGCCCTTTGGGAATGTTTTAGGTCTTGCATTGCTGTGAAGGGCTGTCTATCAGAAACAGTCCTTGCAATTGTTACTGTGTATAATGTTTTCCTGATTCTGCTCATTTCGCTCAGTATCAGTTCGTATAAGTCCTTCTGAGTTTTTCTGAAGTCTGTCTGTTCATCATTTCTTATAGCACAATAGTGTTCCATTACATTCATATACCACAACTTGTTCAATCATTCCCCAACTGATGGGCATTCCCTCAGTTTCTAGTTCTTGGCCAAAAAGAGACGCTACAAATTTTTTGTACATGTGGGACCTTTTCTCATTTTTATGATCTCTTTGGGATATAGTTCCAGAAGCGATATTGCTGAGTCAAATGGTATGCACATTTTTATGCCCCTTTGGGCATAGTTCCAAATTGCTCTCCAGAATGGCTGGATCAGCTCACAGTTCCACCGATAATGAATTAGTGTTCCAACTCTCCCACATCTTCTCTAATATTTATCATCTTCCTGTTTGTCATGTTAGCCAATCTGATAGGTATGACGTGGTACCTCAGAGTTGTTTTGATTTGCATCTTTCTAATCAATAGTGATTTAGAACATTTTTTCTTATAACTATAGAGAGTTTTCAATTCTTCCTCTTAAAGCTTCCTGTTTATATCTTTTGACCATTTATCAACTGGGGAAGAAACTGAAGAGTTTTGAACAGATGTGACATGACCAGTCCTATGAATAAGGAAGAAAAAATTGTTAGCAATATTAAGGATTAATACAAAGTTTAGATGAGGAAGACAAGCAAAGGTGGGAAAGCTGGTGAGGAGGCCACTGCAATAATTTAAGTGGGAGATAATTAGGGTCTGTCCTAGGATAGTGACTGAAGAAACAGAGAGCAAAGAGGTGGTTGGGACAGAGATTAGGAAGCTAGAATTAATGGAACTTAGTAAATGAGTTGATTTGAGAGATGAGAAGGAAAGATCAAAAGGTGAGAGGGCAACAGGTCCTGAAGTGAAGATATTAACAGGAAGCAGTACAGGAAACCCAAAGACTAGATGAGATGTCCAGTGGACATGGTGCACCAAGTCATATCCTGTAGAAAGCAATATGATGCTGTCACCTGAGTACATTAGTAGTTCAGTGGAAAAAGAGGTAAAATTCTCCACACATGCTTGTGCCCTAGACACATGTGGCTTTTTTCATAAATGTCCTCTGCATGTGTGTTCCTGTTACTGGTGATTTGCTAATCTATGGGAGAGTGTAACCATCTTGTTCATGGGCAGAGAAAAGGAATCTTCAACTGTCACTTTATTTGTTACGCTGTTTTATTAATTGTTTATTGCTTTGAATTAATGTGTCCTCTGGCTTGTAAAGGGAAACATATTGGTGGAACTATGGTGCTGACTCATAGGGTGCTTTGAATCTGGAGTAGTTTTCTGGGGACCTGTATGTGAGAAGGCACCTCAGGTTCTCCATATGAATTCCTGTTAGAAATCTATAAGGAATTTTTCTTCTGTTAGCTAGAACTGGAAAGGACCTTAGGTATCATCTAATTCTGATACACCATTTTACAGATAAGGAAATGAAAGTCAGGAGACATATAGACCAACATATAACTAACAACTTTAGCACTCAGGTCTAGCAAGTAGCATAATGTAGTGTTGGGGGCAAGCTGTACTATACGTACCTTTAAACTGAGTACACTAGGGAGAGTTCCCAATATTAACTCCATAAAGAAGAGATAGAGATCCTGTGACACCAGCATCCTTGGGGGAAGACCATGGAAAACAACTCAAGGAACATTAAAGAAGGTATGGAAACTAAACCTGGCATAAATTTTTACATCCTTGGGCAAAAATCACAGTTTCCCCATCTTAACTAGGGCTCTGTCCATAGAAGTAAAGTAAATGGCCCGAGTTCCCACAGGAAATAAGGACAGAAGTGGGATTCAAATGAGCTCTCTGCTCTTTATTCCTTCTCCATGTTATGAATCTATAAATCTTGCTGTAAGAATTATTCTTTATTTTTGTGGGTAATTGAGGGAATATACCAATAAGCCACTAATAATTTGATTTTACTAAATAATTCTAACTTCTCCCACTGAACTTTTAGTAGCATTACAAATAATAATCCCCATTGCTTCATCTGAATTTTATTTCATTTCATTTCTTTGTTTCATCAGGGACAGATTAAGCATAGAAGACAAGAGAATTACTAGGAACTTTCTCTAATATACAATATGAGTGTATAGAATAACAAATTGTTAAATAGGGGCTTAATTTTTATTGTTAACAATCAAGTGCAGTTTAAAAAATGTTCTGGCATAGAATAAAAATGTCCATCATTCAAAAATTAATTTTGAGTGACTATATAAAAAATCAGCATCTCAAATAAAGCATATTGACTTGAACATCATGAAGACAAATATGAAATAGAAATCCCCAAGGGAATACAGACTCATACTAATAGCAGTACTTTCAAAGAGGAAGGAAAGTACATGAAATGGAGCATCTCAGAAGCAGAACAAGATTTTCTCTGATAGGACAAAGAAACATGGAGTGATAAGTGGGAGCTCCAAGATCCATAAGACAATATTTTGGATGTTAGAACAAGTAAGAACACAACATTGCTAGGGGTTCACTATTAGAAAGTGACATGAAATCATAAGGATGTTTAACACATCAGAAGTATTTGGAACAACATAGTAACTGATAAAATGAAAAATGTACAGACTTTGTGTTAATGCAGCTGTCTGATACCCTATGTCTTATTTTGTTGTAATTATACATTAATTTGAGCTGGTTCCAAAATCAGTCTTTTATATTTGGTTGGCGTTAACTGGCACCCCTTTGGTAAGCTAGGAGCAGTGGGTAGAAGTTGCAGAGGCAGATTTACATTTGGTGCAAGGAATAATTTCTGCTTTGGGAAGAGGGTGAAAGGAAATGTAATAGATTTCCCCTTACCTGAAGGTCTTCAAGTGAAGGCTGGATGACCACTAGTCACGATTGTTGGAAAAAAGATAATTGCTTAAGGGTAATGGACAAGATGATCTCTAAGGTTTTTTTCAACTCCTGGATTCTGTGAAATTCTGTAATAATAGTCTATGTATCACAGACTTATCTAATAAAAACTGTCATGTTATAGTTAATGTAGCTATGCTTCAAATGTATTCAGGCTTATTATTCCTTGCAACGAATTAATTTACAAATAAAAATTATGAGTTTTGGGGCTTCAGGGACTACTTCTGCAATGCCAGTATGTTAATGTCATGACATGACAGATAAGCAGGTTTAGACATTTGTAGGGGGAGATAATAGAAGAATGGATGAATACTGGGTGACATTAGACAAGTCACTTCCTTTCTCCTTCTTTCCCTCAGACTGACATGCTTCCAGGAATTGGGAACCTTTTTAATAGTCAGGGAGCTGTTCTCGACTCTTTATGGAGAAAGCTTATCTTCAACACTAACTGAGAGCACAGGGTAATGGCATAATCCCACAATATAGCTCAAGTACCGTAAGAAGACGACTGATCTTCCAATTCCCAGTGTTTCTTTCTTAAGTTATTTCATATTTAAGTTACATACACACACATATGTGTATATAGTATTTAATTTTTGCATATACATGTTAGCCCTCTCTCCTCAATATACAGTAAGCTCATTGAGGGCAAAGACTTTAAATTTTTTGTCTCTGTGTCCAATACCTAACATTGTGTTCAGCACATAGTAGTAATGTAATCAATGAGTTTTGACTAGTTGATCTGGTGTAAACTGTAAGCCTTGTGTTATATGTCTCTCTAGGCTTCTGCCCCGACCAAAGACAAGGTGATAACTGCATACAGTTCTTTTCTGGCATATTACATGCACTGCGAAGCACAATAATACATAATAGTGTGACCCAGGGGGAACCAGGTCAGGAGAAGGGTCCTGTACTCTATTGGGAAAGATGAATGGAGAGGCTGCTCTATTAATCATACTAGGTTTTATAGATTGAATCAGAAACTGACTTTTTTGCTGATTGTTAAATAGGAATATCAGTGGGGACTCAGGAGCTACATTCCGAGTAATAGAAGTATAGCTTCTGCACCAAAGTTACCCCTAGAAACTTGAGAGTAAGTTGTAGCAATGTGGCTGATCTCATGATCTCTGACCTGTCAGCATCAGTTAAGGTTGAGATCAGAGGCAAGAGAGAAAAAAGAGAATCAAGACCCTTCTATGGTTATACTACATAAGTATATACAAGACAAATGCAAAGCAGGCAAAAAAAATTCTTGGATGTGAAGGCAGCAGCAGATAGGGTGTTGGGTAATGGAGTAAGAAAAGCCTTCTCCAGAAGGTGGCAATTGAGTTGAGTCTTGAAAGGAGCTTGACCTTCTAAGAGACATAGGTGAGGTTAGGGAGAGGGATGACCAATGAAAAGGCATAGAAATGAGAGATGGAGTATTATGTGTCAAGAATAGTGAGTAGGTCAATATGACTGGATTGTAGAATATATTGTGTAAGGGAGACTGGAAAGGTAGAAAGGAGCCAGGCTGTGAAGAATTTTAAGTGCCAAACAGAGGAGGTTATGTTTGATCTTAGAGGTAATAAAGAATAAATCGAGTTTTTTTGAGAAGGGGGTTGGTTATGCAATCCGAGATGTCTTTAGGAAAACCATTTTGTTATGTGTGTGGAGAATGAATTGGAACAGTGATATGCTTGAGGTTAGGGTATCTTCTGCAATAATATAGGTGAGAGATTTTGGGGGTTCAAACTAGGGTGATAGGTATGAGTACAAAGAACAATGCATATGCAAGAGATATCATGGAGCCAGAAATGCTCAAATTTGGCAACTAGTTGGGCATGTGAGGTGAGTAACAAACCAATGATGACAACAAATTTGCAGAGGAGTGATGGGAAGAACTAACTGGGGTTCTTGTCTTTATACGTGGCTTTGTAATAGTTTTGGCTAAGACAGGATAGTGTATAGCATAGAAGCTAGTGGGGATAGTAAGAAGTAGAGAAGGTTTGTTGTTATTTTTTAAAGATGGAAGAGAATCGGGTGTGCTTGTAGGGAATAAGGTGGGAACCAGTAGTTAGAAAGATGTTGAACATTAGAGAGAAGGCATGAAAGTCAAAGCAATCATAGAGAGAAGAGGTGATGAATACATGTAGAGATGTTGGCCTTAGCAAAGAAAAGAGACCAAAATAGAAGAGTTTCAGTATTTTTACACATTACATTTATCCACACGCAGAGACACCACCTTCCCTGCTAGTCCTTGAACAAGACCCTCCATCTCCTGACAGTGCATTTTTATTGGCTATCCTCCATGCCTGGAATTCTTTCCCGCCTTCTGTCTGCCTCTTGGCTTCAAATCCCAGATAACAATTCTACCTTCTACAAGAATCCTTTCCTGATACCCGTTAATGCTAGTGGTACCTTCCCTCTGTTGAGTATCTCTAATTGTTATTTGCAACTATGTACAAACATGTCTCTTCCCTTGGATGGTAAGTACCTTGAGTGCAGGTACTATTTTTGCCTTTCTATGTATTCCCAGGGTTTAGCAGAGTGCTGGCACATAATAAGTGCTTAATAATGCTTGTTGACTTGACTAATGAGTAAAGGGGGAAATAGCAGAAGATTATGTCAAGAGGTTGTTAGATGAGGAAGAGCAGAGAAGAGGGGAGTCCTAGCAGATGGCCTCCATTTTTCATTTAAGTATGAGATGATGTTTTGAGTTGAGAAGTTAAGAAGTGGAATGGCAGAAGGAAGAGGGACAATGTTGTGAGTAGTTTGAGAAGGGATGAGACCTTTTGGAATAACAGTTATGGTAAGTGAGATAGCGAACCACTTAAGGAGGAATATAAAGATTACCTTGCTGAAGTGAAGGTCTAGTTGAAATTGCAAAATAAAATGCTGTAGTGAACCCACTAAAAGTTGTATGACTTCCTCTGGTTCATTTAGCAGGAGTGCAAGAGGTAGACAGTGTGAATAATACAAGGCTGGTGTTTGTCAAAGCATGAGTGGGATTGGACTAGAGAGTAAGAGATTTGAAGGTTCAGGGTAGCACAGAGTTGAATTGATTTACTAAGGAGTGGAAATTATGAATGGAGGAGATTATAGCCAGAGAAAGGGTGATAGCCTAGGAAATCAATGATGGGTGGAGGGATTTGAGGACATGGCAAGATGAAGGATAGGTTTAGAAGGAGCAAGATATAGGGAAAGAGGGAATCATAGCAGATTATGATAGGACAAAAGAATTTTAGAGTTCTTGATCATGGAAATAGAAGAGTTTGGCTTAATGGCAAGATCAGTGTATCAACATCCCTGTATGTAGGTGAGGAAGAATGGAGGAGTATGCCAAGAGAGTCGAGTAGATTGAGGAAATTGTAGATTAGGAGTTTGAGAAAACATCAATATGTAAGTTGAAGTCCCTTTGCAGGAGGGTAGGAATTAAGGTAGAAAGTGAGGTGAAAAGCATTGAATTCATTGAGAAAGGAGGAAAAATATCCTTTGAAATTTTCTGGGATCTAGAACACAGTCAAAGAGACTAATGGGAAGAAGCTCAGGGAAAAGGGACTTCCACTGAACATAAGGCAGAACTTCCCAATAATTAGAGGTGTCTGGCTGTTTGGTTATGTAGTGATATCCCTATTCCTGGAGCCATTGAAGTAGAAGTTGAAAAATCATTTGTCATGGATATGACAGAAGGGATTTATGTATTAGGTAAGGGGATGGACTAGAAAATCTCAAAAAAAAAATATTAGATAAAGAAATGAACCAGATGACCTCTCAGTCAGACATTCTAAGACTTTAAGGAGCAAAAAATTTATTGGACTTTGCAAATACTAACTGAATATTTAGCATAGAGTTGATATTAGGAATGCATTACTGAGAATGTCACAAAATTGTCATCACCACGATGGTTCATTTGCAATTCTACCACTTGGGAGAGGTTAAGTTTCTCTTTTTAGAAAGTTCTCTGAAGCTTACCAGATGGTGGTAGAGAATCACAGCCTGAGCTACAAGACACAAGAGATTAGCACTAATTCTCACTTTTATTTAAATATATGTAGCTACATTCCATTAGCGTTTTACTCTAATGGCTCATCATAGCATGCAGGTTATCCTCGGTTATTAAATCAATAAAGTCTGAATGTTGGCAGGTCCTAGTAAGATGGAAAAGCCTTTATTTGGGGCCTAAATAGAGACTGAGCATCTTTAGTCCAAGGACCAATTTAGTTGATTTCCAAAAGGCTTGTCATCAAAAGGGTGGCCACATCTAATATCAATAGAGATTTCCATTTTTCTCTTCCTGGGAGGGGAATAAAGGGTCATATTCTCTGTTTAGAATGAGGATAGTCTGACTAGTAGCTTTTTAAAAAATAGTTTTAGAATACAGGGAGAATTTTTTAAAGTTAAAATACGTGCTAATAAATATTACTGGGGTTCCCTCATCTGTCATAACTTGCTTTATCAAATGATATTTTAATTTAAAAATTCTAAGTTTGGACTTCTTTCTGAGCCAATTATTTCTTGATTTGAGATGAAATGAAAGAAAAAGGTAAGGTTTCATTGAACTTTATTCTTTTGTTATATCACAGTGGTAGCTAATCTATGGGAGACTAACTTAATTTATATAAACAGATTTACCAAGAGGAAATGGGTTTGAGCATACAAGCAAGGCCCCTTTTGGGGACACATGTACTTTGGTTCCTTGTTAAAGGACATGTGTGACCAACATTCCTGGTGGGTTCTAGTGACGGAGAAGAGGAGCAGGAGAGAATCCAAATAAGATAGACAAGTGAACCAGGAAGATCCACTCACTTGATAGTCTAAATGAATAAAATCTTTCCTTTTCTCTTTCTACTTGTCTTTTACACATATAGTTTGGGGCTCTAAAAACTCCCCTTTCTCCCTCATACTTCCAACAAGGGAAATAGTGTTTTCCTCCCACTCCCCAGTTGTAACTATGACAGTTACACTTCCACGAAGCAAATCCATGAACTTTTCTGTGACTAAATCTCAAGTTTATAGTTGCCTCTTCTGCTTTTTATTTCTTTCCCTGAACAAAGATGACTGAACAGGAACCTGAGATACAGGATTCCTAGTCTTAGCTGTACCTCATAAGCTTGAGATCCAGTTAGTGTGAGGTTCAGGTGCTAGTCATTCAATGAGAAATGTTTTTTACAGCTTCATCTTTCTCAAAACAAACGATTATATCCAAAAGGTTGATCCTGGCTGGTCAGAAGATATGATCCTTGAGTCAATTACTGTTTGGCTACTGAAGATCAAGGTGAAAATGGAATTTGTTCAGCATTTCCAAAAGTCCCTGGTAAGTCATTACCTTCTGGGAAAGTATTACAGAAGTTATGAGTTACTGTTTCATTTTTTATGTCTTATCACATATGCTTATGGATCCTTTTGTGTTTCTTTTTGTGGTAGAGGAAATAAATAACTGTCCTATTCTTTGATATCTACCACTTCGCACAATGAGTAATTTTTCTAGAAGGAACATTCGTCAATTTCTCCTAGGGGAAATCACAGACATGAGCCTACTTAAGTTTTATGCAAGACATTTTCCCCAGGATTGGGGAATAATGGACTAGAGAGGGTGAAAAATAAAAAAAAGGGGGCCTAATTCTGTCCTTTGTGGTCAGGAACTCCCAGAACTGAACCTGGTTGACCTGACCTCAGAGTCAGGGCACCATTTGGGTCCCAGGTATTCTGGACATTTTTAGTCTCTCTCTCTCTCTCTCCCTTTACCCAACAAGTTTCCAGTCTCTTACATGGCCTGAATGAGTGAGTCAGTCATGGGAATTTTTTTCAGAAATCTTTACTCTTGCCTTACTCCCTACAGCTTGGAAAGTAATTGTGGAGTGGGACTGGAAGTCATAGTCTAATTTCCAAAGGGATTCTGAAAATGAAGTTAGAGTACAAATGCTTCCAAGATATACTACTAGAGATAAGGTATTGTAAACACCCTGATGTTGTGCCACGCCATGGCACATCCAGGGAGTGTGGCTGCAGGCTTTATGCACAGCCTGCAGGTGCCTGGGGCCCACTGTGCCTCCACAGCACACAGGTAGGTGGCTGAGTCTTCAGGCTTGGAGCTGGTGATCTCTAAGAAGCTGTACCGTTCTTTGGAGGTGAGTGAGGCTCCCAATCTCCCTTTCTTCTTTTCTCCTGTAGTC
The DNA here is from genome assembly GCF_028372415.1 of Notamacropus eugenii. Taxonomy (NCBI): domain Eukaryota; kingdom Metazoa; phylum Chordata; class Mammalia; order Diprotodontia; family Macropodidae; genus Notamacropus; species Notamacropus eugenii. The sequence goes on from NC_092878.1 coordinate 11,341,841, forward strand.
AGTAAAAATAAGGAGACAATACCTTCCCCAGGATCTTGTCTGAACCATTGTAGGCTGTATTCAGTAAATGAGTAATTGCACTTTATGGTGACATTCTCTCCCTCCTGCAAGCTCAGGGACTGAGGAATCTGCTCCACCTTCTTCTGGTCACTCACCCCTGTTCAGAAACACAGGAAGAGAATGGTCATCAGGTATCAGTTTTCTTAAGCTATATATTTCTTTCTAGTCTTCTGCAAGTGACCCCCAGATAAAACAGATTGGGCATTGCCTCTGCCCCTCAGTTTTGAAGAGAACGTCCCTCCCGACTTCATGTCAATTTCTAGGATCTACTCAACTCACGGGCAAGTTGAAACCACAGAAGCACTAATGAGAATCTTAGGAGCTTCACCATCCTTCCTTCTGCCTGGAATCAGTACAATTTAGTTTGGGGTCATAAGACAATTACAATAATAGGATTTGGTTGCATGCCCAATGTCCCGATCGAGGGCTCTGAGGCTTCAGTTGGACTGCTTTTGCTCTAGAAAACACAGGAAATACTTAATACCTTTCCGCCAATCATAAACAGCTTTCATTACCCACCCCCCACATGTGGGCTATGAAGGGAAATGGAAACATTGCCATCTTGAGGCCAGATCTCCAATTGCTTAAGAGATATATTCCCCTCCTGCTTTTCTCTTTCTCTTGGACTCAGAGGCAGACTGACAATTTAGCTTGTTGGCTGCCAAATACAGAAACCCATTTCCCAAACTTCTTCCCTCGATAGAAATAGCATACTGTTGTAACCAGGAACTCAAAACTTATTTGCATAAGACTCTTCTCATTGGTGGAGACTGATTATTCAATGTTCCAAGCAGTTTTGGACTCACTCCACCATAATTATCATGAATATAGAGCTTTAAAGTTTGCAAAGCTCTGTACATATGTTATCTCATTGGATCCTGTGTTATTGGAATTCAGAAGAGGGAGAGATTAAATCGGGTGGCAATGATTAAAGGTTTCACTGGGCAGCTGCATTTGAATTAGTCTTGAAGGATTAATACTGCAATGATATAGAAATGGAGGTGGTTGAAGGAAGGAGGACATGGCAATAGGAGGAAGCATCAAGAGCAAAGGTGGGGAAGTAAAAAAATGAGTGTTTTATTTAGGAAATAGCTAAAAGATCAATTTGCTTGGAGCCAACAATTTCTGTAGGGAAACAGTAGAAGATAAAGCTGGGATAGTAACGTAGAGAGCCTTGTGTAGGAAAAAAGATTTCAACTCTACTCAGTACGCCAGGGACATATCTACTCACTCCCAAAGTCTTCTCTCTCTCTCTCTCTCTAAAGACAGCCTGGCATCTCATATGTCTTCTCTCAAAGATGGAAGCCAGGAGCCAGTCAGTTTTCTCTCAGGCTCCTGATAACTCTGTCCCTTACGCAAGTATCTGTTGAGCAATTATTCTCTCCATCAATAAGGAGAATTTTATGTAAATACACAAGGCTTAAATTCAGGGTTGCAAAAGAAATTAAAACTATCATTCTCTCTCTGTGGCCGATCCTTCTGTCTGAGCCTGATTTAATAGCTTAGTTGGGTGGTATCACTGGTTTTGAGGTACCCACTATAATAGACTTGTTTCTGCATTTCATTTTAAAACAGAGTAAGTAGACTAGGGATAAGCTGAAAGTCAGAGGCAGACATCCAATCCCAGGGTCCCAGACTGGGGAATGTTACCATCCATCTGAACCAGGAAAGTTATGAGCTTGTGTAAATATTGTGGAGTCTTGATTTATGCACCCTATTGCACCTCCCCTGGGGAGTGTGGCCTGTTCCCCAGGTGCAGGTTTTATGTACAGATAGAAGATGCCTAGGGTGCACTGTGCCTGAACAGCACATAGGTAAGTGCCTGAGTCTCCCAGCTGGGAGGGTGTGATAAACAGGGAGCTCTGCCGTTCCTTTGAATTGAGTGTGGCTCTTAAATTTCCTTTCTCCTGCGTCTGTCCAGTCAAGAAAAATAGGGAGATGAGGCCTTCTTCAGGTTTCTGTTTGAACCACTGTAAGGCGGTCGTAAAAGATGAGTAATTGCACGACACCATGAAGTTCTCTCCCTCCTGGAGGTTCAGGACTCGAGGAGTCTGGTCCACCTTCACCTGCCCTCTCACCCCTGGTCAGAAAGAGATGGACATAGGTCAGTGGGGAATAACTGTTGTTCTTTTATACCATCAGAGATCAAGAGTTGGAAGGAATCTCTGAGGCTAGTTAACCCTTCCCTTCCTCCTCCCATTTTAAAGAAGAGAAAACCTGTGGCCCATGGAGTTTAAGGGATCTGTCCAAGGTCCTACAGGCAATGTCAGAGGTGGAATTTGAACCCAGACCCTCTGTGTACAGGAGCAGTGCTCTTTTCCCTAGACCATACTGCTTCCTTTTCCAAGCCTGTGAAGATATTCTGAACCCTTGAAGAGGATGAAAATCCTGTGCACCTCCCTGAGCTCTCTCCCCACTGCTTTTCTAACTGAAGCCACTTAATTTCCTCTTGAAGTACACCCCCAACTCACAACAGATCTGGAGCCAGATGAACCAGAAGGAAGCTCCCAGTGGTCTCTCCATGGTTCCTCTCTCTCTCTCTGTGGTTGTTCGTCCTTCCTTTTCGAAGAGGAACAATGATGTCAACTCTGCCTCCTCTCTCTCTGCCTAAGGACTCTGGCTCTGTGATGTCTTTTGACCCGGAAGCCTCTGGGTGTGCTTTGAATGCTTCTAGCTGCAGTTTGAAGTTCAAGGGGCCTCTGAGGTGTCAGGCACAGCCAGAGAGAGCAGCTCCAAGGGCTTCTCACTCAATTCTGTGACTTATAAGCACCTCTCCATGTAGCTAAAGTCAGAATTTAGCCCGACCCAATCCTACTCTTAGAAGTTTGGGGCAGCAGAACTGTGGTGGTAGGTGGAGGCGGGGAGGTGTAGCTTTCACTCTAGAGATAACAACATAGTGAAGTTTTGTTTGGGAAGGATAATGCGGTTCCCCTTCCAGGGCTGGACAGACTCCAGATCACTCCTGTGTTCTTGAGGATGTGAAAATTCACCTTTTGTTCCGTATCTGTGTATGATCAGACCCAGAAGTGAGAATAACAGATTTAGAGCTGGAAAGGACTCTGAAAATCATCATATCCAAGCTCCTCATTTTACAGATTAGAAAACAGAGGGCAAAGGAGGTTAGGTAATTTGTTCAAGGTCACATACAAGTTTGAATTCAACTGAGTTTCTGAGCCAGGTCCTTTGATTCCAGATATCATATATGTCCCATTAAGCTGCGTTTCCTACAAAATGGTAAGAGAATGAAGATTATTGAATCAGTGAGGGAAGGGAGAGAGTGATCATTTTGAGGAAACAGAGTTGTTTTTGCTTAACTGTTTTTCTTTGTAAGCAGTACAGAACCAAGTCTGCCACTTGCATTTAAGAGTTTTCATAGGCTTAAGGGGGTTTAATGTCTCCTCTATTCAACTAAAAACCATTTATTATATTTATTAGGCCTTTATCTCAAATGATTATGGAATGATCTTTGAGTCTAGATAGGGATACTGGACATATCGGGGAGAAATGAATGTGCATGTCTCAAAAATACAGTTTAGCCCCAACAGAGCTCCTTTCTGAGAGAGTGCCATGTCTGGATATGTCAAGTTCCATCCATGCTTCCTGAAAATCAGGGGCTTTGCTTGTACTAGAATGAACAAAATTGAATTCACTAAGAGAAATCAAAATGAAAAGCCATCCCAATCTAAGCATAAGATAATTGTTAAATGTGTTTAATCAATGGAGTGTCACGATGTAATGAAAGACAGTGGATGTAAAGTCAAAGAATTTTGTCCTCAGTTCTGTCCTTTAGAGTATATGACCCCGGGCAAGTTATATCAATACAATGAGTTAGACAAGATGGTCTCTAGTACTGCTTTCAATATTTTGTTTCTAATATTCTGTCCTCCTAATGTCACAATAGCTGAAGCAAAAATAAAGAATACAGTCAATGCATCCTTAAGGCATAACCTGGGCAGATTAACCTTGAAACACTGGTTAGTATGTCTCGCTGGGAAGCAGTGCCCTCCTGTGGGACTATAAGCAAAATGTAGACCAATATTTCCTTGAGACCCATCCTATCCCATATCTGCCCCTGGCCTCATTTCTTTCTTTTAGAATAAAATCATTTTCTTTTTTCTTTTAACAAGCATTTATTTCCTCTTTCTCTTACCTTCTCCCACCCCTTGGAAAAAAGAAAATCTTTGTAATAAATATGCATACCAAGGAAAAAAATTATGTATGTGTGTGTGTGTATGTGTGTGTGTTTCCCCACATGATCTCATTCTGCACTCTGAGTTCTTCATTTCTCTATAGTTCCCTTTGGAATCACAGTTGGTTATTGCATTGATCAGAGTTTTAAGTCTTTGAAAATTGTTTTTGTTTCCAATGTTCTTATAATTATGTAAATTGTTCTTCTGGATCTGGTCACTTACCTTGTCCAGATAATATCTAGCATTTACATAGTCCTTAAACGTTTCCAGAGAACTTCACTTTGTGCTGTATCTTTTGATCTTTTTCACTTATTATCCCTATTTTACAGAGGAAGAAACTGAGGCTGAAACAGATTAAGTGACTTGCCCGAAGTCACGTAGCTAGAAAGGGTCTGAGATGGGATTTGAACTTAGGTCTTCCTAACTCCAAGGATACTGTGGCACCTAGCTGCCTAGATTATTAGACTATTTTATATTCTAGTACCTTAAGGACATTGTATCATACTGCTTTAGAATATTCCAAAGTAAGTCTTCCTTTCCTTTTTTGTTGGCAAATATAGTATTACTCCCTTGAAATTCTCTAGACTAAAGCAGTGGTTATCAGAATGTGGTCAGTAGACCCCTGGGCACCCCCAAGACCTTTTCTTTCTTGGGGCTTTGAGTTCAAAGCTATTTTTTATAGGAGAGGTTTTCGCTTCTAATATGGTAAATATTGATAGATTAAAAATCCCATATAAGCAAAAACCTTTAGGGGTCCTTAATAATTTTTAAGGTTATAAAGAGGATCTGAGACCCAAACTCTGAGAATACTAGAGTGTCAGGATCTTTGTGTCTTCACAAAGACTCAGGTGTCCGTTTAGAGCTGAGGGTTACTGGGGAGATAAAGCTGACTTAGAAGAAGGCAATGAAAGAACTGGCAAGGTTGAGATTCTAACTATGGGGGAAGGGTTGCGGTGTTGCTGATAGCCTGAGACCTTGCTTTCCAGTGAGATTCTTATTTCACTATTCATCCCTTGTCCTCCAATTTGCTCTCATTATGCCACATAGGTGCTCCTTCATGCCAATTTGAAAATCCAAGATAATTTTCTATGCCAGGTGAGCTCTCCAGGCTCCTATTTCATCCCTTGGTTTCAGGGCTTTGCCTGTCCTCTTCCTTAATCCTCTGTTACCATTGTTTTTTCCACTTATCTCCCCAGGATCACTGTAGAAAAATTTCTACTTCTCCTTTCCTGTTCCCTGTCCAAAAAGCACATAATTCTTTTTTAGGTTTCTCAGGGATCTTATTACTAGCAGTTCTAGGAAAACAAATAAACAGGGGAAAGTTATAAGAGGCTTTTGAAGCCTAAAGTGGTGGGTGTAAAGATATGGTCCATCAGTTGGGTATTGTTTGGGTATTTTATATGTATTCATTTTTCCCTCGAGGGTGTGGAATCTCTCATAACAGTGGAACTATATAATGATTTTTTGGAAGAGATTGAGCTCCTCAGTCTATAAAAACCCACTGTTCTCCAATGACCCTTTCATGGAGATAACAAGCTGCAAGTTCTGGTGCTGACCTCAAACAAAGAGTGCAAAGAGCTAGACAGGATACAATTAAAAACAGAGGATCTGACTCCCAGGAGTGAGGGATTGAAAGGATTGTCCTGAATTGCAGTAGAGTTAACACTTAATGCCTTTTATATTTATCAGTCTAAACTTACATCATCGGATCTTTTCTTCTTTGCTTAAAGGTGTGCTTTTAAAGCTTGTTACTTTTTACTGGACAATGGTGGGTGGGTGGGTCCCCCTTGCTGAAGGACGCAGGGGAAATTTTGGAATTTTTCCTGTTCCTCATGATTCTTTAAGTCTCTATCCACCCAAAGCATAGAAGGATATTATTTCCCCCCCACATTCCTCTTAACCTCATCAAATCTAAAAATCTTTGACATTTTAAAAATTATTATTTTTTCTAACATTTACTGACACGGGAGAAGTATCATGTAATGGGTAGAGAGCTGGCCTTGGAACAATTGAGACCTAGATTCAAGTCCTGACACAGATGGGCTGTGTGACAATGACAAGTCACTTAACTTTCTAGTACATTGGTAACACTCTGACACTAAATGCCGAGAAGATGCTAACCTTCATTGGTAGAGGGAGTTTTCTCACTTGGGAGTCTCCTATATTAATTAAGCCACAGGTCTGTCTCATATCCTCTTTATTGCAAAGCCTCAGTTCATATTGTATCTTAGTCTTCTTAACCTTATTCTCACAGGACCTTGCTATATCATATATGTATATATATTATATATATGGTTTCTATTTAAGATATAAAACCTTATAATTTATTTGCATTTATATAATATACTTATATTTGTAATCAGTTACCTGTCCTTGTTCTATTTTTCATGTTTACCCTTTTAAAATTCTGGTTAATAAACTCCTTTATGAAAGAGGCATTAATCTTTTCTTCCTAAGAATAAATTATGACTCTTCCCCAGAATTTTTTTTCTTGAAAATGTCTCATGCCTCTGTACTCTACTTCCTTTGAGAATTTCAGGTTCTGAGATGAGAAGCAGAGTTGTAAAGTCAAAGTATATTTTTTTTTTATATTTTAAATTTTATTTATTTATTGTAAGTTTTCAACATTCATTTCCACAAAATTTTGAGTTTCAGATTTTCTCCCCATCTCTCTCCCCCCCCAAAAGGCCATGCATTCTGATTACCCTTTCCACCAATGTACCCTCCCTTCTAACACCCCTCCCTTCCCTTGTCCCCACCTTCTCTCTTGTCCTGTAGGACAAGATAAATTTCTCTACCCCATTACCTGCATTTCTTGTTTCCCAGTTGTATGCAAAACAATTATCAACATTTGTTCCTAAAACTTTGAATTCCAACTTCTCTTCCTTCCTCCCTCCCCACCCATCCCCACTGAGAAGGCAAGCAATTCAATATAGGCTATATATGTGTAGTTTTGCAAATGACTTCCATAATAGTCATGTTGTGTAAGATTAACTACATTTCCCTCCATCCTATCCTGCCTCCCATTTCTTCTATTCTCTCTTTTGACCTTGTCCCTCCCCAAGAGTGTTTACTTCTAATTGCTCCCTCCTCCCATTTGCCCTCCCTTCCATCATCCCCCCCCCACACTGCTTATCCCCTTCTCCTCTACTTTCCTGTAGTGTAAGATAGATTTTCATACCAAATTGAGTGTGCATGTTATTCCTTCCATGAGCCAAATGTGATGAGAGAAGGCTTCACTTTTCCCCTCTCACCTCCCCCCTTTTCTCCTCCATTGAAAAGTCTTTTTCTTGCCTTTTTTATGAGAGATAATTTGCCCCATTCCATATCTCCCTTTCTTCTCCCAATATATTCCTCTCTCACCCCTTAATTTCATCTTTTTAGATATGATCCCTTCCTATTCAACTCACCCTGTGCTCTCTGTTTCTCTCTCTCTTTAGATGTAGGGGTGTGTGTGTGTGTGTGTGTGTGTGTGTGTGTGTGTGTGTGTGTGTGTGTGTGTGTGTGTGTAATCCCTCCAACTACCCAGATACTGAGAAAAGTTTCAAGAGTTACAAATATTATCTTTCCATGTAGGAATGTAAACAGTTCAACTTTAGTAAGTCCTTTATGATTCCACCCTTGAGGCCTGCTCCGGTCCTCCTCCTGGCACCGCATGACCAAGGCTGGGCTGTGTTCTGCTCTGCGTCCAGTGCAACAGACTTTTCCCATCGACCTTGCAGGTCACCCTGGGCTGGAAATCTCTACTCTGTTGTTCTGTGGCTTCTGCTGCTTTAGAATTTGTTGAGAGTCTTTCTTTACAGGTATTTTATGGTTTGTGGGGGAAGAGCCAGAGTACGTGCATCTTTCTACTCCATCATCTTGGCTCCACCTCAGTCAAAGTATATTAGATTGAGAATTAGAAGAAACAGATTTAAGTCACTGCTTAGCCAAGTGTCTGTGGGAAGGTCACTTAATTTCTCTGATCCTTCCTTTTCTCATCTGTAAAATGGGAATAATAATACCTGTCCAAAGGAGTATTGGAAGGATCAAATGAGCTAACCTGTGCATGTAGTTCTTTGTAAACTACAAAGCATTATGTAAATGCCACATTATTTTTATGGGATCTTAACCATCCTTACTGTGATGTATAAGAAGTTTGAGAGACATAGTTTCTGAGTAATTATTTTGTTAATCATGCCAGCATATAATTAATAAAAAGGGTCTGTGGCACTCTCAAATGCCAAAGACCCTTCGTGGAACCTACTCAATGTTTATATGCCATGGGAAGAGCTGGTATTCCTAAGGCTAACAATCACCTCTGATTGGCTAAAAAGTAATGAGAGAATGAATATTATAATGAGAAGTGAACTTATTCTAATGAGAATGTGGGGGACATAACTGATCATTCATTCCTGGTTCAAGAGACTTATCTATACTGATATCACCCCTTCTAGGGTAATCTGAACAAAAGACTTTTCCATAGACCTGTGTGAGTGAAACACAATGGGCCAGAATCCATCAATTTACCTGAACTAAATTTTCTTTACCTTTTGATCAGATCTAAGTTTTCTAGTTAGATCAGTTTTGCCTAAGATTTCATCTCCTTATGAGCCCTGTACTTCAAAGGCTGCCTGAATAACCTACAGGGGCTGATTTCTAAATAAGGAAAAGAAAGGAGGAAAACCTTAGCCCCAATTCAATAGTTGGCTATTAGTATAGGAGAGAAATAATAATTTCTCCCACTATTCTGCACTATTTTAAATCTGTTCTAAAGTTTAGAATGTATGTCCAACTATGCCTGTCATTCTCCTTACATGAAGCCTAAGAGAGTGTGGAAGCAGTATACTTCAATGTTCCTTCCACATCCCAGAAGATGAAATTGTCCGTGTAATAAGTGAACAACATATCAACTGTTCCATTCCTTCAGAAGATAACTCGATTGTTGAAGTCCCCTGTCATAACCCTATCTTGCTGCCACACCCGCATTGTTATCTAGGCTATGCATTTGTCATTCAGTCCCTCTAGCTATCCTGGCAACTTGGAGTATCTTCTTCTTGCTGTTTCACCATCATTTCTTTCTCTGATTTCTGCCCTGATTCTATCTCCACTGCTTAGGTTCATGGATTTTTACAGAGTATTTTATTGATGTACATACATCATTACATTATATTGCATTTTTTGTGTACACAATATGCAAAATATTTTATTGAGTGCAGATTCCCACCTTTCCTTCCAATTTTTTCTTCTGGAACATGGCATACTCTTACTTTGTCATGCATTACCAACCTACTCTCATATATTCTAATGTTCGTTCTTTTGTCTACACCTTTACTACTCTCGGGAGTAGTCTTTTTCCGTGCTCAAATCCAACAGAAGTTCAGATCTGTGTTATTCAGTTATGCTACATATGAAAGTGATTAAATCTGTCATCCCTTTTCCCAAAACTGGAATTATTCTATAGGGAATTTATTAGGACCATAAACTCAATTATGTTAACTTGACATATAAGTTTTAGAGACTCTTGTCCCTACAGCCTGCTTTAATTCTCCACTTTCCCGTTGCTCACTACTGGAAATCAAAGGTTATCATAGAAGAAGTAAAATTCATCTAGGATCTGCACCTGTACTGTTGAACCCTCACCTAAATATACTCTCAATACTGTTGGATTCTCACCTGAATTCTTTATTAATTCATTCACTCATATAATACTAACTCCCACTCCACTCTCTAATCTCCCCATACAACTTTGATCGTACTCCATCCACAAATACTTGGGGGACAATTTCTAAATGATCTCTATTTCACTGACTGCCAGCACCAGGTGAAAATTCTCATGACTGTCATAGGCTAGAGACTGAGTCAGTTTTGAGCTCTTTTAGACTCTAATGAACAGCATTTCCTCCTTCCCACTCTATTACCATGTTCCTATAGGTCAATCAAGTCACAGTGAGTCTTATGAGGTCATATTTCTCAGCCAGTATTAAAATCTGAAGTTCCTATTGTATATTACTCATGCTTTGTGCATTGATGTGAAAACACGTATAGTAATTTCTACACCATTTAACCATTATTGTCTACCGTAGATTACTAAATATCTTTTTGGATGTTATTCCCTTTCCCATGTCATACCTTTTGCTTTCTAGAATATATGATTTTGTGTCAATATCTGGAAACTTCATCTCTTTCCATTATTTTTTAGTTTAAAGTAATCTCAATCATATCAGCTAGTTTCCGAGCAAGCATATCCTTGATGACGTTCAATAGATGTCCTCAGTCCTTAGCCAATAAGAATTCATTTCTGTATTTTATGCCATATTTCTAGAGACAAAACACCTAGCCCCATTATTTGATACTCTTTTCTTATCCAACAGGATTGCATCCCATGTCCAATTTTCTCTTTTGAGATGATTACTGGGGTTATGCAGTAGTCAATAAAACACCATTTGTATCCCCATATTCTGTTTCCTTCGTAAGACTTCATAATCTCTAACGATCCTATTTAGGATTCATCTGGCAGTCTCATTTGTTTCCATATAAATCATCAGCAGTGAATAACAGTTCTCAGATTCCCTCATTCTACCTAGTAAAATGGTCTCTTACTTTCCTTTGGACTTTCTACCTGACCAGCTATTTTCAATTATCTTCATCTGCAGAAATCAGGCTGATCTGTATCAAGGACTGGCTCTTGCCAGGATAAAGGAGGTTAAGGAAGCTAGTCTTGGATCAGCAAATTTCCTCAGTTATAAAGTCTTCCTTCATCTTTACTGTCCGTATTTCTTCTTGCTGACTTCTTAATTCTTGAGTCCTTTCGTGTGTGGAGTCCATTGTCAAATTAATCACTTATTGATTTTTGTCTAATCTTAGTCTATAAAACCTGCAGCCCTCAGGCCACTTGTGGCAAACCAAAAGATTTAGGACCACCCACAAAAAAAATGTAGAGGAAAACATCCTATGTATATAGAGGAAATTCTTTGGTGTGCTGCAATTGGCCGCAGGCTATTAGCAGTTGCGGGCCACAGGCTATGCAGGCATGGTCTAATCTGAACAGAAATCACTGACCAAAGGACTTATTAGTTGTATTTGCTCAATACTGGACAGATTTATATGGTACTGACCCTTGTTCCTCACTAGTCTTTCTTGAAGTTGCTATGCATTATTTCATATTTGCTGCTAGCCTAAGTCATATCATTTTCTTGCTGATCATGACATGGTGCTGACATTCCTCTTCTTATCCTTTTGTTGACTCACATCTGAGAGTCACCCAGTCATGAGTGGTAGCATATGAACAAGTTAGGAACATATCGAAGAAGGCAGTTATTGAGGGGTTGGCTGGAGCTCTCAGAGACTTAACTCAGGAGTCCAGTTTACTGAATACCATTCCTGACATAGACCTGATCTATTTAGAAATCAAACTCAGCAGCCTCTGGTTTCTGTGGTCCCAGCTGATCATCTGTTCCAGTGACTCCACCATATCCTGGAACTTGTTCGGGAAATTTAGAAAAACATCAGATCACTTGGATGTCCACCTTGAAATTTCCAGTACTGAAAACTTAGGGCAGTAGCTCTGATCAGAAGGTGGAAGTGTGGGGTGTTCAAGAAGGAATTCACTTCTGGTGTGAGGTCTTGCTGAGCCCTTTTCAGGGCTGCTCATCTATGGTGCTGCAGTGTCTACTTAGCATTGAACTCTCATCTGTGGCTCCAAGAAGCTGCAGCATGTGCAGCAGCCACATCCTGGTAAACCAGTAACTTATGGGTCTCAAACTCATCAATGAGTTATCAGGTTGTCTACCCCAAGTCTGAGAAGATTTGCCCTGGTGGAATGAGTGAATGAAAACAATGTGTTCCAGTGTCCATGAAGGCAGCTAAAGCAGGCACTGTGGAGTGCTTAGATCTTGGTCAGATATAGAAGATACCATGGTCATGCACCATATCCTGGGCCATCACCACTTATCTTGACTTGTGTCTTGCCACTGGACCTCAATGATTCTGTGAGAGTGAGGCTGATGACTTTGTGTAACTCTGCTTCACTTAAATTCAATTCACCAGTGACTCAAGACATCACCTCATGATCCTCTTCCAAGACAAAGGAGAAGCAACATTAACAAGTAACTCTGAAAGATTACTGTGCAATTCAGATTGTGATCTCCGGGAGTCGGGGAGCCTTTGCAAATTTTGACCTTATTGGAGGTGGCATCTCAGTGGGGAAGACAATAAGGCTTATAATTCTCCAAACTAAAAGCATATGTCTTTTTCCTTTCAACATGATACCACTTTTGTTTTGCATTTTTATTTAAATACCATTTTATTTACGTTTCACTTTGGATTTTATTTTTTTGTAATACCACTTTGTCTAGAGAGGCAGGGGTATCAGAGTAGATAGAGAGCTGGTTTTAGAGTCAGGAAGACCTGGACCCAAATCACACCTCTGATGCTTATTAGCTGTTTGCCCAGGGGCAAATAACTTAACCTCATTCCCCAGTAGCATCTGTAACAGTGGTATCAAACTCAAATAGAAACAGGGTGGGGGTGGCCACTAAACTGTACATAGGGATCCTTGTGGGTTCAGAGTTCACTTAGAAAACCACATATTAACATTACATATGTATTTGGTATTTTTATTTACTTAGTTCAATATTCCCCAATTATGTTTTAATCTGATTCAGGCTGAAATGTGATGTGTTGCAGGTAGATTCCATCATGCGTTTGACACCTTTGGTCTATAAGACTATATACCAATGAGCTACAGTTCTGTATCTGCATAGGGATTTTTTTTAATGACAGAGAAATTCCCTTTACTGAGAAAACTGCTGAGCCAACAAAAACTAACCATTTCATCTAAATGCTAGCTTGAAGAAATGGATGTTTTCTAATGATTTACAATTAATGCTTATTTAAATCAAATTTTATTGAATATTTTGCATCTTAATCAGTGAGTAGAAAAAAACACTGGTATATTTAAACATTATTCAAGTTAGGTATATTTATCTTATAAACTTATCAAATTTTTTAAAATTATAAGGAAAAATTTATTTCTGTATAATAACACTGGTTCTAATATAATACCTGAAACGAGATATTCTTTTAATATATTCATTATTGTTTAACTTTTCTAATGAGTATGAAGACTGATCTAAACATTTCCTGATATTTATTAATAATTTAATAAAAGGCAGAATAGTGTGGTGGGAAAATAATTGGATTTGAGATCAGAAGAGATTTGGGTTCTCAGCTGAGATCTGATGCTGGCTCAGTGACCCTTACACAAATCACTTAACTTCTCTGGCCCTCAATTTCTTTATCTATAAAATCATTTTTCTAAGGTCACATAGCTAATAAGTGTCAGAGATGAGATTAAAACTTAGCCTTTCTGATCGAAAACCAATGTTCTTTCCAATAAGCCATGTTGCCTTACTCTGTAACAGACATAGGCAAGGGGTGAATTTTTTTCCCATGTGGAACTAACATGAAAGAATCTCAATACATTAAGAATGAGTATGATAGCCACACATTTACACTGGGTAAAATGCTGAGCATGTTGCCCTTTTATAATCAATCTGAGGAAAATATTATACAAAGGACATTTAGGAGATGTATGATTAATAGACCATAGTGATTATTGTTGGTAGAGAAATATCTTTCTTGTGTTAGAGTGGGGGGTAAGCAAGATATCACAGAAGTAGAGTTTATAATTGAACAGTTTCCCTAAGGAAAATAGGAATATGTGTTTGATTCTAGTTGTGCTGTTATAATAAGATAGCAGCATCTGGAGAAACTTCATGGCATTATAGGATCCTAGATCTAGAGCTGCAAGGAAACTTAGAGGCCAGGTAGTAAGACCTCCTCACTTTACAGATAAATACACCGGAACATGACTTACCTAAGGTAACAAGATAGTAATCATTAATAAGTAGATTTTAATTTAGGTCATTTGTGTTCAGTACTGATACTCTTTCCACTGTATCTGGCTATCAGCACATACATATCAACTCATTTTTGTTCACATTCAACAGAATTAATAAGGGCTAGCCTTTTGGTCTTAGATCAGTGGTGGTCATTTCACTGTGTTACTCATGTGGATATGCATATATCTGTGTTACTAGGGAGTGTCTCCAGTATCATTCTCTGGAATCTTTTCATTGATTATTCTTTCCCATTGGATTTGAATTCTCAGATTCTGATCCTAGTTTCCTTACATGGAACCAACCCACTGTCTGTTTTCTATTTCTTGTCTCCAGTGACAAAGACTTAGAAATTGAATTAAATTTCTGGACTTGTGGTACATTCTTATCTCTCCTTAGCATAGCTGAACCCATGTACATGACTTCATCTTCATCTAGTACATTCATTAATCAAATGCTAACTTTTCCTGCTATCCTTTATCTTATATACCTCAAGATACAGAAATGAAATAGAGGTGGCCAGAAGGTGCAAGGTACTAAAATAGAGTGGAACTTCTTGTTAAGGAATTTGAAAATTGAAGAAAGTTGGGCAGAGTGTAATGCACTTTCCTTTGTGCCTCCTATATGCTGAAGTTAGTTTTCCTTTTCTTTGAGGGACTTTTAAGGACTAGATTCAAGGGAAAAGACAGAGAAAGTCCTTGTCTTCTAGGTTTTGATTCTGTCCAAAAAATATCACTTTACCTCATGTTGACTAGGAAGATAAAGGTTGCTACTCAACCTACTCTGGCTCTTATGACCACTATGTTGTACATATCTGAATATCAGGCTTGCCAGCAAAAACATAATGCCCTCCAGTGACCTGTAACATGAAATTTGGTTTGGTTGGCAAGTGACAGTTCTGAAAATACACAGAGACTTATAAGAACAAATTAGGAATGTACTAACTATAGTATTATCATCAGTATTTACTTCTACCAGATCTTACCTGTAATAAATTGAGTCTCTCTGCTATTCAAGGAAGTAGGGAGATGTAATAAAACTGGGAGGATCCACCAAGGTTAGTTTGTGCAAAGGATCACTATTGTTAGAAGTTAAGTACTTACCAAGATGATTTAGCATCATTTTATTGAATCCTTGCTACATGGTTCTCACAAGTCATTTATATGCCGGTGTGCCTCTCTCTATACCTATCACACTTTCATTACAGTTTTATAGCCCAGGCCCTCACAGTTGGCATAGTAGTTATCAGAGAATTGGCAAGTGTTTGTAACAAGGTTGTTTCAGCACTCGTGGGTTGGATAGCAACAGAGTCTTTCTGATGGACAGCCTTGGACTGCCCTTGTCTGAGGGGAAGGCAATGTTAAAGCTAACAACGAAAGAGGGTGGTTACTAGTACTGGTAGATTAAATTAGACCAGTCAGCTCACTTGCATGCCTTTTGATGGCCTGGAGTATTCAGAGAAAGAACATGAATAAGATCCTGGTGAGCCTTGGACACAGAGAGGACACTGCTACAATTTCTGAGTTCCTCTAAGCCATGTTTCAGTAGCTCAGCTGGGTCTCTGTGTTTTTTCCCTAGGGTACTATCTCAAATAGAAGCAACTGGGAGAGTGTGCTGGTATGTCACTTTCCCAGATGGTATCTCATGGCAATTTTTGTAACTGTATTAGTCTTAGGATCAAATGTGAATTCCTC
Organism: Notamacropus eugenii; assembly: GCF_028372415.1. Lineage (NCBI taxonomy): Eukaryota > Metazoa > Chordata > Mammalia > Diprotodontia > Macropodidae > Notamacropus > Notamacropus eugenii. The sequence continues at coordinate 11,357,666 of NC_092878.1, forward strand.
TGTTTGAAATTTCAAATCCTTTGTAACCTGATTCCAACCTACTTTTTCAGCCTTTATACACACACACACACACACGTATATATATGCATATATGTATATGTGTGTTTGTGTATATGTGTGTGTATGTGTGTGTATACACACACACACACACACACACACATAAATATATATTACTCCTCTTTATCCACACTGGTTCAGACTAAGTGACTTCTTTGTCCTCACGCAGGGTAATTCCGTCTCTCTTTTGTCCCTTTACATAAGTTGTCTTCCAGCCTAGACTGCATTCCTCCTCACAACACCTCTCAGAAACCCTAATTTCCCCTAAAGATCACCACTAATGCTACCCCGATATGAGGTCTTGCCTAAGCAACCACCTGCCAGATGATATTTCTTCCACTCCAACTCTATTAATTACTTTGCATTTATGTTGTATGTACTTAGAAGCTCATATAAGATCACAGATGTGAAGCTGGAAGGGACCTTAGAGGCTTTCTATTCCACCTCCCATTTTATAGATGAGGACACTGAGGTTCAGAGAGGTTAAATGACTTGTATACATGTAGGTAAATGTGGACCCAGCTTTTTCTAAATCCAGCCTCAGGACTCTATCCATTACACACAACGCTTCTCTAATGCTTGTATGTACACATATCGTATCCTTCAATAGAGTATAGGCTCCTGTTGGGCAAGAACTGTTTCATTTTTGTCTTTGTATTCCCAGAGCCTAGGACAGTGCTTAGAAAATAATAGTCATATAATAGATGCTGATTGATTGACTGATTGATTAGTGCAGCCCCCTCATGTGTTTCTTAGGTTCAGACAAAAACAAAAACATATAAATGCTGATTTTTTTAAGAGTTGAATCTGTGAGATGAAAGCTTTTCAGACAATTTTGGATGCATTTACTTCAGCCACACTGCTGTTCTGAGATTCCACTTCATGACCCTAAGGGGATGTTTGAGAACTTAGACATGACATCCATAGTCTAACCCCATGTATGGCCTAAAGGCAAATGGTATGTTACAGCTACTAAGCGCCCGCAGTGGAAATGACCTCTCTAGTCTCCCTAGCCACTATCAAATCTCAACCTGAAGCAACTCACATGGCCCCCAGGCCCCAGGCTCATCATTAACTGATGCTTCGGCTCTCTCTGCACTCTTTGCCCTCCTCCTGCAAAGTTCTACCTTCCAAGACAGCACACTGTTTTGTTACAGTTAATAGGTGAGACTATTATTCTCACCTTAGTTGGAACAGTTGACTTTCTATTCTATTAAACTGTTCTCAGACTTTCTCAAACTACATTTTTTGGTTTTAGAGTTGTTATCGTTTTAACTTGGCAATTATATTATTTTTGTATTTTATGAAAACAATTTTTCTTTTTACAACCTTACGCTATTGTTCAATTTTTCTGTTTTCTTTAGCTATAAGTTCCATGCAACTTACAACACACAAAAATTTTGTACTGTGAAGGGATGGAGTACTGGATCTAAAGTCAGGAAGCTGTTGTTGGGCAGTCACTTTTCAGTTATATCTAACTCTTTGTGACCCCGTTGGGGGTTTTCTCTGCAGAGATACTGTAGTGGTTTGCCATTTCCTTCCCCAGCTCTTTTGATAGTTAAGAAAACTGAGGCAAACAGGGTTAAATGACTTGCTCAGGCTCACGCAGCTATTGAATGCCTGAGGTCAGATTTGAATTCAGGGAGATGAGTCTTCCTGACTCTAGACTGGGCGTTCTCTGAACTGTACTACCTAGCTGCTGAAGTCAGGACGATCTGGTCTCCAACACTTACTGGTTTTGTGATTTTGGGCATGGAACTCAACCTGTGCTTGCCTCAGTTTCCTCAGCAGTAAAATGGGGACAATCACTATCACTATGGCTATGAGGATCAAATGGGATAACTACAAAGCACTTAGTACATAGTAAGCACTATATAAATGCTAGTAATTATTATCATGATAATTATTAATACAGTTTTTCTTTGAAATTTTATAAATCTGTATTATCTAGTAAAACTAAAAATAGACACATAATAGTGACTTATTTTTATATTTTAAACTAAGGTATGAACTTAAATGTTAAAACAAAAAATGACAGGTCAACAAACTCGATCATACATTTAAACTTTGTAATATGTTTTTCAAGTATAATACCATAGGATTTAGCCACCTGTATATTTGTAATCACATATACACATATAGAACTGGACCTATGATTTCATTAATATAGATCTCCCAAGGAAGTATACTCTCACTATCAACGCAGAGTGACAACTTCCAGTCTTAGAGAGTTCCTTAGACCAGTTGTCAAGCTCACATGGAAGCAGGGGCCACTAAACTGTATGTAAGGATCCCCATGGCTGCATATTGACTTAATAAAACCCCCACCACCTTAGCATTATCTATGTTCTGTATTTTTTTAAAAAAATATTTCTCAGTTACATTTTAATCTAGTTCCCACCACACTTTTGTGTTTGGCACCTCTAGCATAGAGCACTTAGGAGTTAAATGATTTGCCCAGGATAACAGAACCAGTTTTAATTTTAATTGCTGTTATCATCTCCCTCACATATAAAGTATAATTTCCTGAAAACAATTTATTGACAATTAACAGAAAGGAGAACTCTGATCTTTAGCTTTGATAGAATTCTACTAAAAATAACATGTTTCTTCTTCATTTTACTGTGTTGTAGAGGGGTCTTTCTGGCTTCAAGGATGATTCTCTATCTCCTTCTGCTTTTCTATATACTACGTAGTACTAGGAAAGGTCTTCAAAGTTTTGGTGCCTAAGAATTCTAGAGACTGTTATTCTGTCAGTGAGGATGTAGAACCTCCAAAAAATGTAGCTACAAAAGGCGCATATGGGTTGTGTGATACATATACGTATATATATGATACAGTAAAGAAGTATTACAAGAATTCAGAAAATCAGACAATGGATTTTTTGGGGAATGGATGGGTCATCCAATTCCTATCAAAATAGATTATTATTTTTATTAAAATTATTTAATTTAGTTATTATTATTTAAAAATACTCATACCTTTTGTTTTGAAACAATAGACATGACAGTAGATACATACACCCACCTTGCTGTTCTTATCTCCCTTACAAATAAAGTATATTTCCTGAAAATAATTTATTGGCAATTAACAGAAAGGAAAACGATGATCTTTAACTTTGATAGAATGCTACTAAAAATGACATTGTTTTGTTTCTTTTTTATTTTACTGCATTGCAGTTGCTGTACATTATTATTAGGTCTATACAAGTCTTCTGGTATTTCTCTAAGACCTTCATATTTGTTATTCTTTATAATATCATAATAATCATATTCATATATCTTGATGGATCCAATGATTAGGAACAAAATTTGTCTTCAAATTTTTATTATTAGAAATAAGGCTGCCATGAACATTTTTGGGTCTGGTTACAATTTTTTCCCCAATCCATAATCATGAAGAATGTAACTTTCTACTTGCTTCTATTTTTTTATATAATTATTTTCATGCTTTTTTTTTCACATTTAGATTGTTTATTCATGAAATCATCAGTTCCGCCTTCAACACCTCTGACAAGTGATTATCCAGCTTCTGTTTAAAAATACCTCCAAAGATTGGAAACTCATTATCTCCATGATATATCCGACTCAATTTTTGGATTACTCTAATTTTTAGGAAGTTTTTCATTATGTTGACACCAAATCCTTCTCCTTGTAACTTGTGTTCTTCCATCAGGAGGTGGTCCTTGTTCTGTCCCTCAGGATCAAACAGACCATGTTAGATCCCTCCATATGACAGTACGTCAAACATTTGGAGATGACTATCATGTCTTCTCTCCCTCAAATTCCAGGTTTTTTTTTCCTTCCAGGATAATAACTCCTGCTTCCTTCAACCAATCATTATAATGAAATAGTTTGCAAGTCCCCACTACTATTGTTACAACTCTTTATATATATATTTAACTTGTCAATGAGCTCCATCAACCGAAAGCAATACTTGGAATATAATTTGACCAGGATTAAAAACAGAATTGTCAAAGAAACGGAAGAACTATAGCTGGAAGGGATATTTAAAATCATCTAGTTTTACCTCTTCTTTTTATAGAGAAGAAAAATCATCCTCAAACAGCTTAAATGATTTCTCCATTGTCCTACAGTAATAAATGAGAAGCAGAGTTGGAGTCAGGCAGTCCAGGACACATGAGTCCAAATCCAGTGCTCTTTCCATTATACCATACTACCCTTGCTCTAAAACCTTACTTTTCATAATAAGACTTGAAATCACTTGAGTCCTGTTGGCCGCCACATTGCTTTGTGCTTTTTTATCTTGAGTTTGCTGTCTGCTGGAACTCCTAGGTCTATTTCTTTTCTTTCATGTCCAGGGTAGTAATCCCTGAGGGCTGGTGTACTTGCAGAAGGCTTCAGCAAGGAGGTAAGACTTCAGGTGAACCCTGAATGGATGTAGAGTGCCAGGAGGGAGGGGGAAACCATTAATGTCATTTAAAGACTTTGCTGAATTCAGAGTAGCTTTTTGTCCTCATGTATTTTCTCCATCAATGAATATTAATATTATAAGAACTATCATATAGCCTGTGAAAATCTTTGACATTAGAACTTTCTGATTTAAAAGTATGAAAACTGTTATTCTGGAATCAAGCAAATATTAAGTACCTACTCTGAATTCAATTAATATCTTCAAATGTATTTGTGTTTTATTAATCAACATACCATAGACATGCACTTGAAAAATACATATATGTGAGATATATTATTTATTTAGTCTTTAAAAGGCATGTTTTTATGACTTTTATTGCTCTTGTCCTGAGATATAATTAACTTGATCAGGAATTAAAATAGGGGAAAAAATGTTCTCATATGGTAAATTAATTTAGTCACATTAGATTTTGTACCTTTAACCTATCTTATCGAAGTAACATTTCTATTCTAAGATTCCCATTCTTTGTATTAAAGATGGCTGTGCACTTTGAATAGTGTATATAGATGTGTAATAGGAAAAGTGGTGAAGGGCATTTGGGGAATGACAGTGACTCTCTGGTATCTGAAAAAGAAATCCCTCTTAAATCTTCCTTCTTTGATCTATGATGTGGCTTCCTTGTTCAGGCATTATTAGTCATTTCTGACTCCATTTGGAGTTTTCTTGCAAAGATACTGGAGTGGATTTGCCATTTTCTTCTCCAGTTCATTTTACAGATGAAGAAACGGAGGCTAACAGGGTTAAGTGACTTCCCCAGGGTCACACAGCTAGTAAGTGCCTGAGGTCAGATTTGAACTCAGGAAGATGAGTCTTCCTGATTCTGAGTCTAGAACTCTATCCATTGTGCCACCTAGCTGCCCTCCATCAGGTGGCAGCAGCAGAGAGTAATTCTGGCTAACTGGTGTTAGGAATCTAGCTTGAGAAAACTTCTGTTTTGAGGCTGACCTGGAAACGTTTCATTATCCAACGTAAGAGGCAGCTAAGCCTAGATAAGGGCAGGGACAACAGAGTCAAAGATTATTTAGGGAGTCTAGGTGAAGTAATATTAGCCACTTACTACATTCTGCCATCTCTAGGCACTAGGTTTCCAGAGCTTTTGGACCTTACAGACCCTTTGTCCCACCCTGACTTAGGGCACAAGGAGATGAAACAATCCTGAGATAGTCTGCCTCTGGTGGGACTTGTATTCTACCCATACTATGTCTCACCATGGTGTGGTCCCCACCCCAGTGAGGAAAATTTTGTACAGGTGCAGCCCTCATTTCTCACACTGTGCACTCTGCAGGATACAGTAATACACAGCAGTGTCTCTCAAAGTCACTGAAGGAAGGGTCAGTGTGCTGGACTTTCTGTCTGGAGAGATGGTTAAAGACACCATTTGACTGGTCACGTTGGTTTTATAGGTTTGAATGAGGAACTGTGGCCCCTGATTGGGAAACTGTCGGTACCAGTGTATATTCATATTAGTGCTGATGTCCTGGTGACTACAGGGCAGGTTCACTTCTTGTCCTTCCGTTGCTTCTTGTGAGATGGGCTGGGTGACCTGAGACTTACATCTAGTGCCTGAAAGGGAAAAGAGAAGAAGGGAATGGGTTAATTCCTAATATTGGGGGAAAATAAAGGATCAGAAGGTAAAGGACACTGGACCTCACCTTGTTCCTCTGTATTTCTGGTGTTTCTCCATCAGTGTCACAGAAAGACAGAGGAATCCTAATAACCTTCATTCTAAGGGGAATTTAAAACCCTGACTTGAATGGGCAGGGGCTCTAAGGTGTATGGGTATCAAGCTGAAGGAATTTCAATTGTCAATAAACCAACGAGCATTAACTTAAAGATTATGTGTTAAGTTTTTTGTGGGGGGCACAAAGAAAGGCAAAAACAAAAGAAGCAGTGCCCCCCTCCCACTCCTAAAGAATTTGAAAGTCTTCTTTGGAATTAGTACAGACATTTACTTAGCATTTTAAGATTTGCAATGCATTTTATATGTACAATAACTCATGTGAAACACAGAGCAACCCTGCAATATGAGGAACATTATATTACAGCTCTCATGGCAGGATTAGAACTCAACCATCTGACTCCAAACCCCAAACTCTAGCTACTATCCTACAGTGTCTCCTAACCCAGCCCTATCCAGAGGCAGGGAATGCCAAGAGAAAAGGGCAGAGATCTCCACTCCCTTCCCTAAGTCTTCTTATTTTAACAGTAATGGGGTGGGGGGAGGTGGAAGTGGCAGCAATCCCTCACTTTGCCAGGTGGCCCCAACTCCCTCAATCTAAATGGAGCCTCTATAACACTTACCAATGGCGAGAAGCACAATTACGCCTATTGCCAGCCTCATTTTCCAAGGGAGAGATGGGTCTCAGGGACCCTATTTCAGTGTCTTCTCCTAATCTTGGGCTGAGGGAGGAAACAGTAACAACAAATTGTCCCACATTTCAACTCAAGCATGGGGGTGGGGGTGAGATAATCAGCCAGTAGCGTGGCAGCTACTCAGCTAGGGCTCCCTCTTGAGATTCGGTGGTATCTCTGAGTAGGGGAGTGGTGACCACACCAAAGAGACACAGCCTCAAATCAGACAACCATGAAGTTCCTGAGTCTGCTGCCTCAGATCTAGGAACTCTTTGCGCCTGTGCAGTCACAAGAGCCCAAGGGCAGTTATGCCCATCCCCCTTCAGGGAGGAAAAAACTGAGGTCGAGTGGAGAATGTATATGACTTGGTCATAGGAAAGTTACAGTTAGAGCTTGGACAAGAAGTATAGTTCTTGATGCCCTGGTGCTCTGGGGTAGTTCTTGAGGCTATAACTCTAACACCTTTAATGTCAGAATTATTGGTGCTTGGTGTTAGGGGCAGAAAAAAATGACCCTGTGAAATCATTCTCTTCCTTTTCATCTGTAAAATAAAGGGGCCAGATTAGATTGTTTCTAAGGACTTCACTAAATGTAGGTACTAAAATTCTCCTACTGAACAACCTGCTTTAGCCATTGAAAGGGATGCAGCATTTTTTATTTGTTTAAAAGAATTAAAATGAACTTTAGTAGGAGTTGAACGGTGCCTCCGTGACTATCTCATCTAACACATAAAATAACTTGCTGTCTCCCCCGAACCACTAAAAATGCCATTCTCCACTCCTCTCTTCCTCTACCCTCTGCTTATTCTTGGATCAGTGTTTCTGAGGTGACAATAGGGTTTTACTCAGAGGCAGTTGCAGAACTGTAACCTACACTTTGCCATAAGATGATGATATAGGGGTTGAGATAAGACATATTTCCTGCTTCTACTGTTCCCTGCTTGAATTCCCCATATCTATTTGGGGAAATATTTTCACTGAAAGTAATGAATGGGATCTCTTGGGAAAGGGGTGTTTGCTAACAGGGGTCCCGTGATTATGAGTCAAAGACAAAAGGCCAAACTTAAAGTATAGAAATTTATTAGTCTGCCAAAGAGTACTGTTTTCACTGAATAGCAGCTTCAGTTTCCTAGGATATAGATTTGTTTTTTGTTTTTGTTTTAGCCTTTCAGGCCATCTTGGAGTACAAGCCAATGAGCGGCATTTTGCGACATCTTAGGAGAAATAAATAGAACATTTCATAGGAGAGATAGTATTGGAGAAAGAAGGGCTTAGCATTACACTATATTGAGATCTTCCTTGGAGGGCATTGACAGGTGACAGGGTACAAGGTCTGAGTATATTCAGAGTGAAGTTATTAGAAATGAAGGATTTAATTATACAATGATTTGATTCTTATATAGATATTTTCTGGGAAATGGAGAGTATTTGGACTGCAAATGTAAGAATTTATTGGAATAAGAAAACATTTCCTGCTTAAGGGCAGGAGACAAAGGAAAGTGATGAAATAGTTTTATAATTATGAAAAAAGGTCCTTTTAGACAAAATTGCAGGTTCTCCTATCCAAGGACAACAAGTAGATATAATAGTGGATAAGACCATCCATTTTATAGTGTCTTTGAACAATTTGTTATATTTTTTTTTCTCCTTCAGTAGTGGATGGGGACTTTCTAATATTAGGCCAACAGCTGGCTAGGGATTATTACTCCATCAAGATATTGCAAAATGATTGCTGTTCCTACCCCCTAATCCCCCAACTATATGATGTCAGTGTACCCATGCCCTTTCTTATGGTTCACCTCTCATGGGGCCTATGTTCCCAATAATAGATTTCTTTCTTCCCCTCATAGACAGATAGATAAAACATTTATTGAGGACTTACTTTGTGCTAGGCATTGTGCTAAGCACTAGGGATACAAATATGTGCTTAGCACACAAATATATGTAAATATAAATACACACACATTCATTTCTTCCCAGATATTGGGAGATCAGAGACTGTTGGCTGTACCATGAGTTAAAGTCTATAGCAGACAGTTCATCCTGGGACAGTTGCTTTATTAAGAGGTATAGACTGTTTAAGGACAGGATACACCTTCTTACAGTGCAGTTGCTCCTTCTGGCTTCTTCCCTCTCCACAACTGAATGTACCCTGAGTGAATGAATCCCTAGTCGTATTGAGAAGGAAAGGTATGTAGCATCCCCCTTGCTGTCATCTTCCTGGTTCTGCCATTTATGGAAGAAGTAGCAGACTGTTAGACAATGAGTAAAAGGGATAGAAGGTTCTTTTGTGGACAGAAGGTCGATGGCAGTCTCTGTCATTGAATCCAACTCACAGTATATGCCTCGGGGCAAGTAGTACTGGATGACATCCACTTCCTCTCCCTAACAACCCCAAGTCCAACTTACTCTCCTTCTTATAGGGAAAGACTCAGGTTTGCAAGTGCATCAGCCCCATCTAGTGACAAAAATATGTAAGCTAGAGTGACATGTCTCATCTCCCATAGCCAGTGGCTCAAACCTTTGCTTAGCCAAATCATAGGACAGGCTGTTTTCTTAGACCAGCCGAAAGACAGCTCTGACACTTTAATTCCTCTGAATATCATGAGAAGAATGAGAGTCTGATTAGTATCAGAGTCCTTCCATCTTACACTCTTTAATACAATTCAGTAGAGGTAAACTCTACGGGCCTAGAAAACAAAATAATGAGGTACTTTGCTTAGTCCCCTAAACCAAAATCCTAAATTTATGTTGAAAGGGTGTGGCCATTTTGAGATTTCAAAATTTCCTTCATAGTTCTAATGCAATGGTTAAATTATTTTTTTTTTCATGCACCTGATCCTTGTATCTTTATCAAATAATCCCTGGGGTCCATCAGATTCAGTAACTCTGCTACAGAATTGATTTAAAAAACATATGCAAGTAAAATTTGTAGATTATTCTAAATAGCAATTGGTTACTAACAGAGCAAGACAAATAAGTGTTTTATTAATATCTTCTTTTTTCACTTAATTATAGTGAACCTCCAATATTCTTCTTTCCTCCTCCTGAGAGATCCATCACACATTAACAAAAAGTATTTTATTTAAAGAAGAAAAAACTGATCAACACATGGAAGGAGTCTGAAAAGTATGTGCAATGTGTAGCACTTGTGGGTTCTCCACCTCCACAAAGGGGTATCTTGGGGCTGTCTTCTCATATCTTTGCATTTGAGACTCTCAATAATTTTGTTACACTCACTTTTGATTTTTTGGTGTGTGGTTGTTCTTTCCATTTACATATTTGTAGCTATCGTGTACATTATTTCTTTGTTCAACTTACTTCACTCTGCATCAGTTCATAGGGATATTTCATGCTTCTCTGCATTTATTACATATACCATTTTATACAGCACAGTAATATTCCATTACATTAATATACCACAATTTGCTTAGCCTTTCCCCAATTAATGAGTATCTATTTTGCTTCCAGTTCTTTGCTATCGAAGAAAGTGCCGTTTTAAATATTTTGGTGTATATGGGTGTTGAGGTTTAGGGGTACTGGGGACCCCAAAATATCGACACTCCAGGTCCTGCTCGAATGAATTCAACTCAAGTCTTCTTAAAGCCAAAGAAAACTAAGTTTATTAAAGATTCACTTTGCTGGGTTGACTCTTAAGGTGCCTAAGCATTTGTAATGCTTGTATTCACAAGTGGCCCAGATAGAATCCTGGCTAGACAGAGTCTGAACTGGACTGAATCTGAGTGCCATCATAGAGGCAATATGGAACTTAAATACAGAAAAGACTATAGGAGGGATCTGGGGGTGGTCTGGTAGTCTAGGGTGATGGAAGGAGGGGTTTAGGGAGGGTCTTGAGGAGAAGTCCAAGGAGGGAATGACTGGTCAAGGGTTGGAAACAGCTGGAGGCAATCAGGACATATCAGACAATGGAGGGCTTGGGTGGGAAGCAGGTAGGGCAATCCAGAGATCTTGTCAGGGGAGATATGGGAATGAATACAGATCTTGATGGGAGTGGTCAGCAGCCTGGTGAATGGGGTTTTGATGGGATCAAGGGTGGGGGGGTGCAACAGAGACCTGAGCACAGTGATAACGAAAAGCCCATGGGCTTCCTGAGACTGACAGAACAAATGGGAAGATTAGATTTGAGTAAGAAAGGCCATATTAAGAGGGAAGATTCAAGGGGAGCTCAAGGAGGCTCACAGAGTCTGAACCCCATCATGAGGACTTTCTTTTCATTGACAACTTCCTTGGAATATAAACTTAATAATGGAACCGAAAAAGGTATGGGCATCTTAATTATTTTCTTCACATAAATCCAAATTGCTTTCTAAAACGGTTGCACTATTTCACAGCTCTGTCAAAAAATTAGCATGCCCATCATTCCACAACCCTTCCAACACTGACAAACGCTGGCAAAAATGGCACATTGCCATTTTTGTCCTCTTTCTCAACTTACAGGGTGTGCATAATTAAAAAACTGACTGGTCTGTTTTGATTTTCACTTGTCTTATTAATAGTCTTTTGGAGCACTCTTTCAAAAGTAAACTCTCAATTGACCTTGAAACCAAGGGAAATGCTTCCTTAAAGCCAGAAAAAAAAATCAACAAGGAAAGTGTTAGGGACAGATTTATGGCTACGCAAACAAACTTCCAAAGAATAAACACTGGCCAATAAGTCTTGGGAAAGACTGGAAACTATTGGCAGCACAAAAACACTTGATTTAGGGTAAGGAGTAGGGCTCAGATTTTACCATAAATTGAATTTGAAGCAGCAAGGTAGTTCTGTTGTGAAAAAGAAAAAGATTATGGGATACTTGGAATCATTAACTCTGTAACTTTTGGAAAAAAGCCCTTTCTAGTCATCACCTCTGCTCTGTGTGCTGCTTAGCACATTAAAACGTCAACTTCTTTGCTTTTGTGTTTGTGTTGTTTCCCCAGTGCTTACATATTTGTAAACTCACAAATGCTTGTTTTTTCCTGTTTCTTTTCCTTCCTTCCTTCCTTCCTTCCTTCCTTCCTTCCTTCCTTCCTTCCTTCCTTCCTTCCTTCCTTCCTTCCTTCCTTCCTTCCTTCTTTTCTGCCTTCCTGCCTTCCTTCCTTTCTTCCTTCCTTCCCTCTTTCCTTCCTTCCTCCCTCTCTCTCTTCCCCTTCTCACTCTTGTTTTCTTTTATTCATATTGTTGTGAAAAGAAAAAGTTTATAGGAAACGAGGACTTACAAGAACTACATGAGAATGAAGAAATAATTTTTCCTGATATTCCACAATAGTCAGACCTTTTTAATTATGCAATTAAAAAAAAGAATGTTGAAAAAAGAGATGGTTCAGAGAAGACTGACTAAAATAATGAGAGTATAACTTGGGTCATTTAATCCTGATAGGACATAACTAAGGGGTAATACTATCTCCAAGTGGGGTTTTATGATTATATATGATGCAAATTAGTGTGCAAGAAATATATAAGTAAAGTGTCAAGTGCTAAGAAGTCTCATGAAGGAAAGACTACTTCCAGCTGGGCAGGTTTTCTTTTCATGGCAAAGTTTCATTGAATGGTAAAGAAGAGAATGGAGGCTTGGGGGGGAGGGGAAACGTTAAAAAAAAAAAGTTTCAGTGCCGCAGGCAAGCTCCTAGAAACCAATCTTAAAAAAAAAGAAACCAACAAAAACAACAAAAAACCCTCCAATGCTTCTTGAGTTTTAATTTAGACTCCAATCATGAAGAGCCCCAGGACAGAAAAAGGGTCATTCCTATTTCACATTCTAGTTCTCAGTCTGTCTTTATCCTCATCCCTCCTGTCTTGTCTTTTTGTTTCAGTATGTATATAATTTATTTTTTTTCAGTTTTCAGTATTCACTAGCACAAGATTTTGAATTCCAAATTTTCTCTCCATCTCTCACCTCCCCCCACACCAGGACAGTGTGTACTCCAACCACCCCTTTCTCCAATCTGCCTTCCCTTCTATCTCCCGGCTTTCTCTCATTCCCCTCCCCTCTATTTTCCTGTAGGCAAGATAGATTTCTATAGCCCATTCATTGCCTGTATAACTTATTTCCCGGTTGTATGTAAAAACAATTTTTAGCATTGATTTTTAAAGCTTTGAGTTCCACATTCTCTCCCTTCCTCCCCACCCATCTTCATTGAGAAGTCATACGTGTAGCCATGCAAAACACTTCCAAAATGGTCCTGTTGCAAAAGACTAACCGCATTTGCCTCTATCCTGTCCTGTCCTCTATTTATTCCATTCTCTCCTTTGACATGTCCCCCCACAATCGTGTTTGCTTCTGTTATCCCTTCCCCCAATCTGCCAACCCTTCTATTGCCCTCCCTCTCCTATGCCCTTCCCCCCTGCCTTCCTGTAGGATAAGATCGATTTCCATATCCAGTGGAATATGTGTTATTTCCTCCTGAAGCCAAATCCAATAAGAGTATTCCCTCTCATCTCTCCCCTCTTCCCCTCCATTGTATAAGCTCTTTCTTCCCTCTTTTATATGAGATGCTTTCCTACATTCTACCTCTCGCTTTCTCTTTCTCCCAGTACATTTCTCTCAACACTTGATTTTCCCTTCATATTCAGCTCACCCTGTACCCTCTGTCTGTATATATATAGACACATACACATACACACACATAAATATACACACATATGTGTGTATATATACACACATACATATAAACATATATATGTACATATGTATAGATATACCTACATAATATATACATATTCCCTCTAACTACTCCAGTTCTGAGAAAGGTCCCATGAGTTACAAATATCATCTTTCCATGTAAGAATGTAGACAGTTCAACTTTAATGAGTCCCTTATCTTTCCTGTTTATCTTTTCATGTTTCTCTTGATTCTTGTTTCCTTGTGAGTTCTTTTGTTCTCTGCTGTGCACTTCTTTACTTTGTTCTTTTTCCTTTCCCCCGCACCCCACAAGGTTATAAGAAAATTTAGATATGTTTCTCTATAGCTGTAGACATACACATATACACATGTACGTACATATTTAGATTTATACTTTCCCAAATCTGTTCTATACCTAATCTTTGGTTTTTATGTTTGAGCATATTTCTTGTTTCCTATCCCTCCTGCCTCCTCTACTTTACTTCTACTCATTATCTGGTCCTCCTATCACTTGCGTACCTCCTTCCAAGGATCCCTCCTCTAACTTCCCATTCCCATAAATCAAAACACCCTTCTATACCCCACTTTTACCTATTCCCTCATCTTCCTCTCTAAAGAGCCCTCCCTTGTCCTCTCCCCTTTCCCTATACCCCTATCATTTTATTCCCTCTGAATTTAGAAGATTTTTATATTCTTCTAAATATATATGTATTGTTCTCAAACCCATTCTCCATGAAAGTAGGTTACCAGAAGCAGGAGCCCTCTTCCCCCATCTAATTCCTCTGTATCAATTCTTCTTCTCATACCTCATTTATTTGTATAAAATAATTTTTTTATTTTAGTTTTAGTTATGTTTTTTAGTTTTAGTTATTCTTTAGTTATTTAGTTATTCTTATTTAGTTATTCTTTAATATTTAGTTATTTAGTTATTCTTAAATGGTTTTACTTTTACTCCAATCTTTCTAATGAGCTACCCAATTATTAATAAGAGTCTTAGACATATGTTTTACATATATATAAATAGTAAACAGTCTGTCATTATGAATTCTTTACAATCAATTTTCAGTTTATACCTTGTATTTCTCTTGGTTCTTGTACACTGAATCTGCTATTAAGTTCAAGATTTTTGTTAACAAAGTCTTGAAAGTCTGAGAGTTTATCAGATGTGCATTTCTTTTAATTCTAAATAATATTTAACTTTGCAAGGTATGATATTTTTGGTCAGAGCCCCAGTTCTTTCGCTCTTCAATATATTTTGTTCCAAGACCTGCAGTCCTTTAGTATCTCTGCTGCTAGATCTTGTGTAATTCTAATTGTGGTTCCATAATATTTAAATTGTTTTAATCTTGATGTATTTAATTTTTTGTCCTTTAGCTGGGGGTTTCAGAATTTGACTATGATATTCCTATGAGTTTTCCTCATAGGATCTCTTTTAAGAGGTGATAGATGGATTTTTCCTATTTCTACTTCAACCATTTGTTCTGATGCTTCAGGGCAGTTTTCTTTAATTATTTCTTGTATTATTGCATCAAGATTCTTTTTCTGATACTAACTTTCAGTTAGTTCAATTTCGTATTTTGTATTTTCTTTTCTTGATCCATTCTCCAAATCTGTTATTTTTCTTATAAAATGTTTTCATAATCCATATTTTGTTTAATTGTTTCTTAACTTCTTATAATTTTGCTGGCTTCACTTTGTCCAGTTCTAATTTTCAAGGTGTCATTTTCTTCCTTAAGATTCTAAATCTCCTTTTCTAATTGGTTGACTTTCCTTTTATAACCTTCTTGTTTTTCTTGGATTATTCTTATTCTTATTATTTTTTTTAGTTTTTCCTCCATCTCTGTCATTTGATTTTTAAAGTCTTTTTAAAGATCTTCTACAAATTCTTTTTGAGCAGGTGACCATTTGATGTTACTCTTTGGGAATTTCTTTACTTCTTTGTCTTGCTCTGAAGATGAACCCTGGTCATCTGTATTCCCATCATAGCTTCCTGTGGTTGGATTCTTTCTCCTTTGCTTGTGTGTTTTTTGTGGTAATAGCTTAATTTTTGTAATCACTTCTAGCCCTGGGGTTTGAGAAATTGTGCTGCTTGCCCCAAATCTTCGGTTCTTCCCTCTTGCCTGGAACCATAACCAAACCTCCAGCCTCCTGTAAGTGCCGGCAACCAGAGACTTTCTGCCTCACTGTTTCTGCTTACACTAGGCATGTGCTGGATCCTCTTGCCCTTGCTACTTATTGCAGCACAGCTGGGTCTGGCACTCCTTATTAGCAGAGATTCCCTCAATCTTCCATAGTTCAAACGTCCAACTTCCCTCACTTTCCCAGAGGTGAAAGTTCCTATGGCTGGGACTGGAGCAGCCTCTCAAACCAACTAACTCCAGGGCTTGCTGCTTGTTGTTAAAACAGACCCTAGCCTGGAGGTATTTAGTCTTCACTGGATCAATCCTCATCCTGGGATTTTTCTTCCAAACTTCTCAAATTGTCCCAGGAAGACCAGGTTGTGCCACTCTTCTAATTCATCTCCATCCACTCTTTGTTTGCCCTAAGGTGCCATTTCAACTCTTCTGTGGGAGAAAATCTTGAGAACTTGGAATTTTCTGACCTACTCTATCATCTTCCCAGAATCTTTTTTGCGTCTCCTTTAGCGAACTGTTGACTTATTTTTCACGATTTTCTTGCACTGCCCTCATTTCTTTTTCCAATTTTTCCTCTACTTCTCTTACTTGATTTTCAAAATCCTTTTTGAGCTCTTCTGTGGCCTGAGACCATTTCATATTTTTCTTGGAGGCTTGGGATGTAGGAGCCTTGACCTTGCTACCTTCCTCAGGTTGTATGCTTTGATCTGCCTCATCTTAAGAAAATACCTTTCACCAGGAAAGTAACCTTATATAGTCTTATTTTCCCCCTTTTGGTAATTTTCCCAGGCAATTACTTGACCTCTGAACTCCTTGCTAAGTGGAGGGTGAACTGTCCCAAGTTTCAGGGGCTTTGTGCACCTACTTTCAGAGATATTTCCAGGGACCTGTAAATTCTCAGCTCCTCCAGAGTGTCATGACCAAAGGAGAGGTGTTTGTTCCTTTCCTGGCCTGCACTCTTGTCTGTGAGCAACTTTTCTGCCCTGAATCTGTGAGTAGAATTCCCTCTCCACAGCTGCCACTAACTCTACCATGCCAGCATTCCTCCTGGCCCCAAGACTGTGATCCAAATCAGCTGTCCTCCATCCATAGGCAAGATGTCCAGAAGCAGCCCCTGCTGTTGCAATGGCTGCTATATCTTTGGAGCTGGGACTGGAGCCAGACCACATTTCTCTTACCCAGATGAGAGAGCTTCCCCACTGACCTTTGAAGCTTCTTTGCCATTTGTGGGTTGAGAAGTGTGGAAACTGCAGTGCAATGATTCAGAGCCCTGAGGCCTGCTCCAGTCCCATCTGTACCTGCACAGCCCATGCTGGGCTGTGCTCCTTTCCACATCCAGTGCAATAGACCCTTCCTGTCAGTCTTCTAGATTTTCTTGTGCTGGAAAACTGTTTCACACTGTCATTTTGTGGCTTCTGCTGCTATAGAATTTGTTCAAAGTGAGTTTTTGCAGGTATTTTGAGGGGTTTGGTTGGAAAGCTCAGGCGGGTCCCTCCTTCTACTCCATCATCTTGGCTCCTCCCCCACTATGTCTTTTCTGATCATTATCTCCCCTATTTTGTTCTCCATTGGTGTTATATTATATTGAACTGCTCTCTGGATAGACACTGCCAGTTGACAGGGTACAGGGTCTACATTGTAAGGTTCTTTTGATGAGGAAAGCTATTAGAAGTTAAGGACCTAATTATGTTATGATATGACTCCTGCATAGATATTTTCTGGGAAATATTCAGAAAATCAGAAGGATCACCGAAGTTTAGAGTCGTAAAGGACCTTTATGGTCATCTTATCCAACCTGTTCTTGAAAAGAATTGCCACTAAGCCTCATCAGTTGGTCATCCAGTCTTTGCTCAAAGCCTTCCAACTATGAAGAAGCCACTACCTCTTGAGGTGTCCATTTCACTTTTGTGTAGCTCTAATCAATTAAGAACTTTTTCCTCACATCAAATCCAAATGTACTTCCCTGTAACTTCCATCCCTTGCATCTGATTCTGCTCTCTTAGGTCAAACAGAACCAAGCTAATTCTTCTTTCACATGAAAGCCCTTCAAACACTTGAGAGCTATAACATCACCCGAGTCTCTTCTATTCTTTTCTCCTGTCTAAATCTCCCTTCCTCCTATGATAGATGACATAAGAGATTTTTCATAATATAATAAGTAACAAGGCAATATCATGTAAGAGAAAAAAAGGCCACATGTGGAGTGAAAAGAGCTGGTTTCTCTTTTGGTTTTTTCACTAACCAGCCATATGATCTTGGGATAGGTCGTTTAGTCTCTTTGACTCTTACTTTCTACCTCTATAGAAACAGAGATTTGGTTTAGATTCTCTCTAAAGTTTCTTTGAAACTTGCAAAAGTGTTTTAATTAGGTGTAGAATGTAAATTCCTTGAGGGCAGGGACCATTTTCTTCTTGTCTTTGTCTCAGCACCTAATATTGGTCTTTTACATATAATATCTTCTTTTAAAATGCTTGTTGGATTGAGACACAAAATGAAATGCTATGATTCTGAGACTGACAAAGGGTTTGATGTCCCAGATGTGCTATGTTTTCTAACATTGATCATTTGTTTTCCCATAGCCTGGTGGGCATGCCTACATGGAAATGGTTAGATATACATGCATGTGTATGAGTTTTGGCTTTCTTTGAGGAAGGATTGTTGTCAATAACAATGTCATCAAAATCATTACTTTTAAAAGTACAGCATATCCCAGTCTTTCCATCTGATCCTGTGTAGAAAGAATGTCTTGTGTATCAAATAGAAGGAGATAATAATCCCAGGCCTTTGACTTATCATTAGTATCTAGGTATTATGTTCTAGTACTATTAATAGTAGGTACTATTAGTATCTATCAAGTAGGAACTTGACATTCCTCAATGAATAGGTATAAGTGAGGTTATGTATATACAGTCAGTGCTTTGAGCTTTTTTTTTTCAAGTTTCAAAGGAACTTTAGACAGCATCTAAACCAAATCTCTCTTTTTATAGATGTAGAAAGTAAGAATCAAAGAGATTATGACCTACATAAATGACCTATATAAATGTGAGCTATCACTATTTTTATTCTATACCTGGCAACAATAATGCTTCTTACTAAGAGAAATTAATCAATCAAAAAATATTTGTTAAGCAACTACTATGCATCAGTCATTGTGCTGTATTCTGGATATACAAGTACAAACAATCTCTCTTACATTTTAATGGAGAAGTTATTGTGTAGATATATATGGAAAGAATTCTTTCTTTCCTGTCTACTTATATCCATGGCTCTAAGTGGTATGTTAGAACCATTTTTTATCATTTTGGTTTTTCTTTCCTTTTTGTAGATGGTAGGCATCCAGGCATTGTCCTGGCTCCTCATTACTATTCACTGATGAACACTTTTAACATTAAAAATGTCTTCTTTGACATTAAAAAAATGGAAGAAATATCTCAATACCAAATTTGAGGATGATTAATTAAAACATGGATATTCATACATTTGACACCTGTTGTTGGACTTGGCTTTTATAAAGGATAGCAGGCACAGACATAGAAAATCAGAACTAAGAAATATAGAAGACATGCAAACACTGTGCCTTGTAAAAGAAACCTGGTATCTGTCAAGCCCCTTCAGGCAATTATGTGGCCTCAGATATGCACAGAGGTAGTTACAGTTCAGCAAGGAGCTAATGAAAAATGGAGGAATTCAGGGACCAGTGTTCTAAACAT
The DNA here is from genome assembly GCF_028372415.1 of Notamacropus eugenii. Lineage (NCBI taxonomy): Eukaryota > Metazoa > Chordata > Mammalia > Diprotodontia > Macropodidae > Notamacropus > Notamacropus eugenii. The sequence continues at coordinate 11,376,972 of NC_092878.1, forward strand.
AAAGGACTCTTTGGATAACAGTACATTCCTGGTCCAAATGTCCTGGAGAGAAGAGGAGATCATGAATAGCACTGAATTCCTGGAGCAAGCAGAGTTCAAGGACCAAATAGGGGCCATAAGTTAGGAGGAACAAAAGACAGAATTATGATGTGGAGTAGAAAAGCTGGACCTTGAATTTCGCTAGTATGTTGATTTATGTGACCTCTTACAATTTTTTAGAAAAAACAATGGATTCTAGGGAGAGCAATGATTTTCTACTATTTTTATGGAGAGGGGATGTCTCAAGCCTGAATTAGAATTGTAAGTCTGGAGAGCTATATAAATTTTCAAAGAAGAAGGTTCAACAGAGAAAGCAAAAAGAGATGTTTTGACTATTAAGTTAAAAACTTTTCTGTTTCTCCCCCCACCTTCCATGTTTTTTAAAAAAGTAGCTTTTCTTGTTTGCAATGTATAATTAGCTATGATGTGTGCATGGAAGCCAGGGGCCATTTTATGGAGAGATCTAAACATGATTTTCATTTTGATTTACCCAGAAGAAACCCAGAGTAGGCTAGGGTTGCAGGAGAGAAGAAAATAACTCAAATTCTGATGTTTCCAAGATAGATCCTGAGTTGGATCCCAGTGAAAAGAGATTGATTTGTGAGAAGTTTAATATAAGAAACTATATTAAGGTTCAATATAGTTTATATAAGCCCAGAGCCTTCAGATCTAAGGCATGGGTCACATTTGTCACATTAGGCAAGCTGTTTAATCTCTCTAAGCCTCACTTAATATCAAAAGAACAATGGAAGGGTGAAAAAGAGAATAATGAATAAAGAGGAAGAATGGGGAAAATTATCTCACATGAAAGAAGTACTAGAAAAGGAATTTTGACAATGGATAGGGAAATAGAGTAGAGGGAGTGGGCAAAATTTGAACTTTACCCTTATCTAAATGGGTTCAAGGAGCAACAAATACATGTACGCACGCGTGCACGCACTCACACACACACACACACACACACACACACACACACACACACACACACACAGTGTTAGATATAGAAATTCATTTTACCAAAACAGGGAAATAGGAGGGAACTGGGCTAACAGAAAGGGGATGGGATGTTAAGAGAGAAGGTATATTGAGGGAAACAGTAAAACTATACTAGTGAGGGAACTTAATTTATCCTTTTCAGACTTACATAAATCTAACCATAAAATAAAAAAGAAAGGAATTAAGATGAATGGAATTTTTAAGAAGTTAAATATGATAGACCCTGGAGAAAATTGAATGGAGATAGAAAGGAGTATACCTATTTTTTTTATTTTTTATTTTATTTATTTATTTAACTTTTAACATTCATTTTCACAAAATTTTGGGTTCCACATTTTCTCCCTTTTTGTCCCCTCCCCCCACCCCAAAACACCAAGCATTCTAATTGCCCCTATCACCAATCTGCTCTCTCTTCTATCATCCCTCTCTGCCCTTGTCTCCATCTTCTCTTTTGTCCTGTAGGGCCAAATAACTTTCTATACCCCTTTACCTGTATTTCTTATTTCTTAGTGGCAAGAACAGTACTCAACAGTTGTTCCTAAAACTTTGAGTTCCAACTTCTTTTCCTCCCTCCCTCCCCACCCCTTCCCTTTGGAAGGTAAGCAATTCAATATAGGCCAAATCTGTGTAGTTTTGCAAATGACTTCCATAATAGTTGTGTTGTGTAAGACTAACTATGTTTCCCTCCATCCTATCCTGCCCCCCATTGCTTCTATCCTCTCTTTTGATCCTGTCCCTCTCCATGAGTGTCAACCTCAAATTGCTCCCTCCTCCCCATGCCCTCCCTTCCATCATCCCCCCCACCCTGCTTATCCCCTTCTCCCCCACTTTCCTGTATTGTAAGATAGGTTTTCATACCAAAATGAGTGTGCATTTTATTCCTTCCTTTAGTGGAATGTGATGAGAGTAAACTTCATGTTTTTCTCTCCCCTCTCCTCTTTATCCCTCCACTAATAAGTCTTTTGCTTGCCTCTTTTGTGAGAGATAATTTGCCCCATTACATTTCTCCCTTTCTCCTCCCAATATATTTCTCTCTCACTGCTTGATTTCATTTTTTTAAGATATGATCCCATCTTCTTCAATTCACTCTGTGCACTCTGTCTCTATGTGTGTGTGCATGTGTGTGTGTGTGTGTGTGTGTGTGTGTGTGTGTGTAATCCCACCCAGTATCCAGATACTGAACAGTTTCAAGAGTTACAAATATTTTCTTTCCATGTAGGAATGTAAACAGTTCAACTTTAGTAAGTCCCTTTTGACTTCTCTTTGCTGTTTACCTTTTCATGCTTCTCTTCATTCTTGAGTTTGAAAGTCAAATTTTCTTTTCAGCTCTGGTCAAGAATGCTTGAAAGTCCTCTATTTCATTGAAAGACCAATTTTTCCCCTGAAGTATTATACTCAGTTTTGCTGGGTAGATGATTCTTGGTTTTAGTCCTAGTTCCATTGACTTCTGGAATATCCTATTCCACGTCCTTTGATCCCTTAATGTAGAAGCTGCTAGATCTTGTATTATCCTAATTGTATTTCCAAAATACTTGAATTGTTTCTTTCTAGTTGCTTGCAATATTTTCTCCTTGACCTGGGAACTCTGGAATTTGGCCACAATGTTCCTAGGAGTTTCTCTTTTTGGATCTCTTTCAGGCAGTGTTCTGTGGATTCCTTGAATACTTATTTTGCCCTCTGGTTCTAGAATCTCAAGGCAGTTTTCCTTGATAATTTCATGAAAGATGATGTCTAGGCTCTTTTTTTTTATCATGGCTTTCAGGTAGTCCCATAATTTTAAAATTGTCTCTCCTGGATCTATTTTCCAGGTCAGTTGTTTTTCCAATAAGATATTTTACATTATCTTCCATTTTTTCATTCTTTTGGTTTTGTTTTGTGATTTCTTGGTTTCTCACAAAGTCATTAGCCTCCATCTGTTCCATTCTAATTTTGAAAGAACTATTTTCTTCAGTGAGCTTTTGTATTTCCTTTTCCATTTGGCTAATTCTGCTTTTGAAAGCATTCTTCTCCTCATTGGCTTTTTGAACCTCTTTTGCCAGTTGAGTTAGCCTATTTTTCAAGGTGTTATTTTCTTCAGCATTTTTTTGGGTCTCCTTTAGCAGGGTGTTTAATTGTTTTTCATACTTTGCTTGCATGTTTCTCATTGCTCTTCCCAGCTTTGCCTCCACCTCTCTAACTTGATTTTCAAAATCATTTTTGAGCTCTTCCATGGCCTGAGCCCATGGAATATTTATTTTGGATGTGTGGGATACAGAAGCCTTGACTTCTGCGTCTTTCCCTGATGGTAAACATTGTTCTTCCTCATCTGAAAGGAAGGGAGGAATTCTCTGTTCACCAAGAAAGTAACCTTCTATAGTCTTATTTTTTTTTTTCCCTTTTCTGGGCATTTTCCCAGCCAGTGACTTGCCTTCTGAGTTTTCTTTCCACACCCACCATGCCTCCAGATCCGCCCAGCCAGCTCTTGGGGTCTGAGATTCAAATGCAGCTCCCCAGCCTCAGGGCTTTGGGGGGGGGCGGGGCTGCTATTCAGTGTGAGATTAAGTTCTGGTGCTTGGGTGGGGGCAGGGCCACCTTGGGGGGGGGGGCTCAGTTCCCTCAGGGAGTTTATGCAGAAACCTTCAACAATGGATCAGGGCTCCTGCCTGCTTGGGGAGCCCCTGTCCACCGCAGCCCCCGCTGCTGCCTCCTGAGGGGGCCTGAGTTATGGGGACACCCCACTCCCCTCTCGGCAAACCAAAAAGACTCACTCACCCCCGGCACCTGTGGGTCCAGGGACCTGCAGGGCTGCTGGAGATTTGGCCCCTGAAGCCTGCTTGGATCTGCTCCCCTCGGCGCTGCACGGCCAAGGCAGGGCTGGGCTCGGCTCTGGGTCCGCAGCGCAACAGACCTTTCGTGTCAGGTTTTCAGGGCTCTCTGGAACAGAAATCTTGTCTGCTCTGTTGTTCTGTGGCTTTTGCTGCTCCAGAATTTGGTGGGAGTTCCTCTTTACAGATATTTTATGGGCTGTGGGTTCGGAGCTAGCATATGTGTGTCTTTCTACTCCGCCATCTTGGCTCCTCCCCCTCAAAATATTTTTTAAAAAAAGTTCATGAACCCAAGATTATGAACCCCAGTCCTAGATGATTCAAGGAGCCCCAGGCAATTTGAATAATTCCATCCAGTTTCTCCAGGCCCAGAGGCTGGTGGCCTGAAAGAAAGTTGAAGAAAGAATAAAATGCTCCTCTGAGTCTTTAGACTTAGAGGAAGTGGGCACATGGACAAGGAAACATATAGCCCAAATACTGGGATAGAGAGGATATCAAAGTACAATCAGTCACCGTGTGCCAGCACAAAAATAGGGAGAAGTGCGTAAAAAAGCTGCTCTTCCAGACATCTTGGAGGTGTCAAGTATGCTGTGCTATAGAAGGTGGGATTTTAGCTGGGACTTAAAGGAAGCCAGGGATATCAATAGGTGGAGATGAGGAGGGAAAGTATTCCAGGAATAGGATACATTCAGAGAAAAATGGTCACAATGAGAGATATCAAGAGAATCTGTGTGAAAAAAAAAATATTACAGTGAATTAGTAAATGCTATATACTTAAAATTTAGAGCAATTATTTCTTGCAATTTACTATTTACACTATTAGTACACAATTTAAAGGGCTTGAAGTGAGATAAAACTGACTAGACATTTAAAACAGAGGAGCCCAAGTAAGGTTATTTTTATCCTGGGTTTTGCTTTTAGGGAGTGAAGCTGGGGCCCAGCTTCAGAGTTGTGCATAGCCTGACAGTGAGGTACTGTGGCTCCATACCACAGAAGAAGGTGCCCAAGTCTTCTCTCTGAGCAGATGAGATGTACAGCGAGCTGGGAACTTCCTTGAGATTGATCAAGGCCTCTAATCTTTCTTTCGGCTTCATCCCTAAATTCAACGTTAATAAAGAAGTGAGGCTTCCCCTAGAATTCTGTCTGATCCGATGGATACTGGTCACCCTATTTGTGTAGAACTACAGTTAAGCAAGGTATTTTCTCCCTCCCAGATGTTCTGTATCTGAGGCATTTGTTTTGACTGCTCATACCTGAACAAAAGGACAAATGTAAAATGTAGATTACTCATCCAGGAAGTCAATACCTTCCACAATCCAAGCTATCTTTCTAAATTTTCTAAGAGAATACCCAGATGATTCAAAGTGAGACCTTATCTCTCTGCCTTATCCTCCTATATCTTTGGGGTTCCCATGTTTCCTCCCTCCAGAGACCCATTTCCTACCTTCCTCCTCCATCCAATCCCAACTCACTGACTAATTGAATACTAATAGGGCTTTCAGGGTCTTTTCCATTCTTACTCCTGACATAGTTCCCCCAAACGACCAGCTAGCATTGTATCTTTCTTCTTAGCTATTTTATATTTGTATTAAGCACCAGCAGAGATCCTTAGCTTAGCCTTTCAGCCAGACACCACTCCATTAAACCTCTGAACATTCTTATATAAATCTAGTTGCAGAAGAAGCTAACATAGAACCTGATCTGTGTGGAAACGGTAGTGTCAGTCCGTTGAGTTGTTCTTCAGTATTTTTTTCTATAAAAAAAGAATCACATGGTAGAGTCTTTCAATTTTCCTCTTCCTGACACTAATGATTCTTGTTGTATTTTTGGTCTCTTTACTTGTTTATTTGTGGTCTTGGGAGGCAGAGGTAATCCACTCTACCATCTTTCCAAGGTCTCTACTTGACATTTTTTATTAAAGCTGATTTCTTTTTCTTTTGAGACTATAGCTTGTAGAAGACTGTCCATTTTGAGAGACACTGGGTAAAGTATCTTGAAAAAGCAGCTAAGAATTGGAAAAGACGAAGAGGAAATCCAGGAGTAACAGAAATCCAGGTGGCTATGCTTTGAGCTCCAATGATCACTTAATAGACTGCATCAAGGGAAAACCTTCTATAGTGTTCTCAATTCCTACGTTGACACCCTGCATTGACTTGACATGTATTGTTTCCATTGTGTTGTGAAGAAAAAGTGTTTATGAGTGAGTTGAGACCATCACTGAGAAACATGTGAAGAGGGATATAGCTATTTAATTTAATCTTTTTAATAAATCTTGCTACTCTGCTTTTTACTGTTAATTTTATGTGCCAAACTGGCTTGGCCTGTGGAGAAATATATACCGAATGGGGGCTCAGGCTCCGAGCTTGAAAAACTGAGGATCTCAAGACAACCCTGTGAATCCAAGAAACATTTATTAAAAGTTTCAGAATTTTTGGAAGGGGGTGGTGAAGAAGGAAGTCCATGGTACATTATTGAAATGACTCTGCTAATGGGGTTCCTTCTTTGTACCTCCATTCTCATCTCTAAACTATTTATGTTCAATTGGGAGCTCCTCTCTGACCTCTGGGAAGGTCCCTGTGTTTTGGAGAAAGACTCCTAAGGAAGAGGACAATAGAGTAGGGGAGAAGGAATTCAGGAGACTGTAAATCAAGGCCCTTTGCTGACAAGCAGTGAGCCCAGGATGATTTATGAAACTTGATGAGAAAAGGGAGGATTTGGAATAGTTGCCATGAGAGATTTAATCACGGAAGAATACAAGAATTGTACACCAGGGAGGGCCAGGTTGAGATTAAAAAATATACATTTGTAGTGAATAGATTTGAATATGACTTTCTTCAGCAGCATTGAGTAACTTGTAATGGCAGATGGCAGGGTTAACCTGCAGTTGGGGGTTGGTATAATATGGTTAAAGATAGGATAAGGGAGAAGAGAAATTCTTTTTTTTCACTTTCAAAAATTTTATTTTTTATTCTAACCTTAGCATTCATTTCCAAATGAATATTTTCACATACACAGTAGAACAGAAAAGAAATTCAAAGGTGGAAGATAATTTAAAGTTTACTAACTATAGATTCAAGACTAGAGAGAGGAAAATGAAACTAGAGCTAGAATGATGGACTGTGAGAAGAGAGAGAGGTAGAGAGATTGGAAGTCTCAGTAGGAATGAACCATAGGTTTAGAAGAAATAAAGCAGAGGTAGAGAGAGAAGTAGAGGAAGTTGGTATAAGACAGGATTTCAGCATTCTGGATCAAGGAAGGAGCACAGATATGAGGATGATGAGATCAAGAATATGACTATACCTATGGATAGCTGAGGTAGATAAAAGATTTGTAAGTTACTGGAGTTCAGGAATTGATAGTGAGGTCAAGGTATTCAAGGGGACATCACTTTATACTGTGAAGCCCAAAGTATGAGGGTCAGAGATGATGTTGAGGAGAAGATAATGATTTAGATCCTTAACTTTTTGAAAAAGGATGAACAATGATGTGTGAGGTGGTAATGAAGTGTGGCAATAGCTGGAGAAGCTACTGAGTGATAGTGGCAAAGGGAACATCTGGATAATGAGCAAATAATGAGCAAAGGATACTCTTCTTCCTCTTGTTATGGTGCTTTGGAAGTGAATGAGAGACCATGCAATACTGTGAAGTCCAGAATGATACTGTCTATTAAAATGCTGTAGAGGTTCCAGAGATCAGAAAAGAATAGGGATAAAATACATAGGGATAAGAGTTCAGGAAGGGATGAGAAGGGGAAAGCGTTTTACCTCAATAGAGGTCACCCCTGAATCACAGGACTGTAGGCAATAAGAGAAACCAGTTGATCATATCAGATCAGAAACTCTTAGTTTGTCCTTACACATCTCTTAGTATGGGGCAGAGCACTACTGTAAGGAGTCAGAAGTAAGGCCCAGTTACATGGAAAGTACTCCTGTCCAATCCCCACTACACAAAATAATTTCAGAGAAAGGGAGAGCTAAAAATGTGGGAGGCGAGATCAGGGTTAGGGTTAGTGTAGGGGGTGACAATTGAGCTAAACCTTAAAGGAAGCTAGAAATTCTAGGAGGCAGAGGTGAGAAGGGAGATTGTTCTAGGTATAGCGGACAACCTGCACAGGACATGAAGGTAAAAGACGGACCATTGTGAGCGGAGGATAACAATGGAGGACAGCATGTTTGTCTGTCATGTAGATGCATGATGAGGAGTAACATGAAATAAGTCTAGGTATATAGGTTGGAACCAGCTGGCTAAGATGGTGAGACCAACGGAAACAGTGAATGTGGCTGATTTCTGGAAGGTCATAGAATATTGATGCTAATTTATATTCTACTGGTTATCGAGGCAAATAAGAGAAATATTTCTCTTGGAAGACTTTGTAGCCAAACAAATAATACTTACAATCCCATGGATGAAACAACTGCTTATAGGACCAATGCCTCTTCCTCTTCCTTGGTTATTTTGCTGCTTGGGTCTGCATGATAACCAGGTCCTGAAATTCTAAGGGAAAACACGGCTGGTTCCCTGAGGTGGCTCACAGTATTTGGACACAGGCAATGACTATCAGGCATATATTCTTTGACTAGCCCAAGGACCTTTGTATATCTCTTTAGCTCTTTGGGTAAGAAGAGGTGACTCATTCCCCTCATTAGGAGTGTTGTTACTGAGGCGAATAGAGGGCTATGACAGTCTATACCAGTCTGATAAACAATGTTTTCATTGCTCTTCTTCTGGGTGAAATATCTTCTGTACTGTCACGAACCCAGAGGCATAGCACAGCTCAGCATGTCAGAAAAGGCCCCGTTTGATGTGAATGGGGCCCTGTGGTTGGCTCTCCTGCCCAGGAAAAAAGATAAAGTGACAGGTTGGCAACTGATCGTGTCACACTTCTGCATATTTATAGGATATTGTTTCCTGCCCTCATCCCTTCCCATCAAGGAACAAGCCTCTGGCTGAAGTTTTAAATGAAGCATAAAAAAGAGCTGTCATGAAGAAAAGAAATGTCCAAACCTTTCAAATCAAGGGTAAAGTAAAGCCCAGATGATTTCTTCTTCCTGACAAAATAACTATGTATCAGAGTGGAAAGAATATGAGGCTAACAGTCAAAAGACTTGGATTCAAGGTTTAGTTCTGTTATTTATTCATTCTGTTACTTTTAGGTGAGTCACTTCTCTCTGGTTCAGCTGTAAAAAAATGTGTGAGTGTTGGATTGAGTTATAGGATTATGTGTAGATCTAGACTGGGAAAGGATCACAAAGACATTGTAGTGCAATCCCCCCATTTTACGAGTAGAGAAACTGAGGTCTGGAGAGGTTAAATAACTTAGCCAAGATCACATTGGAAGCAAATAAAATTGACACTTGAACTTTTGGTTCTAGAGTCAATTGTCTATCCACCGTGTCACAAGAAAATATTAATAGCCAGCATTTATACAGCACTCTAAATTTTGCAAAGTATTGTCTCTATGTCACGTCATTAAATTTCTTGTAACAATCCTGTAAGGTAGAGACTGCTATTTACAGATGAGAAAACTGAGGCTGAAAAGTATTAATTGACTTCCTTAGAGTCATACAGCTAGTAAGTTTATGAAGTGAGATTTGAACTCAGGTCTTCCTGATTCCAAGCCCAGCACTCTACCTTTTGTACCACCTAGATGATTACTAAGGTCCCTTTTCAGGGTTTCTGTGAGCTGTGAAATGCTACACAAATGTGAGGTAAGAAACAAATAGACAAAAAGGGATGGTTTGAGTAGCATTAGAACTAGCCAGATAGAGTTGTTGACAATATGTTTCTTGGTGTAATTACTCTGTCACCTAAAGTTGCAGAATTTCTTCCCAGTACTTTGTACTTGTACTAAGTACACAAATCAAAACAATTAAAAGCCACCTTTTTTATGTTTAAAAGCATCTAATTTCCCCACTGGAGCAGCTAGGTGGTATAGTGCATAGAGCGCTGGGTCATGAATTCAGGAAGACTCATCTTGTGTGACCCTGGGCAAGTCACTTAACTCTGTTTATGTCAGTTTCCTCATCTGTTAAATAACCTGGAGAAAGAAATGGCAAACCATTCTGGTATCTTTGCCAAGAGAACCCTAAATGGGATCACAACGAGTTGAACATGCCCAAAAGTCTAAACAACAATAACTTCCCCATACGTTGCTATAGGAGAGAAACAGGAATTATTGTACCCATCTAACAGAAGTAGAAAACAGTACAGAAAGTAATGAATGGTTTTAAATCTCACAGGATCACTGGTTGTGCCTTTTCTAGATATCAGATCATTCTCCATAGACTGGTGAAATTACATGTAAAGCAGTATTGCCTAGTTCAGAAATATAGAACATTCAGCCTGCAGCACTCCTGAACGTGGCTGAACCAAGTTAAAATGCAAATGAGAAATTTTTAATAAGAAAAATAAAAATATAATAGAACCTAATGTTAATATGTGGTTTTCTAAATCAATACCAGCCTCCAGGGACCCTTAGGAATGGTATAGTGGCCCCTATTTTCATTTGAGTTTGAAACCCTTGGTTTAGTGGACACCAAAGGATCTGGAATCAAAAGACCCAGATTCAATGCCTATCAGTGCCCTACAATGCAAAGAGCACTGGATTTGAAGTCAGAGGACCTGTGTTCAAATTCCAGTTTTTGTTCCTTATCACTTGTATGATGCTGGCAAGTCACTTCATCTTTCTAGGTTTCATTATCCTCATGTGTAATATGCAGGGAGTGGACTAGATGACCTCTAAGATCCCTTTCAGGGATTTTAATTTAACTAACTAAATTAAAATTTATTATAAATTATAACAAATTAAATTAAACTTCAAATTTATTGTAAGTAATGACATAAGCTATGACTGCACTGTGGGACAAGCCACTTAACCTATATTGGTTTTAGCTTCATCATCTGTGAAATGAGGTTGTTAGATTAAATGCCTTTAAAGCCCTTCCAAGCTTTAAATCTATGATTCTATGAGCCTCTTATTATGTAACTTCTAAGATCCGGTCTAACTCTAAATCCCATGACTAAAAGATACTGCAGATCATTAGACCTAATGGTCCCAGACAAAGTACCGTCATCACTATACCTGAACCCACTGACTCTACATTCCTTAGAACAGTGTACCAATAGCAAAGACATGTTTCCAAAACTCTCATTATAAATTTCACTTTTCAGAAAAAGATCACAGAGATGTAAGAGTGCCTGGGAGTATCGTTGGAACCCTAGCTGCTTGGTTTGTGCACAGACTGCAGCTGGCTATAGAACACTGTGTGCTCAGAGCGCAGAGGTAGGTGCCTGAGTCCTCAGGCTGGGAGTCCCTGATGCTCAGAGAGCTGTGGCGGGTGTTTGTGTTGAATGTGGCTGTGAATCTTGCCTCCTGCTTGGTAGCTCCATTGGAAAACAAAGCAAACATCAACTTCAGGCTTTCCCCCACCTCCTGTCTGTACCAGTATACTCTGTCCAAATTTTGATTTGAATAATTACATTGGAGAGTACAACTCATTCCTTCTTGGATGGTCAAGGATGGAGGGCTCTGGTCCACATTCCCTTTGACAGTCACCCCTGTTCAGAAAGATATTATTAGATGTAAGATGTTGCCATTTTATCCTTAATCTAATCTCCCCATAGGGAACCCCAAATGAAGCGGGCTAAACTAGTCCCCTTCCCTACTTTCATTCCTATTGGGGAGAATATCTCCCAGTTGAATTTCCTGTTCTTTGTAGGAAAAACAAAACAAAATACAAACAAGAGAAATAGCAACAAAAACTCCAGAACCACCCAGGCCCTTCTCTTTCTTTCCACATGACTCACAGAGCAGCCAAAGCCACAGGATTGCTGGTGTGGATTTCAGGGTATTCTTCATTCTTCCAATATGGTCAAGTAAGTGGAAGGAGGGCTGAACTTGATACACTGGATTTGGAGTCACAGTAACTGAAATTCTGGTTCTATAATTCTGACTTCTATAAACTTGGGTGTGTCAGTTAACCTCTATGGGCCTCAGTTTCCAAATCTGTAAAATGAAGGAGTTGGAGAAGAAAACCTCTATGGTCCCTTTAATTCTAGATCTATGATGTGATGATTCCTGTTTAAACACACTGAATGCTTCAGCATGCTACCACAACGCTTTGTCTGTCTTCTTTTTTTCTTCTTGAGAAAACTGAATTCTCAGGCTTCCTGCACAGCCAATCAGAATTTGTCATCTCATAAGCTCACACATTCAGCCTTCCCATTCACCAAGGTTTCTCCCAGTAGATGATTTTCTAAGTGGAAGCACTGCCCTCCTGAGGTCATATGATAAATCACTGAGGAATAGAGATATAAGGTAAATTTATTTTAATACCAGGAAATTTCTTTTAAATAGGAAAAATGTATTACTGAAAAGTTACATGTAAATTAAATTGTTTCAAATCATCAAAAGAAGAGTTTTTAAGGTATCCGAAATCCTTCGCACTTCCCTCTACCTATTCAAATTCTATCCATCCTTCAAGGCCCAGTTCAAATCCTGGCTCTTCCATGACGCTATAGCTATCCATGACTGTTTTATCACATGCTCATCTCTTTTTTCAATTGATCAATGAGTTAACCAAATCTTTACTGTACACTTACTATGTGCCTAGCACTGTGCAATGCACATTTCAATTCTTTTCAAAAAGCATTTGTTTTATGACACAATCTTTAATATTTTTTGAATACTTACTATTTGTTAGTCACTAGGGGTTCTGGGCAAAATACTGACTGTGCTCTCACAGAAAGCCTCAACTGTCTAATAAAAAGGTGTACTTCTGCGGTGCCTTCCAACTAACATTCTATGGTGCTATGGTTTTGTGGTGTTAGAGAGTTCAAAGGATCATGGGATTTACTATAGAACTAAAAGGAATGTTATCCAGCTCAGTCTCTTTGTTTTATAGTTGTTGGGTCTGACTTTATTACCCTATTTGGGGTTTTCTTGGCAGAGATACTGGAGTGGTTTACCACTTCCTTCTTCACATAATTTTATAGATGAGGAAACTGAGGCAAGACTAAGGGACTTGCCCAGGGTCACACAGCTAGTAAGTGTCTAAGACCAGATTTGAACTCAGGAAAATAAGTTTTCCTGACTCCAGTCCCTGCACTCTATCCATAGCCTCACCTAACTACTCTGTGTTAGAGGTTAGGAAACTGAGGTCCATAGAAGTTATTACTTGCTTTAGCTGACAGTAAGTAGCAGTGTTATGATTTGAACTCAAAAATAAAATGTACTGTAGTGTTTAAATTCAAAATATTCAATAAAGAAGGAAAATGAATCACTTTAAAAGGTAAATATCATATTTGTTTCAGCTTATAACATCAAAAACTTAAGTTCACTTGTACTATAATTAGAGTGGCAGGCAGTTTTCACTGTAATGAGAAAGGAAATATCCACACTGTTGCTCTAACCTGAGTTTTAGCTCTTTAAGAGCAGGGATTATGTCTTGCATTTTTCTTGCGTAGCAGTGAGTGACAGTTAAAAGGTACTTGACTGGTGAACATGCCTTCTTCCTCCATCTTGGAGAACCCCACTAGGTCAATTTTCAAACCAGCCATAAGGAAGACAATAAATAGGTGAGATGCCTATGGCAACTGCCTCCCCAAGGGCAACTCCAGCGCAATTGCAAACCTTTCTTGACCAGGATGGCTTACTCATTGTGCATGTAGGTAAGGGTCTGGATACCCTAGTTCTATCTCTACTTTGGGGAAGGTACGGAAATATAAATTAATAAAATTATTAATTTTATTTTGTTTATCATGAGTGCTTAGCTAAAGTGAATCTCTCTTTTTAGTTTATATATGTAAATATGTGATTATATGTATATGTGTATGTGTGTGTATGAGTATGTGTTTGTATATTTGAAATCTACTCTTTCCTGTGTGCTTTATCACTTCTGGCCCTCCTCTCTCATCTTCATCTGAGTAATAAAACATGTAGATGAAAAATACAATAGTCAGCCACATTAAAAAAATCGTAGATGAATTATTTTGTAACAACATCGAAATAGAAAGACAAACTTTGAACTAGAATTGGGAGAAGTCGTTGGCCACAGGTGAGACTTCATTCAAATACTAAATAAGGTAACAACTACCTGGGTAGATGGAAGCAAATAGTATAATTGAAGATATGGCTATTTTTTTTAGGGTTGAGGCAGAAAGAGATTATAATCACCTTGATTAATTTGCATAGCATAGTGGGAAATCTCAGTATAGCTAGATAGATACATATGTATATTTATTATTAATTTCTCCTATTACAATGAAAAGATTATCTTCAGTTATGTCTTTGTAAATTATCTTAAATGAAATGCATATGGGAGAGTATGAGGTGAGGAGTTCCTTAAAGGAGGATGGGGGCTGAGACAGAAATATTAAATGATAATCCCCTTGACTACAAAAAGGATGGGTAAAGACAAAGGGATCAGTCATAACAGTGACCACCAAATCTTGAGAGGCCCCAGAAGCTGATTGTACCCATAAAATCATACAGTTTCTCAATGTAGTATTCTGTAGAGTGCCTAGTATTATGCACTTCTGTATGTATCTTCTCTCTCCAAGTAGACTGTGTGTGGGACAGGGGCCCTAACCTACATTTATCTATTATTTACCATATCATCTCTCACAATGGTGGGTCTTCAGTAATAATAAATAGCACTAGTAATCTCTTTTGAGCCCAACCAGAAGGTAGCATTCTACTAAACTTGAAAAAGAAAGAAATCTTCTACCTTACACTAGGTACCTCAAACCTCTTGCTGTTTTTCTAGGTGCTGCTCCATTTAAACACAATAGAGTTTATGTGGACTTTTCATGTGATTCCCTTTTCAACAGCTCTACCTTTGTCATCTTATTTTGGATGAGATTGGTACAGCAACAGAATTTCTGAGGAATTATTTCTAAATGAATTCATATCCCTGCCAGTAAAAGGCATATTTAAATCAATGTGCACTTTAGATAAATTTAAATACTTTATTGAATTCTCAGTGAAATCTCTCCAGGACATCTCTTATTTTGAACCCCACAAGAAAAAGATGGACAGATTGGTGGAATAGATTAGAATGACTTGATACCTGGGAGTAGGTTTAAGAGTTTCCAGGAATGAAGAGATTGTTTCTTAATCCTTGGGGGAATTAGAGCCTGGTGATTGGAATGGATGAAAATCTCATTCCTCCCTGGCTAAGAGTAATGTTAAAGCTTATCACATACAAACACAGACACACAGACACACAGACACGTAGACACACAGATACACACAGATGCGCACACACATACACACACACACACATACACACACACACACACGCACACCCTGATCCCATTTTCCCATTTAGTATGAAAAACCTAGATAGATACCATTAAAAAATTAAGTAAATAAGCTCTCACCTCCCTCTGCCACCTAACCCTGGGGTATCACACTGTGGTATCAGTCATAGCTTCTGGGGCTTCTCTCAGTTTTGGTAGTCACTGTTATGATTGATCCCTTTGTCTTTTCCCCTCATACATGTCCCAGAATCCTATATGTCGTCTAGGGAATAGGTATGGATTTATCACTTAATATTTAAGACTCAACCCCCATTCTATTTTAAGAAACTCCCCACCTCGTACTCTCCCATATGTATTTCGTTTAAGATCATTTATAAAGGTATAAATGAATATAGCCTAATATAAGAAATTGATGATAATAATAGCTATACATATCTATCTATCTCATCAAAGTCCCTAGTAGGGATATCTTCTTCTAAGCCTCAACATCCTTCCCAAACCAGCCCCGCCCTGATATATCCTTGTTGGCAGGCAAGCTAGACTCCAGGATCAAAATAATCCAGTTCTGGTGTTCCATTCAAATCTCCCAAGGCAGCTGCTTTAGGGAGAGGGAGTTGCCAGCCACTCACAGTTTCTGTGCTTGGGCTAAGTGTTGGAGGTCCTAATTCATTCTTGTGCCGCTGCTGCTGTTTTTGGGCACTTTCACTCTACTTCCCTCTCTGATTGCTGCTAATCACTTTTCTCTCAGCTCCCTTTCTCTTTTGGCTTGGCTTTGCATGCATTTACTTACTTGTCCTTGGGTTAAAATCCTGCCCCTGGTGCTTATTACCTGTGAGAATATGGGCAAGTCATGTAGTTTCTTCATCTTTAAAAGAAGGGGGCTATATAGAATAGTCTCTAAGTTTCCTTCTGGATCTAAATTTATGATACTATGATTTTAATTAGTTTATAAGCTCAGCCAACATAAAAGTAGTGCCCACCTCCCTTCCAGGTAAACATCAGATTGTGTCTAAAAGCTTTACCCAGTCTTCTCCCAACTTTTCACATCTATCATTGAATTAACACTGAGATTTGTGTGACCCTGGGTAAGTCACTTACTCAAATTCCTCATCTGTAAAATGAGGATGAAAATAATACCTACCTCACCAAGTTGT
Organism: Notamacropus eugenii; assembly: GCF_028372415.1. NCBI lineage: Eukaryota > Metazoa > Chordata > Mammalia > Diprotodontia > Macropodidae > Notamacropus > Notamacropus eugenii. The sequence continues at coordinate 11,393,227 of NC_092878.1, forward strand.
GAGAATCAAATGAGGTAATGCTTATAAAATACTTTGAAAACCTTAAAGCATCAAATAAAAGCTATTTATTATTACTGAGGACCAACCAGACGCAAGAATGTGTTTTACTCTGGATTTGTAGATCAAGTGTCACACAATCCAATTATTTTGCCTAAGTACCTGAGTCTCTAGGTCAGTTTGTGAGGTACAGCAATGCAAAAATGTTTTCCCAAACTATTTCCCCTCCCTTTCAGAGTCCTATCTCTGATAGGAGCTGGTGACACTTTACTTGACTTATGAAAACTGTCACAAACAAGGACTGAATGACTTCCTAAGTATGACTACATTTACTTAGATTATCTAAAGAAATTTAGTCATACCTGGTGAGACCTTCATAAAATACAATTCAGGCTGGAGAGATTTGAGTGCCTGCCAGTGGAGAGGAGAAAGCACTCTAGCAATGTTCCTGAGAAGGAATAAACTTGGGGGGAGGGAAGAAGGGAAAGAACTGAGCACCCTTTGAACCTTTGTCTTAGACTCAGTCTTCTCACTCCTTCCCTTTTGACCTAGGAAGATCTTATGCCTTTCTGAGGACTAGAAGATTTTGGACTTCCCATCTTCCTATCTGTCCTAGGAGAATCTCTGGATTGGTTGCAGACTGTCTGTATTAAGAGACAAAAACAAACTGGATGAGCTGAAGAAAGTAGAATCAAGGCTCTACAGAAAGTTCAATAGAAAATCTACCCCATACCTAAGGGGAATATCTTGCCACATGTTCTTGAGTCCACATTCCCTTGGACTCTGGACTTATGGGAGAGTGTGTTGGAGACTGTTGGAGAGACATTTTATACCAAGTATTTTTATTATATCACTTTACATTTTCTAAATGCAAATTAAGTCAGGATGACTAATTGATTTCAATGGACAATAAAGGTTGAAAGTACACTGATGAAACCTCATTAGGTGTAATACCATTGGAAAGATAACCCTCAACCACTCAAGGATACCCCTGAATTGAGGGCACATGTCAGTAATCATACTCTGAGGATCTGCTCTTTATTGAGGGACAGAGCAGGCTAATAACTCCAGGGCATGTGCTTTACTTGCTTCCCAGCAATTTTAAGGTTAAAGTTAATGGAGAGACAAGGAATGTTACCTTTTGCCTTTACTCCTGAGTCTATGTTTTGTTATATTTGAATTCAAATTGGTTCCAATTGGTTCAAAAAATAAAGAAATGAAAAAAGAAAGGTCCAAGGAGAGTGTGACTCTCTTGATGGCTGACCTCAAGAATGTATTATTCACCACATATTAACGAAGGGCATGCTCTTGTGTCTTTGAGCCAAGATCTGTGAAGTATTTTATCTATGCATTTTTCCGAGCCCAGGAACTCAATTTTCTATACCAGGGATTATCATCTATAGAACTAAACTCATTAGGAGTCAGGATAAGGGGTCTCATGATTCAGGGAATGTATAATAGCAAATGATCAACACCTTCTGCAGCCTCTCCCTCCATCCCCTCCAAAACAAACAAGCAAGATAAAACAGCAAGCATTTACTAAATGCCCAACACGTCCTAGACAATGTGCTATGTGCTGGTGGCATTGTCTTAACAATGAACAACATAGTTCTGTGGCCCGAATTTCTTGTCTAACTTTTAACTCACTTCTTTTTGCTCAATTCTTTTTGCTCTCAGGACTCCTTTATATGTTTAAAAATGCTTGAGGATACCCCCAAAGAACTTTTGTTTTTGTGGGTTACATGTATTGATACTTATTGTATTAGAAAATAAAATGTCTTAGTATTATTGGGAAAATAATTTTGACCTTGCATGTACCCTGACAGGGTCCCATGGACCCTCAGGGATCCCTGGACAGGTCTCTAAAGAATGATTGCTATATATGTACAGTTAATAGGTTTATTTCCCCTCAATACTTTACATAGGTTTCTTGCATCTGTGAAATAGATCAGTAGGAAAGTAGAGGAGGACTGGGAAATGCTTCTACTACAACGGAGTTATGGTAAACAGAACCCAGTTCCAAATCACAATGTGCCAAACTGGAGCTCTGAGAGGAGAAACAACCTGGTGCAATGAGAAGAGGATTAATAATTGAATTTTAAAAATTCAGTTTCAAATCCTGACCCTTCAGCTTAGTAGGCACATCATTCAATTCTCTAAACTTCAGTTTCTTCATCTGTAAAATAGGGCTAATAGTACAGATACCACCCGCCCCTCAGGTAAGATCTTTGTAAACCTTGAAATGCCCATAAATATCAGCTTTTCCTGCATTATAGACACCAGTATTTAAAAGGAAAGATACCTATGAAATGCTCCCTTGGTGCCATACAACCTTGTGCACAGTAGGTGCCCAGTTTGTTGAATTGAACTGAATTATGTGTCCCCTGGCAGGGAGTGCGATTGGAGCCTGAGCCACGGGGTTTGTGCATGGCCTGCAGGTGCTTGGGGATCACTGTGCCAGCACTGCGCAGAGATAGGAGGCTGAGTCTCCCCTCTGGGAGCCAGTGATGTGCAGTGAGCTGTGACGATCCTTCGAGTTCATCTTGGAGCTGAATCTTCCTGCCTGCTTCTCCCCCGAAGCAATGTAAAACAGGGAGACAGGGCCTTCTCCAGGATTCTGTTTGAACCACTGCAAATAAGTCACCGTACTTGACCAATTGCATTCCAATGTGGCAGTGGCTCCCTCCTGAATTCTCAGGACTTGAGGACTCTGATCCACCTTTATCTGCCCCCATGCCCCTGGCCAGAAAGAGAACAGCAGAGAGAGGTGATGGTCACTGAGGACTCATGATTCTTACCAAACCAATGACAACATCCCCCACATATCTTGTGAAAAAAGACAAAGAACTTAATCCCCTGTGGTCAAAATCAGCTGTGAAATTCCCCTGCCACCTTCCCTTTTATAAACATTCCCAACTCACAGAAAAACTGTATCCATAAGATTATCAGGGAAGCATCCAACGTCCTCTTCATGATTCTTTCCCAGCTGTTAAGGACACTCAGGCACAAACGTGTCTTGCCTTCAACCTGAGTGTGTCTTTTGGGAGCCAGTTGGCTCTATAAGACACACTCAGAACCAGCAGCTGAGAGACTCTGTCTTCTCAGTTCTATGTCTGGAAGCTCTGCCCCCTACATCTCAGCTCTCAGAACTGTCAGAAATTTTATCTTTCAATTTTCTTTCATCTTTTTTTGAAAACACCTGCCAGATAGCTTCTCTCCTGGCCACAGATGCAGCCCCATCCCCTTGTCTGACTAGGATGTTGCTCAGTCCCTCTCCTTTCCTGGTCTACCTTTTTTTGATAGAATTTAGAAAAGGAAAAGGGGTCCCCTATAGAATTTTTTCTTTGTAGTCAATTTAAGTACTTGGAATAATTAGGAACTTTGCCCATTTTTAACTATTCAAATATAGCATATAATTCTATGGAGGTTTCCGTGTATACTCTGTTTTTACAGAAACTGAATAATTTTACTTCAAGGTGATAATTTCTCCTGAAGGATAAGAAAATTTTATAAAGTATTCATATTTCTTCTATCATATTTTATTTTATATTTTTATTCATGAGATCATATATTTAAAGCGAGAAGGGTCCTGCACAGTCATCTAGTCTAATCCCTGGATCTTACAGATGAGGAAACTGAGGACCACAGATTTGCCCACAGTCATATTACACTACACTGCCTCCTCTTTCCATTAAAAAAAGAGAAGAAAAATATTCTATTTGATTCTCATTGACTCATAATTCTGTCCTAGGTTGTGTGTTGGATATCGGTGAGACAGAGTTGCACAAGGGGCAAGAGCTGTGAGACAGAGAGTGAAAGGGGAAGACACAAAGGAGTGAATGACGTGCTTACTTGGCAGAGGAGCCAAAGGCTACTTCCTGGTAGTTTATCAAAGGGAGAATATTCAGTTAAGGAGAGAAAGAAAGTGCCTACATGGCTGAGAGAAGGGCTATTTCTAGACACCAGATGTTGGTTCCTTCTGAAGGGCTAACACTTCTTCTCAGATATTTTCTTAACACTCACATCCCTCCCCCTTAAAATAATTCATGCCATTCCATACTACTTTGCCTATATGCAGGAAGCCCTGCTTGTTCAGGGTATTGTACACCAGATAATAATGATAACGACCATAATTTGTACAATACTTGAAAGTTTGTGAAGAGTTTTTATTTACATTCTTTCATTCAATCCTCATAACAACCCTGTGAGGTTGCTGCTAATATTATCTTCATTCTGTCAGTGGGGAAGCTGAGTGAGGCAGAAAGGGGTGAAGTGCCTTGAAAAGAAACACATAGCTCATAAGTGTCTGGGGCAGGATTTGAACTGGAGTCAATCCTGGCTCCAAGTAATCTCAAATGGCAGTGAAATTTGATTGAGGAAGTTGGGAAGAAAAACAGAAAAATAGCCTTCTTCTCTGCTTCCTCCTTGTTTCTCCTGGTGTATATGGAGAGGTAGCAGCCTGTGAATATAACAAATATTGTAAATATATATTATAATATAAATGAATATTACTGTGAAAAGAGGTCCCCAAGGGCTTTCATACATAGGAGGCTGTTCATATAGTTTCTGGATGTTGTTCATTCACATCGACTCTTTGATATCCCATTTGAGATATTCTTGGCAGAGATACTGGAGAGGTTTGCCATTTCCTTCTTTAGCTCATTTTTACAGATGAGGCAAACAGGGGTACTTACCCCTGAGGCAGGGTCACATAGTTACTGTGTCAGAAGCCAGATTTGAACGCTTGAAGCTGAGTTTTCCTGACAGCAGCCCCAGCACTCTATCCACTGCACCAGCTAACAGCCTCTGCATCCTCTGGAGCTGAGTACAAGTCGGTGTCAGGAGGGGACAGGTGGAGATGAGTGTAAAATCATTTTCTTTCGCTGCTACAACCTCAAGGCTCAAAGTTGTTGTTTTTGTGTTTGTCCTTCGTTTTTGAAGAAGACCTTGACGTCAGAGAAATGATGACATGATTTGCCCTTGACTTTGTTTTGAGTGAGGGAGGGCTGTGCAAAGTCACCAGCCTCTTTTTCCTCCTGAGCCATCTGGATCCAGGGACCAAATATTCATCAGGATGACTGAAGATGGCCCAGGATGCAATGGGACAAACATCCTTCTCAAAAGAAGAGGTTCAGGTTTGCAAAAGCAATAGCTCCATCTTGTGCCAACTCTCTTGTAAAGTCTCTATAGCAGAAACTCTTCTTCAACTAAATTGGAAGGGAGACATTTTTCTCAGGCCTACCTGCAGGTACCTCGAATGACTTAGCTCCTTGGAACATGAGAATTTTGAAAAGAGTCTGGGCAGGGTCAAGGAATGAGTCACCTCCCTCTTAGATTGTTGGGTGCCATTTGATATCCGTATACTAAGTTGCAGTCTAGAGAAAAAGGTTTATAGTAATTGGAAACCCAGCTCCATCTTCTCAGTCAAGAAGCTTAACTTAGCCAAATAACTTCCAGTCCCTTCGGGACATCAGGACTTTAATTGTGTTGAATTTCTTTCACCATTTGCTCATCCTCTTGCCCTTTCTTTCTTTAAAGGTCCATTCTAATAAATACTGTTATTGAAGATCTGGTTGAAAGAACCTAAGCAGGTCAAAATTATTTTGTTGCTTTGGGTCAGTCATTTTCAGTCACATCTGATTCTTTAAACCCCATAAGGGGTTTGCTTAGCAAAGTTACTAGAGTGGTTTGACGTTTCATTCTCCAGCTCTTTTTATAGATGAGGAAACAGAGGCAAGCAGGGTTGAATGATTGGCCCAGGTTCATACAGCTAGTAAGGGACTGAGGACAGATTTGAACATAGGAAGTCTTTCTGACTCCAGATCTTGGCACTCTATCCACTGAGACACCTAGCTGCCCTAGGTCTAAAATGTAGATGATTCTAAATAGTGTGGAATTGCTAATACTGCAAAAGACAAAAATAAGCTTCCAAATAACCCTGAAAAATATGGGAAATGCCTCACAAGACAAGAATGACATTTGCCAGAAGCAAGCATAAAATAGGACATAAGGATAAAAATTAACACACAAACATTTCCAAAACCCAGAGCATTTGGGGGAAGACTATGGGAAAATGAAATATAAAAAGATTTGCAGGTCATAAGTTGAATATGGAGTAGCAAGGTAGTAATGTTAGTAAAAAGAGAAAGCTAATATGGTAACTGAAAATTAGGGACTATAATAGATATAATATAATATATAATACATGTTATATAACATACATATGTAATACACACATATATACTTACATGGGTTCATATAAATAATGTAATACATAAAATGTATAAATATTACATAGGCACACACATATATATAGTCAATGAAATCATCTTTTCAAAATATTGTACAATAGTAGACTTTTATCACAGTGCTGCAGCCACTGCTGTGCTGAAAAAAAATTTAGCAATTGACTTTCTAAAAAACAATGCACAACACACTTTTATGCTTAATCTACATTATTAACATTTTCTCCATCACTTTCATGCCTGTACAATCAACAAAACAATAAATCAAGCCCTGATTTGTAGCATTTCCAATTTTTGAAATGTAAATGTTTATACTGAAAATTTAGCAACCATCTCTCCAGAGCTGGTTCTAGCAGACAACTGCATACCTCTGGCTCCAGCTGGTTTTTCATTACAGAAATTTGAAAAGGATATGAAAAATAACCTAAAGAGTGCCTGAAATAATAAAAGATCACCTCAGATTATTCAGTATAGATGAAGGATAGTTGAGAGGTAATATTATATCATGGGCAACACTAGCCCCAAAGCCAGGAAAATCTGGGTTCAAAACTTGTTTCTGATGTTTTGTGATTCTAGACAATTCACAACCTCTCAATGCCCTTAGAAAATCTCAGTCTCTAAGGTACAGGTATAAGGAGTTTCCTTATCTTAGAGTTTCCTATAGCAATGAAATCTCATATCCACTTCCTGTCCTAAGAGACAATTAAGGGGTGATATTACTTTCAGTATATGATGTGTTATAAAAAAAGATAGAAACTGTTCTTTGGAGAATATTTATACTGCTTTGGCTGTAGGTAGATGCTGCTTATCAAGCATTATGTGCAATGGGATAAGCTAGATGCATGAGATCAGGGGTGAAACAAGGATTTCCATTATCACCACTGTAATTCAATATGATACTAGAAATGTTGACTTTAGCAATAAGAGAAGAAAAAGAAATTGAAGAAATTAGAATAGGCGAAGAAGAAACTAAGTTATCATTCTTTACAGATGATATGATGATATACTTAGAGAATCCAATAAAAAAACAATTTGAAATAATAAAGAACTTTGCCAAAGTTTCAGGTTACAAAATAAACCCACATAAATCATCTGCATTTCTATACATTACTAACAAAACTCAACAGCAAGAGATAGAAAGAGAAATTCCCTTTAAAGCTATCTGGGAGTCTACCTGCCAAAACAGATCCAGGGACTATATGAACACAATTACAAAAACACTTCTCACACAAATAAAGTCAGATCTAAGTAAGTGGAAAATCATCAGATGCTTGTGGGTAGGCTGAGCTAATATAATAAAAATGACAATTCTACCTAAATAAATTTACTTATTCAGTGCCATACCAATCAAAATACCAGATAATTATTTTCTAGAGCTAAAAAATATAATATCAAAATTCATCTGGAAGAGCAAAAGGTCCAGAAAACCAAGGAAATTAATGAAAAAAAAATGTTAGGGAAGGAGGCTGAGCCCTACCAGATTTCAAATTGTATTATAAAGCAGTAATCATCAAAACAGCTTGGTATTGGCTAAGAAATAGAGGGGTAGACCAGTGGAATAGGTTAGGTACTCAAGACACAGTAGTCCATGAATATAGTAGTCTATGGTTTGATAAACCCAATGACCTCAGCTTCTGGGATAAGAACTCACTGTTTGACAAAAACTGCTAGGAAAACTGGATAAGAGTGTGGCAGAAATTGGTCATAGACCAATGCCTGACACCATATACGAGAGTAAAGTCCAAATGGATACATGATCTAGGTATAAAGACTGATAATATAAACAGATCAGGAGAGCAAAGAACAGTGTATTTGACAGATTAAAGGAGAATGGAGAAATGTATAGCCAAACAAGAAACAGAGAACATTATGAAGTGCAAAATGCATAATTTTGATTACATGAAATTGAAAAATATTTGCACAAACAAACCCAATGCAACCAAGATTAGGAGGGAAGCAGAAAACTGGAAAGAATTTTTGCAATTAGTATCTGTGATAAAGGCCTCATTTCTAAAATATACAGAGAATTGAGTCAAATTTATAAGAATACAATTCATTCCCCAATTGATAAATGGTCAAAGGATATGAACAGACAATTTTCAGAGAAGAAATTAAGGCTATGTATAGGCATATGAAAATATACTCTAAATCACTAATGATTAGAGAAATGCAAATCAAAACAACTCTGAGGTACCACATCACACCTATCAGATTGACTAATGTGACAAAACAGGAAGATGATAAATGTTGGAGAAGATGTGGGATAATTGGAACACTAATACGTTGTTATCCAACCATTCTGGAGAGCAATTTGGAACTATGCTCAAAGGGCTATAAAAATGTGTATACCCTTTGACCAGAAATATTGCTTCTTGGACTGTATCTCAAAGAGATCATAAAAATGGGAAAAGGTCCAACATGTACAAAAAACATTTGTAGCAGATATTTTTGTGATGGCCAATGACTAGAAATTGAGGGGATGCCCATCAATTGGGAATGGCTGAACAAGTTGTAGCATATGAATATAATGGCATGCTACTGTGCTATAAGAAATGATGACCAAGTGGACTTCAGAGAAACCTGGAAGGACTTATTTGAACTGACGCTGAATGAAAGGAGCAGAACCAGGAGAACATTATATACAGTAACAGTCACAGTGTGAGAGCACTGTTTCTGGTAGACCTAGCACTTCAGAACAATGCAAAAACCTAAAATATTCCCGAAGGACTCTTGAGGCAAAATGCCATCCACATCCAGAGAAAGAACTATGGAATTGGAAAGCAGAATGAATCACACTATTTTCTCTTGTTTTATATTTTGTTTTTTCTTATGGTTTCTCTCATTCATTTGTAATTCTTCTATGCAACATGACTAATGTGAAAATGTGAATAAGAATGTATGTGTAGAACCCGTATAAGATTGCATGCATGCTATCTCAAGGAGGGAGTGGAGAAGAAGGGGAAGAAAATCTAAGGCTTATAAAAATGATTGTAGAAAACTGAAAACAAATAAATTAATTTTTTAAAAAGAATATTTTTGACTAATCAGAGAAGAGAAAATTAAAGCAGAATAGACCATCTGACTTAAAGCAAATCACTCAGTTTCCTGAGGGAGTTAAACTAGCTTATGTCTAAATCCCTGGATGAGGAGTATGAAAGCCTGGGATTTTAAGAAGGAAGGAAATAAGCATTTATTAAGCACTTACTATGTGCCAGGCATTGTGCTAATGCTATTAAATTTTTTATCTTATTTTACCTTCACAACAACCCTGGGAGGTAGATACTATTATTACCCCCACTTTACAGCTGAGGAAACTGAGGTAGATAGAGATTTTTAAGTGACTTGCCCAGAGTCACACAGATAGTAAATATTTGAAACTGGATTTGAACTCAGGTCTTCCTGACTCTAGGCTAAGGGCTCTATCCATTGTATCACATAGTTGTCTTCAACTATGTTTCCTAGTACCATGGTTTCAGAGAAATAGAAAGAATATAAGATTGGAAATTCAAGGACCTGAGTCTGAATCCCAGTTCTGCTAATAACTATATGTGTGACCTTGAGTAAACTCACCATTTTTAGGTTCCAGTTTCCTCATCCATACAATTGAGAAGTTCTCCTGAATAGTCTCTAAGGTCCCTTTCTGCAAGGGAAGTACCTGGCCTCAGCCTTAAGTAATATCTCTTTGGAGAAAAAAATGTTTTAATTGCGGAAAACCGGGACACCTTAAGAAAGAGTGTAGGAAAGAAATAAGTACAGGGAGGGGCCAGGACCCTTGTTTTTCATGTGGAAAGCCAGGTCACCTAGCTAGACAATGTAGGAAGTCGGGAAATGGGGTGAGGGGCCCCTCGAGGGCCCCGAAAGTGTACCCTTTGGCAGAGAATCGGGACGGCCCCTTGGAGGGAGAATACAGGAGATTATGGGGCCAGAGGAAGGAATGCAACACCTTTACAGCTTAGAGAAGTGCCAGCTTGCAGCTCATCAGTTTACTATGATTCCCCTGAGAGACCCCATACAGGAGGAATCCCTGATATTACAGATCCCCTCTCATGCACCCATAGTTATATATACAGGAGTTTATCCCATCGGCACCACAACACTTCCATGCTCCAATGTGGTAGCCGAGCCAGCTCATATAGACAATCAGCTTCCCACAGCTATTGCCCTTCCCTTAAAGCACTCAGTTCAAATCCAGTTACTAAAGGAAATAGGACAGAATAGACCTGAGTGTACAATCTGGCTCAATGGAATTCCCATGACTGGCCTCCTTGATACTGGAGCGGATAGGACCTGCCTTAGCGGTCGCTCAGTACCCCGGCACTGGAAGCTTAAAGAAAGCCAGAGACCAGTGTGGGGAATAGGAGGGTGCCAAAATACCTTAGGGACAATGCACCCAGTAAAGTGGGAGGCAGAGGATCGCCAAGGGACCGTATGGCCGTTGGTGATTCCAGGACTTAGTTTTAACATCTGGGGCAGGGACATCATGAGCCGCCTGGGGATGAAGCTATCAAATTTTTAGTAAGGGCCATTGCTGTTGCACTGGAGTCCCCATCCTTGAATTGGAAGTCAGACACTCCGATTTGGGTGGAGCAATGGCCCCTGACTCCAGAAAAACTCCAGGCACTACAACTATTGGTTAAGGAGCAATTAGAAAAAGGAAATATAGAGCCATCACAGTCACCCTGGAATGCTCCTGTGTTTGTTATAAAGAAAAAATCCGTGAAATTCAGGTTCCTTACAGATGTTAATCAAGCATTTGTAAGCACCTGGCAGCAGCTATACCTGAGTAAAGAGCCAGTATGCATTCTTATCAATCTCATCTTAAAGGCGATTCTCGCTAAACAAAAAAGGGGGAGATTAAGAGGTCGCCTAATACAATCAGAGCTTGATACAGCTGTCTCAAAAAACTCACATACTACTCCAGCTATGAGACATTTTGTGACTATTCCAAGACAACCCCGCAAGGAAAGTAATACCCAGGCTGGAAATAAGGACACATGGGCCATGGTAAAGGATATGGCCTCAGGGAAATGGAAAGGTCCGTATAAGATACTAATATGGGGTCCAGGGTATGTTCGTGTCTCCACAGGAAAAGGGAATGCGTGGATTCCCATTAGAAGGATCCGTAGGTGTAAACCGATGTCGGAGACGGCGGAGACGCAGGAGGCGGAGACCCTGGAGAAGGATCATGCACCACCTGAGTCTGCTGCTAACAGCTTTAACCCTGCTGCCCAGAGAGGAAGCAGCACTCATCCCAACATCGCTGACCACTCCATCTAGGCATCTCTTTCCAGCGGCTGAAGGAGGACTTTGATATCACAAACCCAGGACATTGCGGGGGGAAGGGGTGACCAACTTTTCGGGAGATGACCAACTTTTCGCCTGAATACCACAGGCTTGGCCATTCAGGCTTGGCCGTTGAGATCCATTTGCATGACTGAGGGGGTGGTGATGTGTAAGGTGCCAGCACTAGCTGCTTCTCTTAGATTATGCTTTGGAATTAGTGATTGCCCTTTCTCTTGTTGTAACTCAGCCATTTAGTTTCATCTTTGTTTTGTCTGATGCCTCTCTTTGTCAGTTGTGCTAGCTGCAGATTTCTGTGTAAATGAAGTCTTGTTGTGGGGTACTCATATGCTAAAGGCCTTCCTAATCCACTCAGCCTCCAGCCACTGTTTGCTCTAGAGCCATGTGCACACCGCGCAAAACAAAAAGGGGGAGATGCTAGGGTTGGAAGCTCAATTCCATGTGGACAGTCTCGGGCGGGTAAAGGTGGGAACTTCTAAATCTTAGAGTTCTCACGAGACCCCCCAGGAAACGGCTGGGAATCGAGGTGAACCGAGCTATCTCGTGTATTTCCGCCTCTTCCCGTGAGAAACGTGATGGGAGAGAGCTCTCCCCGCCCTCGAGATTGTCCCGGATTGGAGCACACCTAGTTACCTAACAGGCACGGTATTCAGATGCAAACTATGCCGCTGCAGAGCTTAAGTAGGATCAGGAAAGCCTGAAAGCTCTCTTGGCGGGAGGGGCGCGGAGCGGACAGGACACAAGGCTCCGCTTTTCCTCTCTCTTCTCTCCCCTCCCCCTCTCTCCCCGCTTGTACTTCTACTTCCAATCTCTTATTGTAAGATCTTTGCCTCCTTGGGAGATCTTTCTCTTTCCCTCCTAAGGAAGAATTCCCCTGCACTTGTAACTAGACCCTGAAATAAAGCTCAACCCTTGTTCGACTCTGGAATGTCCTTTCTCTCATACGAGCATCCGGTTTGGCCAACCGAAGACCTCGGGAGGTGAGGTAAGAAGACTCGGGTAGCCCTCAGGCCTCTAGGCCTGGCACCTTTCAGCTCTGGATCCTATGATATTACAATTCATTTTACCTTTTTTTAGTCTCACTTTCCTCCTCTCTAACATGAAGTACAAGATTAGATCATCACTATGTCTTTTCCAGCTTTAATGATCTTTGCCCCTTCCAGAATAGAAAGGAACAAACCATTTGGACAGAACTGAGGATAATGCTTTAGGCCACCTGGTAACTGGAAATGAGCTCAAAAAAATGTATAGCAACTCTCAAAGAGTCAAAGGACCAGGTTTCTAGTTGAATTAATCAATATTTAAGACCACAACCAAGAAAGATCTGTGGGTCAATATGAATCAGCAATGTTAAAAAAGCATACAGCCTTATGATTAGCTCTTACAAAAACGATATTAATAAAATGACCTTCAGAGCAACATATATTGTTCCCCAATTGATATGAACAAGCAGTTGTCCCAATAAAAAAAATTAAAACTATATATTGTCATATGAAAAAATGCTCTAAAATTATTTACTAGAGAAATGAAAATTAAAACAACTTTGAGATATCATCTCATATCTATCAGTTTGGCTAAAATGATAGAAGGATGTAATGTCAATTAGATCTTCCCTGCCCATTAATAGGCCTCAAGTACCTTTTGTTGGTTTTCTAATGAGTCACTAGTTCTCAAGGGTTGTGATGCTCTCTGGCTCTGAAAAGTGTATAAATACTCTGAGGTGAGGTTTTACTTTGGGGCTTAGTTTTTGGAAGGAGGTTTATGTAACAGATGAGACTCTGGGAAGCCACTAAGGAGCTCCCTGGCTTTGAAAACTCAGATGTTGGTGCTTCTCTCTCTGGTAACTATGTATGTATTGTTTATGGTCAGACAGCTGGAAGTTCTGTCTCTTGATCTTTATTTCTCTATTTGTATTTTGTCTGAGGTTCAGGGAGCTGACTTTTTCCCCTGAACTAAGTGAATGATACATGTGCTTGAATAAGTGATTGTTGACCCCTCTAAAGTTGCTTTCCTTTTAGAAAAGCAGATCTAAGAACCTGTGATAGCAGACCATTCTGGATGTGTCAGTGTGTTTGCTTTTACAAATGGGAAGCATATCAGTAAGCATTCCAATATACATGGGGCGGGGGGGGGGTTGCTACCACAGTTTCTTAGATATGCATTCATAAGAGGAAAGCAACTTTCAAGGGGATAACAATTACTTTAATCAAGCACATGTATCATTCACCTAGTTTGATGGAGGTGGGGGGGGGGGTGTCAGTACTCTGGACTTCAAAGAAAATACAGAGAAATAAAAAATCAATAGACATGGCTTCCTCTGCCTGAATTCAACAGACAGTCCAACTGTCTGACCATATTTACCAGAGAGGGAAGTACTAACATCTGGGTTTTCAAAGCCGGGGGAGGAGCGGAAGGACTCCTTAAAGCAGCTTCCCAGAGTCCTGATCTTGGACTCAAACCTTCTTCCAAAAAATAAACCCTGAAGTAAAACCTCACCCTCAGAGGTTTTTAGAGCCAGAGGGAATAATCCTCTAACCCAGTGCCTCAATAAAAAACAAACAAAAGATATTTGGGACAACTCCCCTAATCAAGCTTCCCACAAAGAGCAGGCCCATAAATGGATGAGAAAGATCTTCTTTAATCACATTATTCAATCAGAGGCACTCTTAGTAAAACAAAAACAGCAAAAGATCCTAATCTGATTGCCATCACAGGAAGATGAAAAAAAAAATTGGAGAGAAAAAGGAAAAGAACCTATATATTCCAAAATATTTATAGTAGCTCTCATTGTGGTAGCAAAGAATTGAAAATAGAAGGGATGCCCATCAACTGGTGAATGACTGAACAAGTTATGGTATATGATTGTGATGGAATACTACTGTACTGTAAAAAAATGATGAGTTGGTTGATTTTAGAAAAATCAACAAGATTAGAAAAACAAACAAGATACAGATGGAATAAATCATAGATATTAAAGGAATTAATATTAAAGAGGATCAGGAAAGGTTTCTTGAAGAAGGTGGGACTTTAATTGAGACTTGAAGGAAACAAGAGAAGCTAGTTCAGGGCTGGGAACCTGTGGCCTCAAGGACCACATGTGGTCCTCTAGCTCCTCAAATGTGGCCCTTTGACTGAATCCAGGCTTCCAGGTCACAGGTTCATCAGCCCTGAGCTAGATGATGAAGATGAGGAGGTCAGCATGGAAGGCGTGAAGGACATTGAGTAAAAATGCCAAGAGTCAGGAGAGGGAACATCTAGCTCAAGGAATAGCATTGGATTACAGAGTTGTTTGTTGCTGTTTGTTCTACATTTTCTTTTTTTAAATTTGTTTTATTTTCAATTCACAGAACAAAACAAACATTTCCATAACACAGTGCAATAAAAAAAAATTATTGCACATGAAAATACAATTTGCCATCTCCAACTTGTTATTCCCTCCAAATATACAACAATGTTATCACGCAAATTTCTTTTTTATTCTTTCCCTCTCCTCCACTTCTAGATATGGCTACCATTAGACACTAATAGGCATATATATATATATATGTATATATATATATATATATATATATATATATATATATATATATATATGTATATATATATATATATATATATATATGTAAAATTATTCTATACATACTTCTATTTGGCAGTTCTTTCTCTGGATGGAGATTGTGTCTTTCTTCATATGTCCTTTATTTTTAATTTGTGTATTTATAGTAGTCAGAATGACTTTGTCACTTAAGGTCATTCTTAAAGCAATTTTGCTGTTACTGTATACAGTGTTCTTCTGGTTCTGCTCACTCTTCATCATTTCATGCAAATCTTTCATGTCCTTCTAAGATTACTGAGCTCATTGTTTCTTATAGCACAATAGTATTACATCACAACCATATACCACAACTTGTTCAGCCATTCCCCAGTTGATGGGGATCCTTCCAATTTCAATTCTTTACCACCACAAAAAGAACCACTATAAACATCCCATTGACATTCAAAGTTAGAATAACTATCTGTGAATTTTCCTCCATCTTAATTTTACTTACTATTTTCTTTCTCAATCTTTCTTTTTAACTTATCCCAATTACCTTATCCTCTGTCCTTACCTTCCTACCTCCCACACTCCCCACCCCTCTAAGAGTCCCCCTATCCTCTTCCACAGCCTCCAATCTCAATCCACATACCCCTCGAAAAGTGCTTCCCATCGTCTTCCCCCCACTCTCCCAAATTACAATCCACAAAAACTTCTAAAAGTCTCTCCTTGTCCCTGTCCCCCAGTTTTCTCCCCTCTACATGTTCAGAAGACTTCTACACCCTTCCACATGTATCCATTGTTTCTTCTTCAACCTAGATGAGAGCAGGGTTTCACCATTACCTACTCTCCACCTCCACCTGCTTCCCCTGTATCAATTTTTCCTTTCATGTCCTAGTTTTAAAATATAATTGCTTCCTTTTACTTTTTCCTACCTAATTTTGTTTTCTGGAATAACCCCCATCATGTACAACTCAGCCCCAACATTTTTTTCAAACTACCTTAGTAATGAGCACAGTTTTAAGCATACTGATAACATTTTCATATACATGATAAACAGTTTGACCTCAATGAGTACTTATAATTAGTCTTTAATGTTTTCATTATATTTCTTCTGGATCTTTAATATCTAATTTTCCACTGAGTTCTGGTCATTTTGTTATAAATACCAAAAAGTCTTTCAGTTCATCAAATACCTATTTTTTTAAAATTCAGGATTATATTGAAATTTTTGGGATAAATTATTCTTGGACATAATCCAAACTCTTTTGCTCTTCAAAATGAGATGTTTCAAGATTTATGGTCTTTTAGAGAAAAAACTACTAGGTCTTGTGAAATCCTTGCTGCATTTCCATAGGATTTACATAGTTTTTTCTTGTTGATTGCAATATTTTCTCCTTAAAGTTGGAATTTTGAAATTTTGCTATGACATTTGTGTAAGTTTTCTTCTGAGGATCCCTTTCAAGTGATGAGTGGTAGATTTTTTTCTTTTTCTTCTTTGCTCTCTTGTTTGAGAACTTCTAGGTAATTTTCCTTAATAATTTCCTGTAGTATTGTATCCAGAATTTTTTTTATCATAACTTTCAGGTAGTTTGACAATTCTTATATTGTCTCTCCTCTATCTGTTCTCCAGATCAATTGCTTTTCTAATGAGATGTTTCAGATTCTCTTCTATTTTTCTACTTTTATTATTTCTTGGCATTTTATACTGTCATCATATTCCTCTTGCCCAATTCTAGTTTTCAAGAAGTTATTGTCTTTCTTAAGACTTTGGATCTCTTTGTCCAATGAGTTAACTTTCTTTTCATAATTACTTTTATTTTTCCCCTAATTTTCCCTCAGTCTCTTTTATTTGATTTTTTAATTTCTTTTCTTTGGGTGTGGGGTAGTTTTTTTTTTTAATCTTACTATCTTCCTCTAAATATGAATTGGAGTTGATTAAATAGACAAGTGAAATGGTCAGACATGAACCCAGATCTTCTTTTACACCAAAGTGACTCTATAGTCAGGTTCTTCTTTCTTTGGTTACTCATTTCATTTTCATTTTGTTCCATTTTTTTGCAGTTTATTATAGTAATAATAATAAATATTATAATCAAGTATTAATTCCTACATTTTCAAAGAGGACCAATGACACCATCAGGGTGATCTCTTGACTTGCATTTGAATTGGGTTTAAGTAAGGCAGGACTGTGCAAAGTCATCAGCCTCAGTTTCTCCTTCAGAGTTTTTTAAATCCATGAGCAAGACAAGTCAAGACAACTGACTAGGATGCAGTAGGAGACCTTGACCTTTCTAAATTGAGGTCTTTCCCAGGCCTAGCATCTGTTTTTCCATTTAGGGTTACAGATTTAGTGTTGAACAGGTCCTCAGAAGCTATTTAGTCCAACCCCTTTGATTTAGAAATGAGGAAAATGAGTCCCAGAGAGTTTAATGACTTGCCTAAGATCACTCAAACACTAAATGATAGAAACATGATTTAAACCCATATTCTCTGAGTCCAAGGTCAACGCCCTTTCCATTGTATGGCTCACAGTCTTAAAGAACTGCCTAGGTCACGAAAAGGTTAAATAACTTTCCCAGGGTCATCAAACCAGTATGTGCCAGAGGCTGGACCTGAGCTCAGGTATAACTGACTCTAAAGTCAACTCTCTTTCCCCTACACTAGGGGTATATAGTAAGTGCTTAATAAATGCTTCTTGAATTGACACCGTGGATTTTTTAAACACAGGAAAGGAGAAACTATGGAAAGGATGAAAGAATATCCTTCTCTAGAAGTCTTTAAAAGTAGCTAGCCAGAAGGACGATATTTTTGTATGCAGGCAATATGATGGACTAAAGAAATAATACCTCAAGTTCTTGTCAATTCCAAGGGCTCCAAGAATCTTCTCTACAACCATGATCAACAGCCCTGTCCCTCTTCCCCCAAGTAAAAGCAAACGGTGTTATTTTTGGCTGCCCAGCGTCAAACCACATGCTCACTCATTTTTCAACCTCTTTGGAGTGATAATTGCTGAATATCCCTATTTACCTATGCCTGATATAAGTCTCATGTTCCAGGAGGTCAAAGTGACAATTCATGGGAGCTGGGACCTTTCCAAGTCCCCGGAGGGACCTTTTGCTGCATGCCTCTTTGGGGGTAATCATAGAGAACCTCTTTTTAAAAACAAATTTATTTATTTTTAGTTTTCAACATTCACTTCCATAAGTTTTAAATTTTCTCCACTTCCTTCCTCTTCCTTTCCCCAAGACAGAGTGCAATCCAATACAGGTTCTACATATACATTCTTATTAAACATATTTTCACATTAGTAATGTTGTATAGATTAATTAGAACATATAGGAAGAATCATGAGAAAGAAAAAACAAAACAAAAAAAGAGCAAATAGTCTGCTCCAATCTGCACTCAGGCTGCATATTTCTTTCTCGGGATGTGAATGGCATTTTCCATCATGAATTTTTTAGAGTTGTTTTAGGTCCTTGCATTGCTGAGAAGAGCTAAGTCTTATCAAATATTTTCTTACATGTGGGTCCTTTTCTCATTTTTATGAACTCTTTGGGATACAACCCTTGAAGTGGTGTTGCTGGGTTCAAAGGGTATGAACATTTTTATAGCTCTTTGGGCAAATTGCTCTCCAGAATGGTGAGCTCAGTTCCCAACTCCATCAGCAGTGAATTAGTGTTCAAATTTTCCCACGTGTTCTCTAGTATTTATAATTCTCCTAATTGTCATGTTAGCCAATCTGATAGGTATGATGCGGTACGTAAGAGTTGCTTTGATTTGCATTTCTCTAATCAATAGTATTTTAGAGCATTTTTTCAACTATAGAGAGCTTTAATTTCTTCCTCTGAAAGCTTCCTGTTCACAAACTTTGACCATTTATCAATTAGGGAACTACTTGTATTCTTATAAATTTGACTCAGTTCACAGAAAACATTTTTTTGAGCTCTGATGTATCTGGACTGCAGAGTACATTGGGATGGGGGGGGGGGGGGGCTATAAGAAGACTGGAAAGGTTGAAGTGGACCAGAATTGGGAAGGTTTTAAAAGCCTGAGGATTTTTGATCCTATAGGCAATAGGAAGATATTGGACTTGATTAAATAGACAAGTGAAATGGTCAGACATGCTTTAGGAGGATTAGTTTGACAGCAGCATGGAGCATGAGCTGAAGTAGGGAGAGACTTGAGGCAGGGAGATCACCTAATGGGTCATTGTAATATTCCAGGGGTGAGGTGAGGAGAGCCTACATCAAGATACTGTCAATGTCAAAGAAGTGAAGGGGAGCATATATAAAATATAATGTTTGTTGTTCGTTCATTTCAATCATGTCTGACTCTTTGTGGACCCATTTGGAGTTTTCTTGGCAAAGATATTGGAGTGGTTTGCCATTTCCTTCTCCAGGTCATTTTAGAGATGAAAAAATATTATGAAGATAGAAATGATAGTACTTGGCAACTGATTCAATATGGGGTGTGTGTGAGAGAGAGAAGTTGAGGATGATACCCAGGTTGTGAGCTCAAGCCAAAGGGAAGATGGTGAATGGGGTGTGTGTGTGTGTGTGTGTGGCAGAGATAATTTATAGTGCTTTAGGGTTTGCAAAGAATTTACATGTTATCTCATTTAATTTTCACAACAACCCTGGGATGTTGATACTAATATTATTTCTATTTGACTGATAAGGAAACTGAGCCCTAGAGAGATTAAATCACTTTCTTAGATCACACAACTAGTATCTCAGGAAGGATTTGAACTAGAAAGGTAGGATGGTGACAGATTGTGGAGTAACTTGAATACAGGGCAGAGAATTCTGAACTTAACTTAGGACAGAGTCAATGGAACTATTAGAGGAGAAAAAAAGATATAACCATACAAATATGTATGGTTATAAAAGGTATAACCATACAAATATGTGTATATATACATGTACACATATATGCATATATGAGTATATGTATATATAGTATATACATATGTGTATGTATATATGTATGTGTGTATATGTGTGTATGTGTGTGCGCATACATATGTGTGTATATGCATGTACATGTACATATATATGTCATCTATGAGTAGGCTATTACAATGGTACAGGTGGGTAAATGTAATCTATTCTAGGCTGATAGCATTGGAAAAGAAGGGTTGGGTGTAACAGTTATTGCCGAGATGGAATCAATAGGATTTGGTAATTAACTGGTTATTCAAGGAGAAGGGAGGAAGAAAGAGTCAGAGATAACTTCAAGGTTATAAACATAGGAAACAGCAAACTTGTGGTACCATAGACAGAAACTGTGAAGAGAAAAAAATAGGAGCAGGTTAAGGGGCATATCAAATTTTATAATTAACATGTTAAATTTTATGTTTTTGTGAAATATTGAAGGGGAGATATTCTGTAGGTAATTGCCTTCCCTCACTACTAACATATGACATAAATTTCTGAAAACTTCGTTCAGTGTACTCATTGTCTATTATCTGATGTGGGAGAAGAGGGTCAAAGATGTGAATACTTCTGAGGATTATGGTTCACAAATATCATTGTTCATTCTCTGAGGTCAACTATGAGTGTGTTTCCTTGGATAAAGTCAATGGTTTCCTTTCCAGACCCTCATCTGAACCATCCACAGGTATCTTTGGTCTCAGTCCACTTCCTCTAGGGGTTTTCAGAGCATCTGTTGGATTCTGCAGCAGGTTGGTATCTGATCTCTTGTTTGTTGAGGTTTTTGTTCAGCTTTTCCCACCACATGTCTCACTGTGACCCTCTCTCAGAGCACAGAAATACACTGAGGAGTCCCCCAGCTGTGAATCAGAGATCACGAGACCAATGGAGGTACTTGCTTTCTGGAAGTTCACCGAATATCGGCCATCACTTGCATTCTGTAGATTGAAAGAATCCTGACGAATAAGGAAAATCATCTCCCCGCTAGAAGACTGCTTGTACCAGAACAAATAGTAATTAGTGTCACCGGTGGAGTACTTGCAGTCGAGAGTCACAGCCTTCCCCTCCTGCACAGATATCACTGGTGGGGTTTGAGTGACCTTCTGTGCCATGCCAGGTCCTGTGGAGAGGTATCAAAAACAAGACTGAAGAAACCCCTAACATGATTCAAAGCATTAGTAGAAAACTGCTATGCAAAAGCAACTACAGTGTAATATCTATCTCTCCTTCCCTCTAACCAGAACAAAGCCCTTCAACATGCCCTATCAACTTTCCATCCATTCAGTCCCCAGACCCAAGGAGTGACTCAGTTCTCCGCTGCTCTTACCAAGACAGGTGAAGGCTATGAGTGCCCACAGCAGGCTGGGGAGTGACATACTAGGGATCCTTCTATCAGTGTGTTGCGATTTGTTCTGCACTGAAGCCTGGGGCACAGTCCTGCTCAAAGTGTCAATTAAGACTTCTGCTAGTGTTGCCCCAGAATAGGAAGCAGAGTGAGAGGTTGACAGCCAATCATGACTCACCTTCGCTTGTTTATCTATTCCTACCCTTTCCCCCTGCTCTTTCCTATCAAGAAACAAGCCTGTGGCTGCATTTTTAATTGAAATGGAAAAGTTGTCCAAACCTGACTTTGTCCTTGTGAGGAAGAAGCTATTCGAGTCATTTAAATGAAAAAGATTCATTCCTATGACTGAGGTGACAGAAGGGGACACAAACTGATCCCGGGTACAAATGCGGGAAAGAGGCACCTTTAAATCACGTTGCTCTATGATTTAGTTCTGTGGCTTTTTTTTTTTTTTAAGAAAATGCAGTTTATTATTCACCGTCATATAAAAGATTGCTCCAAATCAATAACAACTAGAAAAATGCAGATCAAAATAGCCTACATATAGCAAATTGCAAAAATGATCAAATAATATTGAAGAGGCTATGGAAAGACAAATACATTAATACACTGCAGGTGGAGCTGTAAATTGGTTCCATATGCTGGAAAACCAATAAGAATAATGCTAGGAGAGTTACCCAAATGTCTGTACTCATTGACCCAGAAATCCTTCCACTAAAGATATAGCCCAAGGAGGTAAAAAACAGAAAGATCTTGTGCATTTCAAAAGAATCTTAGTGGAACTTTGTGTGTGTGTGAGTGGGGAAGGTGGGGAGTGGGGAGCAAAGAACTAGAAATCAAGTAGATAGTTCTCCATTGGGGAATGATTAAACAAATTGTGGTACACAAATGTAATGGAATAATACTATGCTATATCAAAAAGATGAATATGAAGACTATAGAGAAACATGGGAAGAC
Source organism: Notamacropus eugenii (assembly GCF_028372415.1). NCBI lineage: Eukaryota > Metazoa > Chordata > Mammalia > Diprotodontia > Macropodidae > Notamacropus > Notamacropus eugenii. Next base: position 11,415,541 of record NC_092878.1, read on the forward strand.
TCAGATTGACTGATGAAGAGTGAGGTAAGCAGCATCAGGACAGCAATATACCCAAGGGCTCGCTAATATAAATAGGAAGAATGGAAAAGCAAAACCAACCACTATTTAATTATAACTACTCTGGGAAGAGTGGAGAAAAAGTACTTCCCTCCCTTGAATTCAGAGGTGGAGGGGCTATGAGTGTGAGATTTTGCATATCTTGTCTGACATTGTCAATGTTGGTTATTTTTGTAGAGATCCTTTTTTAAAAAAACTCTTTCTTTTTCATTCTTTTGTTCAATGGGCAGGGGAGGGAGGAAAAAATATGTTTGGAAATTGATATGATGTAAAAATAAAAGGTGTCCATTTTTTAAAAGTGTAAATTAAAAGGGATACAATTTGGGAGGACAGTTAACAGCGCTAGGTTATCTTTGATAAGGGAACCAGGTGACAATGACTAAGTGCTCTGTTGACATTAGGCAAATTTAGATTGAGTTGATTGAGGAGCATTAGACTCAAAGTATCCTGGATTCACATTCCAATTATTTGTCAGCTAAGTTCCTTTCATTAATTAGAGTGAACTTCTTTGAAGAACATTCTATAAAATGGCCATTCTGTACTGTTTATATTATAGGGCTGTTTTAAGGTAAAAGTATTTTATTAATGAGGTTATTAGCAACTTTGTGTTGAGGGTCTGAGTTTCTTAGTTTCTTTCATGTTCTTCAAAGAGGGAGCAAAAAGAAGGATGTTGCCCCCATTTTACAGACAGGTAAATGAAAGCATTCAGAAAATGTTACCCAGTATTACAAAGGAAGTCAGGCTGATTTCTGCACCAGAATCTTTCATATTTCTATTAGTAAACTTCCATAGATCAGCTAAGTTTCATCATATAGGAGGGCTTTTAAAAATAGATTCCCTGCTCCCTTAGAAAATCAGAATGGTAGGTTGATGAGGAAAGGAGATTCATTTCACAATTGGCATGTAATGCAGAAAGCTACAACGGGTCGGAGTAATCTTTCTTCTTGTTCATTTTCTCCTTTTAAAAATTCTACAAACACTAAACTTTTTTATAAGATCCTCGCTATATCAGGGAGAGAAGTTGATACCTAAAGAAATGTTTGCTCAATTGCAGTATATGGTTCAGGTAGCTCTATTGGGTCTCTGTTCTATCTCTTTGGTTTGTTGTCCTCATAATCTTCATGAGAACCTCTAGATCATTTAGAGAAAGCCAACTTCCCCACTCCCTTTACCCCTTTAGCCTTCTGGAGAGTGTCTTCCAGGGCTCTCTGTTCCCATTTCCTAAAACTGCCTAGCTCAAGTCCCAGCTGACGCTCCGCAATCAATAATTAGGATCTCTAGGGTTTCTCCTTTCTTCCTTCCTGCTTGGGTTAACAAGGACTCAGCTCTGGGGCCTGGGATGGTGACCAGGGAACTAGATGGAAAGAATTTATTCTTTGCCCTGTTTCATGGGCTACTCAGGCTGGTTTAGCTAATCAGAAGAGAAGGGAAGGAAAAGGAAGGGAAGAAGAGAGAGAGGGAGGAAGGAAGGAGGAAAGAAAGGAAAGAACTACATATCGCAGCTGGAACTGGCCAGGTGGGTCCCCAGTGGGGCAGCTCAGATAACTCACAGATTGCTGTTTGTCTTTTATTCTTAAAGAGGACCATGACATCAGGAAGGTGACTTGCAAGTAAATTGGATTTCAGTGAGTGAGGGCAGTGAGGGCTGTGTAATATCATCAGTCTCACTTTCTCTTCCTGAGGCTTCTGGGTCCAGTAGCAAGATATAGATTAGAATGACTGGAGATGCCCCCCCATACCCCCACTAAAAAGGGGATAGACATGCATCATGGAAGAATTTGTATAAGCAATCCAAAGTTGAGTGGTTAGTATGGGATAGGGTTATTTTTTTAATGGTGGCAGCATGTTAGCCATACCCTTTAGTACTATGACACCTTAGGTTTACCTTTGCGACAGACACAAATAAGAACCAGAACAAGAACATGGAGACATGACTGACCAGTAATAAGGGGAAAAGATGATAAAGGAGTTGTTTTTGTCATAGTCTCATTTGCAGCACTATTTTTTCTTTTTTGCCAATTGGCATTCAACCTCCCTCACCACCTCCTCCTTCTATTTACATTCAAATCTGGGGAATTTGTGGCTTATTTTTTACACTAACCCAAAACCCACATTCAGGCTTGCAACATGTGCTCATATCCACATGGTAGTCAGGTAGGGGATAGGACATCTTATCCTCTCCCATACCTCATGACAAACCGCTGGAAACAGTATTGATATAATATGTAGATGAAAGAGAAGAGGGCCTGAATACTGAGGTCATATATTTAAATATCTACTGAGCCATCATCTCTTTTTGATCAATAAAGAAAATGGCTAATAAGAGAATTCATCATCCCAAATTACAAAAGCCTTTCAGCATGAATCACAGAAGCTGGTGTTATAGTACTGAGAAACAGGAATGGTCAGGTCATCTTCAACATGTCCCACTTCTGAGCTAGTACGTGTGATTAACCAGATCAGGAAGGGACACTTTGTGAATACTCCTGTCCACTCATGCGTGTGTGTGTGTGTATGTGTGTGTACACATTCATATGTAAACATAAAGCAGAAAGAGATGGAGAAAGAGTGAGACATAGAGAAACAGAGAGACAAAAGCAGAAAGACAGAGATAGAGACACAGAGACAGAGAAAGAGAAGATCTGGACCCATAATTTCATTCGTATAGAAGAACTCCTGGATAAGGAAATTCCTACTACTAATGCAAACTGGCACCTTCTCTGCAATTGAGAAATTTGTGTTAAGTATTGAGAGGTTAAGTGACTTGCCGAGGGCCCCACGGCCAGTATATGTTGGGGCAGAACTTGAACTTAAGTCTTTCTGGCCCTAAGACCAGCTCTTGAAAAGCCACTCCACTCCACATGTATCACCTGGTCAGTCTCAAGAATGAGAAATCATGTTAACCTCTTTAGGCTCCCTAATCTAATTAAAGAGAAGGCCTTGGTATGCCATTTCAAGCTCCCTCTTCTCACAGGTCTTGCTTCCTTCTCTACATTCTGTCAATGAGGAAGAAAAAGACAATTGTTAGGGAATATTTTTCCATTGATTATAGCTGCCTTTATTTCTATTTCTGTCTCTCGTAACTTAGACACATCATTATTCAAAAGACTGGATTTTCCACTGCTAAGATATAAACACTTTCCAAAAGTCAAGTCAATAAAAAATAGCCCTGATTTCAGTGAACTCTGATTTCCCAAGGAAACACATTCAGCTTACTAACATTCACTGTATTGATGACCAATGTACATGGAGTTAGGGAACTGTGATGGTAATTATTTTTCTTTTAGGGCTAGGAAGGACCTGAAAGCTCAGCCAGTCTAGTTCTTTTATTCTATCCTATTCTTTTTAATATTTTATTGATGTATTTTGTTTTTGTAACATTGTAATCTCCCCTAGTTGGAAGCCTTCTTTTTGATTTAAAAAAAGAAAAAAAAATAATTGAGTGAAAATATGCAAAACAGAAATCACATCAGACAATGTAAACACTTTTCTATCCTGTTAGTTCCATGCCTTTATGCTTGAGTGTGGAAATATGTTTATTTAAACTTAGGTCTTCATTAAATTCTCCATTATTCAGTTTTGCTGCTTTTTGGGGATTCTTTCATCTACGTTGTTGCAATCATCATGCATGTTATTCTTTTGAATCTGTTTATTTCATTCTGCTTTAGTTATTACGAATTTTTCCCACATTTTTATGAATCTACATTTATTATTTGTTGCTACACAATAAGATAATATTTAATTAATTTAAAACACCAACTTTCACAGCCGTTCTTGAATTGATTTGGTACCTGTTTTATTTCCAATCCTTTATTATGACATAGCATTTTGCTACATATATTCTGGTATAATTCGGACCTTTGTTTTTGTCTTTGACTTCATTGTGAATTTGTTCTCAGTAGTAGGATTGTAGAGTCAAAGAATATGATAGTTTAATCACCTTTCTTCCACAACTGTAACTGAAATCCAGAGCAGTTGAATCCTTGCCATCTCTGTTAACAGTGCATCAATGTGTCCATCTTCTCACAGTCCCTCTAAGATTGAGTCCTTTTTCATATTTGTCAATTTACATTGTATGAAGTGAAATGTCAGAGTTGTTTTAACTTGAAGGGTTGGATTGTGAAGAGGAATATACAGCCAGTCTAGACTAATGTGGAGAAAAATGTGGGATTCTAGGATCCCACAGAGAAAAATTAGGGATGTGTGAAAGGAAACGAGCTTGGTGTTCTGGACAGATGAAGTAGGCTATGAATGGTGCTTTAGAAGGAGAACTTGAAAAGGTTTTCAGAAGGCAGACTAGGGTACATATAGTTTCTAGAAATGTGGAGTCTGGAAGAAGCTGTGGTGTTGGAGAGAATGAATTGTTTCTATAATTCCGCTATGGGTCATAGGACCATAGTGATCTTAGAAATCAACTAGTCCCATCCTCTTCATTTTACAGATGAGAAAATAGATTCTTGGGGAGGTTAAGGGACCTTTCCTAAGGTAACACATGTAGTAAGGATCAGAGGTGGCATTTGAATCCAGGTTCTCTGACTCCAGGGTCAGGAAGAGCTCTTTCTATTCAGTCACACTGCCTCCATTATTTATTAATAGACAGTAAAACCTATTGGATATGAAGTGATTATAATAAGATTCAGGAAGAGAGAATTTGCTGGAAAAGTACAGTAAGAAGTAAATGGAAAGCAGAACAAGAGAGAAATAGAAGAAACAGCAGAGGCTTATGGGGAAGCTTTTTTCCCTGTTTGTCTGATTTAATTATTTCCCAAAGATCAGAACTAGCTTAGAAATTGTTTTTTTAAAAGCCAGGCAGCATGAGACATCACAAACAATAAACAAGGGACTTATAGGAGTTGCCCGACATTCAGTTCATGAAATTGTGTTTCATATCCAGGGGAAGCTGAATTCCCTATGAAAGCATCAAAGATAGTATGAAGGAAAAAAATCTTGTGTAAAAAATTCTTTTTCTTTTTAAGTCCTAAGAGAATGACTAATACAAGAACTATTCATTTTGGATAAAGAAAATAAAGTTCTGAGTCTCGTGTTTCTTTTAAGAAATCCTTTGGATTTAGTAAAAATCCAAAGACAAGGAGCATGGGGGGACCTTACAAAGGACTCCACTGGTCTCTTCTTGCTGGTGTAGAAGAGAGAAAAGATTTAGAGGGAAAAATGATGGCCCTGGGGAATGAAGGATGGAATTTTTGGAAGACTAACATATGAAAAATGGCATTAGTTGTTGAATGGAAGAGATTTTTTTTTTTGCAGTAAATGAGAGGCTAGATCTCATTTAATTTATTATATTCCATCATGAAGTATATGAGGAAAAGCACTGGGTGGGAGCTAGACAAGTTCTGGCTCTTTTATCCACTTTGCTACTAGCACTTCTAATCTCCACATATACAATGCTTTAATGTTTAATGGGTTTGTTTGGGGAAAGGATAAAACTCTTCTCCCAGGGCTAGTCAGACTCAGAATCAGTGCTGTGCCTCTTAGTGTTTGCATTCAGCTCCCCCTGAAGTCCCCATCACTATGTCATTCAGAACACAGTAAGGGGGAATTACTGAAGCTTTTGGAACAAGGCAGTGATAGGGTTAGAACTGTACTTTAGGAATATCTCTTCAACATCTTTGTGACAACTTTAATGGAGAGGAGAGAGACAGGAAGCAGGGAATCCAATTAGGAAGCAATTGATGAGGACCTGACAAATAGTGGAACTGAGTCAGTGAAGAGAAGGGGGGGAGATATGAGTGATGATGGCCACCGACTTGATATGGGAGAGAGATGAGGAGTAATGAAGGGTGTCTGATGACTCTGAGGCTTTCAATATGGATGATAAGGGGGATGGTACTAAGGTATAGAGGAAGAGGTGGTGAATTCTGTTTTGGACATGTTTAGTTTGAGATTCTGATGGCACGTACAGGTGGAGATGCCAAGCTGGAAGCTCGTAGTGAAGACTTGGAGTAGAGAGAGAAATTAGGGCTGGATAGGTAGTTCTGGGAGTCATTTGTTTAGAGTAACTAAGTATACATATGGGGATCCATGAAAGGACAAGATATTGAGAAGGAATGATCAGATATTGCCTTAGGGCATCTTTGTAGCTTATGTCTATAATCCATTTCTTGGCATCTGTATTTTTCAGAAGCTTTCTGTTCCTTCAAAGCCAAAGCCAAGCCCTATCTCCTCTGTGAAGTTTTCCTTGATGCCTCCAACTAAAACTGTTTTCTTCATGGTATAATGAAGAGTAAAATAGGAAAAGAGTGGAGGTAGGAATGGCCACTGAGCCCCATCCTAATGAACATACTCAGAGTACTTCTGATGTAATCATCTATAAAAGACCTTCGAAGAAGCTGGGAGGCTGTTTTGAGGAAAGTCATGATATATTATGTACATACATTGTAAAGACTTTATAGCATGCATATTCTCTAATCAGTTCTGAAATGTTAACCATATGATGAGAAAGAACATTTTTGATCAACTTGGGATGCATTCAAAAGACATTATTTGATTTATTCCTCAACTCTTGGTTTAACTTCTTATCCTCATGTGACTTCTTCCTTGCTGACAGTGCTGTAAAAGAAGCCTCCTACCCAACCTACATGTGGTCCATGAATGGGCCTTAGTTCTTTGCTTTGGTATTGGCTCTTTCATTTAGGTAAAAGAAGTTGAAACCTATAACCTCATGAGTTTCCAAAGGTCAAGAGAGTGAACCACCTGAGAACCAGGAGTTCAGGAATTGAGTTCATTTTACGTTTATGGCAAGTCAACATCACTGCCCTGAGTAAGAATTTGACCTAGTCCTGTGGAAACTGAGATGAAGACTTCCACAAAAGCAATGCCACATTTATACATGAAACTGGTGGGACCAATGCTATGTTGAAATATATTAAGTACAAGTACACTCTTCACAGAGACCATGGTACCATAAAGGAGTGTGACTCCCAGGGATGTGTGTGACATTTGTACTTTTTTCTTGCTATGTATTCAAAGTAAATATCCCTTTGTAAAAACTAATTGATGTTAATTGTTTAAATGGAATGAGAGTACTAGTTAATTTAACTAGCGCGAGGGAAGACTCCGAAATGAGGGTAGAGCCAATATCATTAGAGAAGAGACATGCCAAACCATCTTTGGTACCCCTGGGGATGAATGTGGAGATGTAGCTTGGCAGACTCTGGGACGGAGAACCTGGAACACAATTGCTCCAAACAGTATGATGGACTTGGGAGTCATGAGGACGAGATTCAAACCATAGCTTGGCTACTTAGCAGTAATGTGACCTTGGTCAAGTTGCTTTGCTCACCCTCATTTTCCACATCTGTAAAATGAGGGGACTGAAGAAGATGACCCATAAGGTTCTTTCTAGCTTGGATCATCTGATCTTTCCTCAGATTTCCCCAGATAATTTTGTCAGTAACTTCTCCCATCACATCGTAAGATGTACTGTACTTATCTGTGTATGTGCTGTAAACACTTTGAGTAGGGTATGAGCCTTTCTAGGGCAGATGCTGTGGCATTTGGTTTTTGTCTTTGCATCCCTAAAAACTAGAGAGTTGATATAATAGAGCTTTGCTGCTTGAATAGCGTGGGTTGCAAACAAAAGAAATGCGATGCTCTGCAGCTTGGGCTTTCACCATAAGAGGGCAACAATGAATAAGCATTAAACTTGCTACTTAGAACTAGTGGCTCAAATAGGAGACCCAAGAAGAGGGTCAGGGCAGATAACTTCTCTTTAAGGCTGTTGTACGTTTCTTGGATACCAACATTTTCCTTTCTGTTTGTACTCCTCAGGACTGCCCTTGGGCAGGGTGTCTGAAAGTCACCAGTCTCTGAGGAAACTAGTTGGTTCAACCAATAAAGTAGCATTGACCTGAGTTCAAATCTGCCTTCAAAACACTTAGCAGTCATATGACTCTATGAATAAAGTCACTCAACCTCTGCCTGTCTCAGTTTTCTCATCTGAAAAGTAGGGAGCAACTCCCTCCCAACAATATTATAAGGATTAAATGAGATAATATTTGTAAAGTGCTCAGTGCAGAGCCTGGTATATAGTAGGCGCTTAGTAAATGTTATTACCTTCCCCTTCTCCATCTATTCTTTTATTTTCAATTTTTTTTTTAAGAATTGTTTATTGGTCTTTATGATATTGTAGTCACTGATCTCTTGAGTCATTAGCAGACCTGTAGCCCTACAGAGTCTAGTAAGCTCTAGAAAACTACTCATCTCCAACTAGAAACATTTTGATCAAGGCAGGAAGCTATGATTCTTGAGTAAGAATAACCATTCTTTATTTCATTTTTTAAAATATTATTTTATGGGCAGTGAGTTGGCAGGTGGATTGAGCACTGGAGCCAGGTAGACCCAAGTTCAAATCTTGCCTCAGATACTTCCTACCTGCATGACCTTGGACAAATCCTTCAATCTCTCTCTGGGCTTGTTTTCTAAATTGTAAAATGGAGGTAATGATGCAAAACCTCATAGGGTTATTGTGAGGATGCAGCAAGATGTCATTTAAAGTGCAAAAAACGCTCTATAATCACTAGTTTTTGCTATTTATTTATTTTTATATGGCATTGAATTCTGAATATATCCTTTCCTACTCTTCTACCAAGTGATCTTCCTCTTATAAAGAGAATAAACTGCATGAACTGTCTTACAATTTGCGCAATATACTATACCCATATTCCTCTACTTCTATAATGAAGATAGAAAAATGTATTTTCTCAACTGTTCTTGGTCCCCGTCACGATCATCATAATTAAACAATGTTCAATGTAGGGATTTTTTTTCTGCTTTCTGTTTACATTATTATAGCCATTGTGGTTGTTTACTTCACTTTGCATCAATTTCTAATGATTTAATAATAATAATTTATAAATGCAAGTAATATAATTATCACAATTAAAAACTGATATACTAATAATAATCTATTAATTTACATCTAATCTCTCATAAATCCCATGTTTTCTTGTACTTGTTGGTGGCTTTGCCCAGCCGTCCCGCACTGAGATTTAATTTACCTGCATGTCATAGCATCACTTTCCTGATCTCATGGTTGTCTTTGAGATCAAAGGGCAAAGCAGCAGCAGCATTCCCTATGACTCAGCAATATTTCTTTGCATCCATACACCACAATTTGTTCAGTCTTTCTTCCGTCAATGGATACCTACTTTGTTTTCAGTTTTTCGACGAAGAATTTTTGTTTCTTTCTAGTTTTGATCTGTTTTGGACCTATGCCTTGTGCTGCTACTTCTGACTCAAAGAATGAAGGTAATATAGGTCGTTTAAGAGAAAAAAACCAGTTATGGTTTGTTTGAGTATAAGCATCCTTTTGCCTTTCCTTCTTCCCTATAAAAAGCCCTGAGCTTTCGATCCATCCATCCATCTTCCTGCCTGAGCAGCCCCTGAGTCCCCGAATGATTGTCTGCTCATTTGGGGGACTATGGCTGCTAAGACAGATGTAAATGGTTCTTGTCCACAGCAGCCTAGGGAATGACAAGTTGGCAGCCTTTCTCCTCTATTAAAGGATTGTTCCTTTGCTCTGAAGCCCAGGGCTCTTTGTGTCCGAGAGGGATCCATGTGGAAGCGCTGCTGCTGCCTCAGAAGAAAAAACAGAATTTCCATTTCATTCATTCATACTCCTTTTCCTATAGGCTAAAGCTGACCAACGGACATATTTATGATAATATCACTCTCATATGAAAGATGTAACTCATAGTTATTCTATGGGGTCCTTTTTCTGTTTAGGAATTTCCCTTTGGTTCATGTTGCATGGCCCTAGGGGTACCTTATAGAGGTCTCTCATCTGGATAATCGCTCTGCTTTACATTTATCTTTTCTTAGTCTCTCTAAGATAGGATATCTATAAGATTATATTTCAGCCTTTGAGCCTAATGTGTCTAGAAATGGGACACTGGGACTCAAGTCTCTCCCCAACTCACTCCCTAAATCATTCCCATTCAGCTGCTAAAGTGATTTTCCTAAAGTACACAACTGATCATGTCATCCCTTCCCTCTACATTCAATTGATTCTTCTGGTTGTTCAGTTATGTCTGACTCTTCGTGACTCCATTTGGGGTTTTCTTGGCAGAGACCCTGGAATATTTTGCCATCTTTTTTCTCCAGCTCATTTTGTAAACTGAGGCAAACAGTTAAGTGGCTTGCTAAAGGCCACATAGCTACTAAGTGTCTAAAGTCAGATTTGAATTCAGAAAGATGAGTCTTCCCAGCTCTAGACCCAGCACTCTAGCCACTGTGCCACCTAGGTAAATTGAGGCAGGCAGAGGTTAAATGACTTGCCTAAGGTCATATAGCTGATATGTGTCTGAAGCCAAGTCTGAAATCAAGTCTCCCTGACTCCAGATCTAGTGCTCCATCCTATGCAATGTTTAACTGCCTCCTGATATGGAGGAAGGAAACCTGAAGAGGAATCGGTCCAGTGAAAGACCCTAAATCTCAAGAATCAACCCTATAGATAGATCTGGAGGAGTCTGCTGTGTTTGCACGTGCCCTCTGCAAAACCAGATTATTGGGACCTCTCCACCACAGGCAGGAGGCATTTAGCTTCATTTAGTATTTTAGTAAATGTCTTCATCTATTAAATAACCATTGTTAGGTTAGAGAGGGGACGGTGGGAACGTTTTTCCTAGAATGCTGTCAACAGTTTTCTTTTCACACTTCACCACTGTGCCCACCACTGTGCCCACCTAAAGTCTCATCTTTCCCATCTACTTCCATTCTGGAGCTTAATTATGACTCTTCTCTGAGCTGCTTTAATGGGGGTGCAGCTGAGGAGAAGTGTCTCGTGTTGATCTTGGGGTTTTTGTACAGCTTGTTCCATCAATTCATTCACTGTGGGCGATGCCACAGAAGTAGGTTCCTGAATCTTCCAGCTGTGAGGGTGAGATTTTGAGACTGATGGATTTGGCGTTTTTGTTGAAGTTCACAGAATACCGACCTGTTTTTGCATTACTGTTTTCAGAATACTGCTGAAGGATGTAAGTAAGTTTCCCATTGGGAGATTGTCTGTACCAGTACAAATCATACCGTGTATAACTGGTAGTATACACACAGTCCAAGGTCACAAATTCCATCTCCTGAACAGAAACTGCTGGTGGACTTTGAGTGACTCTTTGGGCTGTGCTCCATCCTAAGTAAGAAAAAGAACAGGGATCATTCCTCGATATGATTCGTGGGAGATGATCACAGATAGACCAAGTTTAGTTTTAGGACACTGGAAATGAGCAGAAGGAATCATAACATTGTCCCTGTTCCTCCAACTGCTTAGCAGTCCAAAGCCAATGACCCACCCAAGCAGTTGCTCATCTCCCCAGTCCCTAGGTGGCTTGGTTATCATGCCTTAGTCCTTACCCAGGCAGGTGAAGACTGTGAGAGGCCAAAGCAGGCTGAAGAGCAGCATACTAGCAGTTCTTCCTCTGTGGGAATCTCTCCTGGTCCTCTCTGAAGCTTGGGGCTAAGTCATGTTCCATGTATGTGACAGGTTCTGATGCAGGCTCACTGGAGGTAAGTGATGTTGCTGGCCCAGAACAGGATGTGTGGTTTCTGTGGGAAACAGATTGGCAACTGTTCCTGTCCCATTACTGCAAGGTTTTTCTAATGCTCCCTTTGGTCTTTGCTGCTTTCTCATCCCATTCTGGGAAAAACAAATTAAAACTTGCATTACGCTACAGAGGCCAGGCTAGTGTACAAATGATCTCTGGGGTAGAAAGAGACTCAGTCTCTGACCAGGGAGAAGGGAGACAATGATGTACCTGCGTCTATGCTGCCCTCTCTCATCCAAATACCTATAAATTTCTTCTAAATTTTCATTTACCTAACCCTGGTTCATGTCATTCAAAAAATGAGGGTTGTTTTTTTTTTTTCCAGACTCTAGCCTGTCTGTTATAAGCTGGTCTTGTTGCTTGGCAAACTTTGAGCCATTGGGGAAGTACTCTTAGACATTAAAGCTTCTACTCCTTGAGAAATTAAATGTTCCTCCTGGTGAGGAAGACAATGGAAGAAGACATTGTGGAATCTCATCCTAAGAGTGATGACTGATTTTCTCATTGTTTCTTTCTATTGAGTCTTCTCCATCATCATCTTCTTTCATCACCAAAGGAAAGTGCTTAGCCTTTGGCACAAGATGAGGTTCTCACTGAACAGAACAGAGAGATGGCCTGGCACTTGCCTTTTGTGAGTGACTATGCCAGTCAGAATACCTGTTACTGAATCAGGAAATCCCCTAAATTTATAAGCCATTTTCATTCAAAGAATACCTGGGGAAGTCCCCAGGAGCATCTCCTGGTAACACTGAATGGAATTCCCTTTGAGGAGGCTTCTCTCATTCCTGTTATACTTATTATACTTATTTCCTAGATGACTTGGGCTAATCCCTCCATCTCTCTAGGCAAAGTAGTCACTAGGCCTTGACAACTCTTTACACCTATTGATTAGTATTATTTTTCAAACCAATGCTTATCCACTGGCACCACACTAAAACATATTTAGCAGTAGATTGTGTTTTCTTTGGCTGTCTTCAGTTTTCCCCCAAGAACTGTATTTTCCTCTCAAATGTGTACATTGGAAGGGTCAACCAAAGTAATCAAAATGTATATGGTTTGTGATTTAATAGAAATGAAGTATTCTTGCCATTTTAACAAGGATGAATTTGCTTGCTTTGGCTGGGCATGTTGAAGAGTTTGAAAGAGTTAGTTTTTCTTTTTTATTTCCAACAGCCCATAGATGTATAACTAGTCTTCCACTCAAGGTCTGCAATCAGAAGATGAGGCAGATGAACAACGAAATGTTAAAATAATTCATTTGGGTCTCCATATTTACAAATTTTAGATGAATTAGATATGGTAAGTGTCTGTGTATGTTGTCTAAGAATCGAATCTCAAGTTCAACTTAATTCAACAAACGTTTTAAAACCTTTCTTCTTGTTGGGTGGTGAGGGAGACCCAATGTTTAGGTAAGATGTTTTTTCCCAGTTCTAATAGAGTTTAGAGGCAAGTAATTGGGTAAGGCTCACCCACAAAATGCTATAATACACACTAGGGATCTTGTGGAAGGTTTTCTTGAATAGATGTCATTTTTGTCTAAATTTAAAGAACAGGCAGGAATTCATTAGGTGAAACAGGATGGGGAGGAGGAGCACAAGGGAATAAATGGCTAGAGGCACCAAGTCAGGGAAATGAATGTAGGAAGTAGTTCAGATTGCCTGGAGTGTAGAATAAATGGAGGATATTACTTTGAGGCAATGTTTAAAGAACTATGTGTTGCCAACTTACGTTAGTCCTCTAGCACCAAGAAAAGGATTTAGGATTTTACTTCATAGGCAAAAGGAAATGATTGAGTGCTTTTAACTAGGAGTGACAATATCAGATCTAGGTTTAATTAAAGTAGTTTTGACCACAGTGTGAAAGATAGATCGGAGGAAAGACTAAGTGGAGGTTCAAGGCTCTTGAAAGCTATTTCACTAATCCAAAAAGCATGTAACTAGAGATATTCTAGGGTTGTGCCAGGAGCAGTAGAAGGAGACATACTGAGGAATTAGAATTGGTAGAACAATCGTAGGTCAGGGGCACCTAGATGATATAGTGGATAGATTGCCAGCCTTGGAGTCAGGAGGACCTGAATTCATTCATTGATTACTTTGTATTTATTCATTCATCTATACTCTCTCTCTCTCTCTCTCTCTCTCTCTCTCTCTCTCTCTCTCTGTTACACACACACACACACACACACACACACAGACACACACACACACACACAGACACACACACTCACATCTATCATCTGTCTGAGACTGGATCTCCCTACCTTGCTCAGGCTGGAAGTACAGAGACGACTCAAGGTCAAATACTGATTGGTATGGAAGGTTTATTTTTCTGACGTGGGCCTCTTTTCCCCTTCTTAGACAGCCTGCTGGACCTCTATGCTGAAGGGCTCATCCTAGGATCAGACACTTGAATGATTTTAGCTCTACTATAATTCAAGACTCTGAAACTCAAATGTCCAGCCTCAGCTTCACAAGAAACAGGGACTACAGAAGTGTTTCACTCCCTTCTGACTTATTTTGAATTTATTAAGGTATATTTTGATTGTTTTAGATAATTTCAATGATGAGTTGGAGGACATGGCATGGTGGATATATGTTTGTGTTTGATAGTCACAAGATACTTCACAGGGGAAGAGAAGTTTTGATTTTTCTTTTGTGTATCTCCTTAAGTACAGCTAAAGGTCTGAAATTTGCAATGGTGAAGGAACACGCATAGTAATGGAATCACAGATATTGGTTTTAAAATGCACATACGATAAAAGTAGGGTAGTGAAGTGAATAGAGAGTTGGCTTCAGAAGCAGTAAGGCTTGGGTTTATGTTCCTTCTCTAGAAATGGAGACTTTAAGGTTTGGGTTGGGAGACAGTGTGAAAAAAAGGCTGAAAAGTAATGGAGATGTGTTCTTTTGAACTATAAAAATTACTCTCAGAGACACATTCTAATATAGGTCAAGTTTGAGATATGGTCCACTGGAAAAGTGGAAAAACTTCATCTTCAACGGCAAAGTTCAACTCTGAAGAACTGTAAGCATTGTGAGAGTTTAAGGTGATGGATTTGATCTGATGGGAAAAAGTGGAAGTGTTGAACTATGGAGGCAATCAATTGGACCTGGGAGAAGATGAAAGCTGTATTTCTATTGACTTAGATATATTAAGTCTTTTTCTATCAACATATGCTTTGAGACTTGTCTACTTTGTAGAATTTTAGACACTAAAGTTTCCACATCATCGGAATGGAAAAAGTTAGAAGAGAGTCGAAAGGTTCCTAAAGTACATCTGACTTCTTTCAGTCAAGAGAGATACCTTGACACAAGATCATGAATTTATGTTGGATTTCTGGTGAATTTTCACAGGAATAAAGAATCATCTTGAAATGTGGAGATTCTTTTGTTTCTCTTTTGTGGAGAAAGCCCCTCAGAAAATGTTTCCTTATCATTACAGAGTGTCCCATGAAAGGAGAAATGTATCTACAGGTCCAGGTAGTTTGTGTTGAGAGTGCTGTTATCAGGGAACATAGCGTCAAGCCAGCGTAGTAGTAGGTGGTCAGATGTCTGGGAAGGCAAGACATGACAAGTAAGAAATTGCATTCCTTTTTCTTATCCAACTGGGCAGTTATATTTTCCAGACTCTTC
Organism: Notamacropus eugenii; assembly: GCF_028372415.1. NCBI lineage: Eukaryota > Metazoa > Chordata > Mammalia > Diprotodontia > Macropodidae > Notamacropus > Notamacropus eugenii. The sequence continues at coordinate 11,430,785 of NC_092878.1, forward strand.
ATTTCCCTGTTCTTTACTAAGGTGAACAAGAGAACAGGACTTTTCTTGGATCAGTTTAAGCTATATAAAAAGCAGGGCAAATCATCTTAAAGGCTTTTTTCCCCTGGATGCTTGGGGACTTTGCTGCAATTGGTTGGTGTTTAGACTTGTTCAGAAAGAGAGTAGGAGAAAGAGATGTGTACATTCTCATAAATGCAATGGTTTATTTTTGCCTCTGTCATGCTATTGAAGCTCCCTCTAAGCATCATAAATGCTTTTGCAGCTTACATACATGTCTGATCTTGATTGGAGCATGTCGAAGAATAGAAAGGAAATATGTGCCTCCTGACAGGAGCTTCCAAACCAGTAGAACTCTCTGGGAGGAAATAATGAAAAAAGTCGAACTTGCAGGTTAATCGCATCTATGAGCTGAGTAATGGGCTGCCAGAAGGTTCTTAATGCCTTCTGCCTTCAGCAAGAACCTCTGAAACTAGTAAGACCTGAATGAGGTACAGCATTACTCTGGATATACAGCATCTGTGACAACTGATTCCAAAAGAAATTTGTGAAGCCAAAGATTAAATGTGTACAAGGAACCTACTGACATAGATAAAAGAATTTGTTGTGAGCATTGCCCTCTTTTGGCCAAAGATTAAAATGCCAAATAAATAACCCCTATTCATCAGATTTTTTTTCAATTAAATAATCACTGTTACCTCTAATTATCTGTAAATTATATCTAAGTTGTTGATGGTAGGGAAAAAAATCTAGTCAGCCTGGATGAAAGTAAGTCCTCTGGTCTAAATGACCTATAGCTTCAAGTGCTGCAGAAACTGGAAGATGAGTTTGCTAAGTCACTGTGAGCAGTATTGGATAGACCATGAAAAAAGGGAGAGAATTTGTTCCAATTTTCTCTTTTTTCAAAAATATGTTTTATTTTCCCAATTATATGTGAAAATTCAGTTTTGAATTCCAAATTCTCTCCTTCCCTCTCTAGTTCCCCCCTCCACTCTAATTGGAAGATGAGCAATTGAATACAGGGTCTGTATATACAGTTATGCAAAACATATTTCCACATAAATCATGTTGTGAAAGAAAACGCAGACCAAAAAAAAAAAACCCCAAGGAAAATAATTTTTTTAAAAGTGTATTTCAATCTGCATTCAGGCTCCAACAGTTCTTTCTCTGGAGATGGATAATGTTTTTCATCATAAATACTGTGAAATTATGTTAGATTGTCATTTTGCTGAATATAGTTGTCAATCACTGTTGATTATAGTATAATACTGCTATTACTCTCTGCAATGTTCTCCTGTTCTGCACACTTTACTTTGCATCAGTTCATGCAAGTCTTTCCAGGTTTTTCGGAAAGCATCCTGCTTCTTATTTCTTATAGCACAACACTATTCCATTATAATCATATACTACAATTTGTTTGACTTTTCCCTAATTGATAAATATCCCCTCAAAATTTAATTTTCGTCACCACAAAAAAGAGATGCTATAAATATGTTTTTGGTAAATTTAGGTTCTTTCCCATTTTCTTTGATATCTTTGGGATTCAGCTCTGGAAGTGATATTGCTGAGTCAAAGGATATACATAGTTTTATAGCCCTTTGGGCATGGTTCCAAATTGCTCTCCAGAACGGTTGGACTGGTTCACGATTCCACCAACAGTGTTATTATTATTCTCATATTTTTCATTTTCCCCTTGTATCATTTAGCTTATCTGACAGTGTGAGATGATATCTCAAAGTTGTTTTACTTTGCATTTCTCTAATCAATAATGATGTACAGCATTTTTTCATATAACCATACCTAGCATTAATTTCTTCTTCTGAAAGCTGCCTGTTCACATCCTTTGACCATTCATCAATTTTGGATGACTAATGTGCTAATTAACTTGACTCAGTTCTCTATGTATTTGAGAAAGGAGGCCTTTATTAGAGAAATTTGCTGCAATCCCTGCCCCACCCCGCCCAGTTTTCTGATTTGCTTCTAATCTTGGATGCATGGAATTTGTTTGTACAAAAACTATTTAATGCAATCAAAATTATTTTATATCCTATAATTCTCTCTATCTCGTGTTTGGTCATAAATTCTTCCCTTATTTATAGATCTGATGGCTAAGATATTCCATGCTCCCCTGATTTACTTATTGTATCACTCTTTATGTCAAAATCATTTACCCATTTTGATCTTATCTTGGTATATCAGCTGAGATGCAGGTCCTTACCAAGCTTCTGCTCAACTTCTATTTAGTTTTCACAGCAGTTTTTGTGTGATAACCAAAAGCTTGGACCTTTGCATTTATGAGACACTAGATCTATGGTGTATTGTGTACCTAATCTATTCCACTTGTCCACCATTATTTCTTAGTCAGTGCTAGATTATTGTTCATTTTTCAGGGAAAGAGAACAGAGTCTGAAAATGAATTTTGACATGGAGCTTGACTCAGATTCCTGGAGAAATTCTACAATCAATAGTAACAGTGAAGGTCAGTGAATATTTAGCAACAAAAGTAGTGATTCTAAAAGCAAGTATGACATCACCAAATATGGATCATGGCAAGATAACCTTATTTCATTATTTGATAGGGTACTGAAAGTGGTAGTTGGGGTTGTTAAGTTAGATTACCTAAAATTTAGCACACCCTTTGATCAAGAATCCCTTACAATTCTTGCAGAGAAAATGGAGCTACATGAACTATATAGTAGTAATATTTGGATTTAGAGCTAGTTGAATTGTCAGACTCAAAAAATAGTTGTTAAATCGCGCATTGTAAATTTGGTGTGAGGGCTTCACTGGGATACCTCAGACATTTGTATTCGGCCATTAATTTTTTTCATTAGTCACTTGGATGAGGTTATAGATAACACCTTCACTAAAATTTCAGATTGGAGAAAACTGGGAGGGATAGTAAGCAAACTACAATTCAGGATGCAAAATGATCTTGGTAGATTAGAACATTGGAAATTCAATAGATATGAACATAAAGTTTTCAACGTGGATTCAAAAATTCAGCTTTATTAGTATAAAATGGGGGACACATGATGGTTAGAAATTTATCTGATGAAGACGTAAAAATTTCACACTCAATCAGAGTCAGCAGGAGGGATGTACTGGTAAATATTTAACAATTAGCTCTTTGTTGTTTTTTTTTTTAAAGGAAGTCCAATATACTTTTAAGGTTAATCTGTTAATCTGTGTTAATAACATATTCTCCATCATTTTCCTAAGTTTCTATATATGTCTATCACTAAATAAAGTCCAGATTTATAGTTTGTCAATTCTAAAGATGTAAATTCTAAGACTAATAATTTAACAATTTATTCTTCCAATATAGCTCAAGTTGGCTCTGGAATACTCCTATTCAGCACCATGAGATGGAAGCTAAAAATGTCATGTGATATTAAAATGTGTTGGAAGATAAATAGCTTTCATGAGGAAGGCAGTGGTAGTCCCTCTGTAATCTGTTATTCAGACTCTCTTTGCAGTATTTTATTCAGTCCACTGTGTTACAGTAATAAGGACACTGACAAGCTTTAAAGTGTATTGAGGAGAGCAAACAGGATGACAAAGGACTTTGGGAAATTACATTTAACTGTCAGTTGAAGGAAGTGTGGGATATTTAGCCTGGACAAAAGAAGACTCAGTGGTGATACCATAGCTGATTTCAGTTGTTGAAAAGTTATTATAAAGAAATCAAACTTTTCTGTTTGACTCTAGGTGAAATTTCTTATTGTTTCTCAGAAGTGTCTGACTCATAGTGACCCCATTTAGGGTTTTCTTGTCAGAAATGCATGAGGGGTTTCCCATTTCCTTCTCCAGCTGCTTTTCCAGATGATGAAGTAAGGCAAACAGGGTTGAGGGACTAGCCTAGGTTCACACAGCTAGTAAGTGTCTGAGGCTAGATTTGAACTTATGAAGTCTTCCTGATTCTAAATCCAATGATCTATTCACTACACCACCTAACTTCCTGGGGCAGAATTTACATAAAGAGAAATTTAGTTAAGTGAAAAAATGCTCTAAATCATTCTCGATTAGAGAAATACAAATTAAAACAACCTTGGGATATCGTTTTACATCCATGAGATTGGCTAAAATGATAGAAGGGGAAAGTGACAAATGTTGGAGGGGGTGTGGAAAAACTGGTACACTAATTCATTGAATTATGAACTGATCCACTCATTTTGGAGAGCAATCTGGAATCATGCTCAAAGAGTTACTAAATTACCTATGCCTTTGATCTAACAATACCACTAATTGGTCTTTCGTAAGATAATTAGGGAAAAAGGAAAACATTTATAGCAGCTCTCTTCGTGGTGGCAAGGAACTGGAAATTGCAGGGATATCCATCAATTGACGAATGGCAGATCAAGTTGTGTTATATGGTTGTGATGGAATATTACTGTGCTACAAGCAATGATGACCTCAATGATTTTAGGAAAACATGGAAAGACATGTGAAACAATGAAGCATGAAATGAACAGATGAAGAAAATATTGTATACAGTGACATTAATATTGTTTTAAGAATGACTTGGAGCAAATAAGTCATTCTGGCTATTATAAATACCCAAATTAACTATTAAGGACATACGAAGAGAGACACTACCTGCATTCAGAGAAAGAAATGATAAATAGAAGTATGCATAGAATAATTTTACACACACACATTATATACACATATATGTACATATATATGTGCATATATAATGGTAGCCCATCTCTAGGGTGGGAAGGGCAGCAAAGAAAACAAAGAAATTTACATGATAATTTTGTTGTGTGTTTGAAAGGAGTAGCAAATTACACATGGCAGATTTACAATTTTATATGTAATTATCCTTTTTATTATACTATGTCATGGAAATGTTTGTTTTATTCCTTAAACTGAAAATAAAACAAAAAGATATATGTGTGTGTGCATGCAGGTCATAATTATCAGACTGAGTGACAACAGAAATCTCACACCCAATAACCTGGGTTGTAATTATGACAGCACGGCTGAGAAAATTATGACTCAAAGGTCAATTCCAGCCCATCTGTCTTCTTTTGTAAGGTGAACTAAGAATGGTTTTTACATTTCAAAATAAAATTTTATTACATTTTTTAAATGTAAAAACCATTCTTGGCTTCTGGGCTATACAAAAACAGGTGGTAAGCAGAATTAGCCCTAGGGTTATAGTTTACCACTGCCTAGACTAGGACATTGTACTGAAACTGATAAAATGAAATTCAATATAGTTTTATACTTAGGTTCACGAATGTGAATTTGGCCACTTGCAGTTAAATGGACAATTTTTTTTACCATTGATTTGGATAAAGATATAGACTTCATAAAAAACAAAGATTTTAGAAACTAGACATAGACCAATACCTTGTAACATTTACCAAGACAAGATCAAAATGGATACATGACACAGTTATAAAGACAGATTTTCCAAGAAAATTATAACATAGAAAAAAATTATTTATCAGACGTATGGAGAGGCAAACAATTTATAAATAAACGAGAGAGGGAGCAAATTTAGATGTAAATTGGATCATTTTGATTAAATTAAAGAATCCTTGTACACATAAAATAAATGTAGCTATACTAAGGAGATTAGTAAACTGAAATAAATCCAGAAGATGACCAGGATGATGAAGAGACTTGAGTTTATGTTATATGAATGCTATTGTAGGAACTGAGTAATTTTAGCTTGGACAGGAGAAGAATCAATAGGGACTTGATATCTGATTTCAAAAATTTGTTGTAGAGAGACTAGATCTTCTTGTTTGTTTGTTGACCTAAGATGGAATAATGAAGAGGATCAGAGATTGTTTCCAGTGTAGGGTCCATGAAAGGAAAAAACTTTCTAATAATTAGGACTGTTCAAAAGTGGAATGTGATGCTCAGGAAAGTTTCAGGTCCCCTGTCATTGAGTTCTTCAAGCAAAGGCTGGAAGTCCATTTATTAATCTTATGTGTTGTAGTAAGGATTTCTTTGGGGTATGGGTTGGAATAGATAGCTACTTTAGACCTTTGCTAAACTCTAAAATTCTGTGATTCTGTGTTTTCTACCTGACTCACTTCTCCTCTCCCTACCTTCTTTCCAAATGCATTTTATGTACTGTCCTCCCCCATTAAAATTTAAAATAATGGAGAGCAGGGGCTGTCATTCTTTTTGCTTATATCTGTGCCCATAGTGCATGGCATAGTGCCTGGCACTTAGAAATTGTCTGCATATTGCCTCTTCTAATAAACTATGAGTTTAAGTTCCTTCTGTTATTGCTCAATTCATAATTTATAACTTCCTCCAATGATAAATACAACCTCAAATTCAAATGCTTCCTTTTATGAAGGAAAAGCAGTAAACTTCTCATAAATAATTCCTAAATAAGAATAGCCAGGAGAAGAGAAAGAGAAGGAATACCCATGTCTGAGTACTGGGATGGAGGCTTATGATATTCAACAGACATCTAGTTTCAATGAAAGCAGACTTTGTATGACAGTAGAGTCTAACCCTTCATTCAAGACATAAACCCAAGGCTGCTGTTTTTGGAACAGAAAATAAAACTCCTCTCTCAGGGCTGGTCAGACCCAGGATCGCTCCTATGCTTCTCAGGGGTGTCTGAGACCAGAGAGCTGCAAATTTACACCCTTTCCTAAGTAGGCTGATCTAGGGCACAAACTGATCACTATTCTCTTGGTTTGAGCTTTGTAGGCTCTCACAGGCATTTCTAGTTCTAATAGTCAATGAAATTAAACTTGTTCAGTTCTTACTTTATCCCTTCTGAGCTGTTTATTCCTACAATGATAATTTCATATTCAACTGCCCCTTCTCGACTTCCATGTTACTACTGAGGGCACCATCATCCTCCCAGTCAAACAGGCTCAAAACACAGGTTTCATTCTTACCTCCTCATTCTCTCCAATTTACCTTATCCAATTTGTTGTCAAATCTTGTTGAATCTAACTTTATAATATGTCTTGCATATACCTCTATCCCTCCTCTGACATTGCCTGTTATAGCCTCTTTTTACCTCATATCTGAACTATTTCAATAGCCTGCTGCTTGGTCTCCCCACCTCATCTCTCTTCACTCCAATCTGTCCTTCACCCAGCCAAAGTGAGCTTCCTAAAGTGCAGGTCTCCCTCCTATTCAGTAAATTCTAGTCGGCCCTATTACTTCTAGATCAAATAAAAAATCATCTGGCATTCAAAGCCATTCATAACCTAGTCACTTCCTATATCACCTGTTTTCTTACGAGTTACTTCCCCTTTATTATGAAGTGCAAAATGGGTAATTTAATTACATTAAATTGCAAAGTTTTTGCACAGACAAACTCAATGCAACCAAAATTATGAGGGAAGGAGAAAACTGGGAAAGAATTTTTGCAATTAGTGTCCATGATAAAGGCCTCATCTCTGAAATATGTAGAGAACTGAGTCAAATGAACAAATTGCATTGCGTAGATTTAAAAAATTTCCAATGAACTCTTGAGGCAAAACACATCCCACATCCACCGAAAGAACTATGAAATTGGATCACAGATAGAAACAGATGATTTTCTTTTGTATTATGTTTTGTTTTGTTTTGTTTTCATGGTTTCTCCCATTCATTTTAATTCTTCTATGCAACATGTATTTAATAGGAATGTACGTGTAGAATCTACATAAGATAATACGCCATTTCAGGGAGGGAGTGAGGAGGGAGGGTGTAATTAGGGGGAGGGAGGGGAAAAAATTCTAAGATATAAGGAAGTGATTGTAGAACATTGAAAACAAATAAAATAATTTAATTTAAAAAAAACAAACAAACAGGTTACTTCCCCTTCCCTCCTCTGCCATCCAATGACACTAGCCTTCTTGTGGTTCCTTGCAGAAGACTCTACATCTCCAGACTGGGTAATTTCAATGGCTGGGTTTCATGCCTGGGAAACTCTCCATCCTCATTTCTGCCTCCTTTATTTCCTGGCTTCCTTCAAGTCCCAACTAAAATTCTAGATCCCTTTTAATTAGATCCCTTCCATCTATTAATTATCTCCAGTTGTTGCTGTATATAGCTTATTTGTACATGGTCATTTTCATATTGTCTCCTTGGTCAGACTTTATGCTCCTTGAAAAAACAGACTGTTTTGTGCCTTTCTTTTTGTCCCCAGAGCTTATCTCAGTACCTGGCACATAGCAAACGCTTTAATAAATGCTTATTGACTGAAAGCTATCGCACCTGAGGGCAGGAACTCTCCCAGAGACAGACTTTTCTTCTCCACTTTCCAACTGCAGTCACACCAGTGCTTATAAAAATAAAGTTTGGCCCTTTCCTTGGGAGATGACCCCACACAGCATGTTCTTGTCTGGGAGCAACAGAATAGAATTGCTCTCTCAGGGCTGCCCAGGCTCAGGATCACTCCCATGCCTCTCTGAGTTTGTGTTCAGCTCCCGCTGCAGTCCCCATCACTGTGTCTCTCAGAACACAATAATACACAGCAGAATCTCCTACTTGGACTGAGGTTTTCTCCAGATGGAAGGAAGATTTTTCTGTAATCTTTTTAGTCCAAAATCCATTGTTCTCTTTCTCCTGATGTTTTCCTGATTCCTCATTCACAAGAATCTTCAGAGCTTCACTGGGATACTGGACATACCAGAAAAGCAAATTTAATCCACTGGTCTGATAAGAACAGTTCAATGTGAGTGGTTCTCCCTCAGGGAGGATGATGGGTCCTTCTGTCTGGGTCACTGAATCTCCAAAAGTGCCCCCTGAAAAACAAAGACTTTCATTACACTCACCATATAAATCATTAAACTCAGCAATTGTAATGAGAGTTTAAAGTGCCAACTACAGTGACAAAAATTGAAGGTGGTCATGTCATTGTCCTCACCAAATAGTAAGAGAATCCCTATCACTGAGGTAGGAACAGGGATCATGGTTGATCCAATGGTGGGGAACCAGATCTTGGAGAAACAGCACTTCTTTCAGTGGAACTGGTTCTTCTCTCCCAAGTCTTTTCCTACCAGGATACAGAAGACAGATTCAGAACCAATGTTCCTAATTTTAGACAAATATTCTCCTGCCTTTTTTTTGTTTGTTTTGTTTCTGAGGTTGATTTTATAACCTCTGAATGCAATCCCCAACTTGGGTCCTCACAGTACGACATCAAGTGAAGACAGAGGAAGAGGCAGAATTGGAAAGTAGAAATCGTCATGGCAAATTGACACGTGGTATTTTTCTTTTGAAAAACATTTCCCTTTTCTGGTCAAATACACAAATTGAAGTGAAATATTACAGAGCACCTGCCAATGTTCAGTCTCATTTCCAGTGGAACTGGGGCTGAAGATGAACTCATCACTACTGTTTCTGTTTTCTAAGTCATATATCAGTGTACAGGATAGGTCTGATATTTTGTAAGAATTTGCCCTCTTTCTTTCAAATGGTTTTCATGGTTTTTTCTCAAACTTTCTTTCCATCCTAATGGTTCTGCTTCCTGATATTATTTTAAAACGATATAGCCCTTCTCTAGGGCTGCTAGGTGACTTAGCAGATAAGAATGTCGGGTTTGGAGTCAGAGGACTCGTGTTCCTGAGTTCAAATATGGCCTTAGATGCTTCCTAGCTATGTGACCCTAGGCAAGTCACTTAATCCTGTTTGCCTCAATTTTCTCACCTGCAAAATGAGCTGGAAAAGAAAATGGCAAACCATTCCAGTATATTTGCTACGAAAACCCCAATTTGATTTATCCAGATACATCATTGCTATGCTTCAAGACTGTGATAACAAGGAAATGATTTTACAATTCATCAAAAGGAAAACCATTTAAAAGACAGAAATAAAAATGTTAATTGAATTTTTTGATACATATTTATAGCTACAATAAAAAAACAGGAGAATCTGGAACATGATATATCCAAAATTAATTTATGAATAAATGTATCTCAAAACCAGCTCTTCAACAAACATTCAAGAGAAGCAATAATCACATAACATTTTGCACTTGTTTGATTTATTTGTTTAGGACAAAGCCAATGGTAAGGCAGATTTTGGTATTTAAGAAAAACAAGAAAATAGAGCTTGAGGTTGTTTATAAAGATAAGCCTTAAAAGTAATCAGTATTTTATAATTGTGTTTAACAAGTCACTGTTCAATTAATGATCACGGGAGAATAACAAAACAAAAATACTATTTGTAACCCCTAGCTGTGGTATGTCTGGGGTAGACTTGTCTGATTTTGTTTGCTCTTCAACCTGCCCTCACACTGGCAGGTCTATATTTCCAGAAAAGGTCCATATCTTTCTGATTGCACTCCAGCTTCTTGAAGATCCTACTTGGGAGGAGTATGCATTCTATCTACTGAACATTATAGCTCTTGGGTACCAACCAGTGTGTTCCCATTTACATCATACTGATCACAAAAGAAAAAAGCATCACTTTGCACTCTTTACAAGGTGATTTAAGGCATTTGATTTCTTTATTTAATATATTTGTATTTAATGTATAATTAAAATGCATTAATTTAGTATATTTGAAATTTTTTAAATAATTAAGTGCATTCAAAGTTACATACAGAGTAAATCGAAGGTCATTTCTGAGGAAAGGCGCTATCCAGTAGGGAAACCAGAAAAGGCCTCCTACAGAGGGTAGAATTTGCCCTGGTCTTTATTAAAACACTTAAAGGGTCTTGTACCTCTTTCAGAGACTGAAAGGGCAAAGGAGGGAAGCTGAAGTTTTCTCCCACAGTAAAGCTAAGAGTTAAGAATTCTTAAGTAATATGGGAACTGATAGCAACAAGAAACCTACTGATGTCATAGGTGAGTACGGTGCTAGGCTTAACTGGAGTAAATCAGAAATGGTAAAGACGAAGCAGGGCATATCTGAGATACTGATGGCTTCTCCTTCACAGGTCGTGGCCAGTGTTGGTGTTAAAAATATGCATATTTTCGACTCCATCTTCTGCTGGAGGTATTAGCCATTATGTGGCTCAGACTATCATAACTCTAGAGCTGGGAAGTACTTTAGATTACATCTTATTTTGAAAACATTTACACAGAACTAGAATTTACTCAGCACTTACATCTGCAATGTACTGAGGTTCCAGGCAACTAAGGTGAAAGGAAGTAAAACTCCTACCCTCAAGGTATCTATAATCTAGTAGGGGAGGGGCAGGCATATGACATATAGGGAATGACACAAGTTACAATTGAAATGCCTAAGAGAGGACCCAAAAAGAGTGGTATGAAAAGTTAAAGAAGAGACAGGTCACTTAAGGTTAAGAGCAGAGAAAACAAGGAAGCCATTGTGGTAGTGGTAGTACCTAAGCTGGGCGTTGAAAAAAGAGGAGTATTTCAGCAGGTGGTGATGTGGAGACAGTGTGTTCTAGGCATAAAGAAATTAAATAAATGGAGAGGCAAAGAGGCAAGATTTGAAAGGTAATGAATTATGTGGTTTGCCTAGAACGTAAAGGGTAAGGAGAAGAAAAGTAAATTGAAACTAGATTTTGGAGATTCTTGAGTGTTGGAATCAGAAATTTAGATTTTATCCAATAAATAGTGTGTGTGTGTGTGTGTGAGTGTGTGTATGTGAGATGGATTAGAGGGTATCCCTAAAGGTTTTTGAGGGAAGGAAGTGTATAAAAAGAACTGTGAATTAGGGACGTTATTCTATCAGTTGTGTGAAAGTTACATTTGACAATGGAAGAATAGAGATTGGGAGGCCAATTGGGAACTTATTATAGGTCAGGCAAAAGATAATAAGGGCATAACTGGTAATCTGGTCCAAGATTTCAAAGAGTACTTATAAAGCTTCACATTAAGATGATATTATTATATCATTTTTTGACTTTTATTATTTTTTATTCTGAACACAGTTTAGAACAGATAAAGCAATTCCAACTTTTGGTCAGGTGATACTTCTTTTTAAAGCATTTACAACATGGACCACAAAAGAATTTTTTTTAAAACATTAACCAACAGAGACACTAATAATATTTACATTGCTAACTTCACAAGCTCTTGACCTACTTGTCTCCACAGTATTACTAAGAATTAAAGGACCCTAACTTATTGTTGTTGGTCTAAGGTCCTACGCCTAATAGCTTAATTTTATACAAACTCGCATGTTCCCTTACCCATAATCTATTATTGAATAGATCTGGTATTAAGCTTACAAACCTTTTGACTATAGGAAATTGCCACCAATAGTAAGGACATTATGGGGATAAAATATCTTCCCAACTTCATGTCAGTTGCAGGCAGGATTAGATTATCCAGTTGCATTCAGTCAGCCTTAAAGTCTGCTAGGTGTCAGTGGGGAAACTGAGTCAAGAGAATGCCACCTGAGCCCATGCTGAACAGCTGCTCTCCTACCCTTCCCTTGAGGTCACCTATGCAGTTCATACCAGCATCTCATCAGCTTACTGACATCATGTATCGGAGGATCAGATTGCCTCTCTTTCTACCCATACCTGGAGTTAGACTTAGAAGAACAATCACTTAGTAGTCCCATGGCATCTAAAACTGGCAAGTTCCAATAACCAGGTTTCAAATATGATTATAGTTTCACTATGGCTAAGGAACATCTTTTGAGGCAAGTCTTAAATGGCTTACATGCCTTTCTATGCATGTTCTAGTTCCTGATCAAATAGCAATCGTAAAATAAAATTTACCATTAAAACCTTGACTTTTCCATCACTGCCAAATTTTACCCGAGGTTACCTTCCTCGAGGAAATTTACACTGAAATTCTTCTCTCCAAACCAAAGATGTCATTGATTTACTCTCAGTAATTCAGTCTATTGTCTTAATACTAATTGCTTTCACCTCACTTTGCAACATTTCCAATTTTTCTCCCCATCACTCCCCTCCCCCTGCTTCCTAATACTTTGCATTCTGATTACTTCTGCCACCAATGTACCCTCCCTTCTATCACACCCCACCCTTCCCTTATCCCCATCTTCTCTCTTTTCTTACAGGGCAAGATAAATTTCCATACCCCTAACCCTGTACTTCTTATTTCCATTAGAGGTTTTCTTGGCAGAGACACTGAAATATTTTGCAATTTTTTTCTGCAACTGATTTTACAAACTGAGGCACACAGAGATAAGTGGCTTGCTAAAGGCCACCCAGCTACTAAGTGTCTAAAGTTAGATTTGAACTCAGAAAGATGAGTCTTCCCAGCTCTAGACCCAGCACTCTAGCCACTGTGCCACCTAGGTAAATTGAGGCAGGCAGAGGTTAAATGACTTGCCTAAGGTCATATAGCTGATATGTGACTGAGGCCAAATCTGAACTCAGGTCTCCCTGACTCTAGATCTAGTGCTCCATCCTATGCAATTTTATCTGCCTGCTGATATGGAGGAAGGAAACCTGAAGAGGAATAGGTCCAGTGAAAGATCGTAAATCCCAAGAATCAACCCTATACAGAGATGTGGAGGAGTCTCCTGTGTTTGCATGTGCCCTCTGCAAAACCAAATTATTTGGACCTCACCACAACAGGCAGGAGGCATTTAGCTTCCTGTAATATTTTAGTAAATGTCTTCATCTATTAAATAATCATTGTTAGGTTAGAGAGGGGACTGTGGGAGTGTTTTTCCTAGAATACTGTCAACAGTTTTCTTTTCACACTTCACCACTGTGCCCACCACTGTGCCCACCTAAAGTCTCATCTTTCCCATCTACTTCCGTTCTGGAGCTTAATTATGACTCTTCTCTGAGCTGCTTTAATGGGGGTGTAGCTGAGGAGAAGTGTCTCGTGTTGATCTTGGGGTTTTTGTACAGCTTGTTCCATCAATTAATTCACTGTGGAAAATACTATAGCCACAGAAATACGTCCCTGAGTCTTCCAGCTGTGAGGGTGAGATTTTGAGACTGATGGATTTGGCGTTTTTGTTGAAGTTCACAGAATATCGACCTGTTTTTGCATTCCTGGATCCAGAACCCTGACGAAGGATATAAATAAGTTTCCCATGGGGAGATTGTCTGTACCAGTACAAATCATAATATGTATCACTGGTAGTATACACACAGTCCAAGGTCACAGCTTTCATCTCCTGAACAGAAACTGCTGGTGGACTCTGAATGACTGTTTGGGCTGTGCTCCATCCTAAGAAAGAAAAAGAAGAACAGAGATCATTCCTTGATATGATTCTTGGGAGATGATCACAGATAGACCAAGTTTAGATTCAGGACACTGGAAGTGAATGGAAGAAATTTTAACATTCTCCGTGTTCCTCCAACTGCTTAGCAGTCCAAAGCCAATGACCCACCCAAGCAGTTGCTCATCTCCCCAGTCCCTATACCCTTATGAGGTGGCTTGGTTATCATGCCTTAGTCCTTACCCAGGCAGGTGAAGACTGTGAGAGGCCAAAGCAGGCTGAGGAGCAGCATACTAGCAGTTCTTTCTCTGTGGGAATCTCTCCTGGTCCTCTCTGAAGCTTGGGGTTAAGTCATGTTCCATGTATGTGACAGGTTCTGATGCAGGCTCACTGGAGGTAAGTGATGTCACTGGCCCAGAACAGGATGTGTGATTTCTGTGGGAAACAGAGTGGCAATTGTTCCTGTCCCCGTACTGCAAGGTTTTTCTAATGCTCCTTTTGATCTTTGCTGCTTTCTCATCCCATTCTGGGAAAAACAAATTAAAACTTGCATTACCCTACAGAGGCCAGGCTAGTGTACAAATGATCTTCGGGGAAGAAAGAGACTCAGTCTCTGACCAGGGAGAAGGGAGACAATGATGTGCCTGTGTCTATGCTGCCCTCTCTCATCCAATTAGCTATAAATTTCTTCTGAATTTTCATTTACCTAACCCTGGTTCATGTCATTCAAAAAATGAGGGTTGTTTTTTTTTTTTCCAGACCCTAGCCTGTCTGTTGTAAGCTGGTCTTGTTGCTTTGCAAACTTTGGGCCATTGGGGAACCACTCTTAGACATTAAAGCTTCTACTCCTTGAGAAATTAAATGTTCCTCCTGGTGAGGAAGACAATGGAAGAAGACATTGTGAAATCTCATCCTCAGAGTGATGACGGATTTTTTCGTTGTTTCTTTCTATTGAGTCTTTTCCATCATCATCTTCTTTCATTATCAAAGGAAAGTGCCTAGCCTTTGGCACAAGATGAGGTTCTCACCGAAGAGAACAGAGAGATGAATCATACAAGTCATTCCCCAATTGATAAATGGTCAAAGGATATGAACAGGCAATTTTCGGAAGAAGAAATTAAAGATATCTATAATCATATGAAAAAATGCTCTAAATCACTGTTGATTAGAGAGATGCAAATCAAAGCAACTCTGAAGTACCACATCACACCTATTAAGATTGGCAAACATGACAGAACAAGAAAATGATAAATGCTGGAGAGGATGTGGGAGAGTTGGAATACTAATTCATTGTTGGTGGAGCTGCAAGCACATTCAACCGTTCTGGAGAGCAATTTGGAACTATGCCCAAAGAGCTACAAAAATGTGCATACCCTTTGACCCAGCAATATCGCTACTAGGACTGTATCCCCAAGAGATCATAAAAATGGGAAAGGTTCCCACATGTACAAAAATATTTATAGCAGCACTCTTTGTAGTTGCCAAAACTGGAAGTCAAGGGGATGTCCATCAATTGGGGAATGGCTGATTAAATTATGGTATATGAATGTAATGGAGTACTATTGTGCCATAAGAAATGATGAACAAGAAGACTTCAGAGAGGCCTGGAAGGACTTATATGACCTGATGCTGAGTGAAAGGAGCAGAACCAGGAGAACTTTTTGCACAGCAACGACCACAGTGTGCGAGAGTTTTTTCTGGTAGACTTGGAATTTTGTAATAACGCAAGAACTTCTTAAAAAAAATAAATAAAATCCCAATGGTGGTTCTCTAAGGCAAAATGCCTTCCACACTCAGAGAAAGAAATGTGAAAGTCATTCGCAGAATGTAGCAGATCATGTTTGTGTATGTGTATGTTTTTGTGTGTCATGTTTTGATTTGTTATATGATTTCTTCCATTTATTTTAGTCCGACTATGTAGCATGACTATAGTGAAAATGTACTCAATAGGAAAGTAAATGTAGAACCTATACAGAACTGTATGCAGTCGTGGGGAGGGAGGGGGGTAGTGGGGGATAGGTGTGGGGGGATAAAATCTCAATTGTATGGCAGTGATTGTTAAACATTAAAAAATAATTAAAAAAAAACAGAGAGATGGCCTGGCACTTGCCCTTTGTGAGTGACTATGCCAGTCAGAATACCTATTACTGAATCTGGAAATCCTCTAAATGTATGAGACATTTTCATTCAAAGAATACCTAGGGAAGTCCCCAAGAGCATCTCCTGGTAACACTGAATGGACTTCCCTTTGAGGAGGCTTCTCTCAGTCCAGTTATACTTATTATCCTTATTTCCTAGATGACTTGGGCTGATCTCTCCATCTCTCTAGGCAAAGTAGCCACAGGGCCTTGGCAACTCTTCACATCTATTGATTAGCACTATTTTTTAAACCAACGCTTATCCACTGGCACCAAACTAAAACATATTTAGCAGTAGATTCTGTTTTCTTTGACTGTCTTCAGTTTTCACCCAAGAATTGTATTTTCCTCTCAGATGTGTATAGTGGAAGTGTCAGCCAAGGTATTCAAAAAACATATGGTTTGTGATTTAATTGAAATGAAGATTTCTTGCCCTTTCAACAAGGATGAATTTGCTTGCTTTGGCTGGGCATGTTGAAGAGACTGAAAGAGTTACTTTTTCTTTTTTCTTTTCAACAGCCCATAGATGTATAACTAGTCTTCCACTCAAGGTCTGCAATCAGAAGGTGAGGCAGATGAACAAGGAAATGTTAAAATAATTCATCTGGGTCTCCATATTTAGAAATTTGAGATAAATTAGATATGGTGAGTGTATGTGTGTGTTATCTAGGTATCGAATCTCAAGTTCAATTTAATTCAAGAGACATTTTAAAACCACTCCCCTTGTTGGGTGGTGGGGTCAGACGCGATGTTTAGGTAAGATGTCTTTTCCCAGTTCTAATAGAGTTTAAAGGCAAGTAATTGGATAAGGCTCATCCACAAAATGCTATAAGACCGACTAGGGGTCTTGTGGAAGGTTTCATGGAATAGATGTCATTTTTATCTAAATTTATACAACAGGTAGGAATTTATTAGGTGAAACAGGATGGGGAGGAGGAGCACAAGGAAATAAATGACTAGAGGTACCAAGTCAGGGAAATGAGTGCCAGGGGTTGGAAATAGTTCAGGTTGCCTGGAGTGTAGAAGAAATGGAGGATATTACTTTGAGGCAAAGTTTAAAACATGATGTGTTGCCAACTTACGTTAGTCCTCTAGCACCATAAAAAGGACTTAGGATTTTACTTCATAGGCAAAAGGAAATGACTGAGTGCTTTTAACTAGGGGTGACAATATCAGATCTAGGTTTAATTAAAGTAGTATTGACAACAGTGTGAAAGATAGATTGGAGGGAGGACTAAGTGGAGGTTCAAGGCTCTTGAAAGCTATTTCACTAATCCAAAAAGCATGTAACTGGAGATATTCTAGGGCTGTGCCAGGAGGAGCAGAAGGAGACATGTTGAGGAATTAGAATTGGTAGAACAATCGTAGGCTAGGGGCATCTAGATGATATAGTGGATAGAGTGCCAGCCTTGGAGTCAGGAGGACCTGAATTCATTCATTGATTACTTTGTATTTATTCATTCACCTATACTCTCTGTCTGTGTGTGTGTGTGTGTGTCTCTCTCTCTCTGTGTCTCTCTCTGTGTCTGTCTCTGTCTCTGTCTCTCTCTCTGTTTCTCTCTCTCTCTCTCTCTCTCTCTCTCTCTCTCTCTCTCTCTCTCTCTCTCTCTCTGTTACACACACACACACACACACACACACACACACACACACACACACACACATCTATCATCTGTCTGAGACTGGATCTCCCTACCTTGCTCAGGCTGGATGGACAGAGACGACTCATGGTCAAATACTGATTGGCATGGAAGGTTTATTTTTCTGACGTGGGCCTCTTTTCCCTTTCTTAGACAGCCTGGTGGACCTCTATGCTGAAGGGCTCATCCTTGGATTAGATACTTGAATGATTTTAGCCCTACTATAATTCAAGACTCTGAAACTCAAATGTCCAGCCTCAGCCTCAACAAAAACAGGGACTACAGAAGTGGGTCACTCCCTTCTGACTCATTTTTAATTTATTAAGGTATGTTTTGATTGTTTTAGATAATTTCAATGATGTGTTGGAGGACATGGCATGGTGGATATATGTTTGTGTTTGATAGTCACAAGATACTTCACTGTAGGAAGAAAAGTTTTGGTTTTCCTTTTGTGTATCTCCCTAGGTACGGCTAATGCGTCTGAAATTTGCAATGGTGAAGGAACACCCAGACTAATGGAATAACAGATATTGGTTTTAAAATGCACATACGATCAAAGTAGGGTAGTAAAGTAAATAGAGAGTTAGCCTCAGAAGCAGTAAGGCACAGACTTATGTTCCTTCTCTAGAAATGTAGACTTTAAGGTTTCGGTTGGGGGACAGTGTGAAAAAAAATGCTTAAAAGCAATGGAGATGTATTCCTTTGAGCTATAAAAATTATTCTCAGAGACACATCCTAATACAGGTCAAGCTTGAGATACAGTGCACTGGAAACGTGGAAAAACTTCATCTTGAAGGGCAAAGTTCAACTGTGAAGAACTGTAAGGATTGTAAGAGTTTAAGGTGATGGATTTGATCTGATGGGAAAAAGTGGAACTATTGAACGATGGAGGCAATCAATTGGACCTGGGAGAAGATGAAAGCTGTATTTCTATTAACTTAGATATATTATGTCTTTTTCTATCAACATATGCTTTGAGACTTGTCTACTTTATAGAATCTTTGACACTGAAGTTTCAATATCATCGGAATGGAAAAAGTTAGAAGAGAGTCGAAAGGTTCCTAAAGTGTATCTGGCTTCTTTCAGTCAAGAGAGATACCTTGACACAAAATCATGAATTGATGTTGGATTTCTGGTGAATTTTTCACAGGAATAAAGAATCATCTTGAAATGTGGAGATTCTTTTGTTTCTCTTTTGTGGAGAAAGCCCCTTAGAAAATGTTTCCTTATCATTACAGAGGGTCCCATGAAAGGAGAAATTTATCTACAGGTCCAGGTAGTTTGTGTTCAGAGTGCTGTTGTCAGGGAACATAGCATAGTAGTAGGTGGTCAGATGTCTGGGAAGGCAAGACATGACAAGTAAGAAACTGGGTCGCTTTTTTTTTTTTTTTATCCAACTGGGCAGTTGCATGTTCCAAACTTTTCATTTCCCTGTTCTTAACTAAGGTGAACAAGAGAACAGGACTTTTCTTGGATCAGTTTAAGCTATATACAAAGCAGGGCAAATCATCTTAAAGGCTTTTCTCCCCCTGGATGCTTGGGGACTTTGCTGCAGTTGGTAGGTGTTTAGACTTGTTCAGAAAGAGAGTAGGAGAAAGAGATGTGTACATTCTCATAAATGCAATGGTTTATTTTTGTCTCTGTCATGCTATTGAAGCTCCCTCTAAGCATCATAAATGCTTTTACAGCTTACATACACGTGTGATCTTGATTGGAGCATTTCTAAGGATAGAAAGGAAATATTTGCCTCCTGACAGTTAGCTTTCAAACCAGTAGAACTCTCTGGGAGGAAATGATGTCTGTTTGACTCTAGGTGGAATTTGTTATTGTTTCTCAGAAGTGTCTGATTCTTAGTGACCCCATTTACGGTTTTCTTGTCAGAGATCCAGGAGTGGTTTGCCCTTTCTTTCTTCAACTCCTTTTCCAGATGATGAAGGGAGGCAAGTAGGATTGAGGGACTCGCCTATGGTCACACAGCTAGTGTGTGTCTGAGGCTAGATTTGAAGTAATGAAGTCTTCCTGATTCTAAATCCAATGATCTGTTCACTACACTAATTTCCTGGGCAGAATTTTCATAAAGACAAATTTAGGGTTAATAACATTTCTAACAACTTAGAACTTCCAAAGGGAAATGGGATGCCTCAAGAACTTAAGAGATGGTAAATTCCCACTCATTGCAGTTTGACAAGCAAATGGTGGATAACCATTTATTGAATGCATTGTACAATTTAGTCCTCTATAGTCTTTGCAACTCTAAAATTCTATGCTCTGCAACTTTTGCCTGACTTGGTAACTTGGTTTTCTTCACTTTCCTTATCTGCAAGGATTTCATGGGCTGTTTCAGGTGTAATAATCAATAAGTCTCAGTTTCCTGTGATTTTACTTGGCTACCGGTGAATCAAATCCCACCCTCATTGATTATTATTTCAAATTAAAATGCAATAGCTTATGAAGGATAATGAACATATTTCTCATGATTGATTCCTAAATATGAACACCCAGTGCCAGAGTAAGAGACTAAACAGGAACTGTCTCAGAGACTTGGATATTCCATAGACTTACACTTCTTTGTTTTCTAGTTTCTATGACACCAATGGCTGTCCACCCATAGGGTTTATCTGTTTCCCAAAGCTGTGTGCCCACAGTAGAGTTGGTTTACAAAGACAGTAAAATTCCACTCCCGAGGCTGGCCAGACTCAAGGTCACTCCTGTGCCTCTCTCGGTTTGTGTTCAGCTCCTCCTGCAGTCCACATCACCGTGTCATTCAGAGCACAACAGTGCACGGCAGAATCTCCTATTTTGACCGAAGTTTTCTCCAGGCAGAATGAAGATTTTTCCTTAATCTTTCTGGCCCAAAATCCATTCTTGTCTTTCTCCTGGTCTTTTCCTTATGTGTCTCTCAGTAGGAGCTTGAGAGCATCATCAGGATATTGGATATACCAGAAAAGGTAAGGTATTTGATTGGTCTGATAAGAGCAATTCAATATGAGTGGTGCTCCCTCAGGAAGAATGATGTATCCTTCTGTCTGGGTCACTGAATCTCCATAAGTGCCTCCTGAAAAATAAATCCATTGGTTACACTCTATATACAAGCCATTTGTTTGATTGAGAGAGAAAAGTTAGAGATCCTACTAAAGTGAAAAATATGGACATTGAGCTCATCGGGGACATTGTCCTCACCAAAGGGTAAAAGAATCCCAATTAGTGAAGAAGGAGCAGAGATCATGGGTGGTCCAGTCATGGGGAAGAAGATGTCAGTGCTTCCTTCTCTAGATCCAGTTCTCTTCCAAGACTTCTTCTACCAGGATACGGAAAGTAAATACTACTCTTGATGTTCTTAATTTTCAACAGTGTTCTTTTTGATTATAAGGTTGTCTTTTTAATCTATGGCATCAGGCACCCCCAATTTCGGTTTTTTTAGAAAAGAAGGGAAAAACGGAAGTGGCATCATAGTAAAACCACAGTTGTTAGTTTTTGTGTTGTGGAATATCGCTCTCTTGTGGTTGAGTCTAGGAATGGCTGTGAAATATTCCTCCTAACGCCTGTCGTCGCCCTCAACTATCAAGCCTCATTTCCAATTAGGCAGCGTGGTTACTGGGGTGAAGACAAAAGCATTACTATTGACCCACTTTTCGAAGTGCCATATCAGGCCTGAGGTCTGCTTTGTAGCAAGAGTATGTTGCTTAGTCTTTTTCTTGAAAGAAAATTCTCCAATTATCCTTCCCTCATAGTGGTTTTGTGATTACCTCCACTTATATTTCATTATCTCTCTTTTCCTCCCATTTGGTGTCATTTTCTGCCTGTTTTGTGTCTTTTGAGCTTGAGCTCTAGAACACTTTTTCTTCCTTAAACATCTTTTTTTTTTTTCATACACTCACTCTGATATCCATGTAGAGGAGTTGTAGGGCACACTATTCATATCCATTTGGATTCTCTAGCACCGTGACTATATGATACTGTCTTGATGTTATATACAATAGCTGACATATGGAATAAGGAGTGTGCGAATTGAAGAAAGAGGAGGAGGAAGCACCCTAAGAGTGTAGGACAGAGGCACTGGAGAATATATGCTGAAGAGATCAAGGGAAGGCCAGCAGAAAGGACATAATCAGGAAGAGTGGGAAGGGAAGAAAATGTATAGGGATTGGTACTGGTTTACTCACTTTTCTGTCTCACTTATCCATTATCTTTTTTTTTCATCGCTTTTCATGAGTTCTCCTCTCCTGCTCTTTGCTATCTTAATAATTAGTGCAAGAAAGACACTTAGATATTAAGCAATGCTAACCCTTCCTTTTATAAATAAGGAATTTGTGTCCCAGAAATGTGAGGTGACTTGCCTAAGATCATGCGGGTAAAAAATAACAGTCTCAGGATTTGGACAGGGAGTATCTGATTTCAAACAAGAGCTCTTTCTAGTACATCACATTATTTCCACTTTCTGTCATATGCATCTGGCCTCATTTCCTCAAAAATGTTTTGATCAGAATTTTTAAAATTTAATTAATTTTTTTGTTGTCAGTTTTCAACAATTACTTCAATAAATCTTAAATTTTCTCCCCCTCTCTTTCCTCTCCCTCCCCAAGACGGCATGAAATCTTATATGGGTTCTACACATACATTCTTATTAAGCACAGATTTGCTTTAGTCATGTTGCATAGAAGAATTAAAATGAATGGGAGAAGCCATGAGAAAAACCAAACCAAAGCAAAACATAACAAAAGAGAAAATAGTCTCCTTCATTCTGTGTTCTGATTCCATAGATTTTTTTCTCTGGATGCGGATGGCATGCTGCCTCAAGAGTCCTTTCAGAATGTGTTAGGTCCTTGCATTACTGTGAAGGGCTTATTCTATCAGAAACAGTCCTCATGCCCTGTGGTTGTTGTTGTGTATAATATTTTCCTGGCTCTGTTCATTTCACTCAGCATCAGTTCATAGAAGTCTTTTCAGGTTTTTCTGAAGTCTGCCTGCTCATCATTTCTCATAGTGCAATAGCATACTCCTTTACATTCTTATACTAAAATCTGTTCAGCCATTCCCCAATTGTTGGACATTCTCTCAGTTTCCAGTTATTGGCCACCAGAAAAAGAGCTGCTGTAAATATTTTTGTACATGTGGGACCTTTTCCCATTTTTGTGATCTCTTTGGGATACAGGCCTAGAAGTGATATTGCTATGTCAAAGGGGATGTACATTTTTGTAGCTCTTTGGGCATAGTTCCAAATCGCCCTCCGGTAGGGTTGGATCACTTCACAGCTCCACCAACACTGTATAAGCATTGCAATTCTCCCACATCTTCTCCAATATTTATTGTCTTCCTGTTTTGTCTTATCAACCAGTCTAGATCAGGATTCTTAAATCTTTCAAAGTTGGCTTTTTCTTTTACAACATTGCTTGTATTAATTATTATTTATTATTATTAATTACAACATCTGCTTGTATTAATTATTTTTCTGTCTCTATTCAGTTGATATTGCATCAGTTTGTACTAAGATTTCCTGAAGTTTTTCTCCATTTCTTACAGAACACTATTTCATTATGTCAGTATATCATGGTTTGTTCAGTCACTCCCCAAATGTCTAAGAGGCATTCCAAGCTACCCTCTTAGAAGGGAGTTTTATTTTCTTTTATTTCTCCTTTCTTATAATTTTCTTTTTAGAATCTGAAAGTCTTTTTTGCTTGCAACTATTCTCTCTCCAGTATGATGTTCTCTTTAACAACCTCCATGCTCATGCTTGTTTGCCTCTCTGTTCGCTTTGATGTATTTCTACACTGATTGTGGGTGTTCAACCGTCTTTTATTTGTTTCCAAAGATAGTTCATGTGACACACATTCCCCCACATTTTCTCCCATGTTCATATCCTCTCATTCTTACACGCCCAATTATGAGAAACAGCAGGTCCCATTCTCTTCTTCCTGTTTTCTATACTAGTGTAATCATCTTTCTTTCTCTTCTTTTTTCCCCTTCTTAAAGTCCTTGTAACAAAACCAGTCCACCCCAAGTCTTCTTTCTCATTTAGCTCCCTCAATGCCTTTTGAAGGTGTTAAGGTTTCGAAGACACACATTTCATCTTCCCTATTAGAATATCACACTGTCATACAATTCATTCCAAGTTCTCAAATAAATTTACCTTTCTAGTTTTCTCTGGACTCTTGTCTTCATATTTCAGTTCTTTATTCAATCTTGGTATTTTCATCAGAAATCTTTGAAAATCTGTTCTTCCAGTAAAGAGCTGCTTTTTAATCCTGAGGAATTATGCTCTGCTTTTCAGAATAAGTTTGTTTGTTTTAAGCCTATAGCTTTTGCCTTTAAAAATACTGTATTCCAAGATTATCTTTCATTTAAAGAAGATCTTGAATGATCTTGACATAATTCCTTAGACTTGAATTGTTTTCTTCCCTAGATGTTTGCAAGATATGTATTTCTATGAGGGATATTTGGCATCTGGCTGGAATGTTCTGTGACTTTTACTTTTGGCAGTTCCATCCAAAAGATGACTGGTGGATTTCTCAATTTTTATTTTTCTCTTTGGATCTAATAGATCTGAGAAAATTTTATTTATGATTTCTTGAAACATAACAAGTGACTTTTTACCATATTTTGCAGGTACTCCAATGATCCTTAAAATAACTCTCCTTGATCTACTCCCCAGGACAATTGTAAAAATATTTTTATATATGTTTTGAAATACCTTCTGTATGAGCATTCATATAATCCTTATGGATAATCCATCCCACCTTATACTTTCTGCTAGCAGTTGTGACATATCTGATTGTTCCTGTTATTTCTGAATCTCTAGATTGGCAACAATTTTGATGTTGATTGGTGGGTGTCTTGTTGCAGTCGTTACTCATCTCTCCAGATTTACTTCCTGTAGGTGTTTGTGCTAGGACCACACTGTTACCCCTGCTGTGTGTCTGGGTGGGTTGTCCTGCCTCATTTGGTCTTGCCTTGTGTGCTTCAGGTTTCTGAGTTGACTGCAGTCCCTTGGAGTTAGGCCCCCTGAATCTCTGAGGTTCAAAGTCCTAGATCTTCAAGACTCTCTCTGGCATCTGAGGACACAGGCCTGGGCTGCCCTGGGCTGATCACTGAAGCATCTCACTCATTTCTACCTTTTGCTGTCCCTCTCAGACACTCAATCGTCTTCACTGCAAGGCTTTCTGGCCACCATGGAGCTTTCCTGAGGGAGTATTCCACTTTTGCTGTCTTCAGACACAGAGCCTTGTAGACTACACATATCCCTGACCATTTCTTGTCACACTGAAAGACTATCCCTATGTTGGCTCCCATGTTGTTTGCTGGCTCTCTTTCCATTGTCCACAGGCTTCTTGCTGACCTCTCATGAAGTTCTGAGATAGATGAAGTCACTTACAGTAGTTTTTCATTAGATTTTTAAATCATTTTGTGGTCCAGCATGAGCTTCAAGGTGTTTTTGTAGCAGACATGTGGGAGTCACATGATATACCTCCAGTTTGGACAGCCATCTTGACTGATGAGTCCTTCTGACCATCTCTTCAATGTTGGGAAACACCTCATCTTGTCGTCTGCAGCCAGTGCCTACATGCTATTGAGGGGTGGAAGAAGTCTGAGTCTCTGAGCAGGCAGGTGGGAGGCAGGGGTGGGGCAGGGATGTGCTGCCTCTTCTTTTCCAAATGTCAGTTAATTTCCCTCAGTTAAGGGAGTTCCTTAACGGATCCTTTTTCATGTCATAAAGGTGTCACAGCTTCTGTCAGGTTGTTGGCAAAGCATTTGTCATTATGATCACGGGCTCAAAGATGGAGGACTCGGATTCTTGAGCCTGAGACAGATTTCTCCTTTGGAAATAGATAACGAAAGACAGAAATTAAACAAGATCCTCATTTTCAGAGCAGGGACAGATTCTGTCACTGTCTCTCAGCTGCCTCTCCCTTTACAGTCATCATCAGTCATCAGACTTTTATACATGACTAAGTGGTCATAGCCCAGAACAGATAGAAGGCACAGCATCTTCCCTCAAGGAGCCGACATCAGCACAGGACTCTGTGACTGAATCAGGAAATCTCTCAGGCTTGTAAGTCAACTTCACCCAAAGAATCTTGAGGGACATCCTCCAAAGCAACGTTTTCTGATCCATAAAACTCCAGGATTGATTTCTGCTTGAAGAGACTCCTCCCAGCCCAGAATTATACCTGACTTTGTTTGACTTCCTTAAATTGTAAACATTTATCCCTTCCCCCAGAGACTTGATTTAACAATGCTGAGTGGATGAACTCTTTCTGCATTTTCTCTGGCTTTCTTTGAAGAGTTTTGATTTTCCTCTCAAACATATGCTAGAAATGTAGTCAGAACAATGTGGTCAGGACAGGGTAGGGATTTATTCAGGATGGAAACTTCCTTCCATTTTGACAAGATAGTTGACTTCAGCTGTACAGTTGGTATTGTAAAGGCTAGTTTCTCATCCTCAACAATATGTATATGAATCCCTCAACTATAGGTTTCGAATCTGGAGAAAAATAAGATAAATTAATATGTAGTGCTAGTTTTTCATTTGGACATGAATATGATAATGGTTAAGTGGTTTGGCTCAGCTCCGTATGTGATTTGCCTCAACTATAGGTTTGGAATCTAGAGAAAATGTGATAAATTAATATGCAGTCTAGTTATTCATTTGGATTTTTAATCTTTTGGGTACAGAAAGTGTATATGCATATGTTTTTTAAGAAAGTTGATGAGATATGATATGTTCACATATTATAATAATGGAGTGTTCAGGGAAGGTTTATTTAAAGAAATGCCACCTGAACTTGCCTTTGAGGGACACATGCAAATGCAGTAGAGCAAGCCAGATTGGTTGGAGTCAAGAATTTTAGTTACAGGGAATACTGTGATCAAAAGTTTGGAATCAAGAAAGTAAGGGTCAAGCTTGGGGAATGGTAAGAAATCCAATGTGACTTGAAGACTTATGCAGAAAAGAATAGTAGGAAATGAGGCTGACAAGGAGTGGGGGAGAACCTTGAACTCCATACAAAAGAATTCAAATTTTACATAAAAGACCAAGGAGAGTCTAGAGCTGAAAAGCCTTCAGTGGAGATATAGAAGGGGACAGAAGACAAGGTGCCAATACAGAGCAAAGATCAGTGACGTCGATTGAAATCACTGGGAGTCAGGGCAGCTACTAGCAAGCAATGTAACCCAGAGAGATGGGTAACAAGAAAGGAGCATAGATGAAGGGAAACAAGCCCCCACAGTCTGAAACTGGGCCCAATCCAAGGGAACTACTACAAATCCTAGAGATACTGTTAGTATTTGGGCAGCATGCACACTGAGCACATCATTCCTTTCCCTTGATTCAGATGGAAGTAATACCTGTTTCCATTAATCCATAAATAAAACTTCATTCTGCCTTGTGAAAATGTGTTCTTTTAAGATAAGATGGTGTTCACTCTTGGAGGAAGTTAGACAGTGAAGTCCCCAGATTACCTGACTGAAAGCATTCTAACAGAGAATTGAGAAGTCCTTTAAACATACCTAGGAATTTGTGTTCAGAGACAGGATTTGATATATGTCATTGAACTGAGTCATGTAGATATAATAGATAGAATATTGGACTTGGAGTCAGGAAGATCTAAGTTCAAATCCCAATCCAGACACTTATTAGCTGTGCAAACCACTTAACCATTGTCAGACTCAGTTTCCTCATCTGTAAAGTGGAGATATTGTCCAAAGGAAATGTTCTGGAGCTGATAAGAAATAATTTCTGTTGAGTGCATTGCAACACCCCTCAAAATGCTATATAAATGGTAAGTATAATTATAAACTTTCAGTTGGATTTCTGGGAAAGTTTTCATAGTAATTAAGGACCATCTTGAAATCTGTCCTCAGAAATAGTAACTCTATTTTTTGGTCTTCTATGTAATTAAAGTTCTGTAGAAAATACTTCCTGCCAATTATAGGGGCTCCAGGACAGGTGATGTAGCTGGAGCTTCAGGTAAAGGGTTTGTGTACAGATGGTAGATTCTCGAGTCACATAATGCCTCCCCAGCACAGAAGTAGGCACCCAAGTCTCTGAGGGGAAGATATGACTCCACCATCTACAGGAAATTTCTCTTCAGATAGTGGCAGGAACCAATCTTTCTTTCGGCTCCAACATGTTTCTGTTTTCTGCTCTGGGTCATCTCCTCGATGACAAACAGGGGCTTGTCCTGCTTTCTCTCATCTATCCAGTCAATGAAGTTTTCAGTCACCACTCCACTACCGTTAACTAAGATGGACAAGACAATGAGAATTTTCCTAGGTTCCAAAGCTTATTTAGCTGTAGATCATTGTCAAAGATTGTTCCTCTTGAAGAGTCATGAAATTATGACTCTGATAAACTTTTTAGATGCATAATCTTTTTCAGAAAGTGAGAACTATCCTCAGAAAGAGGATAACTCTTGTTAAGATGCACATTCCTATAAATGAATTGGCTTACTGTTCCATCCCTGCCATGCTTCTGAAGTTCCCTCTGAGGATGTGGCCCTGACCTGAGCATTTCTAAGAATAAAGAGAAAACTTTCTCCTTCCCCTGAGAGAGTTACCAAATCTTTGAAGACTCTCTATGGAGAAATCATTAAAAAGGACAAAGGTTAACAGTATCCACAGTGTAACTCATGGGGCTTACAAGAGGTTCTTCATCTCTCTTGACTGATCAGCAAGGGTTGCTGAAACCATAAAGGCCTGAGTGAGGTGCAGTGACACTCTAGGTAGGGAGTAGCACCTGTTATAAGAGAATCAACAAGACATCCGCCAAGCCAGAGAGCAAAGCTGTTTCCCCTATATATGCAACCTACTGACCTAGGTGAAGGAGTTTCTTGCAAACCTTGCCTTCTTTTAGCCAAACATTAAAATGGTGAATAAATGGTCATTTCATTTTACATTTTCTTCAATTACATTTTGTCTATTACTTCTCTCAAATGATTTCTAAATGTTATCTAAGTTGCTGATAATAATCTGTTATTTTTGATGAATTCAAGTCATCTGACCTAGCTGATCTATATCCTTGGGTACTGAAGAAATTGGCAGATATGTTTGCTACAGTCATTATCAATAATATGTTTAGGTCGTGTACTAGTAGTAGTGGTAGTAGTAGCAGCAGCAGCAATAGTAGTAGCAACAGTTAGCATTCAAAATTTTGCATAGTGTCTTGTCAATTACTGTCTAATTATATCTTGTTGAGAATTGTCTCGAGGAATGGGGCTTCTTAAGAGAGGTGGCCCATCAGAGAGGTTTGAGAGTTCTATGTTAACTATAGGATGCAATGAAATATTATATATATGCATATGTACATATGTATATATACACACATACATACATACACGTGAATGTAAAGAAACATATTAGAATGTTAAGGAAGACTGCTCTCAGTGCTAGTGAGAAATAGCCAATCAGGGATAATTTAGGATAATAGAGAGATGTGCCTCCAAAATAAGGGAAAGAAGTAGAGAAAGAAGGAGATCAGATAATGGAGGAGGGCTAGTGCTATCACTTTTATTTTTAAAAGGAAAAGAAAACAGTTTGGAAACAAAAAGAACCTTTACTTCTATCTTTAGGGAAATTCTAAAATGTGTTTTGGAGAAATATTTAGCATTAGAAGTAATGATTACAAGAAGTCTAGATAGCTTCATCTAGAACTGCCTTGCCAGACTAACCTTATTTCCTTTTTAAAAAGAACTACTAAATTGGCAGATTAGGGAAATGCTGCAGATGTAGTTTACCTAGATTTTATTAAATCATTCAACAAAATATCTTTCACTGTTCTTGTGGGAAACAAAGAGAGAGTTAAACAAGATAGGAATTCTAGAGAAGGATTTAGTAATAGTTGAAAGGCCATATTCTAAGAGTAGGCATTAATAGCTCAATGTCAACTTGTCAAAGGGTCTACAGTGGAATACTTCATGAATGTGAATTTGGCCACTTGCAGTTAAATGTGCATTTTTTTTTTTACATTTTTTGCCATTGAACTGGATAAAGATGTAGACTTCATAAAAAACAAAGATTTGAGAAACTAGGCGTAGACCAATACCTTGCAACATTTACCAAGATAAGGTCAAAATGGATACATGACCCAGATATAAAGAGAGATTTTCCAAGAAAATTAGAACACAGAAAAAATTACTTATCAAACTTATGGATAGGCAAACAATTTATAAATAAATGAGAGAGAGCAAAGTTAGGTGTAAAATGGATCATTTTGATTAAATTAAGGAATGTTTGTACACATAAAATAAATGTAGCCAAGATCAGCAGGCAAGCAGAAAATCAGGGGGAAATTTTATAGATAGCTTACCAGATAAAGGTCTCATGTAAAATATATAAATAACTTTGTCAAATCTATAAGAATACAAGTCATTTTCCCGTTGATAAATGGTCAAAGGACATGAACAAGCAATTTTCTAAAGAAGAAATCAAAACACTGTTTAGTTATATGAAAAAATGCTCTAAATCATTCCTGATTAGAGAAATACAAATTAATACAACCTTGAGATAGCATTTTACACCTATCAGACTGGCTAAAATGATGGAAGGGGAAAGTGACAAATGGTGGAGGGGGTATGGAAAAACTGGTACACTAATTCATTGAATTATGAACTGATCCAATCATTTTGGAGAGCAATGTGGAATCATGCCCAAAGAGTTACTTAGTTACCTAAACCTTTTGATCCAGCCATACCACTAACTGGTCTTTCCTAAGATAGTTAGGGAAAAAGGAAAAGAACATATATGTTCTAAAACATTTATAGGAGCTCTCTTTGTGGTGGCAAGGAACTGGAAATTGCAGGGATATCCATCAATTGAGGAAGGCCTGATCAAGTTACGT
Source organism: Notamacropus eugenii (assembly GCF_028372415.1). Classification (NCBI taxonomy): domain Eukaryota; kingdom Metazoa; phylum Chordata; class Mammalia; order Diprotodontia; family Macropodidae; genus Notamacropus; species Notamacropus eugenii. The sequence continues at coordinate 11,461,444 of NC_092878.1, forward strand.
TATATGGTTGTGACGGAATATTACTGTGCTACAAGCAATGATGACCTCAATGATTTTAGGAAAACATGGAAAGACGTGAAAGAATGAAGCGTGAAATGAACAGATGAAGAAAATATTGTATACAGTGACATTAATATTGTTTTACGGATGAGTTGAAGTAAATAAGTCATTCTGGCTAGTATAAATACCCAAATTAACTACAAAGGACATATAGAGAAAGATGCTACCTGCATCCAGAGAAGGAACTGATAAATAGAAGTATGTATGGAATAACTTTAAACACACATTATACATACATATGTGTACATATAAATATATATAATGGTAGCCCATCCCTAGGGAGGGAAGGGGAGCAAAGAAAACAAAGAAATTTCCATGATAATTTTGTTGTATATTTGAAAGGAGTAGCAAATTAAACATGGCAGATTTACAGTTTTATATGTAATCATCTTTTTTATTGTACTATGTTATGGAAATGTTTGTTTTATTCCATAAATTGAAAATAAAACAGAAAGATAGGTGTGTGTGCATGTAGGTCATAATTACCAGATTTAGTGATAGCAGAAATCTGACACCCAACAACCTGGATTGTAATTATGACAGCAGAGCTCAGAAAATTATGACCCAAAGGCCAATTCCAGCCCACCTGGCTTTTTTTATAAGGTGAACCAGGAATGGTTTTTACATTTCAAAATAACATTTTTTAAATGTTAAAAACGGTTCTTGGCTTCTGGGCTACACAAAAACAGGTGGTAAGCAGAATTAGCCCTAAGGTTATAGTTTCCCACTGCCTAGACTAGGACATTGTACTGAAACTGATGAAGTGAAATTCAATATAGTTTTATACTCAGGTTCAAAAAATTAACTTCATTTCTGTGTGCCATACTAAGGAGATTAGTAAACTGAAGTAAATTCAGAAGAAGTCGATCAAGGCTGTGAAGAGCCTTGAGTTTATGGTATATGACGATAATTGTAGGAACTGAGTAATTTTAGCTTGGAGAGAAGAATCAACAGGGACTTGATATCTGATTTCAAAAATTTGTTGTAGAGAGACTAGATCTTTTTGTTTGTTTGTTGACCTAAGATGGAAGAATGAAGAGGATCAGAGATTGTTTCCAGTGTAGGATCCATGAAAGCAAAAAGTTTCTAATAATTAGAACTGTTCAAAAGTGGAATGAGATGCTCAGAAAAGTTGTGAGTGCCCTGTCATTGAGTTCCTCAAGTAAAGGCTGGGAGACCATGCATTAATGATATGTGTTATAATAAGGATTTCTGTGGGGTGTGGGTTGGAGGAGATAGATACTTTAGACCTTTGCTAAACTCTAAAATTCTGTGATTCTGTGTTTTCTACCTCACTCACTTCTCCTCTCCCTACCTTCTTTCCAAATGCATTTTATGTACTGTCCTCCCCCATTACAATTTATGATAATGGAGAGCAGGGACTGTCATTGTTTTTGCTTATATCTATGCCCATAGTGCCTGGCACAGTGCCTGGCACTTAGTAATTGACTGCATATTGCCTCTTCTAATAGACTACAAGTTTAAGTTCCTTCCGGTTATTGCTCTATTTATAATCAATCATTTCTTCCTATGACAATTACAACTTCAAATTTCAAATGCTTCCTTTTATGAAAGAAAAGCAGCAAACTTCTCATAAGTAATTCCTAAATAAGTATATCCAGGATGAGAGAAAGAGGAGTGCCCATGCCTAAGTACAGGGACGGAGGCTTATAATATTCCATAGACATCTAGTTTCAATGAAACCAGACTTTGTAGGACAGCAGAGTCTAACCCTTCATTCAAGACATGAACCCAACTCTGGTATTTTTGGAACAGAAAATAAAACTCCCCTCTCAGGGCTGGTCAGACTCAGGATCACTCCTATGCTTCTTGGGGTTTATGTTCAGCTCCCTCCATCACTGTGTCACTCAGAACACAATAGTACACAGCAGAATCTTCCATTTGGACTGAGGTCTTCTCCAGGTAGAAGGAAGACTTTTCCTTAATCTTTGTGGTCCAAAATCCATTGTTTTCTTTCTCCTGGTCTTTTCTTGATGTCTCTCACAGGAAGAGCTTCAATACTTTATTGGGATGCTGAATATACCAGAAGAGATAAGGTGTTCTATTGGTCTGATAAGACCAGTTCAGTGTGAGTGATGCTCCCTCAGGGAGAGTGATGTGTCCTTCTGTCTGGGTCACTGAATCTCCATAAGTGCCCAGTGAAAAACAATGAAAATTATTTACTGTAATTAGAGGTTAAAGGTCTTACTACATTGGTAGTATATGTTGAGAGTGTCTAATGTCAGTGTCCTTACCAAATAGCAACAGAAATCCATTCACCAAGGTGGGACTAGAGATCATTGCTGGTCCAGTGGTTGGGAAGCAAATGTCAGAAACTCTTTCCCTCCTTGATCCTCCTCTTCCAGGTCCTTTTCCACCACAATACAGAAGGTGGATGTTACTATTAATGTTACGAATTTTAGGAAAATATCCTTCTTTTTGGTTCTGAGATTGAATGTGTAGACTCTGACCTGAGTCTCCCTCTCAGTCATCAAAGTTTGGAGAAAACTAAAGAAGAAGGAAAAGGCAGAATTAAGACAGAGACTTCATCACACTAAATTGACACGTGACTTTTCTAAGTTGAGAAAGACCTCCCTCTTGTGATTCAGGGCAGAAATGAGATGGAAATACTTCTTTGAACATCTAACAAGGTCCTCAACTACCTGGCCTTAAGTCCAAGCAAAGACATCCCCCTGTCTAGGTTGTCTATGAGCTATTTCAGGTCTTAGAAAGTCTGAGATCTTGCAAGAATGTGTACTTTCGTTTCCCTCATGAATGACAACTATTCTTTTTACTCAATTTATCTATCTTTTCCCTTCTAAGTGGCTTGCCGATTGCCTTTTTGGACATTTTGTTTTCCTACTATTTCCCTCCTCCTCAAAATTTGCTGTCACTTTCTGTCCCCTTTTATCCTTTCCTGGAATGCCAGGTCACTGTTTTGTCCTTGAGCTTATTTCTACTTTATGCTTTCACACACTCTGATATCCATGAAGGAGTCAAAGGCAGAACTATACAAGGCCATATTGATCTTTAGCACAATGACTGCGAAGTCTTGTCCTGCTGACCCACACAGCGGCTGAGAAGTGGAATGTAAATTGTGAAAAAATAACAAAATGGAGAAATCAAGAAGTGAATGCATAGAACAGCGAAGATTTCAAAATGAAGAGGGCAAATGAAGGTCAGTAGAAGGTCACAATAAGTACGGATAGGATAGGGTCTCAGTAGCAATTCTCCATTTTATTTTGTTCTAAAATTTCCTTCATTATTTGAACTGTTCCATTCTATTTCATCTTATGACCTTAGGCTATGGAGCTGGAAGGAATATCAGAGATCATCTCATTTAAAGATAGAGAAACTGGGATCCAAAATATGACTTGATTGACATAAAGTGACGAAGGTAAAAATACAAGAGTTGGGTATTGGATCTAAAGTTTCTGACAACAAAGTACTCTTTCCACTATACCACACTGCCTCTATCTTAGACAATTTTCCATCATATAAATTTTAACTTATCTACATTTTAGACTTTCATTCACTGATGCAAATACACAAACACATGAACACACACTCACACTTTCTTATTTCCATGCCTAGTTCATGTTTATTTTATCATTCTTTTCTATAGAGTTTTCAATTCATTCATAATATCATTTTTAAACTAATTTTATTTCTTTTGAAAATTCTAATTGGTCATGTTGCCAAGTTATGGCTTTTTTGGGGGGCTTTGCTTATTAATGTCTGGGAGATAGTCTCTTCTTGGTTTGTGTTATGGGCCTCTGTGATTCCATATTTTTTCATTGATGGTAATTTTTATTTATTTAATTATTCTTCGAACCTTAGTTCCTGAATGGGGTTTTTGTCTTTGGGTTCTAGTACTAGTACTATAAGCAAGTACTTAAATTAACCAGGTAATATAAGTTCTGACTTATATTACCTGGGGTACTACCACTATTTTCTCCAAGTATTAAGTGGTGTGTTCTTCAGAGATCTCAGGGGTGGCTCAGACCAGAGAGCTGCAAATTTACACCCTTTCCTAAGCAGGCTGATCTAGGGCACAAATTGATCTCTACTCTCCTGGTTTGAGCTTTGTAGGTACTCACAGCCATTTCTAGTTCTAATAGTCAATGAATTTAAGCTTGTTGTATTCTTACTTTATCCCTTCTGAGCTACTTGTTCCTACAGTTATAATTTCATATTCAACTGCCCCTTCTGAACTTCCATGTTGCTATTGAGGGCACCATCATCCTCCCAGTCAAACACACTCAAAACACAGGTTTCATTCTTAACTCCTCATTCTCTCCAATTTGTCTTGTCCAATTTGTTGTCAAATCCTGTTGAATCTAACTTTATAATATGTCTTGCATATACCTCTATGTCTCCTCTGACATTGCCTGTTATAGGCCATTTTTAACTCATGTCTGGATTATCTCAGTAGCCTCCTGGTTGGTCTCCCTACCTCTCTCCTTCACCCAGTCAAAGTGAGTTTCCTAAAATGCAGGTCTCCCTCCTATTCAATAAATTCTAGTCGGACCTGTCACCTCTAGCATCAAATATAAAATCATCTGGCATTCAAAGCCATTCATAACCTAGTCCCCTCCCACATCACCAGTATTCTTACAGGTTACTTCCCCTTCATTATGAAATGCAAAATGGGTAATTCTGGTTACATTAAATTGAAAAATTTTTGCACCGACAAACTCAACGCAACCAAGATTAGGACAGAAGCAGAAAACTGGGAAAGAATTTTTACAACTAGTGTCTGTGATAAAGGCCTCATCTGTAAAATATGTAGAGAACTGAGTCAAATGGACAAATTGCAATGTGCGGACTTAAAAAATTTCCAATGAACTCTTGAGGCAAAACGCCTCCCTCATCCAGAGAAAGAACTATAGAATTGGATCACAGATGGAAACAGACCATTTTCTTTTGTATTATGTTTTGTTTTGTTTTATGGTTTCTCCCATTCTTTTTAATTCTTCTACTCAACATGTATTTAATAGGAATGTACATGTAGAATCTACATAAAAGAGTACACCCTCTCAGGAAGGGAGTGAAGAGGGAGAGTGTAATTAGGGGGAGGGAGGGGAAAAATTCTAAGATATATGGAAGTGATTGTAGAACACTGAAAACAAATTAAAAATTTTAATTTAAAAAAAAAAAAGAAACAAACAGGTTACTTCCCCTTCCCTCCTCTGCCATCCAATGACACTGGCCTTCTTGAAGTTCCTTGCATAAGACTCTACATCTGCAGACTGGGTAATTCAATGACTGGGTTTCATGCCTGGGAAACTCTCCATCCTCATTTCTGCCTCCTTTATTTCCTGGCTTTCTTCAAGTCCCAACTAAAATTCTAGATCCCTTTTAATTAGATCCCTTCCATCTATTAATTATCTCCATTTTTTCCTGTTTATAGCTTATTTGTGCATGATCCTTTTCATGTTGTTTCCTTGGTCAGACTTTCTGCTCCTTGAAAAAATCGACTGTCTTGTGCCTTTCTTTTTATCCCCAGAGCTTATCTCAGTACCTGGCACATAGCAAATGCCTTAACAAATGTTTATTGACTGAAAGAGCTATCGCACCTGAGGGCAGGAACTTTCCCAGAGACAGACTTTTCTTCTCCACTTTCCAACTACAATCACACCAGTGCTTATAAAAATAAGGCTTAGCCCTTTCCTTGGGAGATGACCCCACACATCATGTTCTTGTCTGGGAGGAACAGAATAGAATTCCCCTCTCAGGGCTGCCCAGACTCTTTCACTCCCATGCCTCTCTGAGTTTGTGTTCAGCTTCCCCTGCAGCCCCATCACTGTGTCTCTCAGAACACAATAATACACAGAAGAATCTCCTACTTGAAATGAGGTTTTCTCCAGATGGAAGGAAGATGTTTCTCTAATCTTTTTAGTCCAAAATCCATTGTTCTCTTTCTCCTGATGTTTTCCTGATTCCTCATGCACAAGAATCTTCAGAGCTTCACCGGGATACTGGACGTACCAGAAGAGAAAATTTAATCCACTGGTCTGATAAGAACAGTTCAGTGTGAGTGGTTCTCCCTCAGGGAGGATGATGGGTCCTTCTGTCTGGGTCACTGAATCTCCAAAAGTGCCCCCTGAAAAACAAAGACTTTCATTACACTCACTATATAAATCATTAAACTCAGCAATTGAAATCACAGTTTAAAGTGCCAACTAAACTAACAAAAATTGAAGGTCGTCATGTCATTGTCCTCACCAAATAGTAAGAGAATCCCTATCACTGAGGTAGGAACAGGGATCATGGCTGATCCAATGGTGGGGAAGCAGATCTTGGACAAACAGCACTTCCTTCAGTGGAACTGGTTCTTCTCTCCCAAGTCTTTTTCTACCAGGATACGGAAGACAGATTCAGAACCAATGTTCCTAATTTTAGACAAATATTCTCCTGCCTTTTTTTTGTTTGTTTTGTTTCTGAGGTTGATTTTATAACCTCTGAATGCAATCCCCAACTTGGGTCCTCACAGCCTGACATCAAGTGAAGACAGAGGAAGAGGCAGAATTGGAAAGTAGAAATCGTCATGGCAAATTGACACGTGGTATTTTTTTTTTGGAAAACATTTCCCTCTTCTGGTCAAATACACAAATTATCACTACTGTTTCTCTTTTCTAAGTAATGTATCAGTGTACAGGATAGGTCTGATATCTTGTAAGAATTTGCCCTCTTTCTTTCAAATGGTTTTCATGGATTTTCTCAAAGTTTCTTTCCATCCTAATGGTTCTGGTTCCTGACACTTTTTAAAAAACGTTATAGCCCTTCTCTAGGGCTGCTAGGTGACTCAGTAGATAAGAGTGTCAGGTTTGGAGTCAGAGGACTCATCTTCCTGAGTTCAAATATGGCCTTAGATGCTTCCTAGCTATGTAACCCTAGGCAAGTCACTTAATCCTGTTTTCCTCAATTTTCTCACCTTCAGAATGAGCTGGAAAAGAAAATGGCAAACCATTCCAGTATATTTGCTACGAAAACCCCAATTTCATTTGTCCAGATACATCATGGCTATGCTTCAAGACTGTGATAACAAGGAAATGATTTTACAATTCATCAAAAGGAAAACCGTTTAAAAGACATAAATAAAGATGTTAATTGAATTTTTTGATACATTTTTATAGCTGCAGTAAAAAACAGGAGAATCTGGAACATGATATATCCAAAATTAATTTACAAATAAATGTATCTCAAAACCAGCTCTTCAACAAACGTTCAAGACAAGCAATAATCACATAACATTTTGCACTTGTTTGATTCATTTGTTTAGGACAAAGCCAATGGTAAGGCAGATTTTGGTATTTAAGAAAAACAAGAAATAGAGCTTGAGGTTGTTTATAAAGATAAGCCTTAAAAGTCATCAGTATTTTATAATTGTGTTTAACAAGTCACTGCTCAATTAATGATCACGGGAGAATAACAAAACAAAAATACTATTTGTACCCCCTGGCTGTGGTATATCTGGGGTAGACTTGTCTGTTTTTGTTTGCTCTTCAACCTGCCCTCACACTGGCAGGTCTATATTTCCAGAAAAACTCCATCCCTTTCTGATTGCACTCCAACTTCCTGAAGATCCTAATTGTGAGGAGTATGCATTCCATCTACTGAACACTATCGCTCTTGGGTACCAACAATTGTGTTCCCATTTACATCATGCTGATCACGTAAGAAAAAGGCATCATTTTGCACTCTTTACAAGGTGATTTAAGGCATTTGATTTATGTCGTAGTTCTTTTTATGCCTATTTTGCCAATCTTCTCATAGTTTATTGGAAAACTATATTTTTATTCATGTATAGATTTTTTGGCTATTTTTATTTAACCAAAGTTCTTTTTCTTTCTCTTTCAGCCACATTACCTATAGAAGACACAATGCCTTATAGCTTTAATAAGTTGATTTTTTTTCTTCATGGAAAAGATAACTTTCAGTCTCTTTTAGCTACCAAACTTCTCAGATCTTAAAGAGGCTACTCTTTATGTATCGTTTTAATAAATAAATTAAAAATATGAATTTTATGAATATAAAAATAATATGAGCAATATGGTCAGAGGGGGGGAAATGAAGGAAAAATAGTGGAGGTATAAATTGATTTGGGATATTGAAGAGAAAGAATGGCAGAAGAAGAGAACATGGAAAAGAGGGTGGAGTGGGAAGAAGAGGAATGGTCCCAGAGGAACTCTCCACTCATATCAAAAAGGCGCGGATTTTTGTTGTTGTTAAAAATCTTTTATAGTTAATAATGATTTTTTTTATTGTTTTGAGTATAGTTAGCTTTTTAGACCCATAATTTCACTGATATATAGGGTTCTTTGGAGAGGAAACTGTCTCTGCCGGTCGGAGGTTGTCATGTTTAGAATGTAGAATAATGCAAAGTTGCCAGTGGCATTAAGCACTTGGCCAGGGTTATAGTATCAGAGGGAGGACTTGAACCCAAATCTATCTTGACTATGAGGCTGGTTCAGTCTCCACTATGTCATGTTGCCTCTCAGGTCTCAAAAGGGACTTCAAATTGAGGCTAAAAAATGTCAGAAGTAGGTAAGCAATAGGGAGCCACTGAGAAGTTTTGAGCAAAGGAGTAAAGATAGTCTGATCTCGTCATCTAGCAGAAGTATAACATCAGAAAACTGAGGTGTAGGGCTACTGGCTCAAAGTCATAGGATGATCTTTGGAAGTTTGGAAAGGATCTTCCTCTGTTCTGGTAAGCCCCTCAGTAGTATTCCATGCTGAACCTGAAGTAAAGTTGTCAGGACAAAAGGACCTTCCCAGGCATTTCAGTGGGAGGTTTTCACATTTTTTTTCCTATTGCACTAAGAATCTTAAGCAAGTACCTGTTCCCCTCCGAAGCCCCTTCGGCAGACATGTCCCCACGCCACTACTCTGATCCAGTGACACTGGCCTTCTTTCTGCTTCTGGAACAAGACCTTCCAACTCCTGATATCACGCATTTTCATTTACTTTCTCCCATGCCTAGGATGTTCTCCCTTTTCATCTGAGATTCCAGGCTTTCCTGATGTCCTTTCATGCCTAGCCAGGATCTTGTCTTCTTCCAGAAGTCTTTCTCAATTTCCCCTTATTTCTAGTTCCTTCTCTCTGTTGATTCAATTATCCTGTACATAGCTTGATTGTCTTCTCCATTAGACCAGGAACTTCTCAAGAGTAGACTATCTTTGACCTTACATTATATTCCCAATAATTAGCATGGTGTCTGGTATATAGTAAGTGTTTTATGCATAGACTGTGCAAAGCCCCGGGAAAACAAAAAATAAAATAAAACCAGTCCATACACTCAAGGAGCTCATGTTTTTATTTCTTTATTTAATATATTTATATTTAATGTATACTTAATATGCATTGATTTCGTATATTTTAAATTTTTTAAATAATTAGGTGCATTCAAAGTTACATACAGAGTAAATCGAAGGTCATTTCTGAGGAAAGGCGCTATCAAGTAGGGGAACCAGAAAAGCCCTCCTACAGAAGGTAGAATTTTCTCTGATCTTTATTAAAACACTTAAAGGGTCTTGTACCTCTTTCAGAGACTGAAAGGGCAAAGGAGGGAAGCTGAAGCTTTCTCCCATAGTAAAACTAAGAGTTAAGAATTCTTAAGTAAATATGGGAGCTGATATCAGCAAGAAACCTACTGATGCCATAGGTGAGTACGGTGCTAGGGTTAAATGGAGTAAATCAGAAATGGTAAAGATGAAGTAGGGCATATCTGAGACATCGATGGTTTCTCCTTCACAGATCCTGGCCGGTGTTGGTGTTAAATATATGCATGTTTTCGGCTCTATCTTCTGCTGGAGGTATTAGCCATTATGTGGCTCAGGCTATCATAACTCTAGAGCTGGGAAGTACTTTAGATTACATCTTATTTTGAAAACATTTACACAGAACTAGAGTTTATTCAGCCCTTACATCTACAATGTACTGAGGTTAGAGGCAACTAAGATGAAAGGAAGTAAAATTCGTACCCTCAAGGTACCTATAACCTAATAGGGGAGTGGCAGGCATATGACATATAGTGAATCACACAAATCAAAATTGAAATGCCTGAGAGAGGACCGAAAAAGAGTGGTATGAGAAGTTAAAGAAGAGACAGGTCACTTAAGGCTAAGAGCAGAGAAAACAAGGAAGCCATTGTGGTAGTGGTGGTACCTAAGCTGGGTCTTGAAGAAAGAGGAGTATTTCAGCAGGTGGTGATGTGGAGACAGTGTGTTCTAGGCATGAAGAACTTAATTAAATGGAGAGACAAAAGACAAGAATTGAAGGGTAATGAATTGTGTGGTTTGGCTAGAACGTAAAGGGTAAGGAGAAGGAAAGTAAGTTGAAACCAGATTTTGGAGAGTCTTGAGTGTTGGAATCAGAAATTTATATTTTATCCAACAAATAGTGTGTATGCGTGTGAGATGAATTAGTGGGTGTCACTAAAGGGTTTTGAGGGATGGAAGTGTATAAAAAGAACTGTTAATTAGGGAAGTTATTCTTTCAATTGTGTAAAAGTTAGATTTGACAATGGAAGACTAGAGATAAGGAGGCCAGTTGGGAAGTTATTATAACTCAGGAAAAAGATAATAAGGACATAACTGGTAATCTGGTCCAAGATTTCAAGGAGTATATAAAGCTTCACATTAAGGTGATAGTACTATATCATTTTTTTTACTTTTATTATTATTTATTTTTAACACAGTTTATATCAGATAAAGCAATTCAAACTTTTGGACAGGTGATGCTTCTTTTTAAAGCATTTACAATATGAACCACAAAAGAATTTTTTTTTAAACCTTAACCAACTGAGACATAAATAATATTTATGTTGCTATCTTCACAAGCTCTTGACCTAATTGTCTCCACAGTATTACTGAGAATTAAAGGACCCTAACTTAACGTTGTTGGTCTAAAGTCCTATGCCTAATAGCTGAATTTTAGACAACCTCGGATGTTCCCTTATCCATAATCTATAATTGAATAGATCTGGTATTAAGCTTGCAAACTTTTTACTATAGGAAATTGCCACCAGTAGTAAGGACATCGTAGGGATACAATATCTCCCCAACTTCATGACAACCCCAGGCAGGATTAGATTATCCACTTGCATTCAGTCAGTCTTAAAGTCTGCCAGATATCAGTGGAGAAATTGAGTCAAGAGAATCCCACCTCAGCCCATGCTGAACAGCCGCTCTCCTACCCTTCCCTTGAGGTCACCTATGCAGTTCATACCAGCATCTCATCAGCTTACTGGCATCATGGATTGGAGGCCCAGATCGTCTCTCTTGCTTCCCATAGCTGGAGTTAGACTTAGAAGAACAGTCACTTAGTAGTCCCATAGCATCTAAAAATGGCAAGTTCCAATAACCAGGTTTGAAATATGATTATAGTTTCACTTTGGCTAAGGAACACTTTGTGAGGCATGTCTTAAGTGGCTTACATGCCTTTGTATACATGTTCTAGTTCCTGATCAAATGGCAATCATAAAATCAAATTTACCATTAAAATCTTGACTTTTCAATCAATGCTAAATTTTACCCAAGGTTACCTTCCTCTAGGAAATTTAGACTGAAATTCTTTTCTCCAAACTAAAGATGTCATTGAATTATTCTCAGTAATTAATCCAGTTGATTGTTTTAATACTAATTGCTTTTACCTCACTTTGTAACATTTCCAATTTTTCTCCCCATCACTCCCCTCCCCCTGCTTCCTAATACCTTGCATTCTGAATACTTCTGCCCTCAATGTACCTTCCCCTCCCTCACACCCCACCCATCTCCTATCCCCATCTTTTCTCTTTTCTTGCAGGGCAAGATAAATTTCCATACCCCTAACGCTGTAGTTCTTATTTCCATTTGGGTAATCCTTGGCAGAGACACTGGAATATTTTGCCATTTTTTTCCTCCACCTCATTTTAATAACTGAAGCAAACAGAATCAAGCGGCTTGCTAAAACCCACGCAGCTGCTGTGTCTAAAGTCAGAATTGAACTCAGAAAGAAGAGTCTTCCCAGCTCTAGACCCAGAACTCTAGCCACTGTGCCACCTAGCTAAATTGAGGCAGGCAGAGGTTACATGACTTGCCCAAGGTCATACAGCTGATATGTGTCTGAGGCGAAATCTGAACTCACGTCTCCCTGACTCTAGATCTTCTGTTCCATCCTATGCAACATTTAGTTGTCTTCTGATATAAAGGAAGGAAACCTGAAGAGGAATAGGTCCAGTGACAGACCCTAAATCTCAAGAATCAACCCTATACAGAGATCTGGAGGAGTCTGCTGTGTTTGCATGTGCCCTCTGCAAAGCCAAATTATTTGGACCTCACCGCCACAGGCAGGAGGCATTTAGCTTCATTTAGTATTTCAGTAAATGTCTTCATCTACAAAATAACCATCGTTAGGTTAGAGAGGGGACTGTGGGAGCGTCTTTCCTAGAATGCTGTCAACAGTTTTCTGTTCACACTTCACCATTGTGCCCACCACTGTGCCCACCTAAAGTCTCATCTTTCCCATCTACTTCCGTTCTGGAGCTTAGTTATGACTCTTCTCTGAGCTGTTTTAATGGGGGTGCAGCTGAGGAGAAGTGTCTCATGTTGATCTTGGGGTTTTTGTACAGCTTTTTCCATCAATTAATACACTGTGGAAAAGCTTGTAGCCACAAAAATATGTCCCTGAGTCTTCCAGCCATGAGGGTGAGATTTTGAGACTGATGGATTTGGCTTCTTTGTTGAAGTTCACAGAATATCGACCTGTTTTTGCATTCCTGGATTCAGAATCCTGACTAAGGATATAAATAAGTTTCGCACTGGGAGATTGTCTGTACCAGTACAAATCATAATATGTAGCACTGGTAGTATACACACAGTCCAAGGTCACAGCTTCCATCTCCTGAACAGAAACTGCTGGTGGACTCTGAGTGACTGTTTGGGCTGTGCTCCATCCTAAGTAAGAAAAAGAAGAACAGGGATCATTCCTTGATATGATTCATGGGAGATGATCACAGATAGACCAAGTTTAGTTTTAGAACACTGGAAATGATCAGAAGGAATCGTAACGTTCTCCCTGTTCCTCCAACTGCTTACCAGTCCAAAGTCAATGACCCACCCAAGCAGTTGCTCATCTCGCCAGTCCCTATACCCTTATGAAGTGGCCTGGTTATCATGTTTTAGCCCTTACCCACGGAGATGAAGACTGTGAGAGGCCAAAGCAGGCTGAGGAGCAGCATACTAGCAGTTCTTCCTCTGTGGGAATCTCTCCTGGTCCTCTCTGAAGCTTAGGCTTAAGTCATGTTCCATGTATGTGAAAGGTTCTGATGCAGGCTCACTGGAGATAAGTGATGTCGCTGGCCCAGAACAGGATGTGTGGTTTCTGTGGGAAACAGATTGGCAACTGTTCCTGTCCCATTACTGCAAGGTTTTTCTAATGCTCCCTTTGTTCTTTGCTGCTTTCTCATCCCATTCTGGGAAAAAAAAAATTAAAACTTACATTACCCTACAGAGGCCAGACTGGTGTACAAATGATCTCTGGGGTAGAAAGAGACTCAGTGTCTGACCAGGGAGAAGGGAGACAATGATGTGCCTGTGTCTATGCTGCCCGCTCTCATCAAACTGGCTATAAATTTCTTCTGAATTTTCATTTACCTAACCCTGGTTCATGTCATTCTACAAATGAGTGTTGTTGTTTTTTTTCCAGACTCTTGCCTGTCTGTTGTAAGCTGGTCTTATTGTTTGGGAAACTTTGGGCCACTGGGGAAATACTCATAGACATTGAAGCTTCTATTCCTTGAGAAATTAAATGTTCCTCCTTGTGAGGAAGACAATGGAGGAAGACATTGTGGAATCTCATCCCCAGAGTGATGGCTGATTTTCTCATTGCTTCTCTCTTTTGAGTCTTCTCCATCATCATCTTCTTTTATCATCAAAAGAAAGTGCCTAGCCTTTGGCACAAGATGAGGTTGTCACTGAACAGAACAGAGAGATGGCCTGGCACTTGCCTTTTGTGAGTGACTACACCAGTCAGAGTACCTGTTACTGAATCAGGAAATCCCCTAAACTTATAAGGCATTTTCATTCAAAGAATACCTAGGGAAGTCCCCAAGAGCTCCTGACAGGGAGCTTCCAAACCAGTAGAACTCTCTGTGAGGAAATAATGAAAAAAGTAGAACTTGGAGGTTAATAGCATCCATGGGCTGACTAATGGGCTCCCAGGAGGTTCTTAATGCCTTCTGCCTTCAGCAAGAATCTCTGAAACTAGTAAGACCTGAATGAGGTACAGCATTACTCTGGATATACAGCATTTGTGGAAGCTGATTCGAAAAGAAATTTGCCAAGCCAGAGACTAAATCTGAACAAGGAACCTACTGACATAGGTAAAAGAATTTGTTGTAAGCATTGCCCTCTTTTGGCCAAAGATTAAAATGCCAAATAAATGACCCCTAGTTATCAGATTTTTTTTTAATTAAATAATCACTGTAACCTCTAATTATCTCCAACTTATATCTAAGTTGTTGATGGTAGGGAAAAAATCTAGTCAGCCTTGATGGATGTCAGTCTTCTGGTCTTAATGACTAAATCCTCAGGCGCTTCAGGAACTGGAAGATGTGTTTGCTAAATCACTGTGAGCAGTATTTGATAGACCATGAAAAAAGGGAGAGAATTTGTTGCAATTTTCTCTTTTTTAAAAAATATATTTTATTTTCCCAATTACATGTAAAAATTCAGTTTTGAATTCCAAATTCTCTTCTTCCCTCTCTAGTTCCCCTCTCCCCTCTACTTGGGAAGGTGAGTAATTTAATATAAGTTATGTATGTACAGTTATGCACAACATATTTCCACATTAGTCATGTTGTGAAAGAAAACTCAGACCAAAAAAAACCCCAAGGAAAATAATTTTTATAAAAATATGTTTCAATCTGCTTTCAGGCTCCATCAGTTCCTTTTTTTGGAGATGGACAATGTTTTTCATCATAAATACTTTGAAATTTTCTTAGATTGTCATTTTGATGAAAATAGTTGTCATTCACCATTGATTATAGCATAATACTGCAGTTACTATGTACAATGTTCTTCTGTTCTGCTCACTTTACTTTGCATCAGTTCATGTAAGTCTTTCCAGGTTTTTCGGAAAGCATCCTGTTTCTCATTTCTTATAGCACAAAGATATTCCGTTATAATCATATACTACAATTTGTTTGACTGTTCCTTAATTTGTAATAATTACCTCAATATCTAATTTTTTGTCACCACAAAAAAGAGACATTATAAATATGTTTTTGGTAAATTTAGGTTCTTTCCCCTTTTCTTTGATAGCTTTGGGATACAGCTCTGGAAGTGATATTGCTGGGTCAAAGGCTATGCATAGTTTTATAGCCCTTTGGGCATGGCTCCAAATTGCTCTCCAGAATGGTTGGACTGGTTCACAATTCCACCAACAGTGTATTAACAGTTTAATATTTGTCATTTTCCCTTTGTATCATTTTAGCTAATCTGATAGTGTGAGATGATATCTCAAAGTTGCTTTAATTTGTATTACTCTAATCAATGATGATTTACAGCTTTTTTTCATATGACCATATATAGCTTTAATTTCTTCTTCTGAAAACTACCTGTTTATATTCTTTGAGCATTCATCAGTTTTGGGATGGCTAATGTGCTAATAAACTTGACTCAGTTCTCTACGTATTTGAGACAGGAGGCCTTAAGCAGAGAAATTTGCTGCAATCCTGGCCCCCCACCCCAAGTTTTCTGATTTGCTTCAAATCTTGGATGCATTGGTTTTGTTTGTACAAAAACTATCTAATGCAATCAGAATCATCTATTTTACATCCCGTAATGCTCTCTATCTCTCGTTTGATCATAAAGTCTTCCCTCATTTATAGATCTGATGGCTAAGATACTCCATGCTCCCCTAAATTGCTTATGATACCATTCTTTATGTTGAAATGATGTACCCATTTTGATCTTATCTTGGTATATGAGCTGAGATGCAGGTCTTTCCCCAGCTTCTGCCCAACTGCTGTCTAGTTTGCACAGCAGTTTTTGTCAGATAGTCAAAAGCTTGGACCTTTGCATTTATCAAACACTAGATCTGTTGTGTATTGTGCACCTAATCTATTCCACTTATCCACCACTATTTCTTAGTCAGTGCTAGATTATTGTTCATTTTCAGAGAAAGAGAACAGAGTCTGAAAATGCGTTTTGACAGGGAGCTTGACTCAGATTCCTGGAGAAATTCTATAATCAGTCTTAACAGTGAAGGTCAGTGAATATTTAGCAACAAAAGTAGTGATTCTAAAAGCAAGTATGACATCACCAAATATGGATCATGGTAAGATAACCTTATTTCATTATTTGATAGGGTACCGAAACTAGTAGTTAGGGTTGTTAAGCTGGGGTGTTCAACCCTCTTTTATTTCCAAAAATAGTTCATGTGACACACATTCCCCAACATTTTGTCCCATATTTATATCCTCTCATTCTTACACACCCAATTATGAGAAATAGCAGGTCCCATTCTCTTCTTCCTGCTTTCTCTCCTAGTGCAATCATCTTTCTTTCTCTTCTTTTTCCCCTTCTGAAAGTCCTTGTAACAAAGCCAATCAACCCCCCAAGTCTTCTTTCTTATTTAGCTCCCTCAATGCCTTTGAAGGGTTTAAACTTTTGCAGAGACACATTTCATCTTCCCTATTAGAATTCCACACTGGCATGCAACTCATTCCAAGTTCTCAAATAAATTTACCTTTCTGGTTTTCTCTGGACTCTTGTATTCATATTTCAGTTCTTTATTCAGTCTTGGTATTTTCATCAAAAATCTTTAAAATCTGTTCTTCCAGTAAATGTCTATTTTTTTAATCCTGTAGAATTATGCTCTGCTTTTCAGGATAAGTTTTTTTTTTTGTTTCAAGCCTATAGCTTTTGCCTTTAAAAATATTGTATTCCAAGATCATCTTTCATTTAAAGAAAATCTTGAATGATTCTGACATAATTTCTTGGAACTTGAATTGTTATTTTCCCTAGATATTTGCAAATGCGTACTTTTATGTGGAAAATTTTAAATCTGGCTGGAATGTTCTGTGACTTTTACTTTTGGGAGTTCCTTCCAAGAGATGACTCATGAATTTTTCAATTTTTATTTTTCTCTTTGGTTCTAGTAGATCTGAGAAAATTTTATTTATGATTTCTTGAAACATAACAAGTGATTTTTTTACCATGTTTTTCAGGTACTCCAATGATCCTTAAAATAACTCTCTTTGATCTACTCCCCAGGTCAATTGTAAAAATATTTTTATATATGTTTTGAAATACCTTTTGTATGAGCATTCATATAATCCTTATGGAAAATCCGTCCCCCCTTATAGTTTCTGCTAGCAGTTATGACATATGTGATTGTTCCTTCTATTTCGGAATCTCTAGATTGGCAATTATTTTTGATGCTGGTTGGTGGGTGTGTTGTTGCAGTTGTTACTTATCTCTCCAGATTTACTTCCTGTAGGTCTTTGTGTTAGAACCACACTCTTACCCCTTCTGTGTGTTTGGGTGGGTTGTCCTGCCTCACTTGGTCTTGCCTTGTGTGCTTCAGGTTTCTGCGTTGACTGCAGCCTCTTGGAGTTAGGCCCCCTGGATCTTTGAGGTTCAAAGTGCTACATCTTGAATACTCTCTCTGATCTGAGAACACAGTCCTGGGCTGTCCTGGTCTGATCTCTGAAGCATCTCACTCAGTTCTACCTTTTGCTGTCCCTCCCAGACACTTCAAAAGTCTTCACTGCAAGGCTTTTGGGCCGCTGTGGAGCTTTCCTGAGGGAGTATTCCACTTTTGCTGTCTTCAGACACAGAGCCTTGTAGACTACACATATCCCTGACCATTTCTTGTCACATTGAAAAACTATCCTATGCTGGCTTCCATTTTGGCTTCTGGCTCTCTTTTCTATTGTCCACAGGCTTCTTGCTGACCTCCCCAGATTGCCTGACTGAAAGCATTCTAACAGAGAACTGATAAGTAATTCAAACATTCCTAGGACCTTTGTGTTCAGAGAGAGGATTTGATATATGTCATTGAATTGAGGCATGTAGATGGTACAGTAGATAGAGTGCTGGACTTGGAGTCAGGAAAATCTAAGTTCAAATCCCATTCTAGACACCTATTAGCTATGCAAACCATTTAACCATTATCAGACTCAGTTTCCTCATCTGTAAAGTGCAGATATTGTCCAAAAGAATTGTCCTGGAGCTCATATAAAATAACGTATGTTGAGTGCATTACAACACCCCTCAAAATACTATATAAATGATAAGTATAATTATAAACTTTCAGTTGGATTTCTGAGAAAGCTTTCATAGTAATGAAGAACTATCTTGAAATCTGTCCTCAGAAATAGAATTTTTTTTTTTAGTTTTCTGTGTAATTAAAGTTCTGTAGAAAATACTTCCTGCCAATTATAGGGGCTCCAGGACAGGTGATGTAGCTGGAGCTTCAGGTACAAGGTTTCTGTACAGATAGCCGATTCTCGAGTCACGTAATGCCTCCCCAGCACAGAAGTAGGCACCCAAGTCTCTGAGGGGAGGACATGACTCTACCATCTACAGAAAGGGTCTCTTCAGATAGTGGCAGGAACCACTCTTTCTTTCGGCTCCAACATGGTTCTATTTTCTACTCTGGGTCATCTCCTGAATGACGAACAGGGGGTTGTCCTGCTTTATCTCATCTTTCCAATCAATGAAATTTTCAGTCACCACTCCACTACCCTTAACTAAGATGAAAAGACAATAAGAATTTTCCTAGGTTCCAAAGCTTCATTAGCTGTTTGTCAAAGATTGTTCCTCTTGAACAGTTGTGAAATTATGACTCTAATAAACTTTTTAGATGCATAAATCTTTACAGAAAGTGAGAGAAAGAGGATAACTCTTGTTAAGATGCACATTCCCATAAATGAATTGGCTTACTGTTCCATCCCTGCCATGCTTCTGAAGTTCCCTCTGAGGATGTGGCCCTGACCTGAGCATTTCTAAGAATAAAGAGAAAAGTTTCTCCTTCCCCTGAGGGAGTTACCAAATCTTTGAAGACTCCCTTTGGAGAAATCATTAAAAAGGACAGAGGTTAACAGTATCCACAGTGTAACTCATGGGGCTCGTAAGAAGTTCTTCACCTCTCTTGACTGATCAGCAGGGGATGCTGAAACAATCAAGGCCTGAGTGAGGTGCAGTGACACTCTAGGTAGGGAGTAGCACCTGTTATAAGAGAATCAACAAGACATCCGCCAAGCCAGAGACCAAAACTGTTTCCCCTATATATGCAACCTTCTGACCTAGTTGGAGGAGTTTCTTGCAAACCTTGCCTTCTTTTAGCCAAACATTAAAATGGTGAATAAATGGTCATTTCATATTTAGATTTTCTTCAATTACATTTTGTCTATTACCTCTCTCAAATGATTTCTAAATGTTATCTAAGTTGCTGATAATAATCTGTTATTTTTGATGAATTCAAGTCATCTGACCTAGCTGATCTATATGCTTGGGTACTGAAGAAACTGGCAGATATGTTTGCTAAAGTCATTATCAATAATATGTTTAGGTCGTGTACTAGTAGTAGTGGTAGTAGCAGCAGCAGCAGCTGCAGCAATAGTAGTAGTTACAGTTAGCATTCAAAATTTTGCATAGTGTCTTGACAATTATTGTCTAATTATATCTTTTTAAGAATTCTCTCAAGGAATGGGACTTCTTAAGAGAGGTGGCCCATCAGAGAGGTTTGATGATTCTATGTTAACTATAGGATATAATGAAATATTATATATATATATATACATATATATATATACCTATATATATACGCACATACATATGAATGTCAAGAAATATGTTAAAATATTAAGGAAGACTTCTTTCACTGATAGTGAGAAAGAGTCAACCAAGAATAACAGGATAATAGAGAGATGTGCCTCCGAAATAAGAAAGAGGGAGATCAGATAATGGAAAAGGATTAGTGTTATCCTATTTATTTTTAAAAGGAAGAAAACAGTCTGAAAACAAAGGGAATCTTAATTTCTATCCTTAGGGAAATTCTAAAATGTGTCTTTAGATAAATATTTAACATTTAAGGTAATGATTAAAAAAGTCTAGATAGCTTCATTTACAACTGGCATGCCAGACTAACCTTATTTCCTTTTTAAAAAGAATTATTAAATTTGTAGATTAGGGAAATGCTGCAGATATAGTTTACCTAGACTTTATTAAAGCATTCAACAAAATATCTCTTACTATTCTTGTGGGAAAAAAAGAGAGAGTTGAACAAGATAGGAATTCTAGAGAATTGAATGGCCATATTTTAAGAGTAGGCATTAATAGATCAACGTCAGCTTGCCAAGGAGACTACAGTGCAGTACTTCAAGATTGTGAATTTGGCCACCTGCATTTAAATGTGCATTGTTTTTACATTTTTTTACCATTGAATTCGATGAAGATGTAGATTTCATAAACAACAAAGATTTTAAAAACTAGGCATAGACCAATACCTTGCAACATTTACTAAGATGTATAACTCAAAGTGGTTACATGACCCAGATATAAAGAGAGATTTTCCAAGAAAATTATAACACAAAAAAATTACGTATCAGAGTTACAGATGGCCAAACAATTTATGAATAAACAAGAGAGAGAGCAAAGTTAGGTGTAAAATGGATCATTTTGATTAAATTAAAGAATTTTTGTACACATAAAATAAATGTAGCCAAGATCAGAAGGAAAGCAGAAAATCAGGGGAAAGTTTTATACATAGTTTACCAGATAATGGTCTCATGTATAAAATATATAGATAATTTTGTCAAATTTATAAGAAAACCAGTCATTTCCCAATTGATAAATGGTCAAAGGACATGAGCAATCAATTTTCTAAAGAGGAAATCAAAACACTTTTTAGTTATGTGAAAAAATGCTCTAAATCATTCTT
This sequence comes from Notamacropus eugenii, assembly GCF_028372415.1. NCBI lineage: Eukaryota > Metazoa > Chordata > Mammalia > Diprotodontia > Macropodidae > Notamacropus > Notamacropus eugenii. The sequence goes on from NC_092878.1 coordinate 11,482,438, forward strand.
GATTAGAGAAATACAAATGAAAACAACCTTGAGATACCATTTTACATCTATCAGATTGGTTAAAATGATAGAAGGGGAAAGTGACAAATGTTGGAGGGGGTGTGGAAAAACTGGTACACTAATGCATTGAATTATGAACTGATCCAATCATTTTGGAGAGCAATCTGCAATCATGCCCAAAGAATTACTAAATTGCCTCTGCCTTTTCATCTAACAATACCACTAATTGGTCTTTCCTAAGATAATTAGGGAAAAAGGAAAACATTTACAGCAGCTCTCTTTGTGGTGGCAAGGAACTGGAAATTGCAGGGATATCCATTAATTGAGGAAGGGCTGATCAGGTTGTGTTATGTGATTGTGATGGAATATTACTGTGCTACAAGCAATGATGACCTCAATGATTTTAGGAAAACATGGAAAGACATGTGAAAGAATGAAGCGTGAAATGAACAGATCAAGAAAACATCACATACAGTGACATTAATATTGTTTTAAGAATGACTTGGAGCAAATAAGTCATTTTGACTATTATAAATACCCAAATTAACTATTAAGGACATATGAAGAAAGACACTACCTGCATCCAGAGAAAGAACTGATAAATAGAAGTATGCATAGAATAATTTTACACACACATTATATATACATATATGTACATATATATATTTATATAATGGTAGCCTATCTCTAGGGTGGGACGTGGAGCAAAGAAAACAAAGAAATTTACATGATTATTATGTTGTCTAATTGAAAGGAGTAGCAAATTAAACATGGCAGATTTACAGTTTTATATGTAATCATCTTTTTTATTGTACTATGTTATGGAAATGTTTGTTTTATTCCATAAATTGAAAATAAAACAGAAAGATATATGTGTGTGTGCATGCAGGTCATCATTATCACATTGAGTGATAACAGAAATCTGACACCCAATAACTTGGGTTGTAATTATGACAGCAGGGCTCAGAAAATTATGACTCAAAGGCCAATTGAAGTCCACCTCTCTTTTTTTGTAAGGTGAGCTAACAATGGTTTTTACATTTCAAAATAAAATTTCATTATATTTTTTAAATGTCAAAACCATTCTTGGCTTCTGGGCTATACAAAAACAGGTGGTAAGCAGAATTAGCCCTAGGGTTATAGTTTGCCACTGCCTAGACTAGAACATTGTACTGAAACTGATAAAATGAAATTCAATATAGTTTTATACTTAGATTCAAGAATGTGAATTTGGCCACTTGGACTTAAATGTGCATTTTTTTTTTTTTACCATTGAATTGGATAAAGATATAGACTTCATAAAACACAAAGATTTTAGAAACTAGGCGCCTTGCAACATTTACCAAGATAAGGTCAAAATAACTACATGACACAGATATGAAGAGATATTTTTCACGAAAATTAAAACAAAAAAAATTTACTTATTGGACTTACGGATAGGCAAACAATTTATGAATAAACGAGAGAGAGAGCAAAGTTAGGCATAAAATGGATCATTTTGATTAAATTATTTTTGTACACATAAAATACATGTAGCCATACTAAGGAGATTAGCAAACTGAAGTAAATCCAGAAGATGACCAAAATGGTGAAGAGCCTTGAGTTTATGTTATATAAAGATTATTGTAGAAACTGAGTAATTTTAGCTTGGAGAGGAGAAGAATTGATAGGGACTTGATATTTGATTTCCAATATTTGTTGTAGAGAGACTAGATCTTTTTGTTTGTTTGTTGACCCAAGATGGAAGAATGTACAGGTCAGAGATGGTTTCCAATGTAGGGTCCATGAAAGGAAAAAACTTTCTACTAATTAGAAGTGTTCAGAAGTGGAATGAGATGCTCAGGAAAGATGTGGGTTCCCTGTCATTGAGTTCTTCAAGCAAAGGTTGGGAGACCATGTATTAATCTTATGTGTTGTAGTAAGGATTTCTTTGGGGTATGGGTTGGAATAGATAGCTACTTTAGACCTTTGCTAAACTCTAAAATTCTGTGATTCTGTGTTTTCTACCTGACTCACTTCTCCTCTCCCTACCTTCTTTCCAAAAGCATTGTTTGTGCTGTCCTCCCCCATTAAAATTTAAGATAATGGACAGCAGGCGCTGTTATCCTTTTTGCTTATATCTGTGCTTTAGTACATGGCACAGTGCCTGGCACTTAGAAATTGCCTGCATATTGCCTCCTCTAATAGACAATGAGTTTAAGTTACTTCTGCTATTGCTCCATTTATAATTAATCATTTCCTCCTATGATAATGAAAACTTCAAATTCAAATGCTTCTTTTTATGGAAGAAAATCAGTAAACTTCTCATAAATAATTCCTAAATAAGAATAGCCAGGATGAGAGAAAGAGAAGGAGTACCCATGCATGAGTACAGGAACAGAGGCTTATGATATTCCACAGACATCTAGTTTCAATGAAACCAGGCTTTGTAGGACAGCAGAGTTTAACCCTTTATTCAAGACATGAACCCAAGGCTGGTATTTTTAGAACAGAAAATAAAACTCCCCTCTCAGGGCTGATCAGACTCAGGATCACTCCTATACATCTCGAGGTTTGTGTTCAGCTCCCTCTAGAGTCTCCACCACTGTGTCACTCAGAACACAATAGTACACAGCAGAATCTTTCATTTGGACTGAGGTCTTCTCCAGGTAGAAGGAATACTTTTCCTTAATCTTTGTGGTCCAAAATCCATTGTTTTCTTTCTCCTGGTCTTTCCCTGATGTCTCTCTCAGGAAGAGCTTCAATGCTTCGTTGGGATACTGAATATACCAGAAGAGATAAGGTGCTCCATTGGTCTGATAAGAGCAGTTCAGTGCGAGTGGTTCTCCCTCAGGGAGAATGATGTTCCCTTCTGTCTGGGTCACTGAATCTCCATAAGTGCCCACTGCAATATGAAAAGCATTTACTGTAATTAGAGGTTAAAGATCTTGCTGCATTGATAGTATATGTTGAGAGTGACCAATGTCAATGTCCTTACCAAATAGTAACAGAATCCCAATCACCAAGGTGGGAATCGAGATCATGGCTGGTCCAGTGGTTGGGAAGCAAATGTCAGAAACTATTTCTCTCCCTGGTCCTTCTCTTCCAAGTTCTTTTCCACCAGAACACAGAAGGTGGATGTTACTATTAATGTTACTAATTTTAGGAAAATACCCTTCTATTTGGTTCTGAGTTTGGATGTGTAGACTCTGACCTGAGTCTCCCTCTCAGACATCAAAGTTTGGAGAAAACTAAAGAACGGAGAAAAGGCAGAACTAAGGTGGAGACTTGATCACACTAAAATGACACGTGACTTTTCTAAGTTGAGAAACATCTCCCTCTTGTGATTCAGGGCAGAAATGGGTTGGAAATACTTCTCTGAATATCTGACAAAGTCCTCAACCACCTGGCCTTCATTCCAAGCAAAGACATCCCCACTGCCCAGGTTGTCTATGAACTATTTCAGGTCTTAGAAAGTCTGAGATCTTGCAAGAATGTGGACTTTGGTCTTCCTCATGAACGATAGCTATTCTTTTTATTCAACTCAGCTATCTCTTTCCTTCTAAATGGCCTGCCAATTGCATTTGCTGACATTTTGTTATCTTACTATTTCCCTCCTCCTCAAATTTGCTGTCACTTTCTGTCCCCTTTTATCCTTTCCTTGAATGCCAGGTCAGTGTTTTGTTCTTGAGCTTACTTCTACTTTATGCTTTCACACATTCTGATATCCATGAAGGAGTCATAGGCAGACCTATACAAGTCTGTTTGGATTCTTTAGCACAATGACTGGAAGTCTTCTCCTGCTGGGCCACACAATGGCTGAGAAGTGGAATGTAAGTGTGGAAATATAAGAAAATGGAGAAGTCAAGGACTTGAAAGTAGAGAACAATGAATACTTCAAAATGAGAAGAACAAATGAAGGTCAGCAGAGGGCATAATAAGTATAAATAGGATGAGATCTCAGTATCAGATCTCCATTTTATTTTGTTCTAAAATTTCCTTTCTTTATTTGAACTGTTCCATTCTATTTCATGTTAAGGTCTTAGGTTAAAGAGCTGGAAGGAATATCAGAGATCATCTCATTTCAAGATAGAAAAACTGGGGTCCAAAATATGACTTGATTTACCTAAGATGACAAAGGTAAAAATACCAGAGTTGGGTATTGGGTCTAAAGTGTCTGACTACAAAGCAAATACTCATTCCACTATACCACACTGCCTCTATCTTAGACACTTTTACCATTGTATATATTCTAATTTATCAACATTTTGGGCTTACAACCTCTGATGCAGATACACACACACATAAACACACACTCACACTTTCATATTTCCATACCTAGTTCATGTTTATTTTAACGTTCTTTTCTTTAGCGTTTTCAATTCATTCATAATATCATTTTTAAACTAATTTTTTTCTTTTGAAAATTCTAATTGATCATGTTGCCAAGTTATGGGTTTTTTGGGGGGGGAATTTGCTTATTGATGTTTGGGAGATAGTCCCTTCTTGGTCTGTGTCATGGGTCTCTAGGATTCCATATTTCTTCACTGATAGTATTTTTTATTTATTTAATCATTCTTCGAACCTTAGTTCCTGAATGGGGTTTTTGTCTTTGAGTTCTTGTATTAGTACTATAAGTAAGTACTTAAATTAACCAGGTAATATAGGTTCTGATATATTACTGGGGTACTACCACTATTATCTTCAAGTATTGAATGATGTGTTCTTCAGAGATCTCAGGGGTATGTCAGACCAGAGAGCTGCAAATTTACACCCTTTCCTAAGCAAGCTGATCTAGGGCACACACTGATCTCTGCTCTCCTGGTTTGAGATTTGTAGGTGCTCACAGGCATTTCTAGTTCTAATAGTCAATGAATTTATGCTTGTTATGTTCTTACTTTATCCCTTCTGAGCTCTTTATAACTACAATGATAATTTCATATTCAACTGCCCCTTCTCGACTTCCATGTTACTACTGAGGGCACCATCATCCTCCCAGTCAAACAGGCTCAAAACACAGGTTTCCTTCTTACCTCATCATTCTCTCCAATTTACCTTATCCAATTTGTTGTCAAATCTTGTTGAATCTAAGTTTATAATATGTCTTGCATATACCTCTACCCCTCCTCTGACATTGCCTGTTATAGGCTCTTTTTACCTCATATCTGAACCATCTCAATAGCCTGCTGCTTGGTCTCCCCACCTCATCTCTCCTCACTCCAATCTGTCCTTCACCAAGCCAAAGTGAGCTTCCTAAAGTGCAGGTCTCCCTCCTATTCAGTAAATTCTAGTGGGCCCTATTACCTCTAGATCAAATAAAAAATCATCTGGCATTCAAAGCCATTCATAACCTAGTCTCCTCCTATATCACCTGTTTTCTTACAAGTTACTTCCCCTTCATTATGAAGTGCAAAATGGGTAATTTAATTACATTAAATTGCAAAGTTTTTGCACAGAGAAACTCAATGCAACCGAAATTATGAGGGAAGAAGAAAACTGGGAAAGAATTTTTGCAACTAGTGTCCATGATAAAGGCCTCATCTCTGAAATATGTAGAGAACTAAGTCAAATGAACAAATTGCAATGCGTAGTCTTAAAAATTTTCCAAGGAGCTCTTGAGGCAAAACACCTCCCACATCCACCGAAAGAACTATGGAATTGGATCACAGATAGAAACAGATGATTTTCTTTTGTATTATGTTTTGTTTTGTTTTTTTTTCATGGTTTCTCCCATTCATTTTAATTCTTCTATGCAACAAGTATTTAATAGGAATGTACATGTAGAATCTATATAAGATAATACGCCATTTCAGGGAGGGAGTGAGAAGGGAGGGTGTAATTAGGGGGAGGGAGGGGAAAAAATTCTAAGATATAAGGAAGTGATTGTAGAACATTGAAAACAAATAAAATAATTTAATTTAAAAAAAAACAAACAAACAGGTTACTTCCCCTTCCCTCCTCTGCCATCCAATGACACTAGCCTTCTTGAGGTTCCTTGCACAAGACTCTACATCTCCAGACTGGACAATTTCAATGGCTGTGTTTCATGCCTGGAAAACTCTCCACCCTCATTTCTGCCTCCTTTATTTCCTGGCTTCCTTTAAGTCCCAACTAAAATTCTAGATCCCTTTTAATTAGATCCCTTCCATTTATTAATTTTTTCCAGTTGTTGCTGTATATAGCTTATTTGTACATGGTCATTTTCATATTGTCTCCTTGGTCAGACTTCATGCTTCTTGAAAAAATAGACTGTTTTGTGCCTTTCTTTTTGTCCCCAGAGCTTATCTCAGTACCTGGCACATAGCAAATGCTTTAATAAATGCTTATTGACTGAAAGAGCTATCGCACCTAAGGGCAGGAACTGGCCCAGAGACAGACTTTTCTTCTCCACTTTCCAACTACAATCACAGCAGTGCTTATAAAAATAAGGTTTAGCCCTTTCCTTGGGAGATGACCCCACACAGCATGTCCTTGTCTGGGAGGAACAGAATAGAATTCCTCTCTCAGGGCTGCCCAGACTTTTTCATTCCTATGCCTCTTTGAGTTTGTGTTCAGCTCCCCTTGCAGTCCCCATCACTGGGTCTCTCAGAACACAATAATACACAGCAGAATCTTCTACTTGAACTGAGGTTTTCTCCAGATGGAAGCATGATTTTTCTCTAATCTTTTTAGTCCAAAATCCATTGTTCTCTTTCTCCTGGTGTTTTCCTGATGCCTCATTCACAAGAATCTTCAGAGCTTCATTGGGATACTGGATGTACCAAAAGAGAAAAGATGATCCACTGGTCTGATAAGAACAGTTCAGTGTGAGTGGTTCTCCCTCAGGGAGGATGATGGGTCCTTCTGTCTGGGTCACTGAATCTCCAGAAGTGCCCCCTGAAAAACAAAGACTTTCATTAAACTCATCATGTAAATCATTAAACTCAGCAATTGAAATAAGAGTTTAAAGCTCCAACCAAACTTACAGAAATGGAAGGTGATCATGTCATTGTCCTCACCAAATAGTGAGAGAATCCCTATCACTAAGGTAGGAACAGGGATCGTGGCTGATCCAACGGTGGGGAAGCAGATTTCGGAGAAACAGTACTTCCTTCAGTGGAACTGGTTCTTCTCTCCCAAGTCTTTTTCTACCAGGATACAGAAAACAGATTCAGAGCCAATGTTCTGAATTTTAAGCAACTATTCCCCTGCCTTTCTTTAAATTTTGTTTTGGTTTTGGTTCTGGGGTCAATTTTATAACCTCTAAATGCAGTCCCCACTTCGGGTCCTCACAGTTTGACATCAAGTGAAGACAGAGCAAGAGGCAGAATTGGAAAGTAGAAATCATCATGATAAGTTCACATGTGGTATTTTTCTTTTTGAAAAACTCTTCCCTCTTGTGGTCAAATACTCGAATTGAAGTGAAATATTACAGAGCACCTGTCAATGTTCACTCTCATTTGTGGGGGAACTGGGGCTGAAGATGAACTCATCACTACTGTTTCTGTTTTCTAAGTAATATATCAGTGTACAGGATAGGTTTGATATCTTGTAAGAATTTGCCCTCTTTCTTTTAAATGGTTTCCATTGCTTTTTCTCAAACTGTCTTTCCATCCAAATGGTTGTGCTTCCTGACATTTTTTTAAACATTATAGTCCCTCTCTAGGGCTGCTAGGTGACTCAGTTGATAAGAGTGTCGGGTTTGGAGTCAGGGGACTCATTTTCTTGAGTTCAAATATGGCTTTAGATGCTTCCTATCTATGTGACCCTAGAGAAGTCACTTAATCCTGTTTTCCTCAATTTTCATACCTGCAAAATGAGCTGGAAAAGAAAATGGCAAATCATTCCCGTATCTTTGTTACAAAAACCCCAAATAGTGTCACAAAGAGTTGGACGTGACTGAAAAACAACAAAATAACTGGAAAAAAAACCCAGCTCTCTTCCTCAAGATGACTCTCTGCCATCTGCCTCTCTGTTTTTTTCTTTTTCTTTTTAGGATAAATAAAGCATTTATTAATAATTTAACATGTGCCATGCACAGTACTAAGTTCTGGGTATATAAATATAAGCAAACCACATAGTCTCTGTGCTGAAGGAACATGCCTTCTGATGGAGGAATACAGCACATAAGCAGAGAAATTCAGTGAGTCAAATAAGAAACGAGGTGAAGTTGGCTCATGAAATGTGGTCTTTTCATAATCTTGATGTTTTGAATATTATTAACTTCCTGAAGTCAGTTCTTTTATCATGCCGTTCCTACTCTTTTGTCTTGTGCAAGGCAAGAAACGTGAGTTTATTGAATTTTCCAGTACAGCAAATAGGAGGGCTTGGCATGCTGTGCCATATAATAACTGATAGAGTTTGAAATCTTGACAAGGAAGAAGATGGAAAAGGTAGGACCTTAGAAGTGCCTACCAAGAATATTGGAGACACAGAAATGGGAAGGGTAAATGAAGGCCATAAGAATGTTGTAGTTAACATGAATGGGAAATCAGGAAGCTGAGTGGGAATAATTCAGGACCTCATCACCTTTTCTTAGCTGGAGTGTTTATTGCAATAGCTTCCTAACTGTTCTCCATGTGTTCTAGTCTACTCCACACAGCTACCAAAGTGCTTTCCTAAAGGTCACCTCTATGTCCATGTTACCTTCTTAACTCTTGGTTCCCTACTATCTCTAAGATGAAGTACAAACTCTTTTGCCATTTAAGGGTCTTAATAATCTGACCCCATCCTACCTTTGTAGAGTTATTAAACATTATTCCCTTTCACACATTCTATGGTCCAGCTGTATTGCCATACTGACTATTTATTGGTTATTGAGCTACATGCCATATGACATATATTGCTGTATTCTTCAAACATTACATGCAATCTCCCTTCTCTGTGCCTTTACGTACATTGTTCCCCATACCTGGAATGTTCTCCCTTCATTCTTTTACTTCTTGGAATCTACTGTAGATAGAAGTGCTATAAAAATTATGCAGAAACTACTGTATAGTTTCCTTTAAAACTCAACTCAGCATCATCTCTATGTGATGTCCGTTCCACTTTCTTTAGATGCTAGTGTCTTCTGCAAATTTACTGTGTATCAACTTTACTTATAATTTGACTATACCTACAAACACGCTTGGTCTTTAACTGAATGTTTTCTATCCCATTGGAATTGCAACCTCCTTGGGGGTAAGGGCAATTTTTCTTTTATATTTGTATCCTGGAAGACTAATATAGTTTCTGGAATCCAACAGACACTTAGTAAATGATTGTTTGACCAACTTATTCCCCTGACCCCCAAGTCACATGTTTATGACATTTTCCTCTGGTATCTCCCTTCATGATCTTTTCTATCATATTTTGTGTCATTTTAGGATCTTAAGAGCTAGAACTATAGGGCTTCTTAGTGATCATCCAGTCAGATTCCTTCGCATTACATATTAGGAATCTGAGGCACAGGAAGTTGAGGTCACTTGCCCAAACTCACTTAAGTAATAAATAGTTGAGTTACAATTTTCATCCAGGATTTTCTCTTCAAATTCAGGACTCCATTGACTATATTGTCTCCATTTTTGTACATTCTTCCCACAATATGCATTCTATAGCTCACTAACAAGCATTTTTAATATTGTAACTCCTCTCACCATTGATGATACATGCACACAGATTCACTCACACATTACCACACAGGTCTAAGGGTATTTGTTTTTCTAAATATCTCACTTCTGAGTTGGAAAAGGAGAGGAGAAAAAGGTATTCAATAGCAAAAAGAGGGTAGAAAACATTACCATAAGGAAGAAACTTTCCACAGGGAAGACAACCTTCCACAGTACAGTAAGGGATTTTGTAGTTTAGCTAAGGATCTATAATTTAGAATTGAAAATACAGGCCTCACCTTGTCCAAATAATCCTGGGTGTACATTAAACTCATTCTTTTCTTTTACAATAATGTGAAAGAACCATTCAGGCACTCTCTACCTGTTGACTCTCATTCTTGCAATGTGAACAGCCCATCTCTTTTTCACATGCATACTCCATAATGGGTTTTGCACCACCTTTAATATTCAGTTGGGAACATATAGTTTACACATCTCTGCCACGCATCTTTTCATTGCCTTTTGTGTTAGTGGTGCTTTGGATATTTGTGAGATTGTCACTAAGAAAATACTGGCATTAAGGAGATAGGAGGTTGCAATGGTGAGCACTGTGCATTGTCCAATTTCACTAATATTGTTCAGTCTATTTTCTTTCTACTGAGTTCTGCGCCCATCTTCTCATTCAAGATTCCTGTCCAAAATTTCATTGTTGTGTTTGTCTTTCGTTCTCAAAGACAACCATGACACCAAGATGATGACATGACTTGCAGTTGACTTTGATTTGAGTGAGGGAGGGCTATGCAAGGTCACCAACCTCACCCTGATGTACATATTGATGAACTATCAAGGCAGGCTTTCCATCTAGTTACGTTGCTATAGCAGCAGAATTATTTTTGTCTATCTTGCTTTTCTGATGTGGATGATTAAACCAATTCCTTTCTCATTGCTGTAGGGTTCTCCTGGGAAACTTTGTAGTGCTCCAAGGCTCTATACAATGAACACAATGTCATCTATTAACAAGCACATTTGCAGAACTTTGCTATCTGTGGGGAATCCTCTGGTTCAGATTCTATGTGTGACATCTCCCATGATGCAGACAAATATCTTAGTTAAGCATAAACATCCCCAATTGGTGACTTATTTCATGTCACTTCTCAGTGAAAAACCAAACAAGGCTATCTCCAAAGCTATATGTATGATAGAATCATTTGTGGTTTTAATGCATACAAGAAACCTTAAAGATGTAAAAGCTTCATTTTGTTCTGCCAAATCAAATCGTTTGTTTAAAAACCAATAAAAAGAGACAAGACAGGGTCTCCTATTTTCCCTAGATGTCAGCCAGCTTTGTGACTGGATAAACTTCATCATTGCATAAAATCATCTTCAAAAGGTAGCCTACTTCCTCCTCTTATTTTTATGAGTATATGCTCAATACATTCATAGACCATTTTCATAAAAAAAATTTATTGAGATGTGGAATATCTCAACATATTTCAGAGGTATATAGTTTGGTTTTTGCTCATATCTTCTCAGTTCCCTTTCATACATGGGAATACTTTTCATGATCTTTCATATTTTCTTAGAATAATCTCTTTAAGATCACTGAAAAAGTGATTGCTGAGAAAATTTTAATTTGGATTGCTTCCAGAACAGCTTTCTTACCCATAGTTATGGTCAAATTCTTCTATGCTTCCCTGTTGAAGACAACAGGACTTAGAGCTAGAAGGGACTTTAGAGATCCTGTGGTCCAACTGCCCTTATTTTGTAGATGAACTGAAAATCTTAAACAAATGAATGTTGAAAACTGTCTGTACATGTAATTAGAAAAAAAATAAATGCTATTAAGTGGGAGGAAGCCCCAACACTTTTTGGTTTCTTTATGACTGCATAGCATCCTGTCCTTAAGTACTTGTTACTGCAAATTTTTTATATGTTACATGAAAATCACTAATAGAGACCTCTAAGAAGGTGCAGAATGAGAGCTGGCAAAAGAATTTCACTTGTTGATATGTCTCCCAGAAAGAGAAGTAAAAAAACGCCCCAAAGATGCAAAACTATGAGACATTTACAGAAGAAAATTGTTTTTAAGGGAAAAACACTCAAGGAAAGGTATGAACAAAAGAATTTTCCTTGTAATAGAAAAACGGAAATTTAAAAGAATGACACAGTAACATTTTATACTGTACATCAAGAAAGCTAGAATTTCCTCAAGACCTATTAAAATGTATAATGCACTAAAGAAATTCAAAAGAAGAAACGGAAACAAAAACATCCCAAGAAGGAATAAAAGAGTTGAGTATAACTTTAGACTTCATAACAAGATAATTATGGACTCGTAGAAGTATTCATGAAAAATATCAAGAAAATAAGAGGTTAAAAAAAGCAGAATCATTTCACTGGACTACAGACTATCAGAAACTATTAGCTAATGTGTATCTTATAAGTAATTACTATGTGTCAGGCATTGTGATATGAACTACAGAGACCAGAAAAGGGGAAAACAACCCCTTCCTAAAGGAATTTACATTTTAATTGGGAAGAAAACATGTATATAAATAGGTACATACAGAGTAGATTCAGAGAGAAAGGACCTAGCAGCAGGAGTCCTGATAGAAAGTCGAATCTGAGCATAGTCTTTACAAAGAAAGTCAAGAATTCTAAGAGGCAGAGGTGAAAAGGCAGGTTGTTTCAGGCACGGGTGAAAAGTATGGAGATGAGAGATGGATTGCCTTATGTGAAGAAAAACAACTGAGCCAAAGTTGCTTGATTTGAGAGTAGATGGAAGGGAGTAAAGTTTAAGAAGATTGGAAAGAAAGGAAATTTTGTAAGTGCATAGAGAAGAATAAATATAAAAACCTTATGAATCAACGCAGGTGAAAATGACTGATTTGGCAGACAGAGGAATGAATACGGATTTTGGAACAGTTGGATTTTTAAAAAGTAAAAAAAATGTATTTGTTATATTTCATGTAATTACTTAAAATTTCACAGGAATATTGAAAGTGGGGAACAAATTGCAAACAAATAGAACAAAGAACTTACAAACAGGAAAATATTCACAATTTCATTGATCCAGATACATCATTACTATGCTTCCAGACTGTGATAATAAGGAGATGGTTTTACAATTCATCAAAAGGAAAACCATTCCCTTTTTTAAAAGACAGAAATAAGGATGTTAATTTAACTGTATGATACATTTTTATAGGTACATTAAAAAATAGGAGTATCTGGAATATGATATATCCAAAATAAATTATAAATAAATGTATCTCAAAACCAGCTCCTCAACAAACATTTAAGACAAGCAATAATCACATAACATTTTACACTTGTTTGATTCATTTGTTTAGGACAAAGCAAATAGTAAGGCAGATTTGAGTATTTAAGAAAAATAAGAAAATAGAGCTTGAGGCTGTTTATAAAGATAAGCCTTAAAAGTAATCAATATTTTATAATTGTGTTTAACAAGTCACTGTTTCAATTAATGATCACGGGAGAATAACAAAGCAAAAATACTATTTGTAACTCCTAACTATGGTGTGTCTGGGGTAGACTTCTCTGGTTTTATTTCCTCTTCAACTTGCCCTCACACTGGCAGGTCTATATTTCCAGAAAAACTCCATCCCTTTGTGATTGCACTCCAACTTGCTGAAGATCCTCATTGTGAGGAGTGTGCATTCCATCTACTGAACACTATAGCTCTTGGGTCCCAACCGGTGTGTTTCCATTCACATCATACTGATCACATAAGAAAAAGGCATCATTTTGCACTCTTTACAAGGTGATTTAAGGCATTTGATTTATGTCGTAGTTCTTTTTATGCCTATTTTGCCCAACTTCTCACAGCTTATTAGAAAACTATGATTTTTTCATGCATAGATTTTTAGCAGTTTTAATTTAATCAAATTCCTTTTTCTTTCCCTTTCAACCACATTACTACCTATAGAAGACACAATGCCTTATATCTTTCATAATATGATATTTTCTTTATTTAAATGTTAACTTTCAGTCTCTTTTAGAAACCAAAGTTCTCAGATCTTAAAGAGGTTATTCCTCGCATATTGTTTTAATAAATAATTTAAATATATGAATTTTATGAATATAAAAATAATATGAGCAATATGGTCAGAGGGCATGAAATGAAGGAAAAATAGCAGAGGTATAAATTGATTTGGGATATTGCAGATAAAGAATGATAGAAAAGGAGAACATGACAAAGAGGGTGGAGTGGGAAGAAGAGGAATGATCCCAGAGGAATTCTCCACTCATATCAAAAACAGAGAGGCAGGGACAATTGTTGTTGTAATAAATCTTTTATAGCTAATAATGTCATTTTTTATTGTTTTGAGTATAGCTAACATTTTAGACCTATAATGTCATTGACATATGGGGTTCTTTGGAGAGGAAATTGCCCCTGCAGGTTATAGGTTATCATCTTTTTTAGAATGTAGAATAATGGAGAGTTGCAGTGGCACTAAGCACTTGCCCAGGATTACAGTATCAGAGGCAGGACTTGAACCTAAATCTATCTTGACTACGAGGCTGGTTCACTCTCCCCTATGTCATGTTGCCTGTCACGTCTCAAAAGGGCCTTAAAAATGAGGCTGAAAAATGTCAGAAGTAGGTAAGCAATAGGGAGCCATTGAAAAGTTTTGAGCAAAGGATTAAAGACAGTCTGATCTGTTCATCTAGCGGAGGTATAACATCAGAAAACTGAGGTGTAGGGCTACTGGCTCTAAGTCATAAGACGATCTTTGGAAGTTTGAAATAGATCCTCCTGTGTACTGGTAAGCCCCGCAATAGTCTTCCAAGCTGAACCTGAAAGGTTTCAGGACATAAGGACCTTCCCAGGCATGTCAGTGAGAGGTTCTCCAGTTTTTTTTCCTATTGCACTAAGCCTCTTAAGGAAGTACCTGGTCCCCTTTGAAGCCCCTTTTGCAGACATGATTGCCAGAGTCCCAGCTGCAGAGGGTGCACAAGCAGGTTGTGAATACCCGAGGACCACTGTATGCTACCTACAAAGAAATAGATGGTGGAATGAGTCTGAATGGCTGTGATGTGCAGAGTGCTATGATGAGCTTAAGTATTGAGTGCTGCTGTAAATCTTCCTTTTATCTTCACAGTCCCATTTCACAACAATGCAGATAGCCACTCCAGGCTTTTTGCCCCAATCCTGCTTATACCAAAGAAGGCAAATGGAAATTGTGCTGGAATAATTGCAGGAGATGGTCACATTCTTTTCCACTTGGATATTCATGAACTGAAGACCTGTACTCTTGTTCAGAAAAATAATGATGAATGCTAGATTATGTGAATAAAAACCTTTTTTCTTTCCCATATGCCCAAACATTCCCCAAAGGAACTTACAGGCAGTACTCCCTGTCTCTTTGCTTTAGTCTTTTAGGAGAATGTCCCCTGGAATTCCCTTTTCCCACGTGTAGGAATACGAAACTCACAGCCAAGCTGAAGCCACAAGGTCACAAATGAGAATCTTAGGACTTTTTCCATTCTCTCTCTTCTGAGCTCACTGACTACAGACCTACCGATAAAACCGGGGTTCCTCAGTCATAGGAAGAAGTGCTGTTCGGATATTTCTTTCTCTTCTGCTCTCAGTCAGATTCACAGCCCGCCATTGTCACTGCATAAACAATAAATCTTCATTCCTCTCCGCACTCACTGATTCATTCATAATATTTTCAGAAAAGGGAATTGTGAAAATGGAAACATTCTGAATGGAAACATTCTGACAAGCAGACTAAAAAAACAACACATCTGTATTGCAACAACTTGGGTGCTTCCAATTAAACTTCCCTTCTAGTTTTCATTATTTGTTGGTTTTTAAATATGTAAGCAAACAGTGAGTAACAGTGTGTATCATGCACACAGAACCATAACTTAAGTGCTGAATGCAAAGTCATTATAATATACATGTTCAAATTCAGCTTTAGAGAATTATTACCTATTCAACCCTAGATGAGCCATTTCCCCTCTCTCAGGCTCAGTTTTCTAATCTTTAGAATAAGGATAATAAATGTTATAGATTCACAGTGTTGTTGTCAGACCTAGAAGAAATAATTCATGTAAACGCTTCAAAGAGCCATTTTTGTTGTACAGTCGCGTTGGACTGTTCATGACCTTATTCAGGGTTTTCTTGGCAAAGATACTGGGGTGGGTGGTTTGCCATTTTCTTCTCCAGCTCATTTTGCAGATGAGGAAACTGAGTCAAGCAGGGTTAAGTGAGTTGCCCAGGGTTATGGAGCTGGTAAGTATCTCATTTGAACTCAGGTCCTCCTGACTCCAGACCACTCCAGACCACTGTGCCACCTAACTGTCATAAAGAGCCATAGGGATGCCAACTTTTCTTGCTATTGATCAAAGACAGGGACTATTTTTGGTTTCAATTCCATAGTCTCAGTGCCAAGCATGGCACCTTGTACACATGGGAAGAACTTGTGATTTCATCAGCATAAAACCTTGAAGAGCAGAGTTTTCCACCAACACGTTTGCAATACCTTTCTAACTGAATTAATAAGTCCCAGGGAGTTCTCTGAGGTACATGGAGATTAAGTGACGTGTTGAGAGTAACAAAACTAGAAAGTTCCAGGGGCATTGTTTGAACCCAAGCCTTCCTGATTCCATCTCCAGCATTCTGTCCACAGTGTCACACAGCTTCTTGGGCCTTGTACACAGTAAATATTCAATTAGAGTTTCTCGAATTCTGTTATTTAGTGGAATTCTTGATGACATGCCTAATCATTTTTAAGCCTCTTTGCAATGATACAAAAACAAGAGGAAATTCCGTAAATGGTTTTTCCTGGGTTAGGTGGGAAACTAAAGTAAAAGGGGACATTTCACCATCAATTGTAGTCAGGTGCAGACAATGGAGTAAAAAAGACATGTTTCAGGCAAATCAATGGCTAATAGAAAAGATAGGTAGAGCTGAGGAGAAAATTCAAAGGTGCCGGAGAAATGAATCTCCCTCTCTAGGTGGCTGGGGAGGCAGAAACCCTCAAGTCCTAAGACAAACAGTTTAGAGTATCACATAAGGAAGAAGCATTTTTGTTACAGGGCTGGAGTACAAAGAGTGGGGACTTTTTAAGGTCCATGACCACCAAGTCTGGAGACAGGAATATTATGAGATGGACAAAACTCGTGTAAGGATAGGAGTCAGCCACTTGTCCCAGGACTTAGTTTCCATGTTTGGAGTTGAGGGTTGGGAAGACAGATACAGTAAGGATAAGGCATCAAATAGGTTTGCCATTTGCATCCACTGTCTATGAAATTAGAACTGAGCTGATGTCACAGTAAAAAACTGGAAGAAGGAGGTCCCTTCAGAAAGCAAGAGGGAACAAATAACCAGTAGGCCTGAATGCATATACCTGGTACACAGGCTCAAGATGGCTGCATAAAAGCCTCTGTGATTGGTAAATTTTTATCGGTGTATATGATACTGTTCTGGCCCCCTATAATAGCTTATAATAATAAATAAGTCACATTTATTAAACATGTCCCCATCCCATTTTTTGGGTAAGTGATGCTGGCATTCTTTCTGCTTCTGGAACAAGACCTTCCAATTCCTCATATTATACATTTTCATTCACTTTCTCCCATGCCTAGAATGTTCTCCCTTTTCATCTGAGCTTCCAGGCTTTCCTGATTTCCTTTCATGCCTAGCTAGGATCTTGTCTTCAACCAGAAGTCTTTCTCAATTTCCCCTTATTTCTAGTTCTTTCTCTCTGTTGATTCAGATTTGTTCTGTACATAGCTTGATTGTACAGTTGTTTGTATATTGTGTTCTCCATTAGACCATGAACTTCTCAAGAGAAGACTATCTTTTGCCCTACATTATATTCCCAATAATTAGCATAGTGTCTGGTATATAGTAAGTGCTTTATGCATAGACTGTGCAAAGCCCAGGGAAAACAAAAAATAAAATAAAACCCGTCCATACACTCAAGGAACTCATGTTTTAATTTCCTTATTTAACATATTTGTATTTAATGTATAATTAATATGCATTAATTTAGTATATTTTAAATTTTTTAAATAACTCGGTACATTAAAAGTCACATACAGAGTAAAGTGAAAGTCATTTCTGTGGAAGGGGGATATCAAGTAGGGGAACCAGAAAAAGCCTCCTACAGAAGGTAGTATTTGCTCTGATCTTTATTAAAACACCTAAAGGGTCTTGTACTTCTTTCAGAGACTGAAAGGGCAAAGGAAGGAAGCTGAAGCTTTCTCCTACAGTAAGGCTAAGAGTTAAGAATTCCTAAGTAAATATGGGAGCTGATAGCAACAAGAAACCTATTGATATCATAGGTGAGCATGGTGCTAGGCTTCACTGGAGCAAATCAGAAGTGGTAAAGAGGAAGCAGGGCATATCTGAGACATTGATGGCTTCTCCTTCACAAGTCCTGGCCAATGTTGGTGTTAAAAATATGCATGTTTTCAACTCCATCTTCTGCTGGAGGTATTAGCCATTATGTGGCTCAGACTATCATAACTCTAGAGCTGGAAAGTACTTTAGATACATTGTATTTTGAAAACATTTACACAGAACTAGAATTTACTCAGCACTTACATCTGCATTGTACTGAGGTTCCAGGCAACTAAGGTGAAAGGAAGTAAAACTCCTACCCTCAAGGTACCTATAACCTAGTAAGGGAGGGGCAGGCATATGACATATAGCGAATGACACAAGTTCCAATTGAAATGCCTAAGAGAGGACCCAAAAAGAGTAGTATGAGAAGTTAAAGAAGAGATAGGTCACTTAAGGCTAAGAGCAGAGAAAACAAGGAAGCCATTGTGGTGGTGGTGATACCTCAGCTGGGTCCTGAAGAAAGAGGAGTATTTCAGCAGGTGGTGATGTGGAGACAGTGTGTTCTAAGCATAAAGAACTTAAATAAATGGAGAGGCAAAGAGGCAAGATTTGAAAGGTAATGAATTGTGTGGTTTGGCTAGAACGTAAAGGGTAAGGAGAAGGAAAGTAAGTTGAAACTAGATTTTGGAGAGTCTTGAGTGTTGGAATCAGAAATTTATATTTTATCCATCAAATAGTGTGTGGGAGGGGGAAGGAGGGTGTCACTAAAGGTTTTTGAAGGAAGGAAGTGTATAAAAAGAAATGTGAATTAGGGATGTTGTTCTATCAATTGTGTGAAAATTAGATTTGACAATGGAAGACTAGAGAAAGGGGGACCAGTTGGGAAGTTATTATAACTCAGGCAAAAGATAATAAGAGAATAACTAGTATCTGGTCCAAGATTTCAAGGAGTATATAAAGCTTCACATTAAGGTGATATTACTATATCATTTTTTTGACTTTTATTATTATTTATTTTTAACACAGTATATATCAGATAAAACAATTCAAACTTTGGTCAGGTGACACTTCTTTTTAAAGCATTTACAATATAGACCACAGAAGATTTTTTTTTAAACATTTAACAACTGAGACACAAATAATATTTATGTTGCTAACTTCACAAGCTCTTGACCTAATTGTCTCCACAGTATTACTAAGAATTAAAGGACCCTAACTTATTGTTGTTGGTCTAAAGTCCTGCGCCTAATAGCTTAGTTGTAGACAACCTCGGATGTTCCCCTACCCATAATCTATAATCGAATACATGTGGTATTAAGCTAACAAACCTTTTGACTACAGGAAATTGCCACCAATAGTAAGGACATTGTAGGGATACAATATGTTCCCAACTTCATGTCAATTACAGGCAGGATTAGATTATCTACTTGCACTCAGGTTTAAAGTCTGCCAAGTGTCAGTGGAGAAACTGAGTCAAGAGAATCCCACCTCAGCCCACGATGAACAGCCGCTCTCCTACCCTTCCCTTGAGGTCACTTAAGGAGTTCATATGAGCATCTCATCAGCTTACTGGCATCATGTATTGCAGGCTCAAATCGCCTTTCTTGCTTCCCATACCTGGAGTTAGACTCAGAAGAACAGTCACTTAATAGGCCCATAGCATCTAAAAATGCCAAGTTCCAATAATCAGGTTTCAATTATGATCATAGTTTCACTTTGGCTAAGGAATATGTTCTGAGGCAAGTCTTAAGTGGCTTACGTGCCTTTCTATCCGTGTTCTAGCTCCTGATCAAATGGCAATCATAAAGTAAAATTTGCCATTAAAACCTTGGCTTTCCCATCAATGCCAAATTTTACCTGAGGTTACCTTCCTCTAGGAAATTTACACTGAAATTCTTTTCTCCAAACTAAAGATGTCATTGATTTATTCTCAGTAATTAATTCAGTCTATTGTTTTAATACTAATTGCTTTTACCTCACTTTGCAACATTTCCAATTTTTCTCCCCATCACTCCCCTCCCCCCGCTTCCTGACACCTTACATTCTGATTACTTGTGCCCTCAATGTACCCTCCCTTCTATCACACCCCCCCCCTTCCCTTATCCCCATCTTCTCTCTTTTCTTGCAGAGCAAGAAAAATTTCCATACCCCTAACCCTGTAGTTCTTATTTCCATTTGAGGTTTTCTTGGCAGAGACACTGAAGTATTTTGCAATTTTTTTCTCCAACTGATTTTACAAACTGAGGCACACAGAGATAAGTGGCTTGCTATAGGCCACACAGCTACTAAGTGTCTAAAGTCACATTTGAACTCAGAAAGATGAGTCTTCCCAGATCTAGACCTAGCACTTTAGCCCCTGTGCCACCTAGGTAAATTGAGGCAGGCAGAGGTTAAATGACTTGCGTAAGGTCATACAGCTGATATGTGTCTGAGGCCAAATCTGAACTCAAGTCTCCCTGACTCTAGATCTTCTGCTCCATCCTATGCAACATTTAGCCGTCTCCTGATATGGAGGAAGGAAACCTGAAGAGGAGTAGATGCAGAAAAAGACCCTAAATCTCAAGAATCAACCCTATAGATAGATCTGGAGAAGTCTGCTGTGTTTGTGTGTGCCCTCTGCAAAACCAAATGGTTTGGACCTCTCCACCACAGGCAGGAGGCATTTAGCTTCCTGTAGTATTTCAGTAAATGACTTCATCTATAAAATAACCATCGTTAGGTTAGAGAGGGGACTGTGGGAGCGTTTTTCCTAGAATGCTGTCAACAGTTTTCTTTTCACACTTCACCACTGTGCCCACCACTGTGCCCACCTAAAGTCTCATCTTTCCCATCTACTTCCGTTCTGGAGCTTAATTATGACTCTTCTCTGAGCTGCTTTAATGGGGGTGCAGCTGAGGAGAAGTGTCTCATGTTGATCTTGGGGTTTTTGTACAGCTTGTTCCATCAATTAAATCACTGTGGAAACTCCTGTAGCCACAGAAATACGTCCCTGAGTCTTCCAGCCGTGAGGGTGAGATATTGAGACTGATGGATTTGGCTTCTTTTTTGAAGTTCACAGAATATCGACCTGTTTCTTCATTACTGTCTTCAGAATACTGCCTAAGGATTAAAATAAGTTTCCCATTGGGAGATTGTCTGTACCAGTACAAATAATAATATGTATCACTGGTAGTATACACACAGTCCAAGGTCACAGCTTCCATCTCCTGAACAGAAACTGCTGGTGGACTCTGAGTGACTGTTTGGGCTGTGCTCCATCCTAAGTAAGAATAAGAAAAACAGGAATCATTCCTTGATATGATTCATGGGAGATGATCACAGATAGACTAAGTTTAGGTTTAGGACATTGAAAATGAACAGAAGAAATTTTACTATTCTCTGTGTTCCTCCAACTGCTTAGCAGTCCAAAGCCAATGACCCACCCAAGCAGTTGCTCATCTCCCCAGTCTCTATACCCTCATGAGGTGGCTTGGTTATCATGCCTTAGTCCTTACCCAGGCAGGTGAAGACTGTGAGAGGCCAAAGCAGGCTGAGGAACAGCATACTAGCTGTTCTTCCTCTGTGGGAATCTCTCCTGCTCCTCTCTGAAGCTTGGGGGTTAAGTCATGTTCCATGTATGTGACAGGTTCTGATGCATGCTCGCTGGTGATAAGTGATGTCACTGGCACAGAACAGGATGTGTGGTTTCTGTGAGAAACGGATTGGCAACTGTTCCTGTCCCATTACTGCAAGGTTTTTCTAATGCTCCCTTTGGTCTTTGCTGCTTTCTCATCCCATTGTGGTAAAAAAAATTAAAACTTACATTACCCTACAGAGGCCAGGCTAGTGTACAAATGATGTCTGGGGTAGAAAGAGACTCAGTCTCGGACCAGGGAGAAGGGAGACAATGATGTGCCTGTGTCTATACTGCCCTCTCTCATCCAATTAGCTATAAATTTCTTCTGAATTTTCATTTACCTAACCCTGGTTCATGTCGTTCAAAAAATGAGGGTTGTTTTTTTTTTTTTTTTCCAGACTCTAGCCTGTCTGTTGTAAGCTGGTCTTGTTGCTTGGCAAACTTTGGGCCATTGGGGAAATACTCTTAGAAATTAAAGCTTCTACTCCTTCAGAAATTAAATATTCCTCCTGGTGAGGAAGACAATGGAAGAAGACATTGTGGAATCTCATCCTCAGAGTGATGATGGATTTTCTCATTGTTTCTTTCTATTGAGTCTTCTCCATCATCATCTTCTTTCATCACCAAAGGAAAGTGCCTAGCCCTTGGCACAAGATGAGGTTCTCACTGAACAGAAGAGAGAGATGGCCTGGCACTTGCCTTTTGTGAGTGACTACACCAGTCAGAATACCTATTACTGAATCAGGTAATCCTCTAAATGTATAAGACATTTTCATTCCAAGAATACCTAGGGAAGTCTCCGAGAGCGTCTCCCGGTAACACTGAATGGACTTCCCTTTGAAGAGGCTTCTCTCATTACTGTTATACTTATTATCCTTATTTCCTGGATGACTTGGGCTAATCACTCCATCTCTCTAGTCAAAGTAGCCACTAGGCCTTGGCAACTCTTCACACCTGTTGAACTATGGAGGTAATCAATTGGACCTGGGAGAAGATGAAAGCTATATTTCTATTGACTTAGATATATTATGTCTTTTACTATCAACATATGCTTTGAGACTTGTCTACTTTGTAGAATCTTTGACACTAAAGTTTCCATATCATCGGAATGGAAAAAGTTAGAAGAGAGTCAAAAGTTTCCTAAAGTACATCTGGCTTCTTTAAGTCAAGAGAGATACCTTGACACAAGTTCATGAATTGATGTTGGATTTCTGGCGAGTTTTCACAAGAATAAAGAATCATCTTGAAATGTGGAGGTTCTTTTGTCTCTCTTTTGTGGAGAAAGCCCTTTAGAAAATGTTTCCTTATTGTTACAGAGGGTCCCATGAAAGGAGATATGTATCTACAGGTCCAGGTAGTTTGGGTTCAGAGTGCTCTTATCAGGGAACATGGTGTCACCCCAGCTTACTAGTAGGTGATCAGATGTCTGGGAAGGCAAGACATGACAAGCAAGAAACTGTGTTGATTTTTCTTACACAACTGGGCAATTACATTTTCCAGACTCTTCTTTTCCCTGTTCTTAACTAAGATGAACAAGAGAACAGGACATTTCTTAGATCAGTTTAAGCTATATAAAAAGCAGGGCAAATCATCTTAAAGGCTTTTCCCCCTGGGTGCTTTGGGACTTTCCTGCAATTTGTAGGTGTTTAGACTTGTTCAGAAAGAGAATAGGAGAAAGAGGAGACTCTCGTGAGATGTGTACATTCTCACAAATGCAGTGGTTTATTTTTGCCTCTGTCATGCTATTGAAGCTCCCTCTAAGCATCATGAATTCTTTTGCAGCTTACATGCATATTTGATCTTGACTGGAGCATTTCTAAGAATAGAAAAGAAATATTTGACTCCTGACAGGGAGCTTTCAAACCAGTAGAACTCTCTGTGCGGAAACAATGTCTGTTTGACTCTAGGTGGAATTTGTTATTGTTTCTCAGAAGTGTCTGATTCTTGGTGACCCCATTTAGGGTTTTCTTGTCAGAGATGCAGGAGTGGTTTGCCCTTTCCTTCTTCAACTCCTTTTCCAGATGAAGAAGTGAGGCAAGTAGGGTTGAAGGACTCGCCTATGGTCACAGAACTAGTGAGTGTCTGGGGCTGGATTTGAACTTATGAAGTCTTCCTCATTCTAAATCCAGTGATCTGTTCACTACACTAATTTCCTGGGCAGAATTTACATAAAGACAAATTTAGGGTTAATAACATTTCTAACAACTAGAACTTCCAAAGGGAAATGGGATGCCTCAAGACCTTAAGAGATGGTACATTCCCACTCATTGCAGTTTGACAAGCAAATGGTGGATAATCATTTATTGAATGTATTGTACAATTTAGGCCTCTATAGACTTTGCAACTCTGAAATTCTATGCTCTGCAACTTTTGCCTGACTTGGTAACTTGGTTTTCTTCACTTTCCTTATCTGCAAGGATTTCATGGGCTGTTTCAGCTGCAATAATCAATAAGTCTCAAGTTCCTGTGATTTTACTTAGCTACCAGTGAATCAAATCCCACCTACATTGATTATTATTTCAAATTAAAATGCAGTAGCTTAGGAAGAATAATGAACATATTTCTCATGATTGATTCCTAAATGTGAACACCCAGCACCAGAGTAAGAGACTAAGTGTCCATTCCTGAGAGCAGGAACTGTCCCAGAGACTTAGGATGTTCAATAGACTAACAATTCTTTGTTTTCTAGTTGCAATGACACCGATGGCTGTCTGCTAACATCATCTGTTTCCCAAAGGCGTGTACTCACTGTAGAGTAGGTTTGGAAAGATAATAAAATTCCACTCCCAAGGCTGGCCAGACTCAAGGTCATTCCTGTGCCTCTCAAGGTTTGTGTTCATCTCCTCCTGCAGTCCACATCACCCTGTCATTCAGAGCACAGCAGTACACAGCAGAATCTCCTATTTTGACTGAAGTTTTCTCCAGGTAGAATGAAGATTTTTCTTTAATCTTTCTTGCCCAAAATTCATTATTGTCTTTCTCCTCGTCTTTTCCTGATGTCTGTCTCAAGAGGAGCTTGAGAGCATCATTGGGATATTGGATATACCAGAAAAGGTAAGGTATTTGATTGGTCTGATAAGAGCAATTCAATGTGAGTGGTGCTCCCTCAGGAAGAATGATGTGTCCTTCTGTCTGGGTCACTGAATCTCCATAAGTGCCTCCTGAAAAAAAAAATACATTGGTTACTCTCTATGTACAAGCCATTTGTTTGATTGAGAGAGAAAAGTTAGAGATCCTACTAAAGTGAAAAATATGGACATTGAGCTGATGGGGGACATTGTCCTCACCAAAGGGTAAAAGAATCCCAATCAGTGAAGAAGGAGCAGAGATCATGGGTGGTCCAGTCATGGGGAAGTAGATGGCAGTGCTTCCTTCCCTAGATCCAGTTCTCTTCCAAGACTTCTTCTACCAGGATACAGAAAGTAAATACTACTCTTGATGTTCTTAATTTTAACAGTGTTCTTGTTGATTATAAGGTTGTCTTTTTAATCTATGGCATCAGGCACCCCCCAATTTTGGTTTGGAGAAAAGAAGGGAAAAATGGAAGTGGCACCATAGTAAAACCACAGTTGTTGGTTTTTGTGTTGTGAAACATCGCTCTCTTGTGGTTGAGTCTAGGAATGGCTATGAAATATTCCTCATAACGCCTATCATCGCCCTCAACTATCAAGCCTCATTTCCAATTAGGCAGCGTGGTTATTGGGGGTGAAGACAAAAGCATTACTAGGGACCCACTTTTTGAAGTGCCATATCAGGCCTGAGGTCTGCTTTGTAGCAAGAGTATGTTGCCTAGTCTTTTTCTGGAAACAAAATTCTCACATTTAGCCTTCCCTCATAGTGGTTTGGTGATTACCTCCACTTATATTTCATTATCTCTCTTTTCCTCCCATTTAGTATCATTTTCTGCCTGTTTTGTGTCTTTTGAGCTTGAGCTCTAGATCACTTTTTCTTCCTTAAACATCTTTTTTTCATACACTCACTCTGATATCCATGTAGAAGCGTTGTAGGGCACACTATTCATATCTATTTGGATTTTCTAGCACAGTGACTATATGATACCGTCTTGATGTTATATACAATAGCTGACATATGGAATAAGGAGTATGCGAATTGAAGACTATGGAGAAGGAAGCAACCTAAGAGTATAGGACAGAGGCACTGGAGAATATATCCTGAAGAGGTCAAGGGAAGGCGAGCAGAAAGGACATAATCAAGATGAATGGGAAGGGAAGAAATTGAATAGGGATTAGTACAGGTTTACTCAATTTTCTGTCTCACTTATCCATTACCTATTTTTTTTTATATCTGTTTTCATGAGTTCTTCTCTCCTGCTCTTTGCTATCTTAATAATTAGTGCAAGAAAGACACTTAGATATTAGGCAATGCAAACCCTTCCTTTTATAAATAAGGAAATTGTGTCCCAGAAATGTGAGGTGACTTGCCTAAGATCATGCGGGTAAAAAATAACAATCCCAGGATTTGGGCAGAGAGTATCTGATTTCAAACAAGAGCTCTTTCTACTACATCACATTATTTCCACTTTTTGTCATATGCATCTGGCCTCATTTCCTCAAAAATATTTTGATCAGAATTTTTAAAATTTAATTACTTTATTTGTTGTCAGTTTTCAACAATCACTTCCATAACTCTTAATTTTCTCTCCCTCCCTTTACCCTCCCTCCCCGTGATGGCATGAAATCTTATATGGGTCCTACACATACATTGTTATTAAACACATAATCACATTAATCATGTTGCATAGAATAATTGAAACGAATGGGAGAAGCCGTGAGTAAAACCAAACCAAAGCAAAACATAACACAAGAGAAAATAGTCTGCTTCATTCTCTGTTCTGATTCCATAGATTTTTTTCTCTGGACGTGGATGGCATGCTGCCTCAAGAGTCCTTTGCGGATGTTTTAGGTCCTTGCATTACTGTGAAGGGCTTAGTCTACCAGAAACAGTTCTCACGCACTGTGGTTGTTACTGTGTATAATATTCTCCTGGTTCTGTTCATTTCACTCAGCATCAGTTCATAGAAGTCTTTCCAGGTTTTTTTGAAGTCTGCCTGCTCTTCATTTCTCATAGCGCAATAGTATACTCCTTTACATTCATGTACTACAATCTGTTCAGCCATTCCCTAATTGCTGGGCATTATCTCAGTTTCCAGTTATTGGCCACCAGAAAAAGAGCTGCTATAAATATTTTTGTACATGTGGGACCTTTTCCCATTTTTGTGATCTCTTTGGGATACAGTCCTAGAAGTGATATTGCTGGGTCAAAGGGGATGCACATTTTTGTGGCTCTTTGGGCATAGTTCCAAATTGCTCTCCAGTAGGGTTGGATCATTTCATAGCTCCACCAACAATGTATAAGTGTTGCAACTCTCCCACATCTTCTGCAATATTTATCGTCTTCCTGTTTTGTCATATCAACCAATCTGGATCAGAATTCTTAAATCTTTCAAACTTGGCTTTTTCCTTTACAAAACTGCTCTGCTTTTATTAGTTTTTCTTCTGTCTCTATTCACTTGATAATGCATCAGTTTGTACCAAGATTTCCTGAAGTTTTTCTCCATTTCTTACAGAACACTATTTCATTATGTCAGTATGTCATGGTTTGTTCAGTCACTCCCCAAATGTCTAAGAGGCATTCCAAGCTACCCTCTTAGAAGGGAGTTTTATTTTCTTTTATTTCTCCTTTCTTACAATTTCCTGTTTAGAATCTGGAAGTTGTTTTTGCTTGCAGCTATTCTCTCTCCGGTATTATGTTCTCCTTAACAACCCCCATGGTCATGCTTGTTTGCTTCTCTGTTCAGTCTGATGTATTTCTACACTGATTGTGGGTGTTCAAACCTCTTTTATATGTTTCCAAAGATAGTTCATGTGACACCCATTCCCCCACATTTTGTCCCATGTTTATATCCTCTCATTCTTACGCACCCAATTATGAGAAACAGCAGGTCCCATTCTCTTCTTCCTGTTTTCTATACTAGTGTAATTATCTTTTTTTCTCTTCTTTTTCCCCTTCTTAAAGTCCTTCTAACAATACCAATCCGCCGCAAGTCTTCTTCCTCATTTAGCTCCCTCAATGCCTTTTGAAGGTATTAAGGTTTCAAAGAGACACATTTCATCTTCCCTGTTAGAATTTCACACTGTCATACAATTCATTCCAAATTTTCAAATAAATTTACCTTTCTAGTTTTCTCTAGACCCTTGTATTCATTTTTCAGTTCATTATTCAGTCTTGGTATTTTCATCAGAAATCTTTGAAAATCTGTTCTTCCAGTAAAGATCTGTTTTTTTATGCTGAAGAATTATGCTCTGCTTTTCAGGATAAGTTATTTTTTTTTTGTTTCAAGCCTATAGCTTTTGACTTTAAAAATATTGTATTCCAAGATCATCTTTCATTTAAAGAAGATCTTGCATGATCTTGACATAATTCCTCAGACTTGAATTGTATTTTTTCCCTAGATGTTTGCAAGATATGTATTTTTATGAGGGAAATTTGGCATCTGGCTGGAATCTTCTGTGACTTTTATTTTTGGCAGTTCCTTCGAAAAGATGACTGGTGGATTTCTCAATTTTTATTTTTCTCTTTGGATCTAATAGATCTGAGAAAATTTTATTTATGATTTATTGAAACATAACAAATGATTTTTCACCATGTTTTTCAGGTACTCCAATAATCTTTAAAATAATTCTCCTTGATCTACTCCCCAGGTCAATTGTAAAAATATTTTTATGTATATATTGAAATACCTTTGGTATGAGCATTCGTATAATCCTTATGGGTAATCCATCCCACCTTATACTTTCTGCTAGCAGTTGTGACATATCTGATTGTTCTCTCTTTTTCGGAATCTGTAGATTGGCAACAATTTTGATGTTGTTTGTTGGGTGTGTAGTTGCATTTGTTACTCATCTCTCCAGGTTTACTTCCTGTAGGTCTTTGTACTAGGACCACACTCTTAGCCCTGCTGTGTGTTTGGGTGGGTTGTTCTGCCTCACTTCGTCTTGACTTGTGTGCTTCAGGTTTCTGCCTTGACTGCAGCCCCCTGGAGTTAGGCCCCTTGAATCTTTGGGGTTCAAAGTGCAAGATCTTGAAGACTCTCTCTGGCATCTGAGGACACAATCCTGGGCTGTCCTGGTCTGATCTCTGAAGCATCTCACTCATTTCTACCTTTTGCTGTCCCTCTCAGACACTCAATCGTCTTCACTGCAAGGCTTTCTGGCCACCATGGAGCTTTCCTGAGGGAGTATTCCACTTTTGCTGTCTTCAGACACAGAGTCTTGTAGACTACACATGTCCCTGGCCATTTCTTGTCACATTGAAAGACTATCCCTATGTTGGCTCTCATGTTGTTTGCTGGCTCTCTTTTCTATTGTCCACAGGCTTCTTGCTGACCTCTCATGAAGTTCTGAGGTGGATGAAGTCACTTACACTAGTTTTTCATTAGATTTTTAAATCATTTTGTGATCTGGCATGAGCTTCAAGGTGTTTTTGTAGCAGACATGTGGGAGTCACATTATCTACCTCCAGTTTGGACAGCCATCTTGACTGACGAGTCCTTCCTGACCATCTCTTGAATATTGGCCAACACCTCATCTCGTCGTCTGCAGCCAGTGCCTAAATGCCATTGAGGGGTGGAAGAAGTCTCAGTCTCTGAGCAGGCAGGGGTGGGGCAGGGATGTGCTGCCTCTTTTTATCAAATTGTCAGTTAATTTACCTCAGTTAGGGGACTTCCTTAACGGATCGTTTTTCATGTCATCAAAGAGTCATAGCTTCTGTCAGCTTGTTGGCAAAGCACTTGTCATTATGATCGCAGGCTCAAAGATGGAGGACTCGGATTCTTGAACCTGTGGCAGATTTCTCCTTTGGAAAAAGATAACGAAAGATAGAAATTAAACAAGATTCTCATTTTCAGAGAAGGGACAGATTCTCTCACTGTCTCTCAGCTGCCTCTCCCTTTACAGTCATCATCAGTCATCAGACTTTTATACATGACTAAGTGGTCATAGCCCAGAACAGATAAAAGGCACAGCATTTTCCCTCCAGGAGCCGACATCAGCACAGGACTCTGTGACTGAATCAGGAAATCTCTCAGACTTGTAGGTCAACTTCACCCCAAGGATCGCTAGGGACATCCTCCAAAGCAACGTTTTCTGAACCATAAAACTCCAGGATTGATTTCTCCTTTAAGAGACTCCTCCCAGCCCAGAATTACACCTGACTTTGTTTGACTTCCTTAAATTGTGAACATTTATCCCTTCCCCCACAGACTTCATTTAAAAAGGCTGAGTGGATGAACTCTTTCTGCATTTTCTCTGGCTTTCTTTGAAGAGTTTTGATTTTCCTCTCAAACATATGCTAGAAACGTAGTCAGAACAATGTGGTCAGGAAAGGGTAGGGATTTATTCAGGATGGAAACTTCCTTCCATTTTGACAAGATAGTTGACTTGAGGTATACAGTTGGTATTGAAAAGGCTAGTTTCTCATCCTCACCAATATGTATATGATTCCCTCAACTACAGTTTTGGAATCTGGAGAAAAATAAGACAAATTAATATGCAGTACTAGTTATTCATTTGGATATGAACATGACAATGGTTAAGTGGTTTGCCTCAACTCTGTATATGATTTACCTCAACTATAAGTTTGGAATCTGGAGAAAATGGGATAAATTAATATGCACTCTAGTTATTCATTTGGATTTTTAATCTTTTGGGTACAGAAAGTGTATATGCATATGTTTTTTAAGAAAGTTGATGAGATATGATATGTTCACATATTATAATAATGGAGTGTTCAGGGAAGGTTTATTTAAAGAAATGCCACCTGAATTGGCCTTTGAGGGATACATGCAAATGCAGTAGAGCAAGCCAGATTGGTTGGAGATGAGAATTCTAGTTACAGGGAATACTGTGATGAAAAGTTTGGAAGCAAGAAAGTACGGATCAAGCTTGGGGAATGGTAAGAAATCCAATGTGACTTGAATATAGACTTATGCAGAAAAGAATAGTAGGAAATGAGCCTGACAAGGTGTGGGGGAGAACCTTGAATTCCATGCAAAAGAATTCAAATTTTACATAAAAGACCAAGGAGAGTCTAGAGCTGAAAAAGACTTTAGTGGAGATATAGAAGGGGACAGAAGACAAGGTGCCAATACAGAGCAAAGATCAGTGACATCGACTGAAATCACTGGGCGTCAGGGCAGCTACTAGTAAGCAATGTAACCCAGAGAAATGGATAACAAGAAAGGAGCATAGATGAAGGGAAACAAGCCCCCACAGTCTGAAACTGGTCCCAATCCAAGGGAACTACTAGAAATCGTAGAGATACTGTTACTATTTGGGCAGCATGCACAATGAGCACATTATTCCTTTCCCTTGATTCAGATGGAAGTAATGCCTGTTTCCATTAATCCATAAATAAAGCTGCATTCTGCCTTGTGAAAATGTTTTCTTTTAAGATAAGATGGTGTTCACTCTTGGGGGAAGTTAGACACTGAAGTCCCCAGATTACCTGACTGAAAGCCTTCTAACAGAGAATTGACAAGTCCTTAAAACATACCTAGGAATTTGTGTTCAGAGACAGGATTTGATATAGGTCATTGAATTGAGTCATGTAGATATAATAGATAGGGTGTTGGACTTGGAGTCAGGAAGATCTAAGTTCAAATCCCATTCCAGACACTTATTAGCTGTGCAAACCACTTAACCATTATCAGACTCAGTTTCCTCATCTGTAAAGTGAAGGTATTGTCCAAAAGAATTGTTCTGGAGCTCATATGAAATAATTTATGTTGAGTGCATTGCAAAACCCCTCAATATACTATATATGACAAGTATAATTACAAACTTTCAGTTCAATCTCTGGGAAAGTTTTCATAGTAATTAAGGACCATCTTGAAATCTGTCCTCAGAAATAGTAACTTTTTTTTTTGGTCTTCTATGTACTTAAAGTTCTTTAGAAAATACTTCCTGCCAATTATAGGGGCTCCAGGACAGGTGACGTAGCTGGAGCTTCAGGTACAGGGTTTGTGTACAATAGCAGATTCTCAAGTCACATAATGCCTCCCCAGCACAGAAGTAGGCACCCAAGTCTTTGAGGGGAAGATATGACTCCACCATCTACAGAAAAGGTCTCTTCAGATAGTGGCAGGAACCACTCTTTCTTTGAGCTCCAACATGTTTCTATTTTCTACTCTGGGTCATCTCCTGGATGATAAACAGGGGGTTGTCCTGCTTTTTCTCCTCTATCAAATCAATGAAGCTTTCAGTCATCACTCTACTACCCTTAACTGAGATGAACAAGAAAATAAGAATTTTCCTAAGTTCCAAAGCTTCATTAGCTGTAGATCATTGTCAAAGATTGTTCCTCTTGAACAGTCATGAAATTATGACTCTCTTAAACTTTTTAGACATGAACATAAACATTTCCCAAAAATGAGAGAAAGAGGATAACTCTTGTTAAGATGCACATTCCCATAAATGAATTGGCTTACTGTTCCATCCCTGCCATGCTTCTGAAGTTCCCTCTGAGGATGTGGCCCCGACCTGAGCATTTCTAAGAATAAAGAGAAAGCTTTCTCCTTCCCCTGAGTGAGTTACCAAATCTTTGAAGACTCCCTATGGAGAAATCATTAAAAAGGGCAAAGGTTAACAGTATCCACAGTGTAACTCATGGGGCTCGTAAGAGGTTCTTCATCTCTCTTGACTGATCAGCAAGGGCTGCTGAAACCACCAAGGCCTGAGTGAGGTGCAGTGACACTCTAGGTAGGGAGTAGCACCTGTTATGAGAATCAGCAAGACATCCGCCAAGCCAGAGAGCAAACCTGTTTCCCCTGCATATGTAACCTATTGACCAAGTTGCAGGAGTTTCTTGCAAACCTTGCCTTCTCTTAGCCAAACATTAAAATGGTGAATAAATGGTCATTTCATTTTAGATTTTCTTCAATTACATTTTGTCTATTACCTCTCTCAAATGATTTCTAAATGTTATCTAAGTTGCTGATAATAATCTGTTATTTTTGATGAATTCAAGTCATCTGACCTAGCTGATCTATATCCTTGGGTACTGAAGAAATTGGCAGATATGTTTGCTAAAGTCATTATCAATAATATGTTTAGGTCATGTACTAGTAGTAGTGGTAGTAGTAGCAGCAGTAGTAATAGTAGTAGCAACAGTTAGCATTCAAAATTTTACCTAGTATCTCGACAATTTTTGTCTAATTATATCTTGTTGAGAATTCTCTCAAGGAATGGGACTTCTAAAGAGAGGTGGCCCATCAGAGAGGTTTGATGATTCTATGTTAAGTATAGGATATAATGAAATATTATATATATACATATGTACATATGTATATATACACACATACATACATACGTATATATACACGCATATATACATACATACATATGAATGTAAGGAAACATATTAGAATGTTAAGGAACATTGCTCTCACTGATAGTGAGAAATAGCCAGTGAAGGATAACTTAGGATAATAGAGAGATGTGCCTCCAAAATAAGGGAAAGAAGCAGAGAAAAAAGGAGATCAGACAATGAAGGAGGGCTAGTGCTATCCCTTTTATTTTTAAAAGGAAGAGAGCAGTTTGGAAATAAAAAGAAATTTTACATCTATCCTTAGGGAAATTCTAAAATGTATCTTTAGAGAAATATTTAGCATTAGAAGTAATGATTACAAAAGGTCTAGATAGCTTCCTCTAGAACTGCCATGCCAGACTAACCTTATTTCCTTTTTAAAAGGAATTACTAAATTGATAGATTAGGGAAATGCTGCAGATATAGTTTACCTAGATTTTATTGAAGCATTCAACAAAATATCTTTCACTATTCTTGTGGGAAACAAAGAGAGTAAACAAGATAGGAATTCTACAGAAGGATTCAGTAATAGATGCATGGCCATATTCTAAGAGTAGGCATTAATAGCTCAATGTCAACTTGTCAAAGGGTCTACAGTGGAATACTTCATGAATGTGAATTTGGCCACTTGCAATTAAATGTGTTTTGTTTTTTTTTTTTTACATTTTTTACCATTGAACTGGATAAAGATGTAGACTTTATATAAAAGAAAGATTTGAAAAACTAGGCGTAGACCAATACCTGGCAACATTTACCAAGATAAGGTCAAAATGGATACATGACCCAGATATGAATAGAGATTTTCCAAGAAAATTAGAACACAGAAAAAATTACTTATCAGACTTACAGATAGGCAAACAATTTATAAATAAACGAGAGAGAGCAAAGTTAGGTGTAAAATGGAACATTTTGATTAAATTAAAGAATGTTTGTACACATAAAATAAATGTAGCCAAGATCAGAAGGCAAGCAGAAAATCAGGGGAAAATTTTATAGATAGTTTACCAGATAAAGGTCTCGTGTAAAATATATAAATAACTTTGTCAAATCTATAAGAATACAAGTCATTTTCCAATTGATAAATGGTCAAAGGACATGAACAAGCAATTTTCTAAAGAAGAAATCAAAACACTGTTTAGTTGTATAAAAAAATGCTCTAAATCATTCCTGATTAGAGAAATACAAATTAATACAACCTTGAGATATCATTTTACATCTATCAGATTGGCTAAAATGATGGACAGGGAAATTGACAAATGGTGGAGGGGATGTGGAGAAACTGGTACACTAATTCATTGAATTATGAAATGATCCAATCATTTTGGAGAGCAATCTGGAATCATGCCCAAAGAGTGACTAAATTACTTAAATCTTTTGATCCAGCAATACCACTAATTGGTCTTTCCTAATATAATTAGGGAAAAAGGAAAAGAACATATATGTTCCAAAACATTTATAGGAGTTCTCTTTGTGGTGGCAAGGAACTGGAAACTGCAGGGACATCCATCAATTGAGGAAGGGCTGATCGAGCTATGTTATATGGTTGTGATGGAATATTACTGTTCTACAAACAATGATGACCTCAATGATTTTAGGAAAACATGGAAAGATATGTGAAAGAATGAAGAGGCAAATGAACAGATGAAGAAAACATTGTATATAGTGACATTAACATTGTTTTAAGAATGACTTGGAGTAAATAATTCATTTTGGCTATTATAAATACCGAAATTAACTATAAAGGACATACAGAGAAAGATGCTACCTGCATCCAGAGAAAGAACTGAGAAATAGAAGT
Source organism: Notamacropus eugenii (assembly GCF_028372415.1). Classification (NCBI taxonomy): domain Eukaryota; kingdom Metazoa; phylum Chordata; class Mammalia; order Diprotodontia; family Macropodidae; genus Notamacropus; species Notamacropus eugenii. The sequence continues at coordinate 11,517,105 of NC_092878.1, forward strand.
ATGTATGGAACAATTTTAAACACACATCATACATACATATGTGTACATATAAGTATATATAATGGTAGGCCATCTCTAGGGAGGGAAGAGGAGCAAAGAAAACAAAGAAAATTACATGATAATTTTGTTGTATTTTTGAAAGGAGTAGCAAATTAAACATGGCAGATTTACAGTTTTATATGTAATCACCTTTTTTGTTGTACTATGTTATGGAAATGTTTGTTTTATTCCATAAATTGAAAATAAAACAGAAAGATATATGTGAGTGTGTGCATGCAGGTCATGATTATCAGATTTAGTGATAACAGAAATCTGACACCCAACAACCTGGATTATAATTATTACAGCAGAGCTCAGAAAATTATGACCCAAAGGCCAATTCCAGCCCACCTGTCTTTTTTTGTAAGGTGAACCAAGAATGGATTTTGCATTTCAAAATACCATTTTTTAAATGTCAAAACCGTTCTTGGCTTCTGGGGTACACAAAAACAGGTGGTAAGCAGAATTAGCCCTAGGGTTATAGTTTCCCACTGCCTAGACTAGGACATTGTACTGAAACTGATGAAGTGAAATTCAATATAGTTTTATACTCAGGTTCCAAAACTTAACTTCATTTCTGTGTGCCATACTAAGGAGATTAGTAAACTGAAGTAAATTCAGAAGAAGACGATCAAGACTGTGAAGAGACTTGAGTTTATGTTATATGAAGATAATTGTAGGAACTGAATAATTTTAGCTTGGAGAGAAGAATCAACAGGGACTTGATATCTGATTTCAAAAATTTGTTGTAGAGAGACTAGATCTTTTTGTTTGTTTGTTGACCTAAGATGGAAGAATGAAGAGGATCAGAGATTGTTTCCAGTGTAGGGTCCATGAAAGCAATAAGTTTCTAATAATTAGAACTGTTCAACAGTGGAATGAGATGCTCAGAAAAGTTGTGAGTGCTCTGTCATTGAGTTCCTCAAGCAAAAGCTAGAAGACCATTTATTAATCATATGCGTTATAGTAAGGATTTCTTTGGGGTGTGGGTTGGAGGAGATAAATACTTTAGACCTTTGCTAAACTCTAAAATTCTGTGATTCTGTGTTTTCTACCTGACTCACTTCTCCTCTCCCTACCTTCTTTCCAAATGCATTTTATGTACTGTCCTCCCTCATTACAATTTAAGATTATGGAGAGCAGGGGCTGTCAGTCTTTTTGCTTATATCTTTGCCCATAGTGCATAGCACAGTGCTTGGCCCTTAGTAATTTACTGCATATTGCCTCTTCTAATGGACTACAAGTTTAAGTTCCTTCTGGTTATTACTCTATTTATAATCAATCATTTCCTTCTATGATAATTACAACTTCAAATTCAAATGCTTCCTTTTATGAAAGAAAAGCAGCAAACTTCTCATAAGTAATTCCTAAATAAATATATCCAGGATGAGAGGAAGAGGAGTGCCCATGCCTAAGTACAGGAACCGAGGCTTATAATATTCCATAGACATCTAGTTTCAATGAAACCAGACTTTGTTGGACAGCAGAGTTTAGTCCTTTATTGAAGACATGAACCCAACTCTGGTATTTTTGGAACAGAAAATAAAACTCCCCTCTCAGGGCTGGTCAGACTCAGGATCACTCCTATGCTTCTTGGGGTTTATGTTCAGCTCCCCCTAGACTCTCCATCACTGTGTCACTCAGAACACAATAGTACACAGCAGAATCTTCCATTTGGACTGAGGTCTTCTCCAGGTAGAAGGAAGACTTTTACTTAATCTTTGTGGTCCAAAATCCATTGTTTTCTTTCTCCTGGTCTTTTCCTGATGTATCTCTCAGGAACAGCTTCAGTGCTGCATTGGGTTGCTGGATATACCAGAAAAGGTAAGGTATTTGATTGGTCTGATAAGAGCAATTCAATATGAGTGGTGCTCCCTCGGGAAGAATGATGTGTCCTTCTGTCTGGGTCACAGAATCTCCAAAAGTGCCCACTGAAAGACAATGAAAATCATTAACTGTTATTAGAGGTTAAAGATCTTATTACATTGATAGTATATGTTGACAGTGTCCAATGTCAATGTCCTTACCAAATAGTAATGGAATCCCAATCACTAAGGTGGTGCTAGGGATCATAGCTGGTCCAGTGGTTGGGTAGCAATGTCAGAAATTATTTCCCTCCCTGGTCCTTCTCGTCCAAGTTCTTTTCCACCAGGATACAGAAGGTGGATGTTACTATTAATGTTACTAATTTTAGGAAAATATCCTTCTTTTTGGTTCTGAGATTGGACGTGTAGACTCTGACCTGAGTCTCCCTCTCAGTCGTCAAAGTGTGGAGAAAACTAAAGAACGAGGAAAAGGCAGAATTAAGGTGGAGACTTCATCACACTAAATTGACATGTGACTTTTCTAAGTTGAGAAACATCTCCCTCTTGTGATTCAGTGCAGAAATGGGTTGGAAACACTTCTGTGAACATCTAACAAGGTCCTCAATTACCTGGCCTTAATTCGAAGCATTGACATCCCCACTGTCTAGGTTGTCTGTGAACTATTTCAGGTCTTAGAAAGTCTGAGATCTTGCAAGAATGTGTACTTTGGTCTCCTCATGAATGGTAACTACTCTTTTTACTCAATTGAGCTATCTCTTTCCTTCTAAGTGGCTTGCCGATTGCCTTTTCTGACATTTTGTTATCTTACTATTTCCCTCCTCCTCAAAATTTGCTGTCACTTTCTGTCCCCTTTTATCCTTTCCTGGAATGCCAGGTCACTGTTTTGTCCTTGAGCTTATTTTTACTTTATGCTTTCACACACTCTGATATCCATGAAGGAGTCATAGGCAGAACTATACAAGTCCATTTGGATTCTTTAGCACAATGACTGGGAAGTCTTGTCCTGCTGGCCCACACAATGGCTGAGAGGTGGAACGTAAGTTGTGGAAAAATAACAAAATGGAGAAGTCAAAGACTAGAAAGTCCAGAACAATGAATACTTCAAAATGAGAAGGACAAATGAAGGTCAGCAGAAGGAATAATATCTATAAACAGGATGAGATCTCAGTATCAAATCTCCATTTTATTTTGTTCTAAAATTTCCTTTCATTATTTGAACTGTTCCATTCTATTTCGTCTTATGGTTTTAGGCTATGGAGCTGGAAGGAATATCAGAGATCACCTCATATGAGGATAGAGAAACTGGGGTCCAAAATATGACTTGATTTACATAAGGACACAAAGGTAAAAATACTAGAGTTGGGTATTGCATCTAAAGTGTCTGACTATAAACAAAGTACTCTTTCCACTATACCACACTGTCTCTATCTTAGACACTTTTCCCATTATATATATTCCAATTTCTCAACATTTTAATCTTACAAGCACTGATACAGATATACGCATGCATAAACACACACTCACACTTTCATATTTCCATGCCTGGTTCATGCTTATTTTATCCTTCTTTTCTTTAGAGTTTTCATTTCATTCATAATATTATTTTTAAACTAATTTTATTTCTTTTGAAAATTGTAATTGATCATGTTATCAAGTTATGGGTTTTTTGGGGGGGCACTTTGCTTATTGCTGTTTGGGAGATAGTCTCTTCTTGGTCTGTGTCGTGGGCCTCTATGATTCCATATTTCTTCGCTGATGGTATTTTTTATTTATTTAATCATTCTTCCAACCTTAGTTCCTGAATGGGGTTTTTGTCTTTGGGTTTTTGTACTAGTAGTATAAGCAAGTACTTAAACTAACCAGGTAATGTAAGTTCTGACTTGTATTAGTGGGGTACTACGACTGTATTCTCCAGGTATTGAGTGATGTGTTCTTCAGAGATCTCAGGAGTATCTCAGACCAGAGAGCTGCAAATTTACACCCTTTCCTAAGCAGGCTGATCTAGGGAACAAACTGATCTCTACTCTGCTGGTTTGAGCTTTGTAGGTGCTCACAGGTATTTCTAGTTGTAATAGTCAATGAAATTAAGCTTGTTCAGTTCTTACTTTATCCCTTCTGAGCTATTTATTCCTACAATGGCAATTTCATATTCAACTGCCCCTTCTGAACTTCCATGTTGCTATTGAGGGCACCATCATCCTCCCAGTCAAACAGGCTCAAAACACAGGTTTCATTCTTAACTCCTCATTTTCTCCAATTTACCTTATCCAATTTGTTGTCAAATCTTTTTGAATCTAACTTTATAATATGTCTTGCATATACCTCTATCTCTCCTCTGACATTGCCAGTTATAGGCTCTTTTTACCTCATATCTGAACTATCTCCATAGCCTGCTGGTTGGTCTACCTATCTCATCTCTCCTCACTCCAATCTGTCCTTAACGCAGCCAGAATGAACTTCCTAAAGTGCAGGTCTCCTCCTATTCAATAAATTCTAGTGGGCTCTACCACGTCTAGCATCAAATATAAAATCTTCTGGCATTCAAAGCCATTAATAAGCTAGTCCCCTCCTATATCACCGGATTTCTTACAAGTTACTTCCCCTTCATTATGAAGTGCATTAATTTGATTAAATTGCAAAGTTTTTGCGCAGACAAACTCAATGCAAGTAAGGATAGGAGGGAAGCAGAAAACTGGGAAAGAATTTTTGCAACTAGTGTCTGCGATAAAGGCCTCATCTCTAATATACATAGAGAACTGAATCAAATGGACAAATTGCAATGCATGGAATTAAAAAATTTCCAATGGACAATTGAGGCATAACGTCTCCCACATCCAGCGAAAGAACTATGGAATTGGATCACAGATAGAAACAGATCATTTTCCTTTATATTATGTTTTGTTTTGTTTTATTCATTTTAATTCTTCTATGCAACATGTATTTAATAGGAATGTACGTGTAGAATCTATATAAGATAGTACCCTCTCTCAGGGAAGGAGTGGTGAGGGAAATAGTAATTAGGGCGAGGGAGGGGAAAAAATTCTAAGATATAAGGAAGTCATTGTAGAACATTGAAAACAAATAAAATAATTTAATTTAAAATAAACAAGCAAACAGGTTACTTCCCCTTCCCTCCTCTGTCATGCAATGACACTAGCCTTCTTGAGGTTCCTTGCACAAGACTCTGCATCTCCAGACTGGGTAATTTCAAAGGCTGTGTTTCATGCCTGCAATATTCTCCATCCTCATTTCGGCCTCCTTTATTTCCTGGCTTCCATCAAGTCCCAACTAAAATTCCGGATCCCTTTTAATGAGATCCCTTCCATCTATTTATTGTCTCCAGTTTTTACTGTATATGGCTTAATTGCACGTGGTCATTTTCATGTTGTCTCACTGATCAGACTTTAAGCTCCTTGAAAAAAGAGATTGTCTTGTGCCTTTCTTTCTATCCCCAGAGCTCATCTCAGTACCTGCCACATAGCAAATGCTTTAATAAATGCTTATTGCACCTGAGAGCAGGAACTCTCCTAGAGACAGACTTTTCTTCTCCACTTTCCAACTGCAATCACACCAATACTTATAAAAATAACGTTTAGCCCCTTCCTTGGGAGATGACCGCACACAGCATGTTCTTGTCTGGGAGAAACAGAATAGAATTCCTCTCTCAGGGCTGCTCAGGCTCAGGATCACTCCTATGCCTCTCTGAGTTTGTGTTCAGCTCCTCCTGCAGTCCCCATCACTGTGTCTCTCAGAACACAATAATACACAGCAGAATCTCCTACTTGAACTGAGGTTTTCTCTAGGTGGAAGGAAGATTTTTCTCCAATCTTTTTAGTCCAAAATCCATTGCTCTCTTTCTCCTGATGTTTTCTGATGCCTAATTCACAAGAATCTTCAGAGCTTCATTGGAATACTGGACGTACCAGAAGAGAAAAGGTGATCCACTGCTCTGATAAGAACAGTTCAGTGTGAGTGGTTCTCCCTCAGGGAGGATGATGGGTCCTTCTGCCTGGGTCACTGAATCTCCATAAGTGCCCCCTGAAAAACAAAGACTTTCATTACACTCACTATATAAATCATTAAACTCAGCAATTGAAATAAGTGTTTAAAGCTCTAACCAAATTGACAAAAATTGAAGGTGATCATGTCATTGTCCTCACCAAATAGCAAGAGAATCCCTATCACTGAGGTAGGAACAGGCACATGGCTGATCCAATGGTGGGGAAGCAGATGTTGGAGAAACAGCACTTCCTTCAGTGGAACTGGTTCTTCTCTCCCAAGTCTTTTTCTACGAGGATACAGAAGACAGATTCGGAACCAATGTTCCTAATTTTAGGCAAATTTTATCCTGACTTTTTTTTTGTTTGTTTTGTTTCTGAGGTTGATTTTACAACCTCTGAATGCAATCCCCACCTGGGGTCCTCACAGTTTGACATCAAGTGAAGACAGATGAAGAGGCAGAATTTGAGAGTAGAAATCGTCGTGAAATTGACATGTGAGATTTTTTTTTTTGGAAAATATTTCCCTCTTGTGGTCAAATACACAAATTGAAGTGAAATACAGAGCACCTGACAATGTTCAGTATCATTTGCGGTGGAACTGGGGCTGAAGGTGAACTCATCACTACTGTTTCTGTTATCTAAGTAATGTATCAGTGTGCAGGATAAGTCTGATATCTTGTAAGAATTTGCCCTCTTTCTTTTAAATGGTTTCCATGGCTCTTTCTCAAATTTTATTTCCTTCCAAATGGTTGTGCTTCCTGACATTTTTTAAAACATTATAGTCCCTCTGTAGGGCTGCTAGGTGGCTCAGTTGATAAGAGTGTTGGGTTTGGAGTCAGAGGACTCATCTTCCTGAGTTCAAATATGGCCTTAGATGCTTCCTAGCTATGTGACCCTAGGCAAGTCCCTTAATCCTGCTTGCCTCAATTTTCTTACCTGCAATATGAGCTGGAAAAGAAAATGGCAAACCATTCCAGTATCTTTGCTACAAAAACCCCAAACAGGGTCACAAAGTGTTGGACATGACCGAAAAACAACAAAATATCTGAAAAAAAAACCAGCTCTCTTCCTGAAGATGACTCTCTGTCATCTTATGCCTCGCTGTTTTTTCCTTTACTTTTTAAGGTAAATAAAGCATTTGTTAATAATTTAACATGTGTCATGCACAGTACTAAGTTCTGAGTATATAAATACAAGCAAACCACATAGTTTCAGTCCTAAAGAACGTCCCTTCTGATGCAGAAATACAGCACAAGAAAAACTGCTGAGGAAGCAGAGAAATCCAGTGAGTCAAATAATAAATGAGGTGAAGGTGGTTCATGAAATGTGGTGTTTTCATAATCCTGATGTTTTGATTATTATTAACTTCCTGAAATCAGTTCTATTTTCATCCCATTTCTACTCTTTTCTCTTGTGCAAGTCAAGAAACATGAGTTATATTGAATTTTCCAGCAAAGCAAATAGGAGGGCTTGGCCTGCTGTGCCATGTAATAACTGATAGAGTTTGAAATCTTGACAAGGAAGAAGATGGAAAAGGCAGGACCTTAGGAGTGCCTGCCAAGAATATTGGAGAAACAAAAATGAGAAGGGTAAGTGAAGGCTGTAAGAATGTTATAGTTAACATGAATGGGAAAGCAGGAAGCTGAATGGGAATAATTCAGGACCTCATCACCTTTTCTCAGCTGGACTATTTACTGAAATAGCTTCCTAATTGTTCTCCTTGTCTCAAGATAACCTGTATTCCAGTCTACTCCACACAGCTACCAAAGTGCTTTTCCTAAAGGTCACCTCTATGTCCATGTTACCTTCTTAACTCTTGGTTCCCTACTATCTCTAAGATGAAGTACAAACTCTTTTGCCATTTAAAAAAAGGTCTTAATAATCTGACCCCATCCTACCTTTCCAGCCTTTTTAAACATTATTCTCTTTCACACATTCTATGGTCTAGCTGTATTGCCATATTGACTATATATTGACTATTGAGCTACATGCCATATGACATATATTAATGTATTCTTGAAACAAGACATACAATCTCCCTTCTCTGTGCCTTTACATACATTGTTCCCCATACCTGGAATGTTCTCCCACCGTTCTTTTTCTTCTTGAAATCTACTGTATAGATAGAAGTGCTATAAAAATTACACAAAAACTACTGCATAGTTTCCTTTAAAACTCAGCTCAGTGTCATCTCCATGGGATGTCCTTTCCAGTTTCTTTAGATGCTAGTGTGTTCTCCAAATTCACTGTGTATCTAATTTACTTGTAATTTAACTATACCTACAAAGGTGCTTGGTCTTTCACTACATGTAGTCTATCCCATTAGAATTGTAACCTCCTTGGGGGTAGAGGCTGTTTTTCTTTTATTTTAGTATCCTGGAAGACTAATATAGTTTCTGGAATCCAATAGACACTAAGTAAATGACTGTTTGACCAACTGATTCCCCTGGCCCCCACGTCACATGTTTATTACATTTTCCTCTGGTATCTGCCTTCATGATCTTTTCTGTCATATTTTGTGTCATTTTAGGGTCTTAGGAGCTAGAACTATAGGGCTTCTTAATGATCATCCAGTCAGATTCCTTCACATTACATATTAGGAATCTTAGGCACAGAGAGGTGAGGTCGTTGCCCAAAGTCACTTATGTTATAAATAGTTGAGTTACAAATTTTATCCAGGATTCTCTCTTCAAATTCAGTACTCCATTGACTATATTGTCTCCATTTTTGTACATTCTTCCCATAATATGCATTCTATAGATCATTAACAAGCATTTTCAATACTGTAACTCCTCTCACCATCGATGATACATGCAGAGATTCACTCACACATTACCGCACAGGTCTAAGTGTATTTGTGTTTCTAAATATATCCTACTTCTGAGTTGGAAAAGGAGAGGAGAAAAGTGTTCTATAGCAAAAAGAGGGTAGAAAACATTACCATAAGGAAGAGACTTTCCACAGGGAAGACAACGTTCCACAGTGCGGTAAGGGATTTTGTAGTTTACCTAAGGATCTATAATTTAGAGTTGAAAATACAGGCCTCACCTTGTCCCAATAATCCTGGGTGTACGTTAAACTCATTCTTTTCGTTTACAATAATGTGCAGTAACCATTCAGGCAGTCTCTACCTGTTGACTCTCATTCTTGCAATGTGAACAGCCCATCTCTTTTTCACATGCATCCTCCATAATGGTTTTTACACCACCTTTAATATTTTCTTGTCAACATATAGTTTACACATCTCTGCCATGCATCTTTTCATTGCCTTTTGTGTTAGTGGTGGTTGGGATATTTGTGAGATTGTCACTAAGAAAATACTGGCATTAAGGAGATGGGCATTTTCAGTAGGGAGCACTGCGCATTGTCCAATTTCACTAGTATTGTCCAGGCTATTTTCTTTCTACTGAGTTCTGCGCCCATCTCCTCATTCAAGATTCCTGTCCAAAATTTCATTGTTGTGTTTGCCCTTCGTTCTCAAAGACAACCATGACACCAAGATGATGACGTGACATGCAGTGAACTTTGATTTGAGTGAGGTAGGGCTGTGCAAGGTCACCAACCCCACTTTGATGTACATATTGATGAACTATCAAGGCAAGCTTTCCATCTAGCTACGCTGCTATAGCAGCAGAATTATTTTTGTCTATCTTGCTTTTCTGATATGGATGATTAAACCAATTCTTTCTCATTGCTGTAGGGTTCTCCTGGGAAACTTTGTAGTGTTCCAAGTCTCTATAAAATGAACACAATGTCATCTATAAACAAGCACATTTGCAGAACTTTACTATCTATGGGGAATCCTCTGGTTCAGATTCTATGTGTGACATCTCCCATGATACAGACAAATATCTTAGTTAAGCATAAACATCCCCAATTGGTGACTTATTTCATGTTACTTCTCAGTGAAAAACCAAACAAGGCTATCTCCATAGTTATACGTGTGACAGAATCATTTGTGGTTTTAAGGCATACAAGACACCTCAAAGATGTAAAAGCTTCATTTTGTTCCGCCAAATCAAATCATTTGTTTAAAAACCAATAAAAAGAGACAAGACAGGGTCTCCTGTTTTCCCTAGATGTCAGCCAGCTTTGTGACTGGATAGACTTACACCACTGCATAAAATCATCTTCAAAAGGTAGCCTACTTCCTCCTCTTGTTTTTATGAGGATATGTTCAATACATTCATAGACCATTTTCATAAAAAATTTATTGAGATGTGGAATATCTCAACATATTTCAGAGGTATATAGTTTGGTTTTCACTCAAATTTCTCTGTTACCTTTGATACATAGGAATACTTTTCATGATCTTTCATATTTTCTTAGAATAATCTCTTTAAGATCACTTAACAAGTCATCCCTAAGAAAATTTTAATTTGGATTGCTTCCAGAACAGCTTTCTTACCCAGAGTTATGGTCAAATTCTTCTATGCATCCTGGTTGAAGACAACAGGACTTAGAGCTAGAAGGGACTTTAGAGATCCTGTGGTCCAACTGTTCTTATTTTGTAGATGAACTGAAAATCTTAAACAAATGAATGTTGAAAACTCTCTGTACATGTAATTAGAAAAAAAATAAATGATATTAAGTGGGAGGAAGCCCCAATACTTTTTGGTTTTATGACTGCATGCCATCCTGTCATTAAGTACTTGTTACTGCAAATTTTTTATATGTTGCATGAAAATAACTGGTAGAGACCTCTAAGAAGGTGGCAGAGTGAGAGGTGGCAAAAGAATTTCACTTGTCGATATGTCTCCCAGAAAGAGAAGTAAAAAAATGCCCCAAAGATGCAAAACTATGAGACATTTACAGAAGAAAATTATTTTTACGGGGAAAACACCCAAGAAAAGGTATGAACAAAAGAATTTTCCATGTAATAGAAAAAGAAAAATTTAAAAGAATGAGACAGTACCATTTATACTGTACATCAAGAAAGCTAGAATTTCCTCAAGACCTATTAAAATGTATAATGCACTAAAGAAATTCAAAAGAAGAAACAGAAACAAAAACATCCCAGGAAGGAATAAAGGAATTGAGTATAAGTTTAAACTTCATAACGAGATAATTATGGACTCCTAGAAGTATTCATGAAAAATATCAAGAAAATAAGAGGTTAAAAAAAGCAGAATTATTTCACTGGACGACAGACTATCAGAACCTATTAGCTAATGTGTATCTATTAAGTAATTACTGTGTGTCAGGCATTGTGATAAGAGCTATAGAGACCAGAAAAGGGGGAAACAATCCCTTCCTAAAGGAATTTACATTTTAATTGGGAAGAAAACATGTATATAAATTGGTACATACAGAGTAGATTCAGAGATAAAGGACCTAGCAGCAGGAGTCCTGATAGAAAGTCGTATCTGAGCATAGTCTTTACAAAGAAAGTCAAGAATTCTAAGAGGCAGAGGTGAAAAGGCAGGTTGTTTCAGGCATGGGTGCAAAGCATGGAGATGAGAGATGGATTGTCTTTGTGAAGAAAAACAATAAGCTAAAGTTGCTTGAGTTGAGAGTAGATGGAAGGGAGTAAAGTATAAGAAGATTGTAAAGAAAATTTTGTAAGTGCATAGAGAAGAAGGCATATAAAAACCTTATCAATCAACGCAGGTGAAAATGACTGATTTGGCAGACAGAGGAGTGAGTACGGATTTTGGAATAGTTGGATTTTTAAAAAGTAAAAAAAATCTATTTGTTATATTTCATGTAATTACTTAAAATTTCACAGGAATGTTGAAAGTGGAGAACAAATTTCAAACAAATAGAACACAGAATTTACAAACAGGAAAATATTCACAATTTGATTTCTCCAGATACATCATTACTATGCTTCAAGACTGTGATAACAAGGAGATGATTTTACAATTCATTCAAAGGAAAACCATTCCCTTTTTTAAAAGACAGTAATAAAGATGTTAATTTAATTGTTTGATACATTTTTATAGTTACAATAAAAAATAGGAGTATCTGGAATATGATATATCTAAAACGAATTTATAAATAAATGCATCTCAAAACCAGCTCTTCAACAAACATTTAAGACAAGCAATAATCACATAACATTTTACACTTGTCTGATTCATTTGCTTAGGACAAAGCAAATAGTAAGGGAGATTTTGGTATTTAAGAAAAATAAGAAAATAGAGCTTGAGGCTGTCTATAAAGATAAGCCTTAAAAGTAATCAATATTTTATAATTGTGTTTAACAAGTCACTGTTTCAATTAATGATCACGGGAGAACAACAAAGCAAAAATACTATTTGTAACCCCTAACTATGGTTTGTCTGGGGTAGACTTCTCTGGTTTTATTTGCTCTTCAACCTGCACTCACACTGGCAGGTCTATATTTCCAGAAAAGGTCCATATCTTTCTGATTGCACTCCAGCTTCCTGAAGATCCTCATTGTGAGGAGTATGCATTCCATCTACTGAACACTATAGCTCTTGGGTCCCAACCGGTGTGTTTCCATTTACATTATACTGATCACATAAGAAAAAGGCATCATTTTGCACTCTTTACAAGGAGATTTAAGGCATTTGATTTATGTCGTAGTTCTTTTTATGCCTATTTTGCCCAACTTCTCACAGCTTATTAGAAAACTATGATTTTTTCATGCATAGATTTTTAGCAGTTTTTATTTAACCAAAGTTCTTTTTCTTTCCCTTTCAACCACATTACTATCTATAGAAGACACAATGCCTTATATCTTTTCATAAGATGATTTTTTTCTTTATTTAAAAGTTAACTTTCAGTCTCTTTTAGAAACCAAACTTCTCAGATCTTAAAGAGATTATTCCTTACATATTGTTTTAATAAATAATTTAAATATATGAATTTTATGAATATAAAAATAATATGAGCAATATGGTCAGAGGGCGTGAAATGAATGAAAAATAGCGGAGGTATAAATTGATTTGGGATATTGCAGATAAAGAATGATAGAAAAGGAGAACATGGAAAAGAGGGTGGAGTGGGAAGAAGAGGAATGATCCCAGAGGAACTCTCCACTCATATCAAAAACAGAGAGGCAGGGACAATTGTTGTTGTAATAAATCTTTTATAGCTAATAATGACATTTTTTATTATTTTGAGTATAGTTAAGTTTTTAGACCTATAATTTCATTGATATATCGGGTTCTTTGGAGAGGAAATTGCCCCAATCCTGCTTATACCAAAAAGGCAAATGGAAATTGTGGTGGAATAATTGCAGGAGATGGTCACATTCTTTTCCACTTGGATATTCATGAACTGAGGACCTATTTCACCTGTACTCTTGTTCAGAAAAAATAATGATGAATGCTAAATTATGTGAATAAAAACCTTTTTTCTTTCCCATATGCCCAAACATTCCCCAAAGGAACTCACAGGCGATATTCCCTGTCTCTCTGCTTCAGTCTTTTGGGAGAATGTCCCCTGGAATTCCCTTTTCCCACGTGTAGGAATACCAAACTCACAGCCAAGCTGAAGCCACAAGGTCACAAATGAGAATCTTAGGACTTTTTTCATTCTCTATCTTCTGATCTCACTGAATACTGATCTACTGATAAAACCTGGGTTCCTCAGTCATAGGAAGAAGTGCTGTTCGGATATTTCTTTCTCTTCTGCTCTCAGTCAGATTCACAGCCAGCCATTGTCACTGCATAAACAATAAATCTTCATTCCTCCCCCCACTCACTGACTTAAAGGCATTATTTTCAGAAAAGAGAATTGTGAAAATGGAAACATTCTGAATGGAAACATTCTGGCAAGCAGACTGAAAAAAACAACACATCTGTACTGCAACAACTTGGCTGCTTCCAATTAAACTTCCCTTCTAGTTTTCATTATTTGTTGGTTTTTAAATATGTAAGTTAACAGTGAGTGACAGTGTGGAGCATGCACGCAGAACCATAACTTAAGTGCTGAATGCCAAGTTATTATAATATATATGTTCAAATTCAGCTTCAGACAATTATTACCTATTCAACCCTAGATGAGCCATTTCCCCTCTCTCAGGCTCAGTTTTCTAATCTTTAGAATAAGGATAATAAATGTTATAGATTCACAGTGTTGTTGTCAGACCTAGAAGAAATAATTCATGTAAACGCTTCAAAGAGCCATTTTTGTTGTACAGTCGCGTTGGACTGTTCATGACTCTATTCAGGGTTTTCTTGGCAAAGATACTGGGGTGGGTGGTTTGCCATTTTCTTTTCCAGCTCATTTTGCAGATGAGGAAACTGAGTCAAGCAGGGTTAAGTGAGTTGCCCAGGGTTATAGAGCTGGTAAGTATCTGATTTGAACTTAGGTCCTCCTGACTCCAGACCACTCCAGAGCACCGTACCACCTCACTGTCATAAAGGGGATGCCAACTTTTCTTGTTATTGGTGAAAGACAGGGCCCATGTTTGGTTTCAATTCCATAGTCTCAGTGCCAAGCATGGCACCTTGTACACATGGGAAGAATTTGTGATTTCATCAGCAAAAAACCTTCAAGAGTAGAGTTTTCCACCAACACGTTTGCAGTACCTTTCTAAGTGAATTAATAAGTCCCAGGGGGTTGTCTGAGGTACATGGAGATTAAGTGGCATGTTGAGAGTAACAAAACTAGAAAGTTCCAGGGGCATCCTTTGAACCCAAGCCTTCCTGACTCCAACTCCAGCATTCTGTCCACAGTGTCAGACAGCTTCTTGGGCCTTGTACACAGTAAATATTCAATTAGAGTTTCTTGAATTTAATTATTTAGTTGAATTCTTGATGACATGCCTAATCATTTTTAAGCTTCTTAGCAATGATGCAAAACAAGAGGAAATTCAGTAAAGGTTTTTCCGGGGTTAGGTGGGAAACTAAAGTAAAAGGGAACATTCCACCATCAATTGTGTTCATGTGCAGAGAATGGGCTAAAAAGGCGTGTTTTAGGCAAATCAACTGCTAATAGAAAGGACAGGTAGAGCTGAGGAGAAAATTCAAAGGTGCCAGAGAAGTGAATCTCCCTCTCTAGGTGGCTGGGGAGGCAGAAACCCTCAAGTCCTAAGACAAACAGTTTAGAGTATCACATAAGGAAGAAGCATTTTTGTTACAGGGCTGGAGTACAAAGAGTGGGGACTTTTTAAGGTCCATGGCCACCAAGTCTGGAGACAGGAATATTATGAGATGGAGAAAACTCGTGTAAGGATAGGAGTCAGCCACTTGTCCCAGGACTTTGTTTTTCATATTTGGAGTTGAGGGTTGTAAAGAGAGATACTCTGAGAGTAGGGTATCAAATAGGTTTGCCACTTGCATCCACTATCTATGATATTAGAATTGAGCTGATGTCACAGTCAAGAACTGGAAGAAGGAGGTGCCCTCAGAAAGCAAGAGGTAACAAATAACCAGTAGGCCTGGTATACAGGCTCAAGATGGCTGCATAAAAGTCTCTGTGACTGGTTAATTTTATATCATTCTGTATGATATTGTTCTGGACCTCTATGATTGTTTATAATAATAAATAAATCACATTTATTAAACATGTCCCCACCCCATTACTCTGATCCAGTGGCACTGGCCTTCTTTCTGCTTCTGGAATAAGACTTTCCAGGTCCTGATATCACCCATTTTCATTCACTTTCTCTCATGCCTAGAATGTTCTCCTTTTCATCTGAGCTTCCAGGCTTTCCTGGTTTCCTCTCATGCTTAGCCAGAATCTTGTCTTCTACCAGAAGTCTTTCTCAGTTTCCCCTTATTTCTAGTTACTTCTCTCTGTTGATTCAAATTTATCCTATTCATAGCTTGATTGTACACAGTTGTTTGTATATTGTCTTCTCCATTAGACCAGGAACTTCTCGAGAGCAGAAACTGTCTTTTACCGTACATTATATTCCAAATAATCAGCAGAGTGTCTGGTATATAGTAAGTGTTTTATGCATATACCGTGCAAAGTCCCGGGAAAACAAAAAATAAAATAAAACCCGTCCATACACTCAAGTAGCTCATGTTTTATTTCTTTATTTAACATATTTATATTTAATGTGTAATTAATATGCATTAATTTAGTATATTTTAAATTTTTTAAATAATTAGATACAGTCACAGTTACATACAGAACGAATCAAAGGTGATTTCTGAGGGAAAAGCTCTATGAAGTAGGGGAACCACAGAAGTCCTCCCACAGAAGGTAGAATTTGCTCTGATCTTTATTAAAACACGTAAAGGGGCTTGTACCTCTTTCAGAGACTGAAAAGGCAAGGGAGGAAAGCAGAAGCTTTCTCCCACAGTAAAGCTAAGAGTTAAGAATTCTTAAGTAAATATGGGAACTGATAGAAACAAGAAACCTATTGATGTCATAGGTGACTATGGTGCTGAGGTTCACTGGAGCAAATCAGAAGTGGTAATGAGGAAGGAGGGCATATCTGAGACGTTGATGGCTTTTCCTTCACAGGTCCTGGCCAGTGTTGGTGTTAAAAATATGCATGTTTTCGACTCCATCTTATTCTGGAGGTATTACCCATTATGTGGCTCAGACTATCATAACTCTAGAGCTGGGAACCACTTTAGATTACATCTTATTTAGAAAACATTTATACAGAACTAGAATTTACTCAGCACTTACATCTGCAATGTAGTGAGGTGAGAGGCAACTAAGGTGAAAGAAAGTAAAACTCGTACCCTCAAGGTACCTATGACCTAGTAGGGGAGGGGCAGGCATATGACATATAGCGAATGACACAAGTTACAACTGAAAAACCTAAGAGAGGACCCAAAAAGAGTAGTATGAGAAGTTAACGAAGAGACAGGTCACTTAAGGCTAAGAGCAGAGAAAACAAGGAAGCCATTGTGGTGGTGGTGGTACCTAAGCTGGACCCTGAAGAAAGAGGAGTATTTCAGCAGGTGGTGATGTGGAGACAGTGTGTTCTAGGCATAAAGAACTTAAATAAGTGGAGAGGCAAAGAGGTAAGATTTGAAAGGTAATGAATTGTGTTGTTTGGCTAGAACGTAAAGGGCAAGGAGAAGGAAAGTAAGTTGAAACTAGATTTTGAAGAGTCTTGAGTATTGGAATCACAAATTTATATTTTATCCAACAAATAGTGTGTGGGGGGAGGGGGATTAGGGGGTGTCACGAAAGGTTTTTGAGGGAAGAAAGTGTATAAAAAGAAATGTGAATTAGGGATGTTGTTCTATCAATTGCGTGAAAGTTAGATTTAACAAGGGAAGACTAGAGAAAGGGAGGCCAGTTGGGAAGTGATTTTAGCTCAGGCAAAAGATAATAAGGGCATAACTAGTACTCCTGTCCAAGATTTCAAGGAGTACATATAAAGCTTCACATTTAGGAGATATTACTATACAATGTTTTCAACTTCTACTATTATTTATTTTTAACACAGTTTATAACAGATAAAGCAATTCCAACTTTTGGTCAGGTGATACATCTTTTGAAAGCATTTACATTATGAACCACAAAAGAATTTTTTTGAACATTAACCAACTGAGGCACAGATAATATTTATGTTGCTAACTTTACAAGCTCTTGCCCTAATTGTCTCCACAGTATTACTAAGAATTAAAGGACGCTAACTTAAGCTTGTTGGTCTAAAGTCCCATGATTACTAGCTGAATTTTAGACACCCTCGGATGTTCCCCTACCCATAATCTATAATTGAATAGATCTGGAATTCAGCTTACAAACCTTTTGACTATAGGAAATTGCCACCAAGAGTAAGGACATTGCAGGCATACAATATCTCCCCAACTTCATGTCAGTTCCAGGCAGGATTAGATTATCCACTTGTATTCAGTCAGGTTTCAAGTCTGCCACGTGTCAGTGGGGAAATTGAGTCAAGAGAATCCCACCTCAGCCCATGCTGAACAGTCGCTCTCCTACCCTTCCCTTGAGGTCACCTATGCAGTTCATATCAGCATCTCAGCCGCTTACTGGCGTCATGTATTGGAGACTCAGATCGCCTTTCTTGCTACCCATACCTGGAGTAAGACTTAGAAGAACAGTCATTTAGTAGGCCCATAGCATCTAAAAATGGCAAGTTCCAACAACCAGGTTTCAAACATGATTATAGTTTCACGTTGGCTAAGGAACATCTTTTGAGCCACGTCTTAAGTGGCTTACATGCCTTTCTATGCATGTTCTAGTTCCTGATCAAATGGCAATCATAAAGTAAAATTTACCATTAAAACCTTGTCTTTTCCATCAATGCCAAATTTTACCCGAGGTTACCTTCCTCTAGGAAATTTAGACTGAAATTCTTTTCTCCAAACTAAAGATGTCATTGATTTATTCTCAGTAATTAATTCAGTCTGTTGTTTTAATACTAATTGCTTTCACCTCACTTTGCAACATTTCCAATTTTTCTCCCCATCACTCCCCTCCCCCTGCTTCCTAATACCTTGCATTCTCATTACTCCTTCCCTCAATGTACCCACCCCTCCATCACACCCCACTCCTCTCCTATCCCGATCTTCTCTCTTTTCTTGCAGGTCAAGATAAATTTCAATGCCCCTAACCCTGTAGTTCTTATTTCCATTTTGGGTTTTCTTGGCAAAGACACTGAAATATTTTGCAATTTTTTTCTCCAACTGATTTTACAAACCGAGGTACACAGAGAAAAGTGGCTTGCTATAGGCCACACAGCTACTAAGTGTCTAAAGTCAGATTTTAACTCAGAAAGATGAGTCTTCCCAGATCTAGACCCAGCACTCCAGGCACTGTGCCACCTAGCCTAATTGAGGCAGGCAGAGGTTAAATAACTTGCCTAAGGCCATATAGCTGATATGTGTCTGAGGCCAAATTTGAACTCAGGTCTCCCTAACTCTAGATCTTCTGCTCCATCCTATGCAACATTTAGCTGTCTCCTGATATGGAGGAAGGAAACCTGAAGAGGAATAGGTCTAGTGAAAGACCATAAATCTCAAGAATCAGCCCTATAGATAGATCTGGAGGTGTCTGCTGTGTTTGTATGTGCCCTCTGCAAAACCAAATGATTTGGACCTCACCACCACAGACAGTAGGTATTTAGTTTCCTTTAGTATTTCAGCAAATGTCTTTATCTATAAAATAACCATTGTTAGGTTACAGAGGGGACTGTGGGAGCATTTTTCCTAGAATGCTGTCAACAGTTTTCTTTTCACACTTCACCACTGTGCCCACCACTGTGCCCCCCTAAAGTCTCATCTTTCCCATCTACTTCCGTTCTGGAGCTTAATTATGACTCTTCTCTGAGCTGCTTTAATGAGGGTGCAACTGAGGAGAAGGGTCTCATGTTGATCTTGGGGTTTTTGTACAGCTTCTTCCATCAATTCATTCATTCTGGGTGATGACACAGAAATATGTTCCTGAATCTTCCAGCAGTGAGGGTGAGATTTTGAGACTGATGGATTCGGCGTTTTTGTTGAAGTTCGTAGAATATCGACCTCTTTCTTCATTACTGTCTTCAGAAAACTGGTGAAGGATAAAAATAAGTTTCCCATTGGGAGATAGTCTGTACCAGTACAAAAAATAATATGTATAACTGGTAGTATACACACACTCCAAGGTCACAGCTTCCATCTCCTGAACAGAAACTGCTGGTGGACTCTGAGTGATCGTTTGGGCTGTGCTCCATCCTAAGTAAGAAGAAGAAGAACAGGGATCATTACTTGATATGATTCATGGGAGATGATCACAGATAGACCAAGTTTAGCTTTAGGACACTGAAAATGAGCAGAAGGAATTTTAACATTCTCTGTGTTCCTCCAACTGCTTACCACTCCAAAGCCAATGACCCACCCAAGCAGTTGCTCATCTCGCCAGTTCGTATACCCTTATGAAGTGGCCTGGTTATCATGCCTTAGTCCTTACCCAGGCAGGTGAAGACTGTGAGAGGCCAAAGCATGCGGAGGAGCACCATACTAGCAGTTCTTTCTCTGTGCGAATCTCTCCTGGTCCTCTCTGAAGCTTGGGGCTCAGTCATGTTCCATGTATGTGACAGGTTCTGATGCAGGCTCACTGGAGATAAGTGATGTCACTGGCTCTGAGCAGGATGTGTGGTTTCTGTGGGAAACAGATTGGCAACTGTTCCTGTCCCATTACTGCAAGGTTTTTCTAATGCTCCCTTTGGTCTTTGCTGCTTTCTCATCCCATTGTGGGAAAAACAAATTAAAATTTGCATTACGCTACAGGGGCCAGGCTAGTGTAGAAATGATCTCTGGGGTAGAAAGAGACTCAGTCTCTGAGCAGGAAGAAGGGACACAATGATGTGCCTGTGTCTATGCTGCCCTCCCTCATCCAATTAGCTACATATTTCTTCTGAATTTTCATTTATCTAACCCTGGTTC
Organism: Notamacropus eugenii; assembly: GCF_028372415.1. Classification (NCBI taxonomy): domain Eukaryota; kingdom Metazoa; phylum Chordata; class Mammalia; order Diprotodontia; family Macropodidae; genus Notamacropus; species Notamacropus eugenii. The sequence goes on from NC_092878.1 coordinate 11,537,247, forward strand.
ATGTCATTCAAAAAATGAGGGTTGTTTTTTTTTTTTTTTCCAGACTCTAGCCTGTCTGTTGTAAGCTGGTCTTGTTGCTTGGCAACCTTTGGGCCATTGGGGAAATACTCTTAGACATTAAAGCTTCCATTCCTTCAAAAATTAAATGTTCCTCCTTGTGAGGAAGACAATGGAAGAAGACATTGTGGAATCTCATCCTCAGAGTGATGACGGATTTTCTCATTGTTTCTTTCTATTGAGTCTTCTCCATCTTCATCTTTCATCATCAAAGGAAAGTGCCTAGCCTTTGGCACAAGATGAGGTTCTCACTGAACAGAACAGAGAGATGGCCTGACACTTGCCTTTTGTGAGTGACTATGCCAGTCAGAATACCTATTACTGAATCAGGAAATCCTCTAAATGTATAAGACATTTTCATTCAAAGAATACCTAGGGAAGTCTCCAGGAGCATCTCCCAGTAACACTGAATGGACTTCCCTATGAGGAGGCTTCACTCATTCCTGTTATACTTATTATAATTATTTCCTAGATGACTTGGACTAGTATCTCCATCTCTCTAGGCAAAGTAGTCACTGGGCCTTGGCAACTCTTTACACCTATTGATTAATATTATTTTTTAAACCAACACTTATCCACTGGCACCAAACTAAAACATATTTAGCAGTAGAATCTGTTTACTTTGGCTGTCTTCAGTTTTCACCCAAGAATTGTATTTTCCTCTCAGATGTGTATAGTGGAAGTGTCAGCCAAGGTATTCAAAAAGCATATGGTTTATGATTTAATTGTAATGAAGATTTCCTGCCCTTTGAGGAAGGATGAATTTGCTTGCCTTGGCTGGGCATGTTGAAGAGACTGAAAGGGTTACTTTTTCTTTTTTAATTTCAGCAGCCCATAGATGTATAACTAGTCTTCAACTCAGGGTCTGCAATCAGAAGATGAGGCAGATGAACAAGGAAATGTTAAAATAATTCATCTGGATCTCCGTATTTAGAAATTTGGGATGAATTAGATAGGGAGAGTGTATTTGTGTGTTATCTAGGTATCGAATCTGAAGTTCAATTTAATTCAATAAACATTTTAAAACCACTCCCCTTGTTGGCTGGTGGGGGAGAAACAATGTTTAGGTAAGATGTCTTTTCCCAGTTCTAATAGAGTTTAGAGGCAAATAATTGGATAAGGCTCATCCACAAAATGCTATAACACCGACTAGGGATCTTGTGGAAGGTTTCATTGAATAGACGTCATTTTTATCTAAATTTATACAACAGGTAAGAATTTATTAGGTGAAACAGGATGGGGAGGAGGAGCACAAGGAAATAAATGGCTAGAGGCACCAAGTCAGGGAAATGAGTGCCAAGGGTTGGAAATAGTTCAGGTTGCCAGGAGTGTAGAAGAAATGGAGGATATTACTTTGAGGTAAAGTTTAAAACACGATGTGGTGCCAACTTATGTTAGTCCTCTAGCACCATGAAAAGGACTTAGGATTTTACGTCATAGGCAAAAGGAAATGACTGAGTGCTTTTAACTAGAAGTGATAATATCGGATCTAGGTTTAATTAAATTAGTATTAACAACAGTGTGAAAGATAGATTGGAGGGAGGACTAAGTGGAGGTTCAAGGCTCTTGAAAGCTATTTCACTATTCCAAAAGGCATGCAACTGGAAATATTCTAGGGCTGTGCCAGGAGGAGCAGAAGGAGACATGTTGAGGAATTAGAATTGGTAGAACAATCGTAGGCTAGGGGCATCTAGATGATATAGTGGATAGAGTGCCAGTCTTGGGGTCAAGAGGACTTGAATTCATTCATTCATTACTTCATATTCATTCATTCATCTATACTTCTCTCTCTCTCTCTCTCTCTCTCTCTCTCTCTCTCTCTCTCTCTCTCTCTGCCTCTCTCTCTCTCTCCCCCTCTCTCTCTCTGTTTCACACATGCGCGCGCACACACACACACACACACACGCAATCTATCATCTGTCTTAGACTGGATCTCCCTAACTTGCTCAGGCTGGAAGTACAGAGACGACTCATGTTCAAATACTGATTGGTATGGAAGGTTTATTTTTCTGATTTAGGCCTCTTTTCCTCTTCTTAGACAGCCTGGTGGACCTCTATGCTGAGGGGCTCATCCTAGGATCAGGCACTTGAATGATTTTAGCCCTACTATAATTCAAGACTCTGAAACTCAAATGTCCAGCCTCAGCCTCACCAGCAGCAGGGACTACAGAAGTGTGTCACTCCCTTCCAACTTATTTTGAATTTATTAATGTATATTTCGATTTTTTTAGATAATTTCAATGATGTGTTTGAGGACTTGCCTGGGTGGATATGTGTTTGTGTTTGATGGTCACAAGATACTTCACAGGGGAAGAAAAGTTTTGCTTTTTCTTTTGTGTATCTCCTTAGGTATGGTTTAAGGGTCTGAAATTTGCATTGGTGAAGGAACACCCAAACTAGTGGAATCACAGCTATTGGTTTTAAAATGCACATGTGATCAATGTAGAGTAATGAAGTGAATAGAGAGTTAGCCTCAGAAGCAGTAAGGCACAGTTCCTTCTCTAGAAATGTAGACTTTAACGTTTGGGTTGGGGGACAGTGTGAAAAAAAGGCTTAAAAGCAATGGAGATGTATTCCTTTGAGCTATAAAAATTATTCTCAGAGACACATCCTAATATAGGTCAAGCCTGAGATATGGTCCACTGGAAATGTGGATAAACTTCATCTTCAAGGGCAAAGTTCAACTCTAAAGAACTGTAAGCATTGTGAGAGTTTATGGTGATGGATTTGATCTGATGGGAAAAAGTGGAACTGTTGAACAATGGAGGCAATCAATTGGACCTGGGAGAAGATGAAAACTGTATTTCTATTGACTTAGATATATTATGTCTTTTTCTATCAACATATGCTTTGAGACTTGTCTACTTTGTAGAATCTTTGACACTAAAGTTTCCATATCATCGGAATGGAAAAAGTTAGAAGAGAGTCAAAAGGTTCCTAAAATGTATCTGACTTCTTTACGTCAAGAGAGATACCTTGACACAAGATCATGAATTGATGTTGGAATACTGGCGAATTTTTCACAGGAATAAAGAATCATCTTGAAATGTGGAGATTCTTTTGTTTCTCTTTTGTGGATAAAGCCCTTTAGAAAATGTTTCCTTATCGTTACAGAGGGTCCCATGAAAGGAAATATGTATCTACAAGTCCAGGTAGTTTGTGTCCAGAGTGCTGTTATCAGGGAACACAGCGTCACCCCAGCATAGTAGGTGGTCAAATCTCTGGGAAGGGAAGACATGACAAGCAAGAAACTGTGTTGCTTTTTGTTATCCAAGTGGACAGTTACATTTTCCAGATTCTTCATTTCCCTGTTCTTAACTAAGGTGAACAAGACAACAGGACTTTTCTTGGATCAGTTTAAGATATATAAAAAGGAGGGCAAATCATCTTAAAGGCTTTTCTCCCCCTGGATGCTTGGGGACTTTGCTGCAGTTGGTAGGTGTTTAGACTTGTTCAGAAAGACAGTAGGAGAAAGAGATGTGTACATTCTCATAAAGGCAATGGTTTATTTTTGCCTCTGTCATGCTATTGAAGCTACCTCTAAGCATCATAAATGCTTTTGCAGCTTACATACATGTCTGATCTTGATTGGAGCATTTCTAAGAATAGAAAGGAAATATCTGCCTCCTGACAGGGAACTTCCAAACCAGTAGAACTCTCTGTGAGGAAATAATGAAAAAAGTCGAACTTGCAGGTTAATAGCATCTATGGGCTGACTAATGGACTCCCAGGAGGTTTTTAATGCCTTCTGCCTTCTGCAAGAACCTCTGAAACTAGTAAGACCTGAATGAGGCATAGCATTACTCTGGATTTACAGCATCTGTGACAACTGATTCCAAAAGAAATTTGCAAAACCAAAGATTAAATGTGTACAAGGAGCCTACTGACATAGGTAAAAGAATTTAATGTAAGCATTGCCCTCTTTTGGCCAAAGATTAAAATGCCAAATTAATGACCCTTAGTCATCAGATTTTTTTTCAATTAAATAATCACTGTTACCTCCAAGTATCTCTAAATTATATGTAAGTTGTTGATGGTAGGGAAAAAAATCTAGTCAGCCTTGATGAACGTAAGTCCTCTGGTCTAAATGACCTGTATCCTCAAGTGCTGCAGAAACTGGAAGATGAGTTTGTTAAGTCACTGTGAGCAGTATTAGATAGACCATGAAAAAAGGGAGAGAATTTGTTCCAATTTTCTCTTTTTTTAAAAAAGTATTTTATTTTCCCAATTATACGTAAAAATTCAGTTTTGAATTCCAAATTCTCTCCTTCCCTCTCTAGTCCCCCCTCCACTCTAATAGTGAAGGTGTTCAATGAAATATAGGTTGTGTATGTACAGTTATGCACAACATATTTCCACATTAGTCATGTTGTGAAAGAAAACGTAGACAAGAAAAACCCCAAGGAAAATAATTTTTATAAAAGTATGTTTCAGTCTGCATTCAGGCTTCACCAGTCCTTTCTTTGGAGATGGATAATGTTTTTCATCATAAATATTTTGAAATTTTCTTAGATTGTCATATTGCTGAAAGTAGTTGTCATTCACCGGTGATTATAGTATAATACTGCAGTTATTATGTACAATGTTCTCCTGTTCTGCTCACTTTACTTTGCATGAGTTTATGTAAGTCTTTCCAGGTTTTTACGAAAGCATCCTGCTTATCATTTCTTATAGCACAAAGATATTCCATTATAATCATTTACTACAATTTGTTTGACTGTTCCTTAATTGATAAACATTACCTTAATATCTAATTTTTTGTCATCACAAAAAAGACACACTATAAATATGTTTTTGGTAAATTTAGGTTCTTTCTCCTTTGATAACTTTGAGATACAGCTCTGGAAGTGATATTGCTGGGTCAAAGGGTATGCATAGTTCTATAGCCCTTTGAGCATGTTTCCAAATTGCTCTCCAGAATGGTTGAATTGGTTCACAATTCCACCAACAGTGTATTAACAGTTTAATATTTGTCATTTTCCCCTTGTATCGTTTTACCTAATCTGATAGTGTGAGATGGTATCTCAAAATTGTTTTAATTTGTATTGCTCTAATCAATAATGATTTACAGCATTTTTTTCATATCACCATTGATAGCTTTAATTCTTCTTCTGAAAACTACCCGTTTATATTCTTTGACCATTTATCAGTTTTGGGATGGCTAATGTGCTAATAAACTTGACTCACTTCTCTGTATATTTGAGAAAGGAGGCCTTAATCAGAGAAATTTGTTGCAGTCCCCGCTCCCTGCTCAAGTTTTCTGATTTGCTTCAAATCTTGGATGCATTGATTTTATTTGTACAAAAACTATTTAATGCAATCAAAACTATCTGTTTTACATCCTGCAATGCTCTCTATGTCTTGTTTGATCATAAATTCTTCCCTTATTTATAGATCTGTTGGCTAAGATATTCCATGCTCCCCTAAATTGCTTATGATACCATTCTTTATGTTGAAATCATTTACCCATTTTGATCTTATCTTGGTATATGAGCTGAGATGCAGGTCTTTCCCTAGTTTCTGCCCAACTGCTGTCTAGTTTGCACAGCAATTTTTATCAGATAGTCAAAAATTTGGACCTTTGCATTTATCAAACACTAGATGTATTGTGTACCTAATCTATTCCACTTTTCCACCACTATTTCTTAGTCAGTGCTAGATCATTGTTCATTTTCAGGGAAAGAGAACAGAGTCTGAAAATGAGTTCTGACAGAGAGCTTGATTCAGATTCCTGGAGAAATTCTATAATCAGTCTTAACAGTGAAGGTCAGTGAATATTTAGCAACAAAAGTAGCGATTCTAAAAGCAAGTATGACATCACCAAATATGGATCATGGCAAGATAACCTTATTTCATTATTTGATGGGGTACCGAAACTGGTAGTTGGGGTTGTTAAGTTGGGGTGTTCAACCCTCTTTTATTTCCAAAAATAGTTCATGTGACACACATTCCCCAACATTTTCTCCCATGTTTATATCCTCTCATTCTTACACACCCAATTATGAGAAACAGCAGGTCCCATTCTCTTCTTCCTGCTTTCTCTCCTAGTGCAATCATCTTTCTTTCTCTTCTTTTTCCCCTTCTGAAAGTCCTTTTAACAAAACCAATCCACCCCCAAGTCTGCTTTCTTATTTAGCTCCCTCAATGCCTTTTGAAGATATTGAGGTTTCAAAGAGACACATTTCATCTTCCCTGTTAGAATTTCACACTGTCATACAACTCATTCCAAGTTTTCAAATAAATTTGCCTTTCTAGGTTTCTCTGGACTCTTATGTTCATATTTCAATTCTCTATTCAGTCTTGGTATTTTTATCAGAAATCTTTAAAAATCTGTTCTTCCAGTAAATATCTATTTTTTTAATCCTGTAGAATTACTCTCTGCTTTTCAGGATAAGGGGTTTTTTTGTTTGTTTCAAGCATATAGCTTTTACGTTTAAAAATATTGTATTCCAAGATCATCTTTCATTTAAAGAAGATCTTGAATGATCCTAACATAATTCCTTGAAACTTGAATTGCTTTTTTTCCCTAGATGTTTGCAAGATATGTATTTTTATGTGGGAAATTTGAAATCTGGCCGGAATGCTCTGTGACTTTTACTTTTGGGAGTTCCTTGCAAGAGATGACTTTTGGATTTTTCAATTTTTATTTTTCTCTTTAGTTCTAATAGATCTGAGAAATTTTTTTTATGATTTCTTGAAACATAACAAGTGATTTTTTGCCATGTTTTTCAGGTACTACAATGATCCTTAAAAAAACTCTTTTCGATCTACTCCCAGGGGTCAATAGTAACAATATTTTTATATATGTTTTGAAATACCTTTTGTATGAGCATTTGTATAATCCTTATGGAAAATTCATCCCCCCTTAGAGTTTCTACTAGCAGTTGTGACATATCTGATTGTTCCTTCTATTTCAGAATCTCTAGATTGGCAATTATTTTTGATGCTGGTTGGTGGGTGTGTTGGTGCAGTTGTTACTTATCTCTCCAGATTTACTTCCTGTAGGTCTTTGTGCTAGGACGACACTCTCACCCCTGCTGTGTATTTGGGTGGGTTGTCCTGCCTCATTTAATCTTGCCTTGTGTGCTTAAGGTTTCTGCCTTGACTGTAGCCTCCTGGAGTTAGGCCCCCTGGATCTTTGAGGTTCAAAGTGCTAGATCTTGAAGACTCTCTCTGGCATCTGAGGACACAGTCCTGGGCTGTCCTGGTCTGATCTCTGAAGCATCTCACTCATTTCTGCCTTCTCCTGTCCCTCTCAGACACTTCAGTTGTGTTCACTGCAAGGCTTTGTGGCCACTGTGGAGCTTTTCTGAGGGAGTATTCCACTTTTGCTGTCTTCAGACACAAAGCCTTGTAGACTACACGTGTCTCTGGCCATTTCCTGTCACATTGAAAGACCATTCTCTGCTGGCTCCCATTTTGGTTGCTGCCTCTTTTCTATTGTCCACAGGCTTCTTGCTGACCTCTCATGAAGTTCTGAGGTGGATGAAATCATGTACCGTAGTTTTTCATTAGATTTTTAAATCAATATTTGATCTGGCATGAGCTTCAAGGTGTTTTTGTAGTAGACATGTGGGAGTCACATGATCTACCTCCAGTTTGGACAGCCATCTTGACTGATGAGTCCTTCCTGACCATCTTTTAAATGCTGGGAAACACCTCATCTTGTCGTCTGCAGGCCAGTGCCTAAATGCCATTTAGAGGTGGAAAAAGTCTGAGTCTCTGAGGAGGCAGGTGGGAGGCAGAGGTGGGGCAGGGATGTGCTGCCTCTTCTTATCCAACTGTCAGTTAATTTCCCTCAATGACGGGACTTTCTTAACTGATCCTCTTTCATGTCATCAAAAAGTCACAGCTTCTGTCAGCTTGTTGGCAAAGTGTTTGTCTTTATGATCGCATGCTCAAAGATGGAGGACTCGGATTCTTGAGACTGAGACAGATTTCTCCTTTGGGAAAAAAATAATGAAAGGCAGAAATTAAACAAGATCCTCATTTTCAGAGCAGGGATGGATTCTCTCACTATCTTTCAGATGCGACTCCCTTCACAGTCATCATCAATCATCAAACTTTTATACATGACTAAGTGCTCATAGCCCAGAACAGATTGAAGACACAGCGTCTTCCTCAAGGAGCTGACATCACCACAGGACTCTGTGACTGAATCAGAAAATCTCTCAGACTTGTAGGTCAACTTGTAGGCATAGACCAATACCTTGCAACATTTACCAAGATAAGGTCAAAATATATACATGACCCAGAGATAAAGAGAGATAAGTCCAAGAAAATTAGAACACAGAAAAGATTACTTATCAGACTTACAGATAAGCAAACAATTTAAAAATAAACAAGAGAGAAAGCAAAGTTAGGTGTAAAATGGATCATTTTGTTAAATTAAAGAATTTTTGTGCAGATAAAATAAATGTAGCCAAGATCAGAAGGAAAGCAGAAAATCAGGGGGAAATTTTATAGATAGTTTACCAGGTCTCGTGTAAAATACATATATAGCTTTGTCAAATCTATAAGAATACAAGTCATTTCCCAATTGATAAATGGTCAAAGGACATGAACAAGCAATTTCTATAGAAGAAATCAAAACACTTTTTAGTTAAGTGAAAAAACGCTCTAGATCATTATTGATTAGAGAAATACAAACTGAGACAACCTTGAGATATCATTTTACATCTATCAGATTGGCTAAAATGATAGAAGGGGAAAGTGACAAATGTTGGAGGGGATGTGGAAAAACTGGTACACTAATTCACTGAATTATGAACTAATCTAATCATTTTGAGGAGCAATCTGGAATCATGCCCAAAGAGTTACTAAATTACCTATGCCTTTTGATCCAGCAATACCACTAATTGGTCTTTCCTAAGATAATTAGGGAAAAAGGAAAACATTTATATATTCACTTTGTGGTGGCAAGAAACTGGAAACTGCAGGGATATCCATCAATTGAGGAACGACTGATTAATTTGTGTTATATGATGGTGATGAAATATTACTGTGCTATAAACAATAATGATCTCAATGATTTTAGGAGAACATGGAAAGACATGTGAAATAATGAAGAGGGAAATGAGCAGATCAAGAAAACATTGTATACAGTGACGTTAATATTGTTTTAAGAATTGCTTGGAGCAAATAAGTCATTTTGACTGTTATAAATACCCAAATTATCGATTAAGGACATATGAAGAAAGATGCTACCTGAATCTAGAGAAAGAACTGATAAATAGAAGTATATATAGAATAATTTTACACACACACATTATATATACATATGTGTACATATAAATATATATAATGGCAGCCCATCTCTAGGGAGGGAAGGGGAGCAAAGAAAACAAAATTTACATGATGATTTTGTTGTATATTTGAAAGGAGTAGCAAATTAAACATGGAAGATTTACGATTTTATATGTAATCATCTTTTTTATTGTACTATGTTATGGAAATGTTTGTTTTATTCCATAAATTGAAAATAAAACAGAAAGATATATGTGAGTGTGTGCATGCAGGTCATAATTATCAGATTTAGTGATAACAGAAATCTGACACCCAATAACCTGGGTTGTAATTATGACAGCAGGGCTCAGAAAATTATGACCCAAAGGCCAATTCCAGCCCACCTGTCTTTTTTTTTGTAAGGTGAAATAAGAATAGTTTTTACACTTCAAAATAAAATTTTATTACATTTTTTAAATGTAAAAACCATTCTTGGCTTCTGGGGTATACAAAAACAGGTGGTAAGCAGAATTAGCCCTAGGGTTATAGTTTGCCACTGCCTAGACTAGAACATTGTACTGAAACTGATAAAATGAAATTCAATATAGTTTTATACTTAGGTTCAAAAATGTGAATTTGGCCACTTGCAGTTAAATGGGCATTTTTTAAATACTTTTTAACCACTGAATTGGATAAAGATATAGACTTCATAAAAAGCAAAGATTTTAGAAACTAGGCATAGACCAATACCTTCTAACATTTACCAAGATAAAGTCAAAATGGATACGTGACAAAGTTATCAAAAGAGATTTTCCAAGAAAATTAGAACACAGGAAAAAATTACTTATCAGACTTATGGACAGGCAAAGAATATATGAATAAACAAGAGAGAGAGAAAAGTTAGGTGTAAAATGGATCATTCCGATTAAATTAAAGAATTTTTGTACACATAAAATAAATGTAGCCATACTAAGGATATTAGTAAACTGAAGTAAATCCAGAAGATGACCAAGATGGTGAAGAAGCTTGAGTCTTTGTTATATAAAGATTATTGTGGAAACTGAGTAATTTTAGCTTGGACAGGAAAAGAATCAATAGGGACTTGATATCTGATTTCAAGTATTTGTTGTAGAGAGACTAGATCTATTTGTTTGCTTGCTGACCCAAGATGGAAGAATGAAGAGGATCAGAGATTGTTTCCAGTGTAGGGTCCATGAAAGGAAAAAAACTTTCTAATAATTAGAACTGTTCAGAAGTGGAATGAGATGCTCAGGAAAGTTGTGGGTTCCTTGTGATTGAGTTCTTCAAGCAAAGACTGGAAGATCATTTATTAATCTTATGTGTTGTAGTAAGGATTTCTTTGGAGTATGGGTTGGAATAGATAGCTACTTTAGACCTTTGCTAAACTCTAACATTCTGTGATTCTGTGTTTTCTACCGGATTCTCGTCTCCTCTCCCTACCTTCTTTCCAAATGCATTTCATGTGCTGTCCTCCCCCATTAATATTTACGATAATGGAGAACAGGGGCTGTCATACTTTTTGCTTATATCTCTGCCCATAGTGCATGGCACAGTGACTGGCACTTAGTAATTGCCTGCATATTGCGTCTTCTAATAAACTATGAGTTTAAGTTCCTTCTGTTATTGCTCAATTCATAATTAATAATTTCCTCCTATGATAATTACAACGTCAAATTCAAGTGCTTCCCTTTATGAAAGAAAAGTAGTAAACTTCTCATAAATAATTCCTAAAAAAGAATATCCAGGATGAGAGAAAGAGGAGTACCCATGCCTAAATACAGGAATGGACGCTGATGATATTTCATACACATCTAATTTCAATGAAACCAGGCTTTGTAGGACAGTAGAGTTTAACCCTTTATTCAAGACAAGAACCCAAGGCTGGTATTTTTGGAACAGAAAATAAAACTCCCCTCTCAGGGCTGGTCAGACTCAGGATCACTCCTATACTTCTCGAGGTTTGTGTTCAGCTCCCTCGAGAGTCTCCATCACTGTGTCACCCAGAACACAATTGTACACGGCAGAATCTTCCATTTGGACTGAGGTCTTCTCCAGGTAGAAGGAAGACTTTTCCTTAATCTTTGTGGTGCAAAATCCATTGTTTTCTTTCTCCTGGTCTTTTCTTAATGTCTCTCTCAGGAAGAGCTTCAGTGCTTCACTGGGATGCGGAATATACCAGAAGAGATAAGGTGTTCTATTGGTCTGATAAGAGCAGCTCAGTGTGAGTGATGTTCCCTCGGGGAGAGTGATGTGTCCTTCTGTCTGGGTCACTGAATCTCCATAAGTGCCCACTGAAAGACAATGAAAATCATTAACTGTAATTAGAGGTTAAAGATCTTAGGACATTGATAGTATATGTTGAGAGTGTCCAATGTCAATGTCCTTACCAAATAGTAGCAGAATCCCAATCACCAAGGTGAGAATCGAGATCATGACTGGTCCAGTGCTTGAGAAGCAAATGTCAGAAACTATTTCCCTCCCTGATCCTCCTCTTCCAGCTCCTTTTCCACCAGGATACAGAAGGTGGATGTTACTATTACTGTTACTAATTTTAGGAAAATTTCATTTTTTTCCGTTCTGAGATTGGATGTGTAGACTCTGACCTGAGTCTCCCTCTCAGTCATTAAAGTTTGGAGAAAATTAAAAAATGAGGAAAGGGCAGAATTAAGGTGGAGACTTCATCACACTAAATTGACATGTGACTTTTCTAAGTTGAGAAACATCTCCCTCTTGTGATTCAGGGCAGTTGTGATTCAGTGGGTTGGAAATACTTCTCTGAATATCTAACAAGGTCCTCAACTACCTGGCCTTAATTCCAAGCAAAGACATCCCCATGGTCTAGGCTACCTGTGAACTATTTCAGGTCTTAGAAAGTTTAAGATCTTGCAAGAATGTGGACTTTGGTCTCCCTCATGAATGCTAACTATACTTTTTACTCAATCTAGCTATCTCTTTCCTTCTAAGTGGCCTGCCGATTGTCTTCTCTGACATTTTGTTGTCTTACTATTTCCCTTCTCCTCAAATTTGCTGTCACTTTCTGTCCCCTTTTATCCTTTCCTTGAATGCCAGGTCACTATTTTTTCCTTGAGCTTATTTTTACTTTATGCTTTCACACACTCTGATATCCATGAAGGAGTCTTAGGCAGAACTATATGAGTCCATTTGGATTCTTTAGCACAATGACTGGAAAGTCTTGTCCTGCTGACCCACACAATGGCTGAGAGGTGGAACGTAAGTTGTGGAAAAATAACAAAATGGAGAAGGCAAAGACTTGAAAGCACAGAACAATAAATACTTCAAAATGAGAAGGACAAATGAAGGTCAGCAGAGGGCATAATAAGTATGGATAAGATAGGATCTCAGTAGCAATTCTCCATTTTATTTTGTTCTAAAATTCCTTTCATTGTTTAAACTGTTCCATTGTATTTCATGTTGCGTTCTTAGGCTATGGAGCTGGAAGGAATATCAGAGATCATCTCATTTAAAGATAGAGAAACTGGGGTTAGAAATATGACTTGATTTACATAAGATGACAAAGGTAAAAATACCAGAGTTGGGTATTGCATCTAAAGTGTCTGACTACAAAGTACTCTTTTTACTATACCACACTGTCTCTATCTTAGACACTTTTTCCATCACATATATTCTAATTTATCAGCATTTTAGGCTTACAACCTCTGATGCAGATATACACACACATAAACACACACTCACACTTTCATATTTCCATACCTAGTTCATGTTTATTTTATCATTCTTTTCTTTAGAGTTTTCAATTCATTCATAATATCATTTTTAAACTAATTTTATTTCTTTTGAAAATTCTGATTGATCATGTTGCCAAGTTATGGTTTTTGGGGGGGGAACTTTGCTTATTGATGTTTGGGAGATAGTCCCTTCTTGGTTTGTGTTATGGGCCTCTATGATTCCATATTTCTTCACTGATGGCATTATTTATTTATTTAATCATTTTTCCAACCTTAATTCCCCCCAAAAGGGTTTTTTTTTGTCTTTGGGTTCTTGTACTAGTACTATTAACAAGTACTTAAATTAACCAGGTCATATAAGTTCTGACTTGCATTACTTGCGGTACTGCCACTATTTTCTCCAAGTATTAAGTGGTGTGTTCTTTAGAGATCTCCGGCGGGGCTCAGAGCAGAGAGGTGCAAATTTACACCCTTTCCTAAGCAGGCTGATCTAGGGCACAAACTGATCACTCCTCTCCTGGTTTTAGCTTGGTAGGTGCTCACAGGCATTTCTAGTTCTAACAGTCAATGAACTTAAGCTTGTTCTATTCTTACTTTATCCTTTCTGAGCTATATATTCCTACAATTATAATTTCATATTCAAGTGCCCCTTCTGAACTCCCATATTACTATTGAAGGCACCATCATCCTCCCCGTCAAACAGGCTCAAAACCCAGGATTCATTCTTAACTCCTCATTTTCTCCAATTACCCTCATCCAATTTGTTGTCAAATCTTGTTGAATCTAACTTTATAATATGTCTTGCATATACCTCTATCTCTCTTCTGACATTGCCTGTTATAGACTCTTTTTCCTCATATCTGGACTATCTCAATAGCCTGCTGGTTGGTCTCCCTACCTCATCTCTCCTCACTCCAATCTGTTCTTTACCCAGCCAGAATGAACTTCTTAAAGTGCAAGCCTCCCTCCTATTCAATAAATTCTAGTGGGCCCTATGACTTCTAGCATCAAATATAAAATCATCTGGCATTTAAAGCCATTCATAACTTAGTTCCATTCTGTATCTCCAGTTTTCTTGCATTATTTCCCCTTCATTATCAAGTGCAAAATGGATAATTTTGATTACAATCAATTGAATAGTGTTTGCACAAAAAAACCCAATGCAAGCAAAATTAGGAGGGAAGCAGAAAACTGGGAAAGAATTTTTGCAACTAGTGTCTGTGATAAAGGCCTCATCTCTAATATATATAGAAAGTGAGTCAAATGGACAAATTGCAATGCATGGACTTAAAAAATATCCAGTGAACTCTTGAGGAAAAATGCCTCCCACATCTAGAGAAAGAACTATGGAATTGGATACCAGATAGAAACAGACCATTTTCTTTTGTATTATGTTGTGTTTTGTTTTATGGTTTCTCCCATTCATTTTAATTCTTCTGTGCAACATGTATTTAATAGGAATGTACATGTAAAATCTATATAAAATAATATGCCGTCTCAGGGAGGGGAAAAAATCTCAGATATATGGAAGTGATTGTAGAACACTGAAAACAAATAAAATAATTTAATTTAAAACAAGCAAACAAACAGGTTACTTCCCCTTCCCTCTTCTGCCTTCCAATGACACTGGCCTTCTTGAGTTTCCTTGCACGAGACTCTACATCTCTAGACTCTGGGTAATTTCAGTGGCTATGTTTCATACCTGGAATATTCTCCATCCTCACTTCTGCGTTATGTATTTCTTGACTTCCTTCAAATCCCAACTAAAATTCCAGATCCCTTTTAATTAGATCCCTTCCATCTATTAATTATCTCTAGTTGTTGCTGTATATAGATTATTGGTACATGATCATTTTCATATTGTCTCCTTGATCAGACTTCAAGCTCCTCGAAAAAAGAGATTGTCTTGTGCTTTTCTTTTTATCCCCAGAGCTTATCTCAGTACCTACCACAAAGCAAATGCTTTAACAAAAATTTATTGACTGAAAGAGCTATCGCACCTGAGGGCAGGAACTGTCCCAGAGACAGACTTTTCTTCTCCACTTTCCAACTGCAATCACACCACTGCTTATAAAAATAAGATTCAGCCCTTTCCTTGGGAGATGACCCCACACAGCATGTTCTTGTCTGGGAGAAACAGAATAGAATTCCTCTCTCAGGGCTGCCCAGACTCAGGATGACTCCCATGCCTCTCTGAGTTTGTGTTCAGCTCCCCCTGCAGTTCTCATCACTGTGTCTCTCAGAACACAATAACACACAGCAGAATCTCCTACTTGGACTGAGGTTTTCTCTAGATGGAAGGAAGATTTTTCTCTAATCTTTTTAGTCCAAAATCCATTGTTCTCTTTCTCCTAATGCTTTCCGGATGCCTCATGCACAAGAATCTTCAGAGCTTCATTGGGATACTGGATGTACCAGAAGAGAAATGGTAATCCACTGGTCTGATAAGAACTGTTCAGTGTGAGTGGTTGCCCCTCACGGAGGATGATGGGTCCTTCTGTCTGGGTCACTGAATCTCCATAAATGCCCCACTCACCATACAAATCATTAAACTCAGCAATTGAAATAAGAGTTTAAAGCTCCACCCAAACTGATAAAAATTGAAGGTGATCATGTCATTGTCCTCACCAAATAATAACAGAATCCCAATCACTAAGGTAGGAATAGGGAGCATGGCTGATCCAATGGCGGGGAAACAGATCTTGGAGAAACAGCACTTACTTCAGTGGAACTGGTTTATCTCCCCCATGTCTTTTTCTACCAGGATACAGAAGAGAGATTCAGAACCAATGTTCTCAATTTTAAGTAACTATTCCCATGTTGTTGTTTTTTTAAATTTTGTTTTGGTTTTGGTTCTGAGGTTGATTTTATAACCTCTAAATGCAATCCCCATGTTGGGTCCTCACAGTTTGACATAAAGTGAAGACAGAGGAAGAGGCAGAATTGGAAAGTAGAAATCATCATGATAAATTCACACGTGGTATTTTTGTTTTGAAAAACATTTCCCTCTTGTGGTCAAATACACAAATTGAAGTGAAATATTACAGAGCACCTGCCAATGTTCAGTCTCATTTCCAGTGGAATTGGGGCTGAAGGTGAACTCATCACCACTGTTTCTGTTTTCTAAGTAATATATCATTGTGCAAGATAGGTCTGATATCTTGTAAGAAATTGCCTTCTTTCTTTTAAATGGTTTCCATGGCTTTTTCTCAGACTTTCTTTCCAAATGGTTGTGCTTCCTGACATTTTTTTTAAACATTATAGTCCCTCTCTAGGGCTGGTAGCTGACTCAGTAGATAAGAGTGTCAGGTTTGGAGCCAGAGGACTCATCTTCCTGAGTTCAAATGGGGCCTTAGATGCTTCCTAGCTATGTGACCCTAGGCAAGTCATTTAATCCTGTTTGCCTCAATTCTCTCACCTGCAAAATGATCTGGAAAAGCAAATGACAAACCATTCCAGTATCTTTGCTACAAAAACCCCAAATAGGGTCAGAAAGCGTTGGACATGACTGAAAAACAAAAAAAGAGCTGAAAAAAACCCAGCAGCTCTCTTCCTCAAGATGACTCTCTGTCATCTTCTGGCTCTCTATTTTTTCTTTTTCCTTTTTAGGATAAATAACGCGTTTATTAATAATTAAACATGTGCCATGCACAGTACTAAATTCTAGGCATATAAACATAAGGAAACCACGTAGTCTCAGTCCTAAAGGAACATACCTTCTGATGGAGGAATACGGCACATGAAGAATTGCTGAAGAAGCAGAGAAATCCAGTGAATCAAATAAGAAATGAGGTGAAGGTGGCTCAAGAAATGTGGTCTTTTCATAATCTTGGTGTTTTGATTATTATCAACTTCGTGAAATCAGTTATATTTTCATCCCATTCCTACTCTTGTCTTGTGCAAGGCAAGAAACATGAGTTTTATTGAATTTTCCAGCAAAGCAAATAGGAGTGTTTGGGCTGCCGTGCCATATAATAACTGACAGAGTTTGAAAACTTGACAAGGAAGAAGACGGAAGAGGTAGGACCTTAGGAGTGCCTGCCAAGAATACTGGAGACACAGAAGTGGGAACGGTAAGTGAAGGCCATAAGAATGGTGTAGTTAACATGAATGGGAAAGCAGGAAGCTGAGTGGAAACAATTCAAGACCTCATCACCTTTTCTTACCTGGACTATTTATTGCAATAGCTTCCTAATTGTTCTCCTTGTCTCAGGGTACCATGTATTCTAGTCTACTCCATAGAGCTACCAAAGTGCTTTTTCTAAAGGTCACCTCTATGTCCATGTTACCATCTTAACTATTGGTTCCCTACTATCTCTAAGATGAAGTACAAAGTCTTTTGCCATTTAAGGGTCTTAATAATCTGACCCCATCCTACCTTTATAGCCTTATTAAACGTTAATCCTTTTCACACATTCTATGGTCCAGCTGTATTGCCATATTGACTATGTATTGGTTATTGAGCTACATGCCATATGACATATATTGATGTATTCTTCGAACATGACATGCACTGTCCCTTCTCTGTGCCTTTACATACATTGGTCCCCATACCTGGAATGTTCTCCCACCATTCTTTTACTTCTTGGAATCTACTGTATAGATAGAAGTGCTATAAAAATTACACAAAAAGTACTGCATAGTTTCCTTTAAAACTCAGCTCAGTGTCATCTCCATGGGATGTCCTTTCCAGTTTCTTTAGATGCTAGTGTGTTCTCCAAATTCACTGTGTATCTAATTTACTTGTAATTTAACTATACCTACAAACACGCTTGGTCTTTCACTACATGTTGTCTAACCCATTAGAATTGTAACCTCCTTGGAGGTAGAGGCTGTTTTTCTTTTATTTTAGTATCCTGAAAGACTAATTTAGTTTCTGGAATCCAATAGACACTTAGTAAATGATTGTTTGACCCGCTTATTCCCCTGGCCCCCATGTCACATGTTTATTACATTTTCCTCTGGTATCTCCCTTCATGATCTTTTCTGTCATATTTTGTGTCATTTTAGGGTCTTAGGAGCTAGAACTATAGGACTTCTTAGTGATCATCCAATCAGATTCCTTCACATTACATATTAGGAATCTGAGGCACAGAGAGGTGAGGTCACTTGCCCAAAGTCACTTAAGTTTTAAATAGTTGAGTTACAATCTTCATCCAGGATTCTCTCTTCAAATTCAGTACTCCCTCGACTATATTATCTCCGTTTTTGTACATTCTTCCCATAATATGCATTCTAAAGCTCATTAACAAGCATTTTCAATATTGTAACTCCTCTCACCATCGATGATACATGCAGAGATTCACTCACACATTACCGCACAGGTCTAAGTGTATTTGTGTTTCTAAATATCCCACTTCTGAGTTGGAAAAGGAGAGGAGAAAAGTGTTCTATAGCAAAAAGAGGGTAGAAAACATTACCATAAGGAAGAGACTTTCACAGGGAAGACAACCTTCCACAGAGTGGTAAGGGATTTTGTAGTTTAGATAAGGATCTATAATTTAGAATTGAAAATACAGGCCTCACCTTGTCCCGATAATCCTGGGTGGACATTAAACTCATTCTTTTCTTTTACAATAATGTGCAGTAACCATTCAGGCAGTCTCTACCTGTTGACTCTCATTCTTGCAATGTGAACAGCCCATCTCTTTTTCACATGCATCCTCCATAATGGTTTTTGCATCACCTTAAATATTCTCTTAGCAACATATAGTTTACACATCTCTGCCATGCATCTTTTCATTGCCTTTTGTGTTTGTGGTACTTGGGATATTTGTGAGACTGTCACTAAGAAAATACTGCCGTTAAGGAGATGGGAATTGTCAGTAGGGAGCACTGTGCATTGTCCAATTTCACTAGTATTGTCCAGGCTATTTTCTTTCTACTGAGTTATGGACCTATCTCCTCATTCAAGATTCCTGTCCAAAATGTTATTGTTGTGTTTGCCCTTCATTCTCAAAGACAACCATGACACCAAGATGATGACGTCACATGAAGTGGACTTTGATTTGAGAGAGGGAGGGCTGTGCAAGATCATCAACCCCACTTTAATGTACAAATTGATGAACTATCAAGGCAGGCTTTCCATCTAGTTACGTTGCTATAAGAGCAGAATTATTTTTATCTATCTTGCTTTTCTGATGGGGATGATTAAACCAATTCTTTCTCATTGCTGTAGGTTTCTCCTGGGAAACTTTGTCGTGCTCCAGGGCTCTATACAATGAACACAATGTCATCTATAAACAAGCACGTTTGCAGAACTTTACTATCTATGGGGAATCCTCTGGTTCAGATTCTATGTGTGACATCTCCCATGATACAGACAAATATCTTAGTTAAGCACACACTTCCCTAATTGGTCACTTGTTTCATGTCACTTCTCAGTGAAAAACCAAACAAGGCTATCTCCATAGTTATACGTGTGATAGAATCATTTGTGGTTTTAATGCATACAAGAGACCTTAAAGATGTAAAAGCTTCATTTTGTTCTGCCAAATCAAATCGTGTTTAAAAACCAATAAAAAGGGAGAAGACAGGGTCTCCTATATTCCCCAGTTCTCAGCCAGCTTTGTGACTGGATAGACTTACAGCACTGCATAAAATTATCTCCAAAAGGCAGTCTGCTTCCTCCTCTTGTTTTTATGAGGATATGTTCAATACATTCATAGACCATTTTCATAAAAAAATTTATTGCAATTTGGAATATCTCAATATATTTCATACGTATATAGTTCGGTTTTCACTCAAATCTTCTCAGTTACCTTTGATACATAGGAATACTTTTCATGATCTTTCATATTTTCTTAGAATAATCTCTTTAAGATCACTTAAAAAGTGATCCCTGAGAAAATTTTAATTTGGATTGCTTCCAGAACAGTTTTCTTACCCAGAGTTATGGTCAAATTCTTCTATGCTTCCCTGTTGAAGACAACAGGACTTAGAGCCAGAAGGGACTTTAGAGATCCTGTGGTCCAACTGCCCTTATTTTGTAGATGAACTGAAAATCTTAAACAAATAAATGTTGAAAACTATCTGTACACATAATTAGAAAAAAAATAAATGCTCTTAAGTGGGAGGAAGCCCGAATACTTTTTGGTTTCTTTATGACTGCATGCCATCCTTTCCTTAAGTACTTGTTACTGCAAATTTTTTTATGTTGCATGAAAATAACTGGTAGAGACCTCTAAGAAGGTGGCAGAGTGAGAGGTGGCAAAAGAATTTCACTTGTCGATATGTCTCCCAGAAAGAGAAGTAAAAAAATGCCCCAAAGACGCAAAACTATGAGACATTTACAGAAGAAAGTTGTTTTTAAGGGAAAAACACCCAAGGAAAGGTATGAACAAAAGAATTTTCCATGTAATAGAAAAACAAAAATTTAAAAGAATGAGACAGTAACATTTTATACTGTACATCAAGAAAGCTAGAATTTCCTCAAGACATATTAAAATCTATAATGCACTAAAGAAATTCAAAAGAAGAAATGGAAACAAAAATATCCTAAGAAGAAATAAAAGAATTGAGTATTACTTTAAACTTCATAACAAGATAATTATGGACTCATAGAGTTATTCATGAAAAATATCAAGAAAATAAGAGGTTAAAAAAAGCAGAATCATTTCACTAGACGACAGACTCTCAGGACCTATTAGCTAATGTGTATCTGTTAAGTAATTACTATGTGTCAGGCATTGTGATATGAGCTATGGAGACCAGAAAAGGGGAAAACAACCCGTTCCTAAAGGAATTTACATTTTAATTGGGAAGAAAACATGATATAAATAGGTACAAACAGAGTAGATTCAGAGAGAAAGGACCTAGCAGCAGGAGTCCTGATAGAAAGACATATTTGAGCATAGTTTTTCCGAAGAAAGTCAAGAATTCTAAGAGGCAGAGTTGAAAAGGCAGGTTGTTTCAGGCATGGGCAAAAAGTATGGAGATAAGAGATGGATTGTCTTATGTGAAGAAAAATAACCAAGCCAAAGTTGCTTGATTTGAGAGTAGATGGAAGGGAGTAAAGTTTAAGAAGATTTGAAAGAAGGAAATTTTTTAAGTGCATAGAGAAGAAGACATATAAAAACCTTATGAATCAACGCAGGTGAAAATGACTGATTTGGCAGACAGAGGAATTAAAACGGATTTTGGAATAGTTGGATTTTTAAAAAGTAAAAACAATGTATTTGTTATATTTCATGTAATCACTTAAAATTTCACAGGAATATCGAAAGTGGAGAACAAATTGCAAACAAATAGAACACAGAACTTATAAACAGGAAAATATTCACAATTTCATTTATCCAGATACATCATTACTGTGCTTCAAGACTGTGATAACAAGGAGATGATTTTACAATTCATCAAAAGGAAAACCATTCCCTTTTTTAAAAGACAGAAATAAAGATGGTCATTTAATTGTTTGATACATTTTTATAGGTACAATAAAAAATAGGAGTATATGGAATATGATATATCCAAAACGAATTATAAATAAATGTATCTCAAAACGAGCTTTTCAACAAACATTTAAGACAAGCAATAATCACATAACATTTTACACTTGTTTGATTCATTTGTTTAGGACAAAGCAAATAGTAAGGCAGATTTTGGTATTTAAGAAAAACCATAAAATAGAGCTTGAGGTTCTTTATAAAGATAAGCCCTAAAAGTAATCAGTATTTTATAGTTGTGGTTAACTAGTCACTGTTTCAATTAATGGTCACAGGAGAATAACAAAGCAAAAATACTATTTGTAACCCCTAGCTATGGTGTGTCTGGGGTAGACTTCTCTTGTTTTGTTTGCTCTTCAACCTACCCTCACACTGGCAGGTGTATATTTCCAGAGAAGATCCATCCCTTTCTGATTGCACTCCAACTTGCTGAAGATCCTCATTGTGAGGAGTATGCATTCCATCTACTGAACACTGTAGCTCTTGGGTCCCAACGCCTGTGTTCCCATTTACATTATACTGATCACGTAAGAAAAAGGCATCACTTTTCACTCTTTACAAGGTGATTTAAGGCATTTGGCTTATGTCGTATTTCTTTTTATGCCTATTTTGCCAATCTGCTCATAGTTTATTGGAAAACTATGTTTTTTTCATGTATACATTTCTAGCAGTTTTTATTTAATTAAATTTCTTTTTCTTTCCCTTTCAACCATATTACTACCTGTAGAACACATAATGCCTTATATCTTGCATGAGCTGATTTTTTTTCTTTATGTAAAAGTTAACTTTCAGTCTCTTTTAGCTACCAAACTTCTCAGATCTTAAAGAGGCTACTCTTTATACATTGTTTTAATAAATAATTTAATAATATCAATTTAATGAATATGAAAATAATATGAGTAACACAGTCAGAGCGGGTGAAATGAAGGAAAACTAGGAGAAGTGTAAATTGACTTGGGATATTGCAGATAAAGAATGATAGAAAAAGAGAACATGGCAAAGAGGGTGAAGTGGGAAGAAGAGGCATGATCCCAGAGGAACCCTCCACTCATATCAAAAACCGAGAGGCAGGGACTTTTTGTTCTTGTTATAAATCTTTTATAGTTAACAATGACATTTTTTATTGTTTTGACTATAGTTAACTTTTTTGGAGTTAAAATATAGGAATTAGACGTATAATTTCCTTGATATATGGGGTTCTTTGGAGAGGAAATTGCCCCTGCAGGTTGTAGGTTGTCATCTTCTTTAGAATGTAGAATAATGGAAAGTTGCCAGCGGCATTAAGTACTTGCCCAAGGTTACAGTATCTGAGGCAGGACCTGAACCCAAATCTATCTTGACTGAGAGGCTGGTTCACTCTCCACTATGTCATGTTGCCTCTCAGGTCTCAAAAGGGCCTTAGAATGGAGGCTAAAAAATGTCAGAAGTAGGTAGCACTACGGAGCCATTGAGAAGTTTTGAGCAAGGAGTAAAGACAGTCTGATCTGGTCATCTAGTAGAAAAGTGAGGTGTAGGGCTACTGGCTCAAAGTCATAGGTTTGGAAAGGATCCTCCTCTGTTCTGGTAAGCCTCGCAATAGTATTCCATGTTGAAGCTGAAGTAGATGTTTCAGGACAAAAGGACCTTCCCAGGCACTTTTTTTTCCTATTGCACTAAACCTCTTAAGCAAGTACCTGTTGCCCTTTTAGCCCCTTTGGCAGACATGTCCCCACCCCATTACTCTGATCCAGTGACACTGGCCTTCTTTCTGCTTCTGGAACAAGACCTTCCAACTCCTGATATCACAGATTTTCATTCACTTTCTCCCATGCCTAGAATGTTCTCCCTTTTCATCTGAGCTTCCAGGCTTTCCTGATTTCCTTTCATGCCTAGCCAGGATCTTGTCTTCTACCAGAAGTCTTCCTCAATTTCCCCTTATTTCTAGTTCCTTCTCTCCGTTGATTCAAATGTATCCTGTACATAGCTTGATTGTCTTCTCCATTAGACCAGGAACGTCTCAAGAGTAGACTGCCTTGTACCTTACATTATATTCCCAAAAATTAGCACAGTGTCTGGTATATAGTTAGTGTTTTATGCATAGACTGTGCAAAGCCCCGGGAAAACAAAAAATAAAATAAAACCAGTCCATACACTCAAGGAGCTCATGTTTTATTTCTTTACTTAACATATGTATATTTAATTTATACTTACCATGCATTAATTTAGTATATTTTAAATGTTTTAAATAATTAGGTGTATTCAAGGTTACATACAGAGTAAAACGAAGGTCATTTCTCAGGAAAGGTGCTATCAAGTAGGGGAACCTGAAAAGGCCTCCTGCAAGCAGGTAGAATTTGCTCTGATCTTTATTAAAACACCTAAAGGGTCTTGTACCTCTTTCAGAGACTGAAAGGGCAAAGGAGGGAAGCTGAAGCTTTCTCCCACAGTAAAACTAAGAGTTAAGAATTCTTAAGTAAATATGGGAACTGAGAGCAGCAAGAAACCTACTGATGTCATAGGTGAGTACGGTGCTGGGGTTCACTGGAGCAAATCAGAAGTGGTAATGAGGAAGCAGGGCATATCTGAAATATTGATGGCTTCTCCTTCACAGGACCCGGCCAGTGTTGGTGTTAAAAATATGCATGTTTTTGACTCCATCTTCTGCTGGAGGTATTAGCCATTATGTGGCTCAGACTATCATAACTCTAGAGCTGGGAAGTACTTTAGATTACATCTTATTTTGAAAACATTTACACAGAACTAGAATTTACTCAGCACTTACATCTGCAATGTACTGAGGTTCCAGGCAACTAAGGTGAAAGGAAGTAAAACTCCTACCCTCAAGGTACCTATAACCTTGTAAGGGAGGGGCAGGCATATGACGTATAGCGAATGACACAAGTTACAATTGAAATGCCTAAGAGAAGACCCAAAAAGAGCGGTATGAGAAGTTAAAGAAGAGACAGGTAACTTAAGGCTAAGAGCAGAGAAAACAAGGAAGCCATTGTGGTGGTGGTACCTAAGCTGGGCATTGAAGAAAGAGGAGTATTTCGGCAGGTGATGATGTGGAGACAGTGTGTTCTAAGCATGAAGAACTTAAATAAATGGGGAGGTAAAGAGGCAAGATTTGAAAGGTAATAACTTGTGTGGTTTGGCTAGAACGTAAAGGGTAAGGAGAAGGAAAGTAAGTTGAAACTAGATTTTGGAGAGTCTTGAGTGTTGGAATCAGAAATTTATATTTTATCCAACAAATAATGTGTGTGGGGGTAGGGGGATTAGGGAGTGTCACTAAAGGGTTTTGAGGGAAGGAAGTGTACAAAAAGATCTGTTAATTAGGGAAGTTATTCTATGAACTGTGTGAAAATTAGATTTGACAATGGAAGAGTAGAGATAGGGAGGGAAGTTGGGAAGTTATTATAGGTCAGGCAAAAATAATAAGGGCATAACTAGTACTCTGGTCCAAGATTTCAAGGAGGACATATAAAGCTTCACATTAAGGTGATACTACTATATCATTTGTTTGACTTTTATTATTATTTATTTTTAACACAGTTTACAACAGATAAAACAATTCAAACTTTGGGTCAGGTGATACTTCTTTTTAAAGCATTTAAAATATGGACCAAAAAAGAATTTTTTTTTTTAACATTAACCAGCTGAGACACAGATAATATTTATGTTGCTAACTTCACAAGCTCTTGACCTAATTGTCTCCACAGTGTTACTAAGAATTAAAGGGCCCTAACTTACTGTTATTGGTCTAAAATCCTATGCCTAATAGCTTAATTTTACCCAGCTTCGGATGTTCCCCTACCCATAATATATAATTGAATAGATCTGGAATTAAGCTTACAAACCTTTTGACAATAGGAAATTGCCACCAATAGTAAGGACATTGCAGGGATACACTATCTCCCCAACTTCATGTCAGTTCCAGGTAGGATTAGATTATCCACTTGCATTCAGTCAGCCTTAAAGTCTGCTAGGTGTCAGTGGGGAAAGTGAGTCAAGAGAATCCCACCTCAGCCCTTGCTGAACAGCTGCTCTCCTACCCTTCCCTTGAGGTCACCTATGCAGTTCATACCAGCATCTCATCAGCTTACTGGCATCACGTATTGGAGGCTCAAATTGCCTCTTTTGCTACCCATACCTGGAGTTAGACTTAAAAGAACAGTCACTTAGTAGTCCCATAGCATCTAAAAATGGCAAGTTCCAATAACCAGGATTCAAACATGATTAGAGTTTCACTTTGACTAAGGAACATCTTTTGAGGCAAGTCTTAAGTGGCTTACATGCCTTTCTATCCATGTTCTAGTTCCTGATCAAATGGCAATCATAAAGTAAAATT
Source organism: Notamacropus eugenii (assembly GCF_028372415.1). Taxonomy (NCBI): domain Eukaryota; kingdom Metazoa; phylum Chordata; class Mammalia; order Diprotodontia; family Macropodidae; genus Notamacropus; species Notamacropus eugenii. Next base: position 11,563,028 of record NC_092878.1, read on the forward strand.
TACCATTAAAACCTTGGCTTTTCCATCAATGCCAAATTTTACCCAAGGTTACCTTCCTCTAGGAAATTTATACTGAAATTATTTTCTCCGAACTAAAGATGTCATTGATTTATTCTCAGTAATTAATTCAGTCTATTGTTTTAATACTAATTGCTTTCACCTCACTTTGCAACATTTCCAATTTGTCTGCCCATCACTCCCCTTCCCCTGCTTTCTAATATCTTGCATTCTGAATACTTCTGCCCTCAATGCACCCTCCCTTCTATCACACCCCACCCTTCCCTTATCCCCATCTTCTCTCTTTTCTTGCAGGGCAAGATAAATTTCCATATCCCTAACCCTGTACTTCTTATTTCTGTTTGAAGTTTTCTTGGCAGTGACACTGAAATATTTTGCCATTTTTTTCTCCAACTCATTTCACAAACTGAGGCACACAGAGATAAGTGGCTTGCTATAGGCCACAGAGCTATTAAGTGTCGAAAGTCAGATTTCAACTCAGAAAGATGAGTCTTCCCAGCTCGAGACCCAGCACTGTAGCCACTGTGCCACCTAGCTAAATTGAGGCAGGCAGAGTTTAATTAACTTGCCTAAGGCCATATAGCTATCATGTGTCTGAGGCCGAATCTGAACTCAAGTCTCCTTGACTCTAGATCTTCTGCTCCATCCTATGCAACATTTAGCTGTCTCCTGATGTGGAGGAAGGAAACCTGAAGATGAATAGGTCCAGTGACAGACCCTAAATCTCAAGAATCAACCCTATAGATAGATCTGGAGGAGTCTGCTGTGTTTGTATGTGCCCTCTGCAAAATCAAATTATTGGGACCTCACCACCACAGGCAGGAGGCATTGAGCTCCCTTTAGTATTTTAGTAAATGTCTTTGTCTATTAAATAACCATTGTTAGGTTAGAGAGGGGACTGTGGGAGCATTTTTCCTAGAATGTTGTCAACAGTTCTCTTTTCACACTTCACCACTGTGCCCACCACTGTGCCCACCTAAAGTCTCATCTTTCCCATCTACTTCCGTTCTGGAGCTTAATTATGACTCTTCTCTGAGCTGCTTTAATGGGGATGCAGCTGAGGAGAAGTGTCTCATGTTGATCTTGGGGTTTTTGTACAGCTTCTTCCATCAATTCATTCACTGTGGATGATGCCACAGAAGTATGTTCCTGTATCTTCTAGCAGTGAGGGTGAGATTTTGAGACTGATGGATTTGGCATTTTTGTTGAAGTTCACAGAATATCGACCTGTTTTTGCATTACTGGATCCAGAACCCTGACGAAGGATATAAATAAGTTTCCCGTTGGGAGATTGTCTGTACCAGTACAAATAATAATTTGTATAAGTGGTAGTATACACACACTGCAAGGTCACAGCTTCCATCTCCTGAACAGAAACTTCTGGTGGACTCTGAGTGACTGTCTGAGCTGTGCTCCATCCTAAGTAAGAAAAAGAACAGGGATCATTCTTTCATATGATTAATGGGAGATGATCACAGATAGACTAAGTTTAGGTTTAGGGCACTTAAAATGACCACGTTCTCCATTTTCCTCCAACCGCTTAGCAGTCCAAAGCCAATGACCCACCCAAGCAGTTGCTCATCTCCCCAGTCCCTACACCCTTGTGAGGTGGCTTGGTTATCATGCCTTAGTCCTTACCCAGGCAGAGGAAGAGTGTGAGAGACCAAAGCAGGCTGAGGAGCACCATACTAGCAGTTCTTCCTCTGTGGGAATCTCTCCTGGTCCTCTCTGAAGCTTGGGGTTAAGTCATGTTCCAAGGTGTGACGGGTTCTGATGCAGGCTCACTGGAGATAAGTGATGTCACTGGCCCAGAACAGGATGTGTGGTTTCTGTGGGAAACAGATTGGCAACTGTTCCTGTCCCATTACTGCAACGTTTTTCTAATGCTCCCTTTGGTCTTTGCTGCTTTCTCATCCCATTCTGGGAAAAACAAATTAAAACTTACATTACCCTTCAAAGGCTAGGCTAGTGTACAAATCATCTCTGGGGTAGAAAGAGACTCAGTCTCTGACCAGGAAGAAGGGACACAATGATGTGCCTGTGTCTATGCTGCCCTCTCTCACGCAATTAGCTATAAATTTCTTCTGAATTTTCATTTACCTAATCCTGGTTCATGTCATTCAAAAAATGAGGATTGTTTTTTTTTTTTTCCAGACTCTAGCCTGTCTGTTGCAAGCTGGTCTTGTTGCTTTGCAAACTTTGGGCCATTGGGGAAATACTCTTAGAAATTAAAGCTTCTACTCCTTGAGAAATTAAATATTCCTCCTGGTGAGGAAGACAATGGAAGAAGACATTGTGGAATCTCATCCTCAGAGTGATGATGGATTTTCTCATAGTTCCTTTTTATTGAGTCTTCTCCATCATCATCTTCTTTCATCATCAAAGGAAAGTGCTTAGCCTTTGGCACAAGATGAGGTTCTCACTGAACAGAAGAGAGAGATGGCCTGGCTCTTGCCTTTTGTGAGTGTCTATGCCAGTCAGAATACCTATTACTGAATCTGGAAATCCTCTAAATGTATAAGACATTTTCATTCAAAGAATACCTAGGGAAGTCTCCTGAAGCGTCTCCCGGTAACACTGAATGGACTTCCCTTTGAGGAGGTTTCTCTCATTCCTGTTGTACTTATTATACTTATTTCGTAGATGACTTGGACTAATCTCTCCATCTCTCTAGGCAAAGTAGTCAGTAGGCCATGGCAACTCTTTACACCTATTGATTAGTATTATTTTTCAAACCAACACTTATCCACTGGCACCGAAATAAAACATATTTAGCAGTAGATTCTGTTTTCTTTGGCTGTCTTCAGTTTTCACCTGAGAATTGTATTTTCCTGTCAGATGTGTATAGTGGAAGTGTCAGCCAAGGTATTCAAAAAGCATATGGTTTGTGATTTAATTGAAATGAAGATTTCTTGCCCTTGTAACAAGGATGAATTTGCTTGCTTTGGCTGGGCATGTTGAAGAGACTGAAAGAGTTAGTTTTTCTTTTTTATTTTCAACAGCCCGTAGATGTATAACTAGTCTTCCACTCAAGGTCTGCAATCAGAAGATGAGGCAGATGAACAAGGAAATGTTAAAATAATTCATCTGGGTATCCATATTTAGAAATTTGGTTTGAATTAGATATGGTGAGTATCTGTGTGTGTTATCTAGGTATCGAATCTCAAGTTCAATTTAATTCAATAAACATTTTAAAACCACTCCCCTTGTTGGGTGCTGGGGTCAGTCGTGATGTTTAGGTGAGATGCCTTTTCCCAGTTCTAATAGAGTTTAGAGGCAAGTAACTGGCTAAGGCTCATCCACAAAATGCTATAATACAGACTAGGAATCTTGTGGAAGGTTTTATTTAACAGATGTCATTTTTGTCTAAATTTATAGATCAGGTAGGAATTTATTAGGTGAAACAGGTTGGGGAGGAGGAGCACAAAGAAATAAATGGCTAGAGGCACCAAGTCAGGTAAATGAGTGCCAGGGGTTGGAAATAGTTCATGTTGCCTGGAGTGTAGAAGAAATGGAGGATATTACCTTGAGGTAAAGTTTAAAACACGGTGTGATGCCCACTTACGTTAGTCTTCTAGCACCATGAAAAGGACTTAGGATTTTACTTCATAGGCAAAAGGAAATGCCTGAGTGCTTTTAACTAGGAGTGACAATATGAGATCTAGGTTTAATTAAAGTAGTACTGACAACAGTGTGAAAGATAGATTGGAGGGAGGACTAAGTGGAGGTTCAAGGCTCTTGAAAGCTATTTCACTAATCCAAAAAACATGTAACTGGAGATATTCTAGGGTTGTGCCAGGAGGAGCAGAAGGAGACATACCGAGGAATTAGAAATGGTAGAACAATCATAGGGTAGGGGCATCTAGATGATATAGTGGATAGAGTGCCAGCCTTGGAGTCAGGAGGACCTGAATTCGTTCATTCATTACTTCATATTTATTCATTCATCTATACTCTCTCTCTCTCTGTCTCTCTGTTACACACACACACAGACACACACACACACACACACACACGCACACACACACACTATCATCTGTCTGAGACTGGATCTCCCTACCTTGCTCAGGCTGGAAGTACAGAGACAACTCATGGTCAAATACTGATTGGTATAGAAGGTTGATTTTTCTGACATGGGCCTCTTTTCCCTTTCTTAGACAGCCTGCTGGACCTCTATGCTGAGGGGCTCACCCTAGGATCAGACACTTGAATGATTTTAGCCCTACTATAATTCAAGACTCTGAAACTCAAATGTCCAGCCTCAGCCTCACCAAAAACGGGGACTACAGAAGTGGGTCACTCCCTTCTGACTTATTTTGAATTCATTAAGGTATATTTTGCTTGTTTTAGATAATGTCAATGACGTGTTGGAGTACTTGACAGGGTGGATATATGTTTGTGTTTGATAGTAACAAGTTACTTCACGGTAGGAAGAAAAGTTTTGGTTTTTCTTTTGTGTATCTCCTTAAGTACAGCTAAAGGTTTTGTAATTTGCAATGGTGAAGAAACACCCAGACTAATGGAATCACAGATATTGGTTTTAAAATGCACATGCGATCAAAATAGGGTAGTGAAAGGAATAGAGAGTTGGCCTCAGAAGCAATAAGGCATGGAGTTATGTTCCTTCTCCAGAAATGTAGACTTTAAGGTTTGAGTTTGGAGACACTGTAAAAAAAAGGCTTAAAAATCATGGAGATGTGTTCTTTTGAACTATAAAAATTATTCTCAGAGATACAACCTAATATAGGTCAAGCTAGAGGTACGGTCAACTGGGAATGTGGAAAAACTTCCCCTTCAAGGGCAAAGTTCAACTGTGAAGAACTGCAAACATTGTGAGAGTTTAAAGTGATGGATTTGATCTGATGGGAAAAAGTGGAAGTGTTGAACTATGGAGGCAATCAATTGGACCTGGGAGAAGATGAAAGCTGGATTTCTATTGACTTAGATATATTGTGTCTTTTTCTGTTAACATGCTTTGAGACTTGTCTACTTTGTAGAATCTTAGACACTAAAGTTTCCACATTATCAGACTGGAAAAAGTTAGAAGAGAGTCGAAAGGTTCCTAAAGTACATCTGGCTTCTTTAAGTCAAGAGAGATACTTTTACACAAGATCATGAATTTATGTTGGATTTCTGGGGAATTTTTCACGGGAATAAAGAATCATCTTGAAATGTGGAGATTCTTTTGTTTCTCTTTTGTGGAGAAAGCCCTTTAGAAAATGTTTCCTTATCATTACAGAGGGTCCCATGAAAGGAAATATGTATCTACAGTCCAGGTAGTTTGTGTTCAGAGTGCTGTTATCAGGGAACACAGCATCACCCCATCATACTAGTAGGTGGTCAGATCTCTGGGAAGGCAAGACATGATAAGCAAGAAACTGTGTTGCTTTTTCTTATCCAACTGGGCAATTACATTTTCCAGACTCTTCATTTCCGTATTCTTAATTAAGGTGAACAAGAGAACCGGACTTTTCTTGGATCAGTTTAAGCTATATAAAAAGCAGGGCAAATCATCTTAAAGGCTTTTCCCCCTGGATGCTTGGGGATTTTGCTGCAATTGGTAGGTGTTTAGACTTGTTCAGAAAGAAAGTAGGAGAAAGAGGAGACTCTCGTGTAATGTCTACATTCTCACAAATGAAATCGTTTATTTTTGCCTCTGTCATGCTATTGAAGCTCCCTCGAAGAATCATAAATGCTTTTGCAGCTTACATACATGTTTGATCTTGATTGGAGCATTTCTAAGAATAGAAAGGAAATATTTGCCTCCTGACAGGGAGCTTCCAAACCAGTAGAACTCTCTGGGAAGAAATAATGAAAAAAGTCGAACTTGCAGGTTAATAGCATCTATGGGCTGAGTAATGGGCTCTCAGGAGGTTCTTAACGCCTTCTGCCTTCAGCAAGAACCTCTGAAACTAGGAAGACCTGAATGAGGTGTAGCATTACTCTGGATATGCAGCATCTGTGACAACTGATTTCAAAAGAAATTTGCCAAGCCACAGACTAAATCTGTACAAGGAACCTACTGACATAGGTAAAAGAATTTGTTACAAGCATTGCCCTCTTTTGGCCAAAGATTAAAATTCCAAATTAATGACCCCTCTTCATCAGATTTTTTTTTCAATTAAATAATCACTGTTACCTCTGATTCTTTCTAAATTATATCTAAGTTGTGTATGGTAGGGAAAAAAAATCTAGTCAGCCTTGATCAATGTAAGTCCTCTGGTCTAAATGACCTATATCCTCAAGTGCTGCAGGAACTGGAAGACGTGTTTGGTAAGTCACTGTGAGCAATATTTGATAGACGATGAGAAAAGGGAGGGAATTTGTTCCAATTTTCTTTTTTTTTAAAAATATTTTATTTCCTCACTTATATGTAAAAATTCAGTTTTGAATTCCAAATTCTCTCCTTCCCTCTCTAGTCCCCCCCCTCCACTCTAATTGGGAAGGTGAGCAATTGAATGTACTGTAACTGTATGTACAGTTATGCAAAACATATTTCTACATTAGTCATGTTGTGAAAGAAAACGCAGACCAAAAATAACCCCAAAGAAAATAATTTTTTTAAAAAGTATGTTTCAATCTGCATTCCGGCTCCACCAGTCCTTTCTTTGGATATGAATAATGGTTGTCATCACAAGTACTTTGGAATTGTCTTAGATTATCATGTTGCTGAAAATTGTTGTCATTCAGTGTTGATTATAGCATAATACTGCAGTTACTATGTACAATGTTCTCCTGTTCTGCTCACTATACTTTACATCAGTTCATGTAAGTCTTTCCAGATTTTTCTGAAAGCATCCTGCTTATCATTTCTTATAGCACAAAGATATTCCATTATAATACTATGCTACAATTTGTTTGACCATTCCCTAATTGATAAACATCCCCTCAGTATCTAATTTTTGTCACCACATAAAGGAGCTGCTATTAATATGTTTTTGGCAAATTTAGGTTCTTTCTCCTTTTTTTTTTTTTTTTGATATCTTTGGGATACAGCTCTGGAAGTGATATTGCTGGGTCAAAGGGTATGCATAGTTTTGTAGCCCTTTGGGCATGGTTCCAAATTGCTCCCCAGAAGGGTTGGATTGGTTCACAATTCCACCAACACTGTATTAGTATTCTAGTATTTGTCATTGTCCCCTTGTATCGTTTTAGCTAATCTGATAGTGTGAGGTGATATCTCAAAGTTATTTTAATTTGCAATTCTCTAATCAATAATGGTTTACAGCATTTTTTCATATGACCATATCTACCATTAATTTCTTCTTCTGAAAGCTGCCTGTTCACATCCTTTGACCATTCATCAATTTTGGGATGACTAATGTGCTAATAAACTTGACTCAGTTTTCTATGTATTTCAGAAATAAGGCCTTTATCAGAGAAATTTGTTGCAATCCCTGTCCTCCCCACCGCCCAGTTTTCTGATTTGCTTCTGATCTTGGATGCATTGGTTTTGTTTGTACAAAAAGTATTTAATGCAATCAAAATTATCTGTTTTATATCTTGTAATGATCTCTATCTCTTGTTTGGTCATAAATTCTTCCCTTATTTATAGATCTAATGGCTAAGATATTTCATGCTCCCCTAAATTGCTTACGATATCATTCTTTATGTCAAAAACATTTACCCCTTTTGATCTTGCTATATGAGCTGAGATGCAGGTCTTTCCCTAGCTTCTGTCCAACTGCTGTCTACTTTGTGAGATAGCCAAAAGCTTCGACCTTTGCGTTTATCAAACACTAGATCTATGGTGTATTGTGTACCTAATCTATTCCACTTCTCCACCACTATTTCTTAGTCAGTGCTAGATTATTGCTCATTTTCAGAGAAAGAGAACAGAGTCTGAAAATGAGTTTTGACAGGGAACTTGACTCACATTCCTGGAGAAATTCTACAGTCAGTCTTAACAGTGAAGATCAGTGAATATTTAGCAATAAAAGTAGTGATTCTATAAGCAAGAATGACATCACCAAATATGGATCATGGCAAGATAACCTTATTTCATTGTTTGATAGGGTACTGAAACTGGTAGTTGGGGTGGTTAAGCTAGATTACCTAAATTTTAGCACACCCTTTGATCAAGATTCTCTTGCAATTCTTGCAGAAAAAATGGAGTTACATGAACTATACAGTAATAATATTTGGATTTAGAGCTGTTTGAATTGTCAGACTCAAAAAATAGTTGTTAAATTGCACATTGTAAATTTGGTGAGAGGGCATCACTGGGATACCTCAGAGATTTGTATTCGGCCATTAATTTTTTACATTAGTCACTTGGATGAGGTTATAGATAACACCTTCACTAAAATTTCAGATTGGAGAAAACTGGGAGGGATAGTAAGCAAACTACAATTCAGGATGCAAAATGATCTTGATACATTAGAACACTGGGGTGGATTCAAAAGAGGAAGTTCAATAGGTGTAAACATAAAGTTTTAAGCTTGGATTCTAAAATTCAGTTTTGTTATTATAAAATGGGAGAGATATGATGGTTAGAAATTTATCTGATGAAGACCTAGAAATTTCACACTCAATCAGTCAGCAGCAGGGATGTACTGGTAAATATTTAACAATTAGCTCTTTGTGTTTTTATTAAAGGAAGTCCAATATACTTTTAAGTTTAATCACTTAATCTGTGTTATTAACATCTTCACCATCATTTTCCTAAGTTTCTATATGTGTCTATCATTAAATAAAGTCCAGATTTATAGTTTGTCAATTTTCAAGATGTAAATTCTAAGACTAAAAATTTAACAATCTATTCTTGCAATTTGGTTCAAGTTGGCTCTGGCACACTCCTGTTCAGCACCATCAGATGGAAGCTAAAAATGTCGTGTGATATTAGAATGTGTTGCAGGATAAATAGCTTTCAGGAGTAAGGAAGTGGTAGTCCCTCTGTAATCTCTCCTTTGCAGTATTTTATTCAGTTCACTGTTACAGTAATAAGGACATTGACAAGCTTTAAAGCGTATTGAGGAGGGCAAACAGGATGACAAAGAACCTTGGGAAATTACATTTGACTGTCAGTTGAAGGAAGCGTGGAATATTTAACCTGGACAAAAGAAGACTCAATGGTGATACCATATCTGATTTCAATTATTGAAAAGTTATTATGAAGAACTTAGACTTTTCTGCTTGACTCTAGGTGGAATTCTTGTTTCTCAGAACTGTCTGACTCTTAGTGACCCCATTTACTGTTTTCTTGTCAGAGATGCAGGAGTGGTTTACCATTTTCTTCTCCAGCTCCTTTTCCAGATGATGAAGTAAGGCAAACAGGGTTGAGGGACTAGCCTAGGGGCACAAAGATAAGTAAGTGTCTGAGACTAGATTTGAACTTATAAAGTCTTCCTGATTCTAAATCCAATGCTCTATTCACTACTCCACCTAACTTTCAGCGGCAGAATTTACATAGAGACAAATTTAGGGTTAATAACATTTCTAACAACTAGAACTTTCAAAGGGAAATAGGATGTCTCAAGACCTTAAGAGATGGTACGTTCCCACTCATTGTAGTTCGATGAGCAAATGTTGGATAACCATTTATTGAATGTATTGTAAGGTTTAGGCCTCTATAGTCCTTGCAGCTCTGAAATTCTATGCTCTGCAACTTTTGCCTGACTTGGTAACTTGGTTTTCTTCACTTTCCTTATCTGCAAGGATTTCATGGGCTGTTTCAGCTGTAATAATCAATGTTTCAATTTCCTATGATTTTACTTGGCTACCAGTGAATCAAATACCACCTACATTGATTATAATTTCAAATTAAAATGCAATAGCTTATGAAGAAGGATAAACATATTTCTCATGATTGATTCCTCAATATGAACACCCAGTGCCAGAGTAAGAGACTAAGTGTCCATTACTGAGAGCAGGAACTGTCCCAGAGACTTAGGATATTCAATAGACTTATACTTCCTTATTTTCTAGTTTCAGTGACAACAATGGCTGTCTGCTAACATCATCTGTTTCCCAAAGGCGTGTGCCCACAGTAAAGTTGGTTTGGAAAGATAATAAAATTCCACTCCCAAGGCTGGCCAGACTCAAGATCACTCCTGTGCCTCTCAGGGTTTGTGTTCAGATCCTCCTGCAGTCCATATCACTGTGTCTTTCAGGAGCACAATAGTACACAGCAGAATCTCCTATTTTGACTGAAGTTTTCTCCAGGTAGAATGACGGTTTTTCCTTAATCTTTCTGGCCCAAAATCCATTCTTGTCTTTCTCCTGGTCTTTTCCTGATGTCTCTCTCAGGAGGAGCTTGAGAGCATCATTGGGATATTGGATATACCAGAAAAGGTAAGATACTTGATTGATCTGATAAGAGCAATTCAGTGTGAGTGGTGTTCCCTTCAGAAGAATGATGTGTCCTTCTGTCTGGGTCACTGAATCTCCATAAGTGCTTCCTGAAAAATAAGTACATTGGTCACATTCTATGTAAAAGCCATTTGTTTGAATGAGAGAGAAAAGTTAGAGATCCTACTAAAGTGAAAAATATGGACATTGAGCTGATTGGGGACATTGTCTTCACCAAAGGGTAAAAGAATCCCAATCAGTGAAGAAGGAGCAGAGATCATGGGTGGTCCAGTCATGGGGAAGTAGATGGCAGTGCTTCCTTCCCTAGATCCAGTTCTATTCCAAGTCTTCTTCTACCACGATACAGAAAACAAATACTACTCTTAATGTTCTTAATTTTCAACAGTGTTCTTTTTGGTTATAAGGTTGTCTTTTTAATCTATGGTATCAGGGTCCCCCCATCTTCTGTTTGGAAAAAAAGAAGAGAAAAGCAGAAGTGGCATGATAGAAAAACCACAGTTGTTGGTTTTTGTGTTGTGAAATATCGCTCTCTTGTGATTGAGTCTAGGAATGGCTATGAAATATTCCTCATAACGCCTCTCATTGCTCTCAACTATCGAGCCTCATTTCCAATTAGGTAGAGTGGTTACTGGGGGTGATGGCAAAAGCATTACTATTGATCCACTTTTCGAAGTGCCATATCAGGCCTGAGGTCTGCTTTGTAGCAACAGTATGTTGCCTAGAATTTTTCTGGAAACAAAATTCTCACATTTAGCCTTCCCTCATAGTGGTTTGGTGATTACCTCCACTTATATTTCATTATCTCTTTTTTCCTCCCATTTGGTATCATTTTCTGCCTGTTTTGTGTCTTTTGAGCTTGAGCTCTAGAACACTTTTTCTTCCTTAAACATCTTTTTTTTTTCATACACTCACTCTGATATCCATGTAGAGGAGTTGTAGGGCACACTATTCATATCCATTTGGATTGTCTAGCACACTGACTATATGATACTGTCTTGATGTTATACACAATAGCTGACATATGGAATAAGGAGTATGCAAATTGAAGAAAATGGAGGAGGAAGCAACCTAAGAGTGTAGGACAGAGGCACTGGAGAATATAAGCTGAAGAGATAAAGGGAAGACCAGCAGAAAGGACATAATCAGGATGAATGGGAAGGGAAGAAATTGAATAGGGATTGGTACTGGTTTTCTCACTTTTCTGTCTCACCTATCCATTATCTTTTTGTTTTTTTACATCTGTTTTCATGAGTTCTTCTTTCCTGCTCTTTGCTATCTTAATAATTAATGCAACAAAAACACTTAGATATTAGGCAATGCAAACCCTTCCTTTTATAAATAAGGAATTTGTGTCCCAGAAATGTGAGGTGACTTACCTAAGATCATGCAGGCAAAAATTAACAGTGTCAGGGTTTGGACAGAGAGTATCTTATTTCAAATGAGAGCTCTTTCTACTACATCACATTATCTCCACTTTCTGTCATATGCATCTGACCTCATTTCCTCAAAAATATTTTGATTAGAATTTTTAAAATTTAATTAATTTGTTGTCAGTTTTTAACAATCGCTTCCATAAGTCTTAAATTTTATCCCCCTCCCTTTCCCCTCCCCCTCCCAAGACGGCATGAAATCTTATATGGGTTCTACACATACATTCTTATTAAACACATATTTACATTAGTCATGTTGCATAGAAGAATTAAAATGAATGGAAGAAGCCATGAGAAAATCCAAACCAAAGCAAAACATTACACATGAGAAAATAGTCTGCTTCATTCTGTGTTCTGATTTCATAGATTTTTTTCTCTGGATGTGGATGGCATGCTGCCTCAAGAGTCCTTTGGGAAGGTTTTAGGTCCTTGCATTACTGTGAAGGGCTTAGTCTATCAGAAATAGTCCTCACACACTGTGGTTTTTACTGTGTATAATATTCTCCTGGTTCTGTTCATTTCACTCAGCATCAGTTCATAGAAGTCTTTTCAGGTTTTTCTGAAGTCTGACTGTTCATCATTTCTCATAGTGCAATAGTATACTCCTTTACATTCATATACCACAACCTGTTGAGCCATTCCTCAACTGCTGGACATTCTCTCAATTTCCAGTTGTTGGCCACCAGAAAAAGAGCTGCTATAAATATTTTTGTACATGTGGGACCTTTTCCCATTTTTGTGATCTCTTTCTGATACAGTCCTAAAAGTGATATTGCTGGGTCAAAGGGGATGTACATTTTTGTAGCTCTTTGGGTAAAGTTCCAAATTGCTCTCCAGAAGGGTTGAATCAGCTCACAGCTCCACCAACAATGTATAAGTGTTGCAACTCTCTCACATCTTCTCCAACATTTGTCATCTTCCAATTTTGTCATATTAACCAATCTGCATCAGAATTCTTAAATCATTCAAAGTTGGTTTTTTCCTTTATAACATTTCACTGCTTGTACTAATTATTTTTCCGTTTCTACTAACTTCATAATGCATCAGTTTGTACTAATATTTCCTGAAGTTTTTCTCCATTTCTTACAGAACACTATTTCATTATGTCACTATATCATGGCTTGTTCAGTCACTCCCCAAATGTCTAAGAGGCATTCTAAGCCACTCTCTTAGAAGGGAGGGAGTTTTATTTTATTTTATTTCTCCTTTCTTATAATTTCCTTTTTAAAATCAAGAAGTCTTTTTTGCTTATAGCTATTCTCTCTCCAGTATTATCTTCTCTTTTAACAACCCCCATGGTCATGCTTGTTTGCTTCTCTGTTCAGTTTGATGTATTTCTACACTGATTGTGGGTGTTCAACCCTCTTTTATTTGTTTCCAAAGATAGTTCATGTGACACACATTCCCCCACATTTTCTCCCATGTTTATATCCTCTCATTCTTACACACCCAGTTATGAGAAACAGCAGGTCCCATTCTCTTCTTCCTGCTTTGTATACTAGTGGAATCATCTTTCTTTCTCTTCTTTTTCCCCTTCTGAAAGTCCTTTTAACAAAACCAATCCACCCCAAGTCTTCTTTCTCATTTAGCTCCCTCAATGCCTTTTGAAGATATTAAGGTTTCGAAGAGACATATTTCATCTTCCCTATTAGAATTTCACACTGTCATACAATTCATTCCAAGTTCTCAAATAAATTTACCCTTCTAGTTTTCTCTGGACTCTTGTCTTCATATTTCAGTTCTTTATTCAATCTTGGTATTTTCATCAGAAATCTTTGAAAATCTGTTCTTCCAGTAAAGGTCTATTTTTTTAATCCTGTAGAACTACGCTCTGCTTTTCAGGATGTTTTTCTTTGTTTCAAGCCTATCGCTTTTGCCTTTAAAAATATTGTATTCCAAGATCATCTTTCATTTAAAGAATATCTTGAATGATCTTGACATAATTCCTTGGAACTTGAATTGTTTTTTTCCCTAGATATTTTCAAATATGTGTTTTTATGTGGGAAATTTTAAATCTGTCCGGAATGTTCTGTGACTTGTACTTTTGGGAGTTCCTTCTAACAGATGACTGGCGGATTTTCCAATTTTTATTTTTCTCTTTGGTTCTAATAGATCTGAGAAAACTTTATTTATGATTTCTTGAATCATAACAACTGATTTTTTACCATGTTTTACAGGTACTCCAATGATCCTTAAAATAACTCTCTTTGATCTACTCCCCAGGTCAATAGTAAAAATATTTTTATATATGTTTTGAAATACCTTTTCTATGAGCATTAATATAACCTTATGGAAAATCCATCCCCCCTTATAGTTTCTGCTAGCAGTTATGACATATCTGAATGTTCCTTCTATTTCAGAATCTCTAGATTGGCAATTATTTTTGATGCTGGTTGGTGGGTGTGTTGGTGCAGTTCTTACTTATCTCTCCAGATTTACTTCCTGTAGGTCTTTGTGCTAGAACCACACTCTTACCCCTTCTGTGTGTTTGGGTGTGTTGTCCTGCCTCACTTGGTCTTGCCTTGTGTGTTTCAGGTTTCTGTTTTGACTGCAGCCTCTTGGAGTTAGGCCCCCTGGATCTTTGAGGTTCAAAGTGCTAGATCTTGAAGACTCTCCCTGGCATCTGAGGACACAGTACTGGGCTGTCCTGGTCTGATGTCTGAAGGATCTCACACATTTCTACCTTTTGCTGTTCCTTGGAGACACTTCAAAAGTCTTCATTGCAAGGCTTTTTGGATGCTGTGGAGCTTTCTTGAGGGAGTATTCCAATTTTGCTGTCTTCAGACACAGAGCCTTGTAGACTACACATGTCCCTGACCATTTCTTGTCACATTGAAAAACTATCCTATGCTGGCTTCCATTTTGGCTTCTGGCTCTCTTTTCTATTGTCCACAGGCTTCTTGCTGACCTCCCCAGATTACCTGACTGAAAGCATTCTAACAGAGAACTGAGAAGTAATTCAAACATACCTAGGACCTTTGTGTTCAGAGAGAGGATTTGATATATGTCATTGAATTGAGGCATGTAGATGGTACAGTAGATAGAGTGCTGGACTTGGAGTCAGGAAGATCTAAGTTCAAATCCCATTCCAGACACTTATTAGCTGTGCAAACCACTAAAACATTATCAGACTCAGTTTCCTCATCTGTAAAGTGCAGATATTGTCCAAAAGAATTGTTCTGGAGCTCATATGAAATAATGTATATTGAGTGCATTGCAACACCTCTCAAAATATTACATAAATGGTAAGTATAATTATTAACTTTAGTTGTATTTCTGCGAAAGTTTTCATAGTAATGAAGAACTATCTTGAAATCTGTCCTCAGAAATAGTATGTTTTTCTTTTTAGTCTTCTATGTAATTAAAGTTATGTAGAAAACACTTCCTGCCAATTATAGGGGCTCCAGGACAGGTGATGTAGCTGGAGCTTCAGGTACAAGGTTTGTGTAGAGATAGCCGATTCTCAAGTCACATAATGCCTCCCCAGCACAGAAGTAGGCACCCAAGTCTCTGAGAGGAAGATATGAGTCTACCATCTACAGAAAAGGTCTTTTCAGATAGTGGCAGGAAACTCTCTTTCTTTGGGCTCCAACATGTTTCTATTTTCTACTCTGGGTCATCTTCTGGATGACAAACAGGGGGTTGTCCTGCTTTTTCTCATCTATCCAATCAATGAAACTTTCACTCATCACTCTACTACCCTTAACTAAGATGAAGAAGACAATAAGAATTTTCCTAGGTTCCAAAGCTTCATTAGCTGTAGACCATTGTCAAAGATTGTTCCTCTTGAACAGTTGTGAAATTATGACTCTAAGAAACTTTTTAGATGCATAAATCTTTTCAGAAAGTGAGAGAAAAAGGATAACTCTTGTTAAGATGCATATTCCCATAAATGAATTGGCTTACTGTTCCATTCCTGCCATGCTTCTGAAGTTCCCTCTGAGGATGTGGCCCTAACATGAACATTTCTAAGAATAAAGAGAAATGTTTCTCCTTCCCCTGAGGGAGTTACTAAATCTTTGAAGACTCCCTTTGGAGAAATCATTAAAAAGGACAGAGGTTAACAGTATCCACAGTGTAACTCATGGGGCTCATAAGAGGTTCTTCATCTCTATAGACTGATCAGCAGGGGATGCTGAAACCACCAAGGCCTGAGTGAGGTGCAGTGAGTGATACTCTAGGTAGGGAGTAGCACCTGTTATAAGAGAATCAACAAGACATCCGCCAAGCCAGAGACCAACCCTGTTTCCTTTGCATATGCAACCTTCTGACCTAGTTGGAGGAGTTTCTTGCAAACCTTGCCTTCTTTTGGTCAAACATTAAAATGGTGAATAAATGGTCATTTCATATTTAGATTTTCTTCAATTACATTTTGTCTATTACTTCTCTCAAATGATTTCTAAATGTTATCTAAGTTGCTGATAATAATCTGTTATTTTTGATGAATTCAAGTCATCTGACCTAACTGATCTATATCCTTGGGTACTGAAGAAATTGGCAGATATGTTTGCTAAAGTCATTATCAATAATATGTTTAGGTCATGTACTAGTAGTAGTGGTAGTAGTAGCAGAAGCAGCAATAGTACTAGCAACAGTAAGCATTCAAAATTTTGCATAGTGTCTTGTCAATTATTGTCTAATTATATCTTGTTGAGAATTCTCTCAAGGAATGGGACCTCTTAAGAGAGGTGGCCCATCAGAGAGGTTTGATGATTGTATGTTAACTATAGAATACAATGAAATATTATATATATATATACATATATATATATACCTATATATGTACGCACATACATATCAATGTAAAGAAATATGTTAAAATGTTAAGGAAGACTTCTTTCACTGATAGTGAGAAATAGTCAATCAAGAATAACAGGATAATAGAGAGATGTGCCTCCAAAATAAGAAAGAGGGAGATCAGATAATGGAGAAGGATTAGTGTTATCCCATTTATTTTTAAAAGGAAGAAAACAGTCTGAAAACAAAGGGAATCTTAATTTCTATCCTTAGGGAAATTCTAAAATGTGTCTTTAGAGAAATATTTAACATTAAAAGTAATGATTAAAAAAGTCTAGATAGCTTCATTTAGAACTGGCATGCCAGACTAACCTTTCTTCCTTTTTAAAAAGAATTACTAAATTTGTAGATTAGGGAAATGCTGCAGATATAGTTTACCTAGATTTTATTAAAGCATTCAACAAAATATCTCTTACTATTCTTGTGGGAAACAAAGAGAGAGTTGAACAAGATAGGAATTCTAGAGAATTGAATGGCCATATTTTAAGAGTAGGCATTAATAGATCAATGTCAGCTTGCCAAGGAGACTACAGTGCAATACTTCAAGATTGTGAATTTGGCCACCTGCATTTAAATGTGCATTGTTTTTACATTTTTTTACCATTGAATTCGATAAAGATTTAGATTTAATAAGCAACAAAGATTTTAGAAACTAGGCATAGACCAATACCTTGCAACATTTACTAATATGTATAACTCAAAGTGGTTACATGATCCAGATATAAAGAGAGATTTTCCCAGAAAATTACAACAAAAAAATTACATATCATAGTTACAGATAGCCAAACAATTTATGAATAAACAAGAGAGAGAGAGCAAAGTTGGGTGTAAAGTGGATCATTTTGATTAAATTAAAGAATTTTTGTACACATAAAATAAATGTAGCCAAGATCAGTTTACCAGATAACTGTCTCATGTATAAAATATATAGACAATTTTGTCAAATCTATAAGAACAGAAGTCATTTCCCAATTGATAAATGGCCAAAGGACATGAGCAATCAATTTTCTAAAGAGGAAATCAAAACACTTTTTAGTTATGTGAAAAAATGTTCTAAATCATTCTTTATTAGAGAAATAGAAATTAAAGCAACCTTGCGATATCATTTTACATCCATCAGATTGGCTAAAATGATAGAAGGGGAAAGTGACAAATGTTGGAGGGGGTGTGGAAAAACTGGTTCACTCATTCATTGAATTATGAACTGATCCAATCATTTTGGAGAGCAATGTGGAATCATGCCCAAAGAGTTACTAAATTACCTATGCCTTTTAATCCAGCAATACCACTAATTGGTCTTTCCTAAGATAATCAGGTAAAAAGGAAAACATTTACAGAAGCTCTCTTTGTGGTGGCAAGGAACCGGAAATTGCAGGGATATCCAACAATTGACGAATGGCTGATCAGGTTGTGTTATATGGTTGTGCCGGAATATTACTGTGCTACAAGCAATGATGACCTCAATGATTTGAGGAAAACATGGAAAGATATGTGAAACAATGAAGAGTGAAATGAGCAGATCAAGAAAACATTGTATACAGTGACATTAATTTTGTTTAAAGAATGACTTGGAGGAAGTAAGTCATTCTGGCTATTATAAATACCCAAATTAACTATTAAGGACATATGAAGAGAGATGCTACCTTCATTCAGAGAAAGAACTGATAAATAGAAGTATGCATACAATAATTTTACACACACACATTATATACACATATATGTACATATATATATGTACGTATATAATGGTAGCCCATCTCTAGGGTGGGAAGGACAGCAAAGAAAACAAAAAAATTTACATGATAATTTTGTTGTGTGTTTGAAAGGACTAGCAAATTAAACATGGCAGATTTACAGTTTTATATGTAATCATCTTTTTTATTTTACTGTGTTATGGAAATGTTTCTTTTGTTCCATAAAATGAAAATAAAACAGAAAGATATATGTGTGCATGCAGGTGATAATTATCAGATTGAGTAACAACAAATCTGATACTCAATAACTTGGGTTGTAATTATGACAGCACGGCTGAGAAAATTATGACTCAAAGGTCAATTCCAGGCCACCTGTCTTCTTTTGTAAGGTGAACTAAGAATGGTTTTTACATTTCAAAATAAAATTTTATTACATTTTTTAAATGTAAAAACCATTCTTGGCTTCTGGGCTATACAAAAACAGGTGGTAAGCAGAATTAGTCCTAGGGTTATAGTCTGCCACTGACTAGACTAGAATATTGTACTGAAACTGATAAAATGAAATTCAATATAGTTTTATACTTAGGTTCAAGAATGTGAATTTGGCCACTTGCAGTCAAGTGGGCAATTTTTTTTTTTTACCATTGAATTGGATAAAGATATAGACTTCATAAAAAACAAAGATTTTAGAAACTAGACATAGACCAATACCTTGTAACATTTACCAAGACAAGATCAAAATGGATACATGACACAGATATAAAGATAGATTTTCCAAGAAAATTATAACACAGAAAAAAATTACTTGTCAGACTTATGGATAGGCAAACAATTTATGAATAAACGAGAAAGAGAGCAAAGTTAGGTGTAAAATGGATCATTTTTATTAAATGAAAGAATCCTTGTACACATAAAATAAACGTAGCCATACTAAGAAGATTAGTAAACTGAAATAAATCCAGAAGATGACCAGGATGATGAAGAGCCTTGAGTTTATGTTATATGAATGTCATTGTAGGAACTGAGTAATTTTAGCTTGGACAGGAGAAGAATCAATAGGGACTTGATATCTGATTTCAAAAATTTGTTGTAGAGAGACTAGATCTTTTTGTTTGTTTGTTGACCTAAGATGGAAGAATGAAGAGGATCAGAGATTGTTTCCAGTGTAGGGTCCATGAAAGGAAAAAACTTTCTAATAATTAGAACTGTTCAAAAGTGGAATGTGATGCTCAGGAAAGTTCCGGGTCCCTTGTCATTGAGTTCTTCAAGCAAAGGCTGGAAGACCATTTATTAATCTTATGTGTTGTAGTAAGGATTTCTTTGGGTATGGGTTGGAATAGATAGCTACTTTAGACCTTTGCTAAACTCTAAAATTCTGTGATTCTGTGTTTTCTACCTGACTCACTTCTCCTCTCCCTACCTTCTTTCCAAATGCATTTTATGTACTGTCCTCCCCCATTAAAATTTAAAATAATGGAGAGCATGGGCTCTCCTTCTTTTTGCTTATATCTGTGCCCATAGTGCATGGCACAGTGCCTGGCACTTAGTAATTGTCTGCATATTGCCTCTTCTAATAAACTATGAGTTTAAGTTCCTTTTGTTATTGCTCAATTCATAATTTATAACTTCCTTCTATGATAAATACAATCTCAAATTCAAATGCTTCCCTTTATGAAAGAAAAGCAGTAAACTTCTCCTAAAGAATTCCTAAATAAGAATATCCAGGATGAGAGAAAGAGAAAGAGTACCCATGCCTGAGTACTGGAATGGAGGCTTATGATATTCCACAGACATCTAGTTTCAATGAAAGCAGACTTTGTATGACAGTAGAGTCTAACCCTTCATTCAAGACATGAACCAAAGGCTGGTGTTTTTGGAAGAGAAAATAAAACTACTCTTTCAGGGCTGATCAGATTCAGGATCACTCCTATGCTTCTCAGTGGTGGCTCAGACCAGAGAGCTGCAAATTTACACCCTTTCCCAAGTAGGCTGATCTACGGCACAAACTGATCACCACTCTCTTGGTTTGAGCTTTGTAGGCGCTCACAGGCATTTCTAGTTCTAATAGTCAATGAAATTAAACTTGTTCAGTTCTTACTTTATCTTTTCTGAGCTACTTATTCCTACAATGATAATTTCATATTCAACTGCCCCTTTTCAGCTTTCATGTTGCTATTGAGGGCACCATCATCCTCCCAGTCAAACAGGCTCAAAACACAAGTTTCATTCTTAACTCCTTATTCTCTCCAATTTACCGTGTCCAATTTGTTGTCAAATCTTATTGAATCTAACTTTATAGTATGTCTTGCATATACCTCTATCTCTCCTCTGACATTGCCAATTATAGGCTCTTTTTACCTCATACATGAACTATCTCAATAGCCTGCTGGTTGGTCTACCTACCTCATCTCTCCTCACTCCAATCTGTCCTTTACCCAGCCAGAATGAACTTCCTAAAGTGCAAGTCTCCCTCCTATTCAACAAACTCTAGTGGGCTCTATCACCTCTAGCATCAAATATAAAATCATCTGGCATTCAAAGCCATTCATAACCTAGTCTGCTCCTATATCTCCTCTTTCCTTCAAGGTTACTTCCCCTCATTATGAAGTGCCAAATGGGTAATTTAATTACATTAAATTGAAAATTTTTTGCACAGACAAACTCAATGTAACCAAGATTAGGAGGGAAGCAGAAAACTGAGAAAATTTTTTGCAAGTAGTGTCTAAGATAAAGACCTCATCTCTAATATATATGGAGAACTGAGTCAAATGGACAAATTGCAATGCATGGACTTAAAAAATTTCCAATGGACTTTTGAGGGATAACATCTCCCACATCCAGAGAAAGAACTATGAAATTGGATCGCAGGTAGAAACAGACCATTTTCTTTTGTATTATGTTTTGTTTTGTTTCATGGTTTCTCCCATTCATTTTAATTCTTCTATGCAACATGTATTTAATAGGAACGTATGTGTAGAATCTATATAAGATAGGACAGTCTCTCAGGGAAGGCGTGAGGAAGGAGAGTGTAATTAGGGGAAAGGAGGGGAAAAAATTCTAAGATATAAGGAAGTGATTGTAGAACACTGAAAACAAATTAAAAAATTTAATTTAAAAAAACCAAACAAACAGATTACTTCCTGTTCCTTCTTCTGCCATCCAATGACACTGTCCTTCTTGAGATTCCTTGCAGAAGACTCTACATCTCCGGACGGGGTAATTTCAATGGCTCTGTTTCATGCCTGGAAAACTTTCCAACCTCATTTCTGCCTCCTTTATTTCCTGGCTTCCTTCAAGTCCCAACTAAAATTCTAGATCCCTTTTAATTAGATCCCTTCTATCTATTAATTGTCTCCAGTTTTTGCTGTATATAGATTATTTGTACGTGGTCATTTTCATATTGTCTCCTTGGTCAGACTTTATGCTCCTTGACAAAACTGACTGTCTTGTGCCTTTTTTTTTTATCCTCAGACCTTATCTCAGTACCTGAAACACAGCAAATGTTTTAATAAATGCTTATTGACTGAAAGCTATCACACCTGAGGACAGGAACTCTCCCAGAGACAGACTTTTCTTCTCCACTTTCCAACTGCAATCACACCAGTGCTTATAAAAATAAGGTTTAGCCCTTTCCTTGGGAGATGACCCCACACAGCATGTTCTTGTCTGGGAGAAACAGAATAGAATTCCTCTCTCAGGGCTGCCCAGGCTCAGGATCACTCCTATGCCTCTTTGAGTTTGTGTTCAGCTCCCGCTGCAGTCCCCATCACTGTGTCTCTCAGAACACAATAATACACAGAAGAATCTCCTACTTGGACTGAGGTTTTCTCCAGATGGAAGGAAGATTTTTCTCTAATCTTTTTAGTCCAAAATGCATTGTTCTCTTTCTCCTGATGTTTTCCTGATTCCTCATGCACAATAATCTTCAGAGCTTCACTGGGATGCTGGACATACCAGAAGAGAAAATTTAATCCACTGGTCTGATAAGAACAGTTCAGTGTGAGTGGTTCTCCCTCAGGGAGGATGATGGGTCCTTCTGTCTGGGTCACCGAATCTCCAAAAGTGCCCCCTGACAAACAAAGACTTTCATTACACTCACTATATAAATCATTAAACTCAGCAATTGAAATGAGAGTTTAACGTGCCAACTAAACCGATAAAAATTGAAGGTGGTCATGTCATTGTCCTCACCAAATAGTAAGAGAATCCCTATCACTGAGGTAGGAACAGGTATCATGGCTGATCCAATGGTGGGGAACCAGATCTTGGAGAAACAGCACTTCGTTAAGTGGAACTGGTTCTTCTCTCCCAAGTCTTTTTCTACGAGGATACAGAAGACAGATTCAGAACCAATGTTCCTAATTTTAGGCAAATATTCTCCTGGCTTTTTTTTGTTTGTTTTGTTTCTGAGGTTGATTTTATAACCTCTGAATGCAATCCCCAACTTGGGTCCTCACAGTATGACATCAAATGAAGACAGAGGAAGAGGCAGAATTGGAAAGTAGAAATCGTCATGATAAATTGACACGTGGTATTTTTCTTTTGAAAAACATTTCCCTCTTGTGGTCAAATACACAAATTGAAGTGAAATATTACAGAGCACCTGCCAATGTTCAGTCCATTTTCCAGTGGAACTGGGGCTGAAGATGAACTCATCACTACTGTTTCTGTTTTATAAGTCATATATCAGTATACAGGATAGGTCTGATATTTTGTAAGAATTTGGCCTCTTTCTTTTAAATGGTTTTCATGCCATTTTCTCAAACTTTCTTTCCATCCTAATGGTTCTGCTTCCTGACATTTTTTAAAAACGTTATAGCCCCTCTCTAGGGCTCCTAGGTGACTCAGTAGATAAGAGTGTCAGGTTTGGAGCCACAGGACTCATCTTCCTGAGTTCAAATATGGCCTCAGATGCTTCCTAGCTATGTGACCCTAGGCGACACTTAATCCTGTTTGCCTCAATTTTCTCACCTGCAAAATGAGCTGGAAAAGAAAATGGCAAACCATTCCAGTATCTTTGTTACAAAAACCCCAATTTGATTTATCCAGATACATCATTGCTATGCTTCAAGACTGTGATAACGGGGAAATGATTTTACAATTCATCAAAAGGAAAACCGTTTAAAAGACAGAAATAAAGATGTAAATTGAATTTTTTGATACATTTTTATAGCTACAACCAAAAACAGGAGAATCTGGAACATGATATATCCAAAATTAATTTACAAATAAATGTATCTCAAAACCAGCTCTTCAATAAACATTCAAGACAAGCAAAAATCACATAACATTTTACACTTGTTTGATTCATTTGTTTACGACAAACAAATAGTAAGGCAGATTTTGGTATTTAAGAAAAACAAGAAAATAGAGCTTGAGGTTGTTTATAAAGATAAGCCTTAAAAGTAATCAGTATTTTATAATTGTGTTTAACAAGTCACTATTTCAATTAATGACCATGGGAGAATAACAAAACAAAAATACTATTTGTAACCCCTAGTTGTGGTATGTCTGGGGTAGACTTCTCTGGTTTTATTTGCTCTTCTATCTGCCCTCACACTGACAGGTCTATATTTCCACAAGAGGTCCATCCCTTTGTGATTGCACTCCAACTTCCTGAAGATCCTACTTGTGAGGAGTATGCATTCCATCTACTGAACACTATAGCTCTTGGGTCCCAACCAGTGTGTTCCCATTTACATCATACTGATCACAGAAGAAAAAGGCATCATTTTGCACTCTTTACAAGGTGATTTAAGGCATTTGATTTATGTCGTATTTCTTTTCATGCCTATTTTGTCAATCTGCTCATAGTTTATTGGAAAACTATGTTTTTATTCATGTATATATTTTATAGCTGTTTTTATTTAACCAAAGTTCTTTTTCTTTCCCTTTCAGCCACATTACTACCTATAGAAGACACAATGCCTTATAGCTTTCATAAGCTGATTTTTTTTCTTCATGGAAAAGATAACTTTCAGTCTCTTTTAGCCACCAAACTTCTCAGATCTTAAAGAGGCTACTCTTTATGTATGGTTTTAATAAATAAATTAAAAATATGAATTTTATGAATATAAAAATAATATGAGCAATGTGGTCAGAGGGGGCAAAATGAAGGAAAAATAGTAGAGGTATGAAGTGATTTGGGATATTGAAGATAAATAATGGTAGAAAAAGAGAACATGGCAAAGAGGGTACAGTAGGAAGAAGAGGAATGGTCCCAGAGGAACTCTCCACTCATATAAAAATCAGAGAGGCACGGGTTTTTGTTGTTGTTATAAATCTTTTTTGTTAATAATGATATTTTTTATTGTTTTGAGTATAGTTAGCTTTTTAGACCCATAATTTCATTGACATATGGGGTTCTTTGGAGAGGAAATTGTCTCTGCAGGTCGTACGTTGTCATCTTTAGAATGTAGAATAATGGAAAGTTGCCAGTGGCATTAAGCACGTGGCCAAGGTTACAGTATCAGAGGGCGGACTTGAACCCAAATCTATCTTGACTATGAGGCTGGTTCACTCTCCACTATGTCATGTTGCCTCTCAGGTCTCAAAAGGACCTTCAAATTGAGGCTAAAAAATGTCAGAAGTAGGTAAGCAATAGGGAGCCACTGAGAAGTTTTGAGCAAAGGAGTAAAGAGAGTCTGATTTCGTCATCTGGCAGAGGTATGACATCAGAAGACTGAGGTGCAGGGCTACTGGCTCAAAGGCATAGTATGGTCTTTGGAAGTTTGGAAAGGATCTTCCTCTGTTCTGGTAAGGCCCGCAATAGTATTCCATGCTGAACCTGAAGTAAAGTTTTTGGGGCAAAAAGACCTTCCCAGGCATTTCAGTGGGAGGTTCTCTAGTT
Organism: Notamacropus eugenii; assembly: GCF_028372415.1. Taxonomy (NCBI): domain Eukaryota; kingdom Metazoa; phylum Chordata; class Mammalia; order Diprotodontia; family Macropodidae; genus Notamacropus; species Notamacropus eugenii. The sequence continues at coordinate 11,588,128 of NC_092878.1, forward strand.
TTTTGGGTTTTTTTTTTCTATTGCACTAAGCCTCTTAAGCAAGTACCTGCTCCCCTTCGAAGCCCCTTTGGCAGACATGTCCCCACCCCACTGCTCTGATCCAATGACACTGGCCTTCTTTCTGCTTCTGGAACAAGACCTTCTAGCTCCTGATATCACACATATTCATTTACTTTCTCCCATGCCTAGAATGTTCTCCCTTTTTATCTGAGCTTCCAGGCTTTCCTGATTTCCTTTCATGCCTAGCCGTAATCTTGTCTTCTACCAGAAGTCTTCCTCAATTTCCCCTTATTTCTAGTTCCTTCTCTCTGTTGATTCAAATTTATCCTGTACGTAGCTTGATTGTACACAGTTGTTTGTATATTGTCTTCTCCATTAGACCACGAACTTCTCAAGAGTAGCCTGTCTTTTACCTTACATTATATTCCAAATAATTAGCATGGTGTCTGGTACATAGTAAGTGTTTTATGCGTAGACTGTGCAAAGCCCCAGGAAAACAAAAAATAAAATAAAACCAGTCCATACACTCAAGGAGCTCATGTTTTTTTTTCTTTATTTAATATATTTATATTTAATTTATACTTACCATGCATTAATTTAGTGTATTTTAAAAGTTTTAAATAATCAGGTACATTCAAAGTTACATACAGAGTAAATCGAAGGTCATTTCTCAGGAAAGGCGCTATCAAGTAGGGGAACCAGAAAAGGCCTCCTACAGAAGGTAGAATTTGCTCTGATCTTTATTAAAACACCTAAAGGCTCTTGTACCTCTTTCAGAGACTGAAAGGGCAAAGGAGGGAAGCTGAAGCTTTCTCCCACAGTAAAACTATGAGTTAAGAATTCTTAAGTAAATATGGGAGCTGATAGTTGCAAGAAACCTATTGATGTCATAGGTGAGTACGGTGCTAGGATTAACTGGCGCAAATCAGAAGTGGTTGAGGAAACAGGCATATCTGAAATATTGATGGCTTTTCCTTCACAGGTCCCGGCCAGTGTTGGTGTTAAAAATATGCATGTTTTCGCCTCATCTTCTGCTGGAGGTATTAGCCATTATGTGGCTCAGACTATCTTAACTCTAGATCTGGGAAGTACTTTAGATTACATCTTATTTTGAAAACATTTACACAGAACTAGAATTTACTCAGCACTTACATCTGCAGTGTACTGAGGTGCCAAGCAACTAAGATGAAAGGAAGTAAAACTCCTACCCTGAAGGTCCCTGTGACTTAGTAAGGGAGAGGCAGGCATATGACGTATAGCGAATCACACAAATCACAACTGAAATGCCTCAGAGAGGAACCAAAAAGAGCGGTATGAGAAGTTAAAGAAGAGACAGGTCACTTAAGGCTAAGAGCAGAGAAAACAAGGATGCCATTGTGGTACTGGTGGTACCTAAGCTGGGCCTTGAAGAAAGAGGAGTATTTCAGCAGGTGTCGATGTGGAGACAGTGTGTTCTAGGCATAAAGAACTTAAATAAATGAAGAGGCAAAGAGGGAAGATATGAAAGGCAATGAAATGCATGGTTTGGCTAGAACGTAAAGGGTAAGGAGAAGGAAAGTAAGTCGAAACTAGATTTTGGAGAGTCTTGAGTGTTGGAATAAGAAATTTATATTTTATCCAACAAATAGTGTGTGTGGTGGAGGGGGATTAGGGGATATCACTAAAGGGTTTTGAGGGAAGGAAGTGTATAAAAAGATCTGTGAATTGTGGAAGTTATTCTATCAATTGTGTGAAAGTCAGATTTGACAATGGAAGAGTAGAGAAAGGGAGGGCAGTTGGGAAGTTTTTATAGCTCAGGCAAAAGATAATAAGGGCATAACTAGTACTCCGGTCCAAGATATCAAGGAGCACATATATAGCTTCACATTTAGGAGGTATTACTATACGATGTTTTCACCTTCTACTATTACTTATTTTAACACAGTTTATAACAGATAAAGCAATTCCAACTTTTGGTCAGGTCATACATCTTTTTAAAGCATTTAAAATATGGACCAAAACAGAATTTTTTTAAACATTAACCAACTGAGGCACAGATAATATTTATGTTGCTAACTTCACAAGCTCTTGACCTAATAGTCTCCACAACATTACTAAGAATTAAAGGACCCTAACTTAACGTTGTTGGTCTAAAGCCCTATGCCTAATAGCTGAATTTTAGACAACCTCGGATGTTCCCCTACCCATAATCTACAATTGAATAGATCTGGTATTAAGCTTACAAACTTTTTGACTATAGGAAATTGCCACCAACTGTAAGGACATTGCAGGCATACAATATCTCCCCAACTTCATGTCAATTCCAGGCAGTATTAGATCATCCACTTGCACTCAGTAAGTTTAAAGTCTGCCATGTGTCAGTGGAGAAATTGAGTCAAGAGAATCCCACCTCAGCCCATGCTGAACAGGTGCTCTCCTACCCTTCCCTTGAGGTCATCTAGCAGTTCATATGAGCATCTCATCAACTGACTGGCACCATGTATTGGAGGCTCAGATTGCCTTTCTTGCTACCCATACCTGGAGTTAGATTCAGAAGAACAGTCACTTAATAGGCCCATAGCATCTAAAAGTAGCAAGTTCCAATAACCAGGTTTCAAACATGATTATAATTTCACTTTGGCTAAGGAACATCTTTTGAGGCAAGTCTTAAGTGGCTTACATGCCTTCCTATGCATGTTCTAGTTCCTGATCAAATGGCAATCATAAAGTAAAATTTACCATTAAAACGTTGGCTTTTCCATCAGTGCCAAATTTTACCCGAGGTTACCTTCCTCTAGGAAATCTAGACTGAAATTCTTTTCTCCAAACTAAAGATGTCACTGATTTATTTTCAGGAATTAATTCAGCCTATTGTTTTAACACTAATTGCTTTCACCTCACTTTGCAGCAGTTCCAATTTTTCTCCCCATCACTCCCCTCCCCCTTCTTCCTAATACCTTCCATTCTGATTACTTCTGCCCTCAATGTAGCCTCCCTTCTATCACACCCCACCCTTCCCTTATCCCCATCTTCTCTCTTTTCTTGCAGGGCAAGATAAATTTCAATGCCCCTAACCCTGTAGTTCTTATTTCCATTTTGGGTTTTCTTGGCAGAGATACTGAAATATTTTGCAATTTTTTTCTCCTACTGATTTTACAAAATGAGGCACACAGGGATAAGTGGCTTGCAATAGGTCACAGAGCTACTAAGTGTTGAAAGTCAGATTTCATCTCAGAAAGATGAGTCTTCCCAGCTCGAGACCCAGCACTGTAGCCACTGTGCCACCTAGCTAAATTGAGGCAGGCAGAGGTTAAATGACTTGCCTAGGGCCATATAGCTAATATGTATCTGAGGCCAAATCTGAACTCAAGTCTCCCTGACTCTAGATCTTCTGCTCCATCCTATACAACATTTAGCTGCCTCCTCATAGGGAGAAAGGAAACCTGAAGATGAATAGGTCCAGTGACAGACCCTAAATCTCAAGAATCAACCCTATAGATAGATCTGGAAGAGTCTGCTGTGTTTGTATGTGCCCTCTGTAAAACCAAATTATTTGGACCTCACCACCACAGACAGGAAGCTTTTAGTTTCCTTTAGTATTTCAGTAAATGACTTTATCTATTAAATAACCATTGTTAGGTTAGAGAGGGGACTGTGGGAGCATTTTTCCTAGAATGTTGTCAACAGTTCTCTTTTCACACTTCACCACTGTGCCCACCACTGTGCCCACCTAAAGTCTCATCTTTCCCATCTACTTCCGTTCTGGAGCTTAATTATGACTCTTCTCTGAGCTGCTTTAATGGGGATGCAGCTGAGGAGAAGTGTCTCATGTTGATCTTGGGGTTTTTGTACAGCTTCTTCCATCAATTCATTCACTGTGGATGATGCCACAGAAGTATGTTCCTGTATCTTCTAGCAGTGAGGGTGAGATTTTGAGACTGATGGATTTGGCATTTTTGTTGAAGTTCACAGAATATCGACCTGTTTTTGCATTACTGGATTCAGAATACTGACGAAGGATAAAAATCAGTTTCCCATTGGGAGATTGTTTGTACCAGTACAAATTATATGTTATATAACTGGTGGTATACACACACTCCAAGGTCACAGCTTCCATCTCCTGAACAGAAACTGCTGGTGGACTCTGAGTGACTGTTTGGGCTGTACTCCATCCTAAGTAAGAAAAAGAACAGGGGTCATTCCTTGTTATGATTCCTGGGAGATGATCACAGATAGACCAAGTTTAGTTTTGGGACACTGGAAATGAGCAGAAGGAATCTTAACGTTCTCCCTGTTCCTCCAACTGCTTAGCAGTCCAAAGCCAATGACCCACCCAAGTAGTTGCTCATCTCCCCAGTCCCTATACCCTTATGAGGTGGCTTGCTTATCATGCCTTAGTCCTTACCCAGGCAGGTGAAGACTGTGAGAGGCCAAAGCAGGCTGAGGAGCAACATACTAGCAATTCTTTCTCTGTAGGAATCTCTCCTGGTCCTCTCTGAAGCTTGGGGTAAGTCATGGTCCATGTACGTGACGGGTTCTGATGCATGCTCACTGGAGATAAATGATGTCACTGGCCAAGAACAGGATGTGTGGTTTCTGTGGGAAACAGATTGGCAACTGTTCCTGTCCCATTACTGCAACGTTTTTCTAATGCTCCCTTTGGTCTTTGCTGCTTTCTCATCCCATTCTGGGAAAAACAAATTAAAACTTGCATTTCGCTACAGAGGCCAGGCTAGTGTACAAATGATCTCTGGGGTAGAAAGAGACTCAGTCTCTGACCAGGAAGAAGGGAGACAAAGCTATAAATTTCTTCTGAATTTTCATTTACCTAACCCTGGTTCATGTCATTCAAAAAATGAGAGTTTTTTTTTTTTCCAAACTCTAGCCTGTCTTTTGCAAGCTGGTCTTTTTGCTTTGCAAACTTTGCGCCATTGGGGAAATACTCTTATGTATTAAACCTTCTGCTCCTTCAGAAATTAAATGTTCCTCCTGGTGAGGAAGACAATGGAAGAAGACTTTGTGGAATCTCATCCTCAGAATGATGACTGATTTTCTCATTGTTTCTTTCTATTGAGTCTTCTCCATCACCATCTTCTTTCATCATCAAAGGAAAGTGCCTAGCCTTTGGCACAAGATGACGTTCTCACTGAAAAGAACAGAGAGATGGCCTGGCACTTGCCTTTTGTGAGTGACTATGCCAGTCAGGATACCTGTTACTGAATCAGGAAATCCCCTAAATTTATAAGCCATTGTCATTCAAAGAATACCTAGGGAAGTCTCCAGGAGCATCTCCCGGTAACACTGAATGGAATTCCCTTTGAGGAGGTTTCTCTCATTCCTGATGTACTTATTATACTTATTTCCTAAATGACTTGGGCTAATCTCTCCATCTTTCTAGGCAAAGTAGTCACTAGGCCTTGGCAACTCTTTACACCTATTGATTAGTATTATTTTTCAAACCAACAGTTATCCACTGGCACCGAACTAAAACATATTTAGCAGTAGATTCTGTTTTCTTTGGCTGTCTTCAGTTTTCACCCAAGAATTGTATTATCCTCTCAGATGTGTATAGTGGAAGTGTCAGCCAGGGTATTCAAAATGCACATGATTTGTGATTTAATTGAAATGAAGATTTCTCACCCTTTTACAAGGATGAATTTGCTTGCTTTGGCTGGGCATGTTGAAGAGACTGAAAGAGTTAGTTTTTCTTTTTTATTTTCAACAGCCCATAGATGTATAACTAGTCTTCCACTCAATGTCTGCAATCAGACCTTGCAATCAGAAGATGAGGCAGATGAACAAGGAAATGTTAAAATAATTCATCTGGGTCTCCATATTTAGAAATTTGGGATGAATTAGATAAGGTGAGTGTCTGTGTGTGTTATCTAGGTATCGAATCTCAAGTTCAATTTAATTCAATTAACATTGTAAAACCAATCCCTTTGTTGGGTGGTGGGGTCAGATGCCATGTTTAGGTTTTCCCAGTTCTAATAGAGTTTACAGGCAAGTAATTGGATAAGGCTCATCCACAAAATGCTATAATACAGATTAGGCATCTTGTGGAAGGTTTTATTGAATAGGTGTCATTTGAATCTTAGTTTAAAGAATAGATAAGAATCCATTAAGTGAAACAGGATAGGGAGGAGGAGCACAAGGAAATAAACGGCTAGAGGCACCAAGTCAGGGATATGAGTGCCAGGGGTTGGAAATAGTTCAGGTTGCCTGGAGTGTAAAAGAAATGGAGGATATTACTTTGAGGCAAAGTTTAAAACACGATGTGGTGCCAACTTACATTAGTCCTCTAGCACCATGAAAAGGACTTAGGATTTTGCTTCATAGGCAAAAGGAAATGACTGAGTGCTTTTAACTAGGAGTGACAATATCGGATCTAGGTTTAATTAAAGTAGTTTTGACAACAGTGTGAAAGATAGATTGGAGGGAGGACTAAGTGGAGGTTCAAAGCTCTTGAAAGCTATTTCACTAATCCAAAAAGCATGTAACTAGAGATATTCTAGGGTTGTGCCAGGAGGAGCAGAAGGAGACATATTGAGGAATTAGAAGTGGTAGAACTATTGTAGGCTAGGGGCATCTAGATGATATAGTGAATAGAGTGCCAGCCTTGGAGTCAGGAAGACCTGAATTCATTCATTCATTATTTCATATTTATTCATTCATCTATACTCTCTCTCTCTCTCTCTCTCTCTCTCTCTGTCTGTCTGTCTGTCTGTCTGTCTCTGTCTTTCACACACACACACACACACACACACACACACACACACACACACCTATCATCTGTCTGAGACTGGATTTCCCTACCTTGCTCAGGCTGGAAGTACAGAGACAACTCATGGTCAAATACTGATTGGTATGGAAGGTTTATTTTTCTGACGTGGGCCTCTTTTCCCTTTCTTAGACAGCCTGCTGGACCACTATGCTGAGGGGCTCATCCTAGGATCAGGCACTTGAATGATTTTAGCCCTACTATAATTCAAGACTCTGAAACTCAAATGTCCAGCCTCAGCCTCACCAAAAACAGGGACTACAGAAGTGTGTCACTCCCTTCTGACTTACTTTAATTTATTAAGGTGTATTTTGCTTGTTTTACGTAATTTCAATGATGTGTTGGAGGACTTGGCTGGGTGGATGCGTGTTTGTGTTTGATAGTCACAAGATACTTCACAGTAGGAAGAAAAGTTTTGGTTTTTCTTTTGTGTATCTCCTTAAGTACAGCTAAAGGTTCTGTAATTTGCAATGGTGAAGGAACACCCAGACTAATGGAATCACAGACATGGGTTTTAAAATGCACATGCGATCAAAGTAGGGTAGTGAAGTGAATAGTAAGTTGGCCTCAGAAGCAGTAAGGCATGGGTTTATGTTCCTTCTCTAGAAATGCAGACTTTAGGGTTTCGGTTTGGGGGATAGTGTGAAAAAAATGCTTAAAAGCAATGGCGATGTGTTCCTTTGAGCTATAAAAATTATTCTCAGAGACACATCCAAATACAGGGCAACCTTGAGATACAATGCACTGGAAATGTGGAAAAACTTCAACTTCAAGGGCAAAGTTCAACTGTGAAGAACTGCAAGCATTGTGAGAGTTTAAGGTGATGGGTTTGATCTGATCAGAAAAAGTGGAAGTGTTGAACGATGGAGGCAATCAGTTGGACCTGGGAGAAGATGAAAGCTGTATTTCTGTTCACTTAGATATATTATGTCTTTTTCTATCAACATATGCTTTGAGACTTGTCTACTTTGTAGAATCTTTGACACTAAATTTTCCACATCATCTGAATGGAAAAAGTTAGAAGAGAGGCAAAAGGTTCCTAAAGTACACCTGACTTCTTTAAGTCAAGAGAGATACCTTGACACAAGATCATGAATTCATGGTGGATTTCTGGTGAATTTTTCAGAGGAATAAAGAATCATCTTGAAATGTGGAGATTCTTTTGTTTCTCTTTTGTGGAGAAAGCCCTTTAAAAATTGTTTCCTTATTGTTACAGAGGGCCCCATGAAAGGAAGTATGTATCTACAGGTCCAGGTAGTTTGTGTTCAGAGTGCTGTTATCAGGGAACACAGCGTCACCCCAGCATACTAGTAGGTGGTCAGATCTCTGGGAAGGCAAGACATGACAAGGAAGAAACTGTGTTGCTTTTTCTTATCCAACTGGGCACTTACATTTTCCAGACTCTTCATTTCCCTGTTCTTAACTAAGGTGAACAAGAGAACAGGACTTTTCTTGGATCAGTTTAATCCATATAAAAAGCAGGGAAAATCATTTTAAAGGCTTTTCTCCCCCTGGATGCTTGGGGACTTTGCTGCAATTGGTAGATGTTTAGACTTGTTCAGAAAGAGAATAGGAGAAAGAGGAGACTCTCGTGAGATGTGTACATTCTCACAAATGCAATGGTTTATTTTTGCTTCTGTCATGCTATTGAAGCTTCCCCTAAGCATCATAAATGCTTTTGAAGCTTACATACATGTCTGATCTTGATTGGAGCATTTCTAAGAATAGAAAGGAAATATTTGCCTCCTGACAGTTAGCTTTCAAACCAGTAGAACTCTCTGGGAGGAAATAATGTCTGTTTGACTCTAGGTGGAATTTGTTATTGTTTCTCACAAGTGTCTGATACTTAGTGACACCATTTAGGGTTTTCTTGTCAGAGATGCAGGAGTGGTTTGCCATTTCCTTCTTCAACTCCTTTTCCAGATGATGATGTGAGGCAAGTAGAGTTGAGGGACTCGCCTATGGTCACAGAACTAGTGAGTGTCTGGGGCTGGATTTGAACTTATGAAGTCTTCCTCATTCTAAATCCAATGATCTATTCACTACACTAATTTCCTGTGCAGAATTTACATAAAGACAAATTTAAGGTTAAGAAACTTCTAACAACTTAGAACTTCCAAAGGGAAATGGGATGCCTCAAGACCTTAAGAGATGGTACATTCCCACTCATTGCAGTTTGACAAGCAAATGGTGGATAACCATTTATTGAATGTATTGTACAATTTAGGTCTCTATAGTCTTTGCAACTCTGAAATTCTATGCTCTGCAACTTTTGCCTGACTTGGTAACTTGGTTTTCTTCACTTTCCTTATCTGCAAGGATTTCATGGGCTGTTTCAGCTGTAGTAGTCAATAAGTCTCAATTTCCTGTGATTGTACTTGGCTACCAGTGAATCAAATCCCACCTACATTGATTATTATTTCAAATTAAAATGCAGTAGCTTATGAAGAATAATGAACATATTTCTCATGATTGATTCCTAAATATGAACACCCAGTGCCAGAATAAGAGAATAAGTGTCCATTACTGAGAGCAGGAACTGTCCCAGAGACTTAGGATATTCAATAGACTTAAAATTCTTTGTTTTCTAGTTTCAATGACAACAATGGCTGTCTGCTAACATCATCTGTTTCCCAAAGGCGTGTGCCCACAGTAAAGTTGGTTTGGAAAGACAATAAAATTCCACTCCCAAGCCTGGCCAGGCTCAAGGCCACTCCTGTGCCTCTCAGGGTTTGTGTTCAGCTCCTCCTGCAGTTCACATCACCATGTCATTCAGAGCACAATAGTACACAGCAGAATCTCCTATTTTGACTGAAGTTTTCTCCAGGTAGAATGAAGGTTTTTCCTGAATCTTTCTGGCCCCAAATCCATTCTTGTCTTTCTCCTGGTCTTTTCCTGATGTCTCTCTCAGGAGGAGCTTGAGAGCATCATTAGGATATTGCATATACCAGAAAAGGTAAGGTATTTGATTGGTCTGATAAGGGCATTTCAATATGAGTGGTGCTCCCTCAGGAAGAATGATGTGTCCTTCTGTCTGGGTCACTGAATCTCCATAAGTGCCTCCTGAAAAATAAATACATTGGTTACACTCTATGTAAAAGCCATTTGTTTGAATGAGAGAGAAAAGTTAGAGATCCTACTAAAGTGAAAAATATGGACATTGAGCTGATCGGGGACATTGTCCTCACCAAAGGGTAAAAGAATCCCAATGAGTGAAAAAGGAGCAGAGATCATGGGTGGTCCAGTCATGGGGAGGTAGACGTCAGTGTTTCCTTCCCTAGATCCAGTTCTCTTCCAAGACTTCTTCTACCAGGATACAGAAAGTACATACTACTCTTGATGTTCTTAATTTTCAACAGTGTTCTTTTTGATTATAAGGTTGTCTTTTTAATCTATGGCATCAGGCACCCCCCCCCAATTTCAGGTTGGAGAAAAGAAGAGAAAAATGGTAGTGGCATGATAGAAAAACCACAGTTGTTGGTTTTTGTGTTGTGAAATATCGCTCTCTTGTGGTTGAGTCTTGGAATGGCTATGAAATATTCCTCATAACGCCTGTCATCACCCTCAAATATCAAGCCTCATTTGCAATTAGGCAACGTGGTTGCTGGGGGTGAAGACAAAAGCATTACTATTGACCCACTCTTCTAAGTGCCATTTCAGGCCTGAGGTCTGCTTTGTAGCAAGAGTATGTTGCCTAGTCTTTTTCTGGAAAGAAAATTCTCACATTGAGCCTTCCCTCATAGTGGTTTGGTGATTACCTCCACTTATATTTGATTATCTCTCTTTTCCTGCCATTTGGTATCATTTTCTGCCTGTTTGGTGTCTTTTGAGCTTGAGCTCTAGAACACTTTTTCTTCCTTAAACATCTTTTTTTTTCATACATTCACTCTGATATCCATGTAGAGGAGTTGTGGGGCACACTATTCATATCCATTTGTATTGTCTAGCACAGTGACTATATGATACTGTCTTTATGTTATACACAATACCTGACATATGGAATAAGGAGTATGCGAATTGGAGAAAATGGAGAAGGAAGCAACCTAAGAGTGTAGCACAGAGGCACTGGAGAATATGTGCTGAAGAGGTCAAGGGAAAGCCAGCAGAAAGGACATAATCAGGATGAACGGGAAGGGAAGAAATTGAATAGGGATTGGTACTGGTTTACTCACTTTTCTGTCTCACTTATCCGTTATGTTTTTTTTTTTACATCTCTTTTCATGAGTTCTTCTCTCCTGCTCTTAGCTATCATAGATCTTAATGATTAGTGCAAGAAAGACACTTAGATATTAGCCAATACAAACCCTTCCTTTTATAAATAAGGAAATTGTGTCCCAGAAATGTGAGGTGACTTGTCTAAGATCATGCGGGTAAAAAATAACAATCCCAGGATTTGGGCAGAGAGTATCTGATTTCAAACAAGAGCTCTTTCTACTACATCACATTATTTCCACTTTCTGTCATATGCATCTGGCCTCATTTCCTCAAAAATATTTTGATCAGAATTTTTAAAATTTAATTAATTTGCTTGTTGTCAGTTTTCAGCAATCACTTCCGTAAGTCTTAAATTTTCTCCCTCTCCCTTTCCTCTCCCTCCCCAAGACGGCATGAAATCTTATATGGGTCCTACACATACATTGTTATTAAACACATATTCACATTAGTCACGTTGCATAGAAGAATTAAAACGAATGGGATAAGCCATGAGATAAACCAAACCCAAGTAAAACATAACACAAGAGAAAATAGTCTGCTTCATTCCATGTTCTGATTCCATAGATTTTTTTCTCTGGATGTGGATGGCATGCTGCCTCAAGAGTCCTTTGCGGATGTTTCAGGTTCTTGCATTACTGTGAAGGGCTTAGTCTATCAGAAAGAGTCCTCATGCACTGTGGTTGTTACTGTGTATAATATTCTCCTGGTTCTGTTCATTTCACTCAGCATCAGTTCATAGAAATCTTTCCAGGTTTTTCTGAAGTCTGATTGTTCATCATTTCTCATAGCACAATAGTATACTCCTCTACATTCACATACTACAATCTGTTCAGCCATTCCCGAATCGCTGGTCATTCCCTCAGTTTCCAGTTATCGGCCACCAGAAAAAGAGCAGCTATAAATATTTTTCTACACGTGGGACCTTTTCCCATTTTGGCGATCTCTTTGGGATACAGTTCTAGAAGTGATATTGCTGGGTCAAAGGGGATGTAAATTTTTGTAACTCTTTGGGTATAGTTCCAAATTGCTCTCCAGTAGGGTTGGATCACTTCACAGCTCCACCAACAATGTATACGTGTTGCAACTCTCCCACATCTTCTCCAACATTTATCGTCTTCTTGTTTTGTCATATCAACCAATCTGCATCAGAATTCTTAAATCTTTCAAAGTTGGTTTTCTCCTTTACAACATTGCTCTGATTGTGTTAATTATTTTTCTGTTTCTAGTAACTTCATAATGCATCAGTTTGTACTAAGATTTCCTGAAGTTTTTCTCCGTTTCTTACAGAACACTATTTCATTGTGTCACTATATCATGGTTTGTTGAGTCACTCCCCAGATGTCTAAGAGGTATTCTAAGCTACCCTCTTAGAAGGGAGGGAATTTTATTTTCTTTTATTCCTTCTTTCTTATAATTTCCTTTTTGGAATCTGGAAGTCTTTTTTGCTTGCAACTATTCTCTCTCCGGTATTATGTTCTCTTTAACAACCCCCATGGTCATGCTTCTTTGCTTCTCTGTTCAGTTTGATGTATTTCTACCCTGATTGTGGGTGTTCAACCCTCTTTTATTTGTTTCCAAAGATAGTTCATGTGACACACATTCCCCCACATTTTCTCCCATGTTTATATCCTCTCATTCTTACACACCCAATTATGAGAAACAGCAGGTCCCATTCTCTTCTTCCTGTTTTCTATAGTAGTGGAACCATCTTTCTTTCTCTTCTTTTTCCCCTTCTGAAAGTCCTTGTAACAAAACCAATCCACCCCAAGTCTTCTTTCTCATTTAGCTCCCTCAGTGCCTTTTGAAGATATTAAGGTTTCAAAGAGACATACTTCATTTTTCCTGTTAGAATTTCACAGTGTCATACAATTCATTCCAAATTCTCAAATAAATTTACCTTTCTAGTTTTCTCTGGACCCTTGCATTCATTTTTCAGTTCTTTATTCAGTCTTGGTATTTTCATCAGAAATCTTTGAAAATCTGTTCTTCCAGTAAAGATCTGTTTTTTTAATCCTGAGGAATTATGCTCTGCTTTTCAGGATAAGTGGTTTTTTTGTTTGTTTTAAGTCTATAGCTTTTGACTTTAAAAATATTGTATTCCAAGATCATCTTTCATTTAAAGAAGATCTTGAATGATCTTGACATAATTCCTCAGACTTGAATTGTTTTTTTCCCTAGATGTTTGCAAGATATGTATTTTATGAGGGAAATTTGGCATCTGGCTGGAATCTTCTGTGACTTTTACTTTTGGGAGTTCCTTCCAAAAGATGACTGGTGGATTTCTCAATTTTTATTTTTCTCTTTGAATCTAATATATCTGAAAAAATTTTATTTATGGTGTATTTAAACATAACAAGTGATTTTTCACCATGTTTTTCAGGTACTCCAATGATCCTTAAAATAACTCTCCTTGATATACTTCCCAGGTCAATTTTAAAAATATTTTTATGTATGTATTGAAATACCTTTTGTATGAGCATTTGTATAATCCTTATGGGTAATCCATCCCACCTTATACTTTCTGCTAGCAGTTGTGACATATCTGATTGTTCTTTCTATTTCGGAATCTCTAGATTGGCAACAATTTTGATGTTGTTTGGTGGGTGTGTGGTTGCAGTTGTTACTCATCTCTCCAGATTTACTTCCTGTAGGTCTTTGTGCTAGGATCACACTCTTACCCCTGCTGTGTGTTTGGTTGGGTTGTTCTGCCTCACTTGGTCTTGCCTTGTGTGCTTCAGGTTTCTGCCTTGACTGCAGGCCCCTGGAGTTAGGCCCCTTGAGTCTTTCAGGTTCAAAGTGCAAGATCTTGAAGACTCTCTCTGGCATCTGAGGACACAATCCTGGGCTGTCCTGGTCTGCTCTCTGAAGCATCTCACTCATTTCTACCTTTTGCTGTCCCTCTCAGACACTCAATCGTCTTCACTGCAAGGCTTTCTGGCCACCATGGCGCTTTCCTGAGGGAGTATTCCACTTTTTCTGTCTTCAGACTCAGAGTCTTGTAGACTACACATGTCCCTGGCCATTTCTTGTCACACTGAAAGACTATCCCTATGTTGGCTCCCATGTTGTGTGCTGGCTCTCTTTTCTATTGTCCACAGTCTTCTTGCTGATCTCTCATGAAGTTCTGAGGTGGATGAAGTCAGTTACAGTAGTTTTTCATTAGATTTTTAAATCATTTTGTGATCTGGCATGAGCTTCAAGGTGTTTTTGTAGCAGACATGTGGGAGTCACATGATCTACCTCCAGTTTGGACAGCCATCTTGACTGACGAGTCCTTCCTGACCATCTCTTGAATATTGGGTAACACCTCATCTTGTCGTCTGCAGCCAGGGCCTAAATGCCATTGAGGGGTGGATGAAGTCTGAGTCTCTGAGGAGGCAGGTGGGAGGCAGGGGTGGGGCAGGGATGTGCTGCCTCTTCTTATCAAATTGTCAGTTAATTTCCCTCAGTTAAGGGACTTCCTTAATGGATCCTTTTTGATGTCATCAAGGAGTCACAGCTTCTGTCAGCTTGTTGGCAAAGCACTTGTCATTATGATCACGGGCTCAAAGATGGAGGACTCGGATTCTTGAGCCTGAGACAGATTTCTCCTTTGGAAAAAGATAACGAAAGACAGAAATTAAACAAGATCCTCATTTTCAGAGCAGGGACAGATTCTCTCACTGTCTCTCAGCTGCCTCTCCCTTTACAGTCATCATCAGTCAACAGACTTTTATACATGACTAAGTGCTCATAGCCCAGAACAGATAGAAGTCACAGCATCTTCCCTCAAGGAGCCGACATCAGTACAGGACTCTGTGACTGAATCAGGAAATCTCTCAGACTTGTAGGTCAACTTCACCCAAAGAACGCTAGGGACATCCTCCAAAGCAATGTTTTCTGAACCATAAAACTCCAGGATTGATTTCCCCTTTAAGAACTCCTCCCAGCCCAGAATTACACCTGACTTTGTTTGACATCCTTAAATTGTAAACATTTATCCTTTCCCCCACAGACTTGATTTAAAAAGGCTGAGCGGATGAACTCTTTCTGCATTTTCTCTGGCTTTCTTTGAAGAGTTTTGATTTTCCTCTCAAACATATGCTAGAAACGTAGTCAGAACAACGTGGTCAGGACAGGGTAGGGATTTTTTCAGGATGTAAACTTCCTTCCATTTTGACAGAATAGTTGACTTCAGCTCTACAGTTGGTATTGTAAAGGCTAGTTTCTCATCCTCACCAATATTTGGATGATTCCCTCAACTATAGTTTTGGGATCTGGAGAAAAATAAGATAAATTAATGTGCAGTACTAGTTATTCATTTCGATATGAATATGATAATGTTTAAGCGGTTTGCCTCAACTCTGTATATGATTTACCTCAACTATAGGTTTCGAATCTGGAGAAAATGGGATAAATTAATATGCACTCTAGTTATTCATTTGGATTTTTAATCTTTTGGGTACAGAAAGTGTATATGCATATGTTTTTTTTAAGAAAGTTGATGAGATATGATATGTTCACATATTATAATAATGGAGTGTTCAGGGAAGGTTTATTTAAAGAAATGCCACCGGAATTTGCCTTTGAGGAATACATGCAAATGCAGTAGAGGAAGCCAGATTGGTTGGAGACGAGAATTCTAGTTACAGGGAATACCATGATCAAAAGTTTGGAAGCAAGAAAGTAAGGATGAAGCTTGGGGAATGGTAAGAAATTCAATGTGACTTGAATATAGACTTATGCAGAAAAGAATAGTAGGAAATGAGGCTGACAAGGCGTGGGGGAGAACCTTGAACTCCATGCAAAAGAATTGAAATTTTACATAAAAGACCAAGGAGAGTCTAGAGCTGAAAAAGACTTTAGTGGAGATATAGAAGGGACAGAAGACAAGGTGCCAATACAGAGCAAAGATCAGTGACGTCGACTGAAATCACTGGGCGTCAGGGCAGCTACTAGTAAGCAATGTAACCCAGAGAGATGGGTAACAAGAAAGGAGCATAGATGAAGGGAAACAAGCCCCCACAGTCTGAAACTGGGCCCAATCCAAGGGAACTACTAGAAATCCTAGAGATACTGTTAGTATTTGGGCAGCATGCACAATGAGCACATTATTCCTTTCCCTTGATTCAGATGGAAGTAATGCCTGTTTCCATTAATCCATAAATAAAGCTGCATTCTGCCTTGTGAAAATGTGTTCTTTTAAGATAGAATGGTGTTCACTCTTGGGGGAAGTTAGACACTGAAGCCCCCAGATTACCTGACTGAAAGCATTCTAGCAGAGAATTGACAAATTCTTAAAACATACCCAGGAATTTGTGTTCAGAGACAGGATTTGATATATGTCACTGAATTGAGGCATGTAGATGTAATAGATAGAATATGGGACTTGGAGTCAGGAAGATCTAAGTTCAAATCCCAATCCAGACATTTATTAGCTGTGCAAGCCACTTAACCATTATCAGACTCAGTTTCCTCATCTGTAAAGAGAAGATATTGTCCAAAAGAATTGTTCTGGAGCTCATATGAAATAATTTATGTTGAGTGCATTGCAACACCCCTCAAAATACTATATATGACAGGTATAATTACAAACTTTCAGTTCGATCTCTGGGAAAGTTTTCATAGTAATTAAGGACCATCTTGAAACCTGTCCTCAGAAATAGTAACTTTTTTTTTTTGGTCTTCTATGTACTTAAAGTTCCGTAGAAAATACTTCCTGCCAATTATAGGGGCTCTAGGACAGGTGATGTAGCTGGAGCTTCAGGTACAAGGTTTGTGTACAGATAGCAGATTCTCAAGTCACATAATGCCTCCCCAGCACAGAAGTAGGCACCCAAGTCTCTGAGGGGAAGATATGACTCCACCATCTACAGGAAGTTTCTCTTCAGATAGTGGCAGGAACCACTCTTTCTTTCGGCTCCAACATGTTTCTATTTTCTACTCTGAGTCATCTCCTGCATGACAAACAGGGGGTTGTCCTGCTTTTTCTCATCTATCCAATCAATGAAGCTTTCAGTCATCACTCTACTACCCTTAACTAAGATGAACAAGAAAATAAGAATATTTCTAGGTTCCAAAGCTTCATTAGCTGTAGATCATTGTCAAGGATTGTTCCTCTTGAACAGTCATGAATTTATGACTCTGTTAAACTTTTTAGACATAAGCATTTTCTGAAAGTGAGAGAAAGAGGATAACAAGAGTTATCCTCTTGTTAAGATGCACATTCCCATAAATGGATTGGCTTACTGTTCCATCCCTGCCATGCTTCTGAAGTTCCCTCTGAGGATGTGGCCCTGACCTGAGCATTTCTAAGAATAAAGAGAAAGCTTTCTCCATCCCCTGAGCGAGTTACCAAATCTTTGAAGACTCCCTATGGAGAAATCATTATAAAGGACAGAGGTTAACAGTATCCACAGTGTAACTCATGGGGCTTAGAAGAGGTTCTTCATCTCTCTTGACTGATCAGCAGGGGCTGCTGAAACCACCAAGGCCTAAGTGAGGTGCAGTGATACTCTAGGTAGGGAGTAGCACCTGTTATAAGAGAATCAGCAAGACATCCGCCAAGCCAGAGAGCAAACCTGTTTCCCCTATATATGCAACCTACTGACCTAGTTGGAGGAGTTTCTTACAAATCTTGCCTTCTCTTAGCCAAACATTAAAATGGTGAATAAATGGTCATTTCATTTTAGATTTTCTTCAATTACATTTTGTCTATTACCTCTCTCAAATGATTTCTAAATGTTATCTAAGTTGCTGATAATAATCTGTTATTTTTGATGAATTCAAGTCATCTGGCCTAGCTGATCTACATCCTTGGGTACTGAAGAAATTGGCAGATATGTTTGCTACAGTCATTATCAATAATATGTTTAGGTCATGTACTAGTAGTAGTGGTAGTAGTAGCAGCAGCAGCAATAGTAGGAGCAACAGTTAACATTCAAAATTTTGCATAGTGTCTTGACAATTGTTGTCTAATTATATATTAGTATAATTATATTCTCTCGAGAAATGGGACTTCTTAAGAGAGGTGGCCCATCAGAGAGGTTTGATGAATCTATGTCAACTATAGGATGTAATGAAATATTACATATATACATATGTATATGTACACACATATATACATACATACATATGAATGTAAAGAAACATATTAGAATGTTAAGGAAGACTGCTCTCACTGCTAGTGAGAAATAGCCAATGAAGGATAATTTAGGATAATAGAGAGATGTGCCTCCAAAATAAGGGAAAGAAGTAGTGAAAGAAGGAGATCAGATAATGGAGGAGGGCTAGTGCTATCCCTTTTATTTTTAAAAGGAAAAGAACTGTTTAGAAACAAAAAGAACCTTTACTTCTATCCTGAGGGAAATTCTAAAATGTGTCTTTAGAGAAATATTTCACATTAGTAGTAATGATTACAAAAGGTCTAGATAGCTTCATCTAGAACTGCCTTGCCAGACTAGCCGTATTTCCTTTTTAAAAAGAATTACTAAATTGGCAGATTAGGGAAATGCTGCAGATGTAGTTTACCTAGACTTTATTAAAGGATTCAACAAAATATCTTTCACTATTCTTGTGGGAAACAAAGAGAGAGTTAAACAAGATAGGAATTCTGGAGAAGGATTTAGTAATAGATGCATGGCCATATTCTAAGAGTAGGCATTAATAGCTCAATGTCAACTTGTCAAAGGGTCGAGTGGAATACTTCATGAATGTGAATTTGGCCACTTGCAGTTAAATGTTTTTTGTGTTTTTTTTTTACATTTTTTACCATTGAACTGGATAAAGATGTAGACTTCATAAAAAACAAAGATTTGAGAAACTAAGAGTACACCAATAGCTTGCAACATTTACCAAGATAACATCAAAATGGATACATGACCCAGATATAAAGAGCGATTTTCCAAGAAAATTAGAACACAGAAAAAATTACTTACCAGACTTACAGATAGGCAAACAATTTATAAATAAACGAGAGAGAGGAAAGTTAGGTGTAAAATGGATCATTTTGATTAAATTAAAGAATGCTGGTACACATAAAATAAATGTAGCCAAGATCAGAAGGCAAGCAGAAAATCAGGGGGAAATTTTATAGATAGTTTACCAGATAAAGGTCTTGTGTAAAATATATAAATAACGTTGTCACATCTATAAGAATACAAGTCATTTTCCAATTGATAAATGGTCAAAGGACATGAACAAGCAATATTCTAAAGAAGAAATCAAAACACTGTCTAGTTATATGAAAAAACGCTCTGAATCATTCCTGATTAGAGAAATACAAATTAATACAACCTTGAGATATCATTTTACATCTATCAGATTGGCTAAAATGATGGCAGGGGAAAGCGACAAATGGTGGAGGGGGTGTGGAAAAACTGGTACACTAATTCATTGAATTATGAACTGATCCAATCATTTTGGAGAGCAATCTGGAATCATACCCAAAGAGTGACTAAATTTCCTGAACCTTTTGATCCAGCAGTACCACTAATTGGGCTTTCCTAAGATAATTAGGGGAAAAGGAAAAGAACATATATGTTCTAAAACATTTATAGCAGCTCTCTTTGTGGTGACAAGTAACTGGAAACTGAAGGGATATCCATCAATTGAGGAATGGCTGATCAAGCTATGTTATATGGTTGTGATGGAATATTACTGTGCTACAAGCAATGATGACCTCAATGGTTTTAGGAAAACATGGAAAGACGTGAAAGAATGAAGCGTGAAATGAACAGATCAAGAAAACATTGTATACAGTGACATCAATATTGTTTTAAGAATGACTTGAAGTAAATAAGTCATTCCGGCTATTATAAATACCCAAATTAACTATAAAGGACATATAGAGAAACACACTACCTGCATCCAGAGAAAGAACTGATAAATAGAAGTATGTATGGTATAATTTTAAACACACATTATACATACATACGTGTACATATAAATATACATAATGGTAGCCCATCCCTAGGGAGGGAAGGGGAGCAAAGAAAACAAAGAAATTTCCATGATAATTTTGTTGTATATTTGAAAGGAGTAGCAAATTAAACATGGCAGATTTACAGTTTTATATGTAATCACCTTTTTTATTGTACTATGTTATGGAAATGTTTGTTTTATTCCATAAATTGAAAATAAAACAGAAAGATATATGTGAGTGTATGCATGCAGGTCATGATTATCAGATTTAGTGATAACAGAAATCTGACACCCTACAACCTGGATTTTAATTATGACAGCAGAGCTCAGAAAATTATGACCCAAAGGCCAATTCCAGCCCACCTGTCTTTTTTTGAAAGGTGAACCAAGAATGGATTTTGCATTTCAAAATAACATTTTTTAAATGTCAAAACCGTTCTTGGCTTCTGGGGTACACAAAACCAGGTGGTAAGCAGAATTAGCCCTAGGGTTATAGTTTGCCACTGCCTAGAATAGGACATTCTACTGGAACTGATGAAGTGAAATTCAATATAGTTTTATACTCAGGTTCAAAAAATTAACTTCATTTCTGTGTGCCATACTAAGGAGATTAGTAAACTGAAGTAAATCCCGAAGAAGACAATCAAGACTCTGAAGAGACTTGAGTTTATGTCATATGAAGATAATTGTAGGAAGTGAGTAATTTTAGCTAGGAGAGAAGAATCAACAGGGACTTGATGTCTGATTTCAAAAATTTGTTGTAGAGGGACTAGATCTTTTTGTTTGTTTGTTGACCTAAGATGGAAGAATGAAGAGGATCAGAGATTGTTTCCAGTGTAGGGTCCATGAAAGGAAAAAGTTTCTAATAAATAGAACTGTTCAAAACTGGAATGAGATGCTCAGAAAAGTTGTGAGTGCCCTGTCATTGAGTTCCTCAAGCAAAGGCTGGAAGACCATTTATTAATCATATGTGTTATAGTAAGGATTTCTTTGGGGTGTGGGTTGGAGGAGATAGATACTTTAGACCTTTGCTAAACTCTAAAATTCTGTGATTCTGTGTTTTCTACCTGACTCACTTCTCCTCTCCCTACATTCTTTCCAAATGCATTTTATGTACTGTCCTCCCCCATTACAATTTAAGATAATGGAGAGCAGGGGCTGTCATTCTTTTTGCTTATATCTATGCCCATAGTGCATGGCACAGTGCCTGGCACTTAGTAATTGACTGCATATTGCCTCTTCTAATAGACTACGAGTTTAAGTGCCTTCTGGTTATTGCTCTATTTATAATCAATCATTTCCTCCTATGATAATTACAACTTCAAATTCAAATGCTTCCTTTTATGAAAGAAAAGCAGCAAACTTCTCATAAGTAATTCCTAAATAAGTATATCCAGGATGAGAGAAAGAGGAGTGCCCATGCCTAAGTACAGGAACGGAGGCTTATAATATTCCATAGACATCTAGTTTCAATGTAACCAGACTTTGTAGGACAGCAGAGTTTAGTCCTTTATTGAAGACATGAACCCAACTCTGGTATTTTTGGAACAGAAAATAAAACTCCCCTCTCAGGGCTGGTTAGACTCAGGATCACTCCTATGCTTCTTGGGGTTTATGTTCAGCTCCCTCTAGAGTCTCCATCACTGTGTCACTCAGAACACAATAGTACACAGCAGAATCTTCCATTTGGACTGAGGTCTTCTCCAGGTAGAAGGAAGACTTTTCCTTAATCTTTGTGGTCCAAAATCCATTGTTATCTTTCTCCTGGTCTTTTCCTGATGTCTCTCTAAGGAACAGCTTCAATGCTTCATTGGGTTGCTGGATATACCAGAATAGATAAGGTGCTCTATTGGTCTGATAAGAGCAGTTCAGTGTGAGTGATGCTCCCTCAGGGAGAGTGATGTGTCCTTCTGTCTGGGTCACTGAATCTCCATAAGTGCCCACTGAAAGAGAATGAAAATCATTAACTGTAATTAGAGGTTAAAGATCTTACTACATTGATAGTATGTGTTGAGAGTGTCCAGTGTCAATGACTTACCAAATAGTAACGGAATACCAATCACTAAGATGGTGCTAGAGATCATGGCTGGTCCAGTAGCTGGATAGCAATGTCAGAAATTATTTCCCTCCCTGGTCCTTCTCTTCCAAGTTCTTTTCCACCAGGATACAGAAAGTGGATGTTACTATTAATGTTACTAATTTTAGGAAAATATCCTTCTTTTTGGTTCTGAGATTGGATGTGTAGACTTTGACCTGAGTCTCCCTCTCAGTCATCAAAGGTTGGAGAAAACTAAAGAACGAGGAAAAGGCAGAATTAAGGTGGAGACTTCATCACACTAAATTGACAAGTGACTTTTCTAAGTTGAGAAACACCTCCCTCTTGTGATTCAGTGCAGAAATGGGTTGGAAATACTCTGAACATCTGACAAGGTCTGTACTTATCTGGCCTTAATTCCAAGCATTGACATCCCCCTCTCTAGGTTGTCTATGAACTATTTCAGGTCTTAGAAAGTCTGAGATCTTGCAAGAATGTGTACTTTGGTCTCCCTCATGAATGGTAACTACTCTTTTTACTCAGTTTAGCTGTCTTTTTCCTTCTAAGTGGCTTGCCGATTGCCTTTTCTGACATTTTGTTATCTTACTATTTCCCTCCTCCTCAAAATTTGCTGTCACTTTCTGTCCCCTTTTATCCTTTCCTTGAATGCCAGGTCACTGTTTTGTCCTTGAGTTTATTTCTACTTTATGCTTTCACACACTCTGATATCCCTGAAGGAGTCATAGGCAGAACTATCCAAGTCCATTTGGATTCTTTAGCACAATGACTGGGAAGTCTTGTCCTGCTGGCCCACACAATGGCTGAGAAGCTGAATGTAAGGTGTGGAAATATAACAAAATGGAGAAGTCTAGGACTTGAAAGTGCAGAACAATGAATACTTCAAAATGAGAAGGACAAATGAAGGTCAGCAGAGGGCATAATATCTTTAAACAGGATGAGATCTCAGTATCAAATCTCCCTTTTATTTTGTTCTAAAATTTCCTTTCATTATTTGAGCTATTCCATTATATTTTGTCTTACGGTCTTAGGCTATGGAGCTGGAAGGAATATCAGAGATCACCTCATATGAGGATAGAGAAACTGGGGTCCAAAATATGACTTGATTTACATAAGGACACAAAGGTAAAAATACTAGAGTTGGGTATTGGATGTAAAGTGTCTGACTACAAACAAAGTACTCTTTCCACTATACCACACTGCCTCTATCTTAGACACTTTTTCCATTATATGTATTCTAATTTATCAACATTTTAGTCTTACAAGCACTGATGCAGATATACACATGTATAAACACACACTCACACTTTCATATTTCCATGCCTGGTTCATGCTTATTTTATCCTTCTTTTCTTTAGAGTTTTCATTTCATTCATAATATTATTTTTAAACTAATTTTATTTCTTTTGAAAATTGTAATTGATCATGTTATCAAGTTATGGGCTTTGGGGGGTGGGACTTTGTTTATTGATGTTTGGGAGATAGTCTCTTCTTTGGCTGTGTCGTGGGCCTCTATGATTCCATATTTCTTCACCGATGGTATTTTTTATTTATTTAATCATTCTTCCAACCTTAGTTCCTGAATGGGGTTTTTGTCTTTGGGTTTTTGTACTAGTAGTGTAAGCAAGTACTTAAATTAACCAGGTAATGTAAGTTCTGACTTATATTATTGGGATACTACCACTATTTTCTCCTAGTATTGAGTGATGTGTTCTTCAGAGATCTCTGGAGTATCTCAGACCAGAGAGCTGCAAATTTACACCCTTTGCTAAGCAGGCTGATCTAGGGCACAAACTGATCTCTACTCTGCTGGTTTGAGCTTTTTAGGTGCTCACAGGTATTTCTAGTCCTAATAGTAAATGAAATTAAGCTTGTTCAGTTCTTACTTTATCCCGTCTGAGCTATTTATTCCTACAATGGCAATTCATATTCAACTGCCCCTTCTGAACTTCCATGTTGCTATTGAGGGCACCATCATCCTCCCAGTCAAACAGGCTGAAAACACAGGTTTCATTCTTAACTCCTCATTCTCTCCAATTTACCTTATCCAATTTGTTGTCAAATCTTGTTGAATCTAACTTTATAATATGTCTTGCATATACCTCTATCTCTCCTCTGACATTGCCAGTTATAGGCTCTTTTTACCTCATATCTGAAGCATCTCCAAAGCCTGCTGCTTAGTCTCCCCACCTCATGTCTCCTCACTCCAATCTGTCCTTCACCCAGCCAAAGTGAGCTTCCTAAAGTGCAGGTCTCCCTCCTATTCAATAAATTCTAGTGGGCTCTATCACTTCTAGCATCAAATATAAAATCTTCTGGCATTCAAAGCCATTAATAACCTAGTCCCCTCCTATATCACCAGTTTTCTTACAAGTTACTTCCCCTTCATTATGAAGTGCATTAATTTGATTAAATTGCAAAGTTTTTGCACAGACAGACTCAATGCAAGCAAGATTAGGAGGGAAGCAGAAAACTGGGAAAGAATTTTTGCAACTAGTGTCTGCGATAAAGGCCTCATCTCTAATATACATAGAGCACTGAATCAAAGGACAAATTTCAATGCATGGAATTAAAAAATTTCCAATGGACAATTGAGGCATAACGTCTCCCATATACAGAGAAAGAACTATGGAATTGGATCACAGATAGAAACAGATCATTTTCCTTTATATTATGTTTTGTTTTGTTTTATGATTTCTCCCATTCATTTTAATTCTTCTATGAAACATGTATTTAATAGGAATGTACGTGTAGAATCTATATAAGATAGTACCCTCTCTCAGGGAAGGAGTGGTGAGGGAAATAGTGATTAGGAGGAGGGAGGGGAAAAAATTCTAAGATATAAGGAAGTGATTGTAGAACATTGAAAACAAATAAAATAATTTAATTTAAAACAAACAAACAAACATGTTACTTCCCCTTCCCTCGTCTGCCATCCAATGACACTGGCCTTCTTGAGGTTCCTTGCACAAAACTCTGCATCTCCAGACTGGGTAATTTCAAAGGCTGTGTTTCATGCCTGGAATACTCTCCATCCTCATTTCTGCCTCCTTTATTTCCTGGCTTCCATCGAGTCCCAACTAAAACTCCAGATCCCTTTTAATTAGATTCCTTCCGTCTATTTATCGTCTCCAGTTTTTACTGTATATGGCTTAATTGTACATGGTCATTTTCATGTTGTCTCACTGATCAGACTTTAAGCTCCTTGAAAAAAGAGATTGTCTTGTGCCTTTCTTTCTATCCTCAGAGCTCATCTCAGTTCCTGCCACATGGCAAATGCTTTAATAAATGCTTATCGCATCTGAGAGCAGGAACTCTCCTAGAGACAGACTTTTCTTCTCCACTTTCCAACTGCAATCACATGAGTGCTTATAAAAATAAGGTTTACCCTTTCCTTGGGAGATGACCCCACAAAGCATGTTCTTGTCTGGGAGGAATAGAATAGAATTCCTCTCTCAGGGCTGCCCAGACTCAGGATGACTCCCATGCCTCTCTGAGTCTATGTTCACCTCCCCCTGCAGTCCCCATCACTGTGTCTCTCAGAACACAATAATACACAGCAGAATCTCCTACTTGACCTGAGGTTTTCTCTAGGTGGAAGGAAGATTTTTCCCTAATCTTTTTAGTCCAAAATCCATTGCTCTCTTTCTCCTGATGTTTTCCTGATGCTTCATTCACAAGAAACTTCAGAGCTTCATTGTGATACTGGACGTACCAGAAGAGAAAAGGCGATCCACTGGTCTGATAAGAACAGTTCAGTGTGAGTGGTTCTCCCTCAGGGAGGATAATGGGTCCTTCTATCTGGGTCACTGAATCTCCAGAAGTGCCCCCTGAAAAACAAAGAATTTCATTACACTCATCATATAAATCATTAAACTCAGCAATTGAAATGAGAGTTTAAAGTGCCTACTAAACTGACAAAAATTGAAGGTGGTCTTGTCATTGTCCTCACCAAGTAGTAAGAGAATCCCTATCATTGAGGTAGGAACAGGGATCATGGCTGATCCAATGGTGGGGAACCAGATCTTGGAGAAACAGCACTTCTTTCAATGGAACTGGTTCTTCTCTCCCAAATCTTTTTCTACGAGGATACAGAAGACAGATTCAAAACCAATGTTCTTAATTTTAGGCAAATATTCCCGGGCCTTTTTTCTTTGTTTTGTTTCTGAGGTTGATTTTATAACCTCTAAATGCAATACCCACCTTGGGTCCTCACAGTTTGACATCAAGTGAAGACAGAGGAAGAGGCAGAATTTGAGAGTAGAAATCATCCTGAAATTAACATTTGATATTTTTGTTTTGAAAGACATTTCCCTCTTGTGGTCTAATACACGAATTGAAGTGAACTATTACAGAGCACCTGCCAATGTTCAGCCTCATTTCCGGTGGAACTGGGGCTGAAGACGAACTTATCACCACTGTTTCTGTTTTCTAAGTAATATATCAGTGTACAGGATAGGCCTGATATCTTGTAAGAAATTGCCCTCTTTCTTTTAAGTGGGTTCCATGGATCTTCCTCAAATTTTATTTCCACCCATATTGTTGTGCTTCCTGACATTTTTTAAAACATTATAGTCCCTCTCTAGGGCTGCTAGGTGACTCAGTAGATAAGAGTGTCGGGCTTGAAGTCAGAGGACTCATCTTCCTGAGTTCAAATATAGCCTTAGATGCTTCCTAGCTATGTGATTCTAGGCAACTCCCTTCATCCTGTTTGTCTCAATTTTCTCACCTGCAAAATGAGCTGGAAAAGAAAATGGCAAACCATTCCAGTATCTTTGCTACAAGAACCCCAAATAGGGTCACAAAGAGTCGGACATGACTGAAAACCAACAAAATAACTGAAAAAAACCCCAGGTCTCTTCCTGACGATGACTCTCTGTCATCTTCTGCCTCTCTGTTTTTTCCTTTACTTTTTAAGATAAATAAAGCGTTTATTAATAATTTAACATGTGTCATGCACAGTACTAAGTTCTGGGTATATAAATGCAACCAAACCACATAGTCTCAGTCCTGAAGGAACATGCCTTCTGATGAAGGAATACAGCACACAAAAAAATAAAACTGCTGAGGAAGCAGAGAAATCCAGTGAGTCAAATAAGAAATGAGGCGAAGGGGGCTCATGAGATGTCATCTTTTCATAATCTTGAAGTTTTGATTATTATTAACTTCCTGAAATCAGTTCTATTTTCATCGCATTTCTACTCTTTTCTCTTGTACAAGGCAAGAAACATGAGTTTTATTGAATTTTCCAGCAAAGCAAATAGGAAGGCTTGGCCTGCCGTGCCATATTATAACTGATAGAGTTTAAAATCTTGACAAGGAAGAAGATGGAAAAGGCAGGAGCTTAGGAGTGTGCCTGCCAAGAGTATTGGAGACACAGAAATGGGAAGGGTATGGGAAGGCCATAAGAATGGTGTAGTTAACATGAATGGGAAAGCAGGAAGCTGAATGGGAATAATTCAGGACCTCATCACCTTTTCTTAGCTGGACTATTTATTGCAATAGCTTCCTAATTGTTCTCCTTGTCTCAAGGTACCATGTGTTCTAATCTACTCCATAGAGCTACCAAAGTGGTTTTCCTAAAGCTCACCTCTATGTCCATGTTCCTTTCTTAACTATTGCTTCCCTGCTATCTCTAAGATGAAGTACAAACTCTTTTGCCATTTAAAAGTCTTAATAATCTGACCCCATCCTACCTTTCTTGCCTTATTAAACATTATTCCCTTTCACACATTCTGTGGTCCAACTGTATTGTCATATTGACTATATATTGACTATTGAGAGACATGCCATATGACATATATTGATATATCCTTCAAACATGATATGCAATCTCCGTTATCTGTACCTTTACATACATTGTTCCCCATACCTGGAATGTTCTCCCTTCATTCTTTTCCTTCTTGGAATCTACTGTGTAGATCAAAGTCCTATAAAAATTATACAGAAACTACTGTATAGTTTAAAACTCAACTCAGTGTCATCTCTATGGGATGTCCTTTCTAGTTTCTTTAGATGCTAGTGTCTTCTCCAAATTTTCTGTGTATCTACTTTACCTATAATTTAACTCTACCTACAAACATGCTTGGTCTTTCACTACATGTTGTCTACCCCAATAGAATTGCAACCTCCTTGGTGTAGGGGCTATTTTTCTTTTATTTTTGTATCCTGAGAGACTATTATAGTTTCTGGAATCCAACAGACACTTAGTAAATGATTGTTTGACCAACTTATTCCCCCCACCTCCAAGTCACATGTTTACTACATTTTACTCTAGTATCTCCCTTCATGATTTTTTCTATCATGTTTTGTGTCATTTTAGGATCTTAGGAGCTAGAACTATAGGGCTTCTTAGTGATCATCCAATCAGATTCCTTCACGTTACATATTAGGAATCTGAGGCACAGAAAGGTGAGGTTACTTGCCCAAAGTCACTTAAGTTATAAATAGTTGAGTTACAATTTTCATCCAGGATTCTGTCTTCAAATTCAGGATTCCATCGATTATATTGTCTCCATTTTTGTACCTTCTGCCCATAGTATGTATTCTATAGCTCACTAATAATCATATTCACTACTGTAACTCCTCTCACCATCGATGATACATGCACATAGATTCACTCACACATTATTGCACAGGTCGAAGTTATCTGTTTTTCTAAATATCCCACTTCTGAGTTGGAAAAAGAGAGGAGAAAGAGGTGTTCCAGGGGGAAAAAAAGGGTAGAAAATATTACCATAAGGAAGAGACTTACCATAGGGAAGACAACCTTCCACAGTGCGGTAAGGAATTTTGTAGTTTAGATAAGGATCTATAATTTAGAATTGAAAATATAGGTCTCACCTTGTCCCAGTAATCCTGGGTGGGCATTAAACTCATTCTTTTCTTTTACAATAATGTGCAGTAACCATTCAGGCACTCTCTACCTGTCGACTTTCATTCTTGCAATGTGAACAGCCCATCTCTTTTTCACATGCGTCCTCCATAATGGTTTTTGCACCACCTTTAATATTCTCTTGGCAACATATAGTTTACACATCTCTGTCATGCATCTTTCCATTGCCTTTTGCGTTAGTGGTGCTTGGGATATTTGTGAGATTGTCACTAAGAAAATACTGGCATTAAGGAGATGGGAATTTGCAGCGGTGAGCACTGTGGGTTGTACAATTTCACTAGTATTGTCCAGTCTATTTTCTTTCTACTGAGTTATGGACCTATCTCCTCATTCAAGATTCCTGTACAAAATGTCATTGCTTGTGTTTGCCCTTCGTTCTCAAAGACAACCATGACACCAAGATGATGACGTGACATGCAGTGAACTTTGATTTGAGTGAGGGAGGGCTGTGCAAGGTCATCAACCTCACTTTGATGTACACATTGATGAACTATCAAGACAAGCTTTCCATCTAGCTACGTTGCTATAGCAGCAGAAATATTTTTATCTATCTTGCTTTTCTGATGTGGATGATTAAACCAATTCTTTTCTCATTGCTTTGGTTTCTCCTGGGAAACTTTGTCGTGCTCTAAGGCTCTATGCAATGAACACAATGCCATCTATAAACAAGCACATTTGCGGAACTTTACTATCTATGGGGAATCCTCTGGTTCAGATTCTATCTGTGACATCTCCCATGATACAGACAAATATCTTAGTTAAACACACACTTCCCTAATTGGTGACTTGTTTCATGTCGCTTCTCAATGAAAAACCAAACAAAGCTATCTCCATAGCTATATGTATGATAGAATCATTTGTGGTTTTAATGCATACAAGAAACCTCAAAGATGTAAAAGCTTCATTTTGTTCTGCCAAATCAAATCATTTGTTTAAAAACCAATAAAAAGAGACAAGACAGGTCTCCTATTTTCCCTAGTTCTCAGCCAACTTTGTGACTGGGTAGACTTACAACACTGAATAAAATCATCTCCAAAAGGTAGCCTGCTTCCTCCTCTTGTTTTTATGAGGATATGTTCAATACATTCATAGACCATTTTCATAAATATTTTTTGAGATGTGGAATATCTTAATATATTTCAGTGGTATATAGTTTGGTTTTTGCTCATATCTTCTCAGTTACCTTGAATACGTAGGAATACTTTTCATGATCTTTTATATTTTCTTAGAGTCTTCTCTTTAAGATCATTTCAAAAGTGATCCCTGAGAAAAATTTAATTTGGATTGCTTCCAGAACACCTTTCTTATCTATAGATATGGTCAAATTCTTCTATGCTTCCTTGTTGAAGACAACAGGACTTAGAGCTAGAAAGGACTTTAGAGATCCAATGGTCCAAATGCCCTTAT
Source organism: Notamacropus eugenii (assembly GCF_028372415.1). Classification (NCBI taxonomy): domain Eukaryota; kingdom Metazoa; phylum Chordata; class Mammalia; order Diprotodontia; family Macropodidae; genus Notamacropus; species Notamacropus eugenii. Next base: position 11,618,359 of record NC_092878.1, read on the forward strand.
TTTAGAGATGAACTCAAAGTCTTAAACAAGTGAATATTGAAAACTATCTTTACATGCAATTAGAAAAAAAATAAATGCTATTAAGTGGGGGAAAAACTCCAGTTTAATAGATGATATTGCAGTTCAGAGGGGTTTAGATGTCTTGCCCAAAGACTACACTACAGTAAGTAACATAAGTGGGATTTGAACTCAGGTCTTTTAACTTCTAGGAAGCTAGATAGTGCATCAGATACAACACAGAACTTAGAGTTAGAAAGGTGTGAGTTCAAATTCTATTTCAGACCCTCGTGAGCTGTTTGATCCTAGGCAAGTCATGTAACTTCTTTCATCCTCAGTTTTCTCACCTACAAAATGGAGATGATAATAGTAGCACCTTCTCCATAGTGTTATTCTGAGGATCAAATGAGAAGGCTTATGTGAAATGCTATAAAAGTCCTTGGTATCGTTCTGTCTCAAAAGCCAATGCTTAAGCAACAATGTAAGACAATTCCAAAAGAGTCGTGATGAAACATCCATTCAGAGAAAAAGTATGGCATCTGAATGAAGATTGAAGAATACCATTTTCACTTCTTTTCTTTCTCATGGTTTTCCCTTTTGTCCTGATTCTTCTTTCAAAACATGGCTAATGTGGAAATACTTTTAATACCCATATCAGATTGCTTGCCATTTTCAGTAAAGGGACAAAGGGGAAGGAGCAAGAAACAATTTTGGAACTCAAAATCTTAAATAAGTGAATGCTGAAAACTATCTTTATATGTAATTAGAAAAAAAATGCTATTAAGTGGGAGAAAAACCCCAATACTTTTTGCTTTCTGTACGAATGCATGGAATCCTGTTCCTAAGTGTTACTGCAAATTTTTTACATGTTGCATGAAAATAACTGGTAGAGACCACTAAGAAGGTGGCAGAGTGAGAGGTGGCAATAGAATTTCACTTGTGAATATGTCTCGCAGAAAGAGAAGTAAAAAAATGCCCCAAAGATGCAAAGCTATAAGACATTTACAGAAGGAAATTGTTTTTAGAGGGAAAACACTCAAAGAAAGGTATGAACAAAAGAATGTAACAGAAAAACAGAAATTTAAAAGAATGAGACAGTAACAATAGTAAAAAATATATACTGTACTTCAAGAAAACTAGAATTTCCTCAAGACCTATTAAAATGTATAATGCACTAAAGAAATTCAAAAATAGAAACACAAACAAAAACATGCCAAGAAGGAGTAAAAGAATTGAGTATAACTTTAAACTTCATAACAAGATAATTACGGACTCAATGATTTAGAATTATTCATGAAAAATATCAAGAAAACAAGAGGTAAAAAATAAGCAGAATCATTTCACTGGAGGACAGACTATGAGAATCTATTAGCTAATGCGTATCTATTAAGTAGTTACTATGTGTCTGGCATTGTGATATGAACTATGGAGACCAGAAAAGAGGAAAACAGCCCTGTCCTAAAGGAATTTACATATTAATTGGGAAGAAAACATGTATATAAATAGGTACATACAGAGTAGATTCAGAGAGAAAGGACCTAGCAGCAGGAGTCCTGATAGAAAGTGGTATTTAAGCTTAGTCTTTACAAAGAAAGTCAAGAATTCTAAGAGGCAGAGTTGAAAAGGCAGGTTGTTTCAGGCATGGGTGCAAAGTATGGAGATGAGAGATGGATTGTCTTATGTGAAGAAAAACAACTAAGCCAAAGTTGCTTGATTTGAGAGTAGATAGAAGGGAGCAAAGTTTAAGAAGAGTGGAAAGCAAGGAAATTTTTTAAGTGCATAGAAAAGAAGACATATAAAAACATTATAATTCAATGCAAGTGAAAATGATTGATTTGGCAGACAGAGGAATGAATATGGATTTCAGATAGTTGGATTTTTAAAAAGTTAAGAAAAATCTATTTGCTATATTTCATGTAACCACTTAAAATTTCACAGGAATACTGAAAGTGGACAACAAACTGCAAACAAATGAAACACAGAACTTACAAACAGGAAATATTCACAATTTGATTTATCCAGATACATCATTGCTGTGATAACAAGGAGATGATTTTGCAATTCATCAAAAGGAAAACCATTTAAAAGAAAGAAATGAAGATGGTTATTTAATTGTTTGGTACATTTTATAGCTACAATAAAAAACAGGAGAATCTGGAATATGATATATCCAAAGTTATTTAAAAGTAAACATATCTCAAAACCAGCTCTTCAACAAATATTTAAGACAAGCAATAAGCACATAACATTTTACACTTGTTTGATTAATTTGTTTAGGACAAAGCAAACAGTAGGGCAGATTTGGGTATTTAAGAAAAACAAGAAAATAGAGCTTGAGGTTCTTTATAAAGATAAGCCCTGAAAGTAATCAACATTTTATAATTGTGGTTAACTAGTTTTTGTTTCAATTAATGGTCACGGGAGAATAACAAAACAAAAATGTTATTTGTAACCTCTAACTATGCTATGTGTGTTTTGTTTGCTCCTGTTTTGTTTGCTCTTCAACCTGCCCTCACACTGGCAGGTCTATATTTCCAGAGAAGCTCCGTCCCTTTGTGATTGCACTCCAGCTTCCTGAAGATCCTCATTGTGAGGAGTATGCATTCCATGTGCTGAACACTGTAGCTCTTGGGTCCCAACCAGTGTGTTTCCATTTACATCATACTGATCACGTAAGAAAAAGGCATCATTTTGCACTCTTTACAAGGTGATTTAAGGCATTTGATTTATGTCGTAGTTCTTTTTATGCCTATTTCCAAAATGCTCGTAGCTTATGGTTTTTTTCATGCATAGATTTTTAGCAGTTTTTATTTAATCAAATTCTTTTTTCTTTCCCTTTCAACCACATTACTACCTATAGAACACATAATGCCTTATATCTTTCATAAGCCGATTTTTTTTCTTTATGTAAAAGTTAACTTTTCAGTCTCTTTTAGCAACCAAACTTCTCAGATCTTAAAGAGGCTACTCTTTATACATTGTTATAATAAATAATTTAATAATATGAATTTTATGAATATGAAAATAATATGAGTAACACAGTCAGAGCGGGTGAAATGAAGAAAAAATAGTAGAGGTATAAATTGATTTGCGATATTGAAGATAAAGAATGGTAGAAAAGGAGAACATGGCAAAGAGGGTGAAGTGGGAAGAAGAGGCATGATCCCAGAGGAACACTCCACTCATATCAAAAACAGAGAGGCAGGGACTTTTTGTTCTTGTTATAAATCTTTTATAGTTAACAATGACATTTTTTATTGTTTTGAGTATAGTTAACTTTTTTGGAGTTAAAATATAGGAATTAGACGTATAATTTCATTGATATATGGGGTTCTTTGGAGAGGAAATTGCCTCTGCAGGTTGTAGGTTGTCATCTTGTTTAGAATGTAGAAAAATGGAAAGTTGCCAGTGGCATTAAGCACTTGCCCAGGATTACAGTATCAGAGGCAGGACTTGAACCCAAATCTATCTTGATTGAGAGGCTGGTTCACTCTCCACTATGTCATGTTGCTTCTCAGGTCTCAAAAGGGCCTTGAGATTGAGGTTAAAAAATGTCAGAAGTAGGTAAGCAGTAGGGAGCCACTGAGAAGTTTTGAGCAAGGAGTAAAGATAGTCTGATCTGGTCATCTAGCAGAAAACTGAGGTGTAGGGCTATTGGCTCAAAGTTTGGAAAGGATCTTCCTTTGTTCTGGTAAGCCTCGCAATAGTATTCCATGTTGAAACTGAAGTAGATGTTTCAGGACAAAAGGACCTTCCCAGGCATTTCAGTGGGAGGTTCTAGAGGTTTTTTCCTCCCTATTGCACTAAGCCTCTTAAGCAAGTACCTGGTCCCCTTCCAAGCCCCTTTGGCAGACATGTTCCCACTCTATTACTCTGATCCAGTGACACTGGCCTTCTTTCTCCTTCTGGAACAAGATCTTCTAGCTCCTGATATCACACATTTTCATTCACTTTCTCCCATGCCTAGAACGTTCTCCCTTTTCATCTGAGCTTCCAGGCTTTCCTGATTTCCTTTCATGCCTAGCCAGAATCTTGTCTTCTACCAGAAGTCTTTCTCAATTTCCCCTTATTTCTAGTTCCTTCTCTCTGTTGATTCAAATTTATCCTGTACATAGCTTCAGTGTACACAGTTGTTTGTATATTGTCTTCTCCATTAGACCAGGACCTTCTCAAGAGCAGACTGTCTTTTCCCTTACATTATATTCCCAATAATTAGCAGAGTGTCTGGTACATAGTAAGTGTTTTATGCATATATTGTGCAAAGCTTCAGGAAAACAAAAAATGAAATAAAAACCAGTCCATACACTCAAGGAGTTCGTTTTTATTTCTTTATTTAACATATTTATACTTAATGTATACTTAATATGCATTTATTTAGTATATTTTAAATTTTTTTAAATAATTAGGTGCATTCACAGTTACATACAGAGTAAATCGAAGGTCATTTCTGAGGAAAGGCACTATCCAGTAGGGGAACCAGAAAAGGCCTCCTACAGAAGGTAGAATTGGCTCTGATCTTTATTGAAACACCTAAAAGGTCTTGTACCTCTTTCAGAGACTGAAAGGGCAAAGGAGGGAAGCTGAAGCTTTCTCCCACAGTAAAGCTAAGAGTTAAGAATTCTTAATTAAATATGGGAACTGATAGCAACAAAAAACCTGTTGATATCATAGGTGAGTATGGTGCTAGGATTCACTGGAGCAAATCAGAAGTGGTAAAGAGGAAGCAGGGCATATCTGAGATATTGATGGTTTCTCCTGCACAGGTCCTGGCCAGTGTTGGTGTTAAAAATATGCATGTTTTCAACTCCATCTTCTGCAGTAGATAGTAGCCATTGTGTGGCTCAGACTATCATAACTCTAGAGGTGGGAAGTACTTTAGATTAGATCTTATTTTGAAAACATTTACACAGAACTAGAATTTACTCAACACTTACATCTGCAGCGTACTGAGGTTAGAGGCAACTAAGGTGAAAGGAAGTAAATCTCTTACCCTCAAGGTCCCTGTAACTTTGTAAGGGAGGGGCAGGCATATGACATATAGCTAATCACACAAATCACAATTGAAATGCCTCAGAGAGGAACCAAAAAGAGCAGTATGAGAAGTTAAAGAAGAGACAGGTCACTTAAGGCTAAGAGCAGAGAAAACAAGGAAGCCTTTGTGGTGGTGGTGGTACCTAAGCTGGGCCTTGAAGAAAGAAGAGTATTTCAGCAGGTGGTGGTGTGGAGACAATGTGTTCTAGGCATAAAGATCTTACATAAATGGAGAGGCAAAGAGGCAAGATTTGAAAGGTAACGAATTGTGTGGTTTCGCTAGAACATAAAGGGTAAGGAGAAGGAAAGTAAGTTGAAACTAGATTTTGGAGAGTCTTGAGTGTTGGAATCAGAAATTTATATTTTATCCAACAAATAGTGTGTGGGGGGAGGGGGATTAAGGGGTGTCAATAAAGCATTTTGAGGGAAGGAAGTGTATAAAAAGATCTGTTCATTAGGGAAGTTATTCTATCAATTGTGTGAACGTTAGATTTGACAATGGAAGACTAGAGATAGGAAGGGCAGTTGGGAAGTGATTATAGCTCAGGCAAGAGATAATAAGGGCATAACTAGTACTCCAGTCCAAGATTTCAAGGAGTACATATAAAGCTTCACATTTAGGAGATATTACTATACAATGTTTTCAACTTCTACTATTATTTATTTTTAACACAGTTTGTAACAGATAAAGCAATTCCAACTTTTGGACTGGTGATACTTCTTTTTAAAGCATTTACAATATGAACCACAAAAGAATTTTTTTAAACATTAACCAACTGAGGCACAGATAATATTTAAGTTGCTAACTTCACAAGCTTTAGCCTAATTGTCTCCACAGTATTACTAAGAATTAAAGGACCCTAACTTAACTTTGTAGTCTAAAGTCCTATGCCTAATAGCTTAGTTGTAGACAACCTCAGATGTTCCCCTACCCATAAGCTATAATTGAATAGATCTTGTATTAAGCTAACAAACCTTTTGACTATAGGAAATTGCCACCAACAGTAAGGACATTGCAGGCATACAATATCTCCCCAACTTCATGTCAGTTCCAGGCAGGATTAGATTATCCACTTGCATTCAGTCAAGTTAAAATCTGCCAGGTGTCAGTGGAGAAATTGAGTCAAGAGAATCCCACCTCAGCCCATGCTGAACAGGTGCTCTCCTACCCTTCCCTTGAGGTCACCTATGCAGTTCATATCAGCATCTCATCAACTGACTGGCATCTTGGATTCGAGGCTCACATCGCCTTTCTTGCTACCCATACCTGGAGTTAGACTCAAAAGAACAGTCACTTAATAGTCCCATAGCATCTAAAAGTGGCAAGTTCCAATAACCAGGTTTCAAATATGATCGTACTTTCACTTTGACTAAGAAACATCTTGTGAGGCAAGTCTTAAGGGCTTACATGCCTTTCTATGCATGTTCTAGTTCCTGATCAAATGGCAATCATAAAGTAAAATTTACCATTAAAACCTTGACTTTTCCATCAATGCCAAATTTTACCCGAGGTTACCTTCCTCTAGAAAATTTACACTGAAATTCTTTTCTCCAAACCAAAGATGTCATTGATTTCTTCTCAGTAATTAATTCAGTCTATTGTTTTAATACTAATTGCTTTCACCTCACTTTGCAACATGTCCAATTTTTCTCCCCATCTCTCCCCTCCCCCTGCCTCTTAATATCTTCCATTTTGATTACTTCTGCCCTCAATGTACCCTCCCTTCTATCACACCCCACCCTTCCCTTATCCCCATCTTCTCTCTTTTCTTGCAGGGCAAGATACATTTCCATACCCCTAACCCTGTAGTTCTTATTTCCATTTGAGGTTTTCTTGGCAGAGACACTGAAATATTTTGCAATTTTTTTCTCCAACTGATTTTACAAACTCAGGCACACAGAGATAAGTGGCTTGCTACAGGCCACACAGCTACTAAGTGTCTAAAGTCAGATTTGAACTCAGAAAGATGAGTCTTCCCAGCTCGAGACCCAGCACTCTAGCCACTGTGCCACCTAGCTAAATTGAGGCAGGCAGAGGTTAAATGACTTGCCTAAGGCCACATAGCTGATATGTGACTGAGGCCAAATCTGAACTCAAATCTTCCTGACTCTAGATCTTCTGCTCCATCTTATGCAACATTTAGCTGCCTCCTGATATGGAGGAAGGAAACCTGAAAAGGAATAGGTCCAGTGACAGACCCTAAATCTCAAGAATCAACCCTATAGATAGATCTGGAGGAGTCTGCTGTGTTTGTATGTGCCCTCTGCAAAACCAAATGATTGGGACCTCACCACCACAGGCAGTAGGCATTTAGCTTCCTTTAGTATTTTAGTAAATGTCTTTATCTATAAAATAACCATCGTTAGGTTAGAGAGGGGACTGTGGGAGCGTTTTTCCTAGAATACTGTCAACAGTTTTCTTTTCACACTTCACCACTGTGCCCACCACTGTGCCCACCTAAAGTCTCATCTTTCCCATCTACTTCCATTCTGGAGCTTAATTATGACTCTTCTCTGAGCTGCTTTAATGGGGGTGCAGCTGAGGAGAAGTGTCTCATGTTGATCTTGGGGTTTTTGTACAGATTTTTCCATCAATTAATTCACTGTGGGCGATGCCACAGAAATACGTCCCTGAGTCTTCTAGCAGTGAGGGTGAGATTTTGAGACTGATGGATTTGGCGTTTTTGTTGAAGTTCACAGAAAATCGACCTGTTTCTGTATTACCGTATTCAGAATACTGACGAAGGACAAAAATAAGTTGCCCATTGGGAGATTGTCTGTACCAGTACAAAGCATAATATGTATAACTGGTAGTATACACACAGTCCAAGTTCACAGCTTCCATCTCCTGAACAGACACTGCTGGTGGACTCTGAGTAACTGTTTGGGCTGTGCTCCATCCTAAGTAAGAAAAAGAACAGGGATCATTCCTTGATATGATTCCTGGGAGAAGATCACAGATAGACCAAGTTTAGTTTTGGGACACTGAAAATGAGCAGATGGAATCGTGACGTTCTCCCTGTTCCTCCAACTGCTTACCACTCCAAAGGCAATAACCCACATAAGCAGTTGCTCATCTCCCCAGTCCCTATACCCTTATGAGGTGGCTTGGTTATCATGCCTTAGTCCTTACCCAGGCAGGTGAAGACTGTGAGAGGCCAAAGCAGGCTAAGGAGCAGCATACTAGCAGTTCTTCCTATGTGGGAATGTCTCCTGGTCCACTGTGAAGCTTGGGGTTAAGTCATGTTCCATGTATGTGACAGGTTCAGATGCAGGCTCACTGGAGATAAGTGATGTCACTGGCCCAGAACAGGATGTGTGGTTTCTGTGGGAAATAGATTGGCAACTGTTCCTGTCCCATTACTGCAAGGTTTTTCTAATGCTCCCTTTGGTCTTTGCTGCTTTCTCATCCCATTCTGGGAAAAACAAATAAAAAATTGCATTACCCTACAGAGGCCAGGCTAGTGTACAAATGATCTCTGGGGTAGAAAGAGACTCAGCCTCTGACCAGGGAGAAGGAAGACAATGATGTGCCTGTGTCCATGCTGCCCTCTCTCACCCAAATAGCTATAAATTTCTTCTGAATTTTCATTTACCTAACCCTGGTTCATGTCATTCAAAAAGTGAGGGTTGTTTGTTTTTTTTTTTCCAAACTCTAGCCTGTCTGTTGTAAGCTCGTCTTGTTGCTTTGCAAACTTTGGCCCATTGGGGAAATACTCTTAGACATTAAAGCTTCTACTCCTTGAGAAATTAAATGTTCCTCCTGGTGAGGAAGACAATGGAAGAAGACATTGTAGAATCTCATCCTCAGAGTGATGATGGATTTTCTCGTTGTTTCTTTCTATTGAGTCTTCTTCATCATCATCTTCTTTCATCATCAAAGGAAAGTGCCTAGCCTTTGGCACAAGATGAGGTTTTCACCGAAGAGAACAGAGAGATGGCCTGGCACTTGCCTTTTGTGAGTGACTATGCCAGTCAGAATACCTATTACTGTATAAGGAAATCCTCTAAATGTATAAGACATTTTCATTCAAAGAATACCTAGGGAAGTCTCCAGGAGCATGTTCCGGTAAAACTGAATGAACTTCCCTTTGAGGAGGCTTCTCTCATTCCTGTTATACTTATTATACTTATTTCCTAGATGACTTGGGCTAATCTCTCCATCTCTCTAGGTAAAGTAGTCACTGGGCCTTGGCAACTCTTTACACCTATTGATTAGTATTATTTTTCAAACCAGCACTTATCCACTGGCCCCAAACTAAAACATATTTAGCAGTAGATTGTGGTTTCTTTGCCTGTCTTCAGTTTTCACCCAAGAACTGTATTTTCCTCTCAGACGTGTATAGTGGAAGTGTCAGCCAAGGTATTCAAAAAGCACATGGTTTGTGATTTAATTGAAATGAAGATTTCTTGCCCTTTTAACAAGGATGAATTTGCTTGCTTTGGCTGGGCATGTTGAAGAGACTGAAAGAGTTAGTTTTTCTTTTTTATTTCCAACAGCCCATAGATGTATAACTAGTCTTCCACTCAAGGTCTGCAATCAGAAGATGAGGCAGATGAACAAGGGAATGTTAAAATAATTCATGTGGGTCTCCACATTTAGAAATTTGAGATGAATTAGATATGTTGAATGTCTGTGTGTTATCTAAGCATCGAATGTCAAGTTCAACTTAATTCAACAAACGTTTTAAAACCTTTTCTCTTGTTGGGTGGTGGGGTCAGATGCGATGTTTCGGTAAGATGTTTTTTCCCCAGTTCTAATCGAGTTTAGAGGCAAGTAGTTGTATAAGGCTCATGCACAAAATGGTATAATGCAGACTAGGGATCTTGTGGAAGGTTGTATTGAATCGATGTCATTTTTGTCTAAATTTACAGAACAGGTAGGAATTTATTAGGTGAAACAGGATGGGGAGGAGGAGCACAATTAAATAAATGGCTAGAGGCACCAAGTCAGGAAAATGAGTGTCAGGGGGTGGAAATAGTTCAGGTTGCCTGAAGTGTAGAAGAAATGGAGGATATTACTTTGAGGCAAAGTTTAAAACACGATGTGGTGCCAACTTGCCTTAGTCCTCTAGCACCATGAAAAGGACTTAGGATTTTACTTCATAGGGAAAAGGAAATGACTGAGTGCTTTTAGCTAGGAGTGACAATATCAGATCTAGGGTTAATTAAAGTAGTTTTGACAACAGTGTGAAAGATAGATTGGAGGGAGGACTAAGTGGAGGTTCAAGGCTCTTGAAAGCTATTTCACCAAACCAAAAAGCGTGTAACTAGAGATATTCTAAGGTTGTTCCAGGAAGAGCAGAAGGAGACATATTGAGGAATTAGAACTGGTAGAACTATTGTAAGCGAGGGGCATCTAAATGATGTAGTGGATAGAGTGCCAGCCTTGGAGTCAGGAGGACCTGAATTCATTCATTCGTTTCTTCTTATTTATTCATTCATCTATACTCTCTCTCTCTCTCTTTCTCTCTCTCTCTCTCTCTCTCTCTCTCTCTCTCTCTCTCTCTCTCTGTCTCTCTCTCTTTCTCTGTCTCTCTGTTACACACACACACACACACACACACACACACACACACACACACACACATCTATCTTCTGTCTGAGACTGGATCTCCCTACCTTGCTCAGGCTGGAAGTACAGAGACGACTCATGGTCAAATACTGATTGGCATGAAAGGTTTATTTTTCTGACGTGGGCCTCTTTCCCCCTTCTTAGACAGCCTGCTGGACCTCTATGCTGAGGGGATTACCCTAGGATCAGACACTTGAATGATTTTAGTCCTACTATAATTCAAGACTCTGAAACTCAAATGTCCAACCTCAGCCTCACCAGAAACAGGGACTACAGAAGTGTGTCACTCCCTTCTGACTTATTTTGAATTTATTAAGGTATATTTTGACTTTTACATAATTTCATTGATGTGTTGGAGGACTTGGCAGGATGGATATATGTTTGTGTTTGATAGTCACAAGATACTTCACAGTAGGAAGAAAAGTTTTGGTTTTTCTTTTGTGTAGCTCCTTAAGTACAGCTAAAGGGTCTGAAATTTGCAATGGTGAAGGAACACCCAGACTAATGGAATCATAGATATTGGTTTTAAAATGCACATACGATCAAAGTAGGGTAGTGAAGTGAATAGAGAGTTGGCCTCAGAAGCAGTAAGGCACAGACTTATGTTCCTTCTCTAGAAATGTAGACTTTAAGGTTTCAGTTGGGGGACAGTGTGAAAAAAATGCTGAAATGCAATGGAGATGTATTTCTTTGAGCTATAAAAATTATTCTCAGAGACACATCCTAATACAGGTCAAGCTTGAGATACAGTGCACTAGAAATGCGGAAAAACTTCATCTTCAAGGGCAAAATTCAACTGTGAAGAACTATAAGGAGTGTGAGAGTTTAAGGTGATGGATTTGATCTGATGGGAAAAAGTGGAACCATTGAACGATGGAGGCAATCAATTGGACCTGGGAGAAGATGAAAGCTGTATTTCTATTGACTTAGATATATTATGTCTTTTTCTATCAACATATGCTTTGAGACTTGTCTTCTTTATAGAGTCTTTGACACTAAAGTTTCCACATCATCAGATTGGAAAAAGTTAGAAGGGAGTTGAAAGGTTCCTAAAGTACATCTGGCTTCTTTCAGTCAAGAGAGATACCTTGACACAAGATCATGAATTGATGTTGGATTTCTGGCAAATTTTTCACAGGAATAAAGAATCATCTTGAAATGTGGAGATTCTTTTGTTTCTCTTTTGTGGAGAAAGCCCTTTAGAAAATGTTTCCTTATCATTACAGAGGGTCCCACGAAAGGAGAAATGTATCTACAGGTCCAGGTAGTTTGTGTTCTGAGTGCTATTATGAGGGAACATAGCATCACCCCAGCATAGTAGTAGGTGGTCAGATGTCTGGGAAGGCAAGACATGACAAGCAAGAAACTGTGTTGCTTTTTCTTATCCAACTGGGCAGTTACATTTTCCAGACTCTACTTTTCCCCGTTCTTAACTAAGGTGAACAAGAGAACAGGATCAATTTAAGCTGTATAAAAAGCATTGCAAATCATCTTAAAGGCTTTTCTCCCCATGGATGCTTGGGGAATTTGCTGCAATTGGTAGGTGTTTAGACTTGTTCAGAAAGAGAATAGGAGAAAGAGGAGACTCTCGTGAGATGTGTACATACTCACAAATGCAATGGTTTATTTTTGTCTCTGTCATGCTATTGAAGCTCCCTCTAAGCATCATAAATGCTTTTACAGCTTACATACATGTCTGATCTTGATTGGAGCATTTCTAAGAATAGAAAGGAAATATTTGCCTCCTGACAGGGCGCTTTCAGACCAGTAGAACTCTCTGGGAGGAAATAATGTCTGTTTGACTCTAGGTGGAATTTGTTATTGTTTCTCAGAAGTGTCTGATTCTTAGTGACCCCATTTAGCGTTTTCTTGTCAGAGATGCAGGACTGGTTTGCCATTTCCTTCTTCAACTCCTTTTCCAGATGATAAAGTGAGGCAAGTAGGGTTGAGGGACTAGCCTAGGGTCACACAGCTAGTGAGTGTCTGGGGCTGGATTTGAACTTATGAAGTCTTCCTCATTCTAAATCCATTGATCTGTTCACTACACTAACTTCCTGGGCAGAATTTACATAAAGACAAATTTAGGGTTAATAACATTTCTAACAACTAGAACTTCTAAAGGGAAATGGGATGCCTCAAGACCTTAAGAGATGGTACATTCCCACTCATTGCAGTTTGACAAGCAAATGGTGGATAACCATGTATTGAATGTATTGTACAATTTAGGCCTCTATAGTCTTTGCAACTCTGAAATTCTATGCTCTGCAACTTTTGCCTGACTTGGTAACTTGGTTTTCTTCACTTTCCTTATTTGCAAGGATTTCATGGGGTGTTTCAACTGTAATAATCAATGTCTCAATTTCCTGTGATTTTACTTGGCTATCAGTGAATCAAATCCCACCTACATTGATTATTATTTCAAATTAAAATGCAGTAGCTTATGAAGAATAATGAACATATTTCTCATGATTAATTCCTAACTATGAACACCCAGTACCAGAGTAAGAGACTAAGTGTCCATTACTGAGAGCAGGAACTGTCCCAGAGACTTAGGATATTCAATAAACTTACACTTCTTTGTTTTCTAGTTTCAATGACAACCATGGCTGTCTGCTAACATCATCTGTTTCCCACGGCATGTGCCCACAGTAAAGTTGGTTTGGAAAGACATAAAATTCCACTCCCAAGGCTGTCTAGGCTCAAGGTCATTCCTGTGCCTCTCAAGGTTTGTGTTCAGCTCCTCCTGCAGTCCACATTACCGTGTCATTTAGAGCGCAATAGTACACAGCAGAATCTGCTATTTTGACTGAAGTTTTCTTCAGGTAGAATGAAGATTTTTCCTTAATCTTTCTGGCCCAAAATCCATTATTGTCTTTCTCCTGGTCTTTTCCTTATGTGTCTCTAAGGAGGAGCTTGAGAGCATCATTAGGATATTGGATATACCAGAAAAGGTAAGGTATTTGATTGGTCTGATAAGAACAATTCAATATGAGTGGTGCTCTCAGGAAGAATGATGTGTCCTTCTGTCTGGGTCACTGAATCTCCGTAAGTGCCTCCTGAAAAATAAATACATTGGTTACACTCTATGTAAAAGCCATTTGTTTGATTGAGAGAGAAAAGTTAGAGATCGTACTAAAGTGAAAAATATGGACATTGAGCTCATCGGGGACATTGTCCTCACCAAAGGGTAAAAGAATCCCAATCAGTGAAGCAGGAGCAGAGATCATGGGTGGTCCAGTCATGGGGAAGTAGATGTTAGTGCTTCCTTCCCTAGATCCAGTTCTCTTCCAAGACTTTTTCTACCAGGATACAGAAAGTAAACACTACTCTTGATGTTCTTAATTTTCAACAGTGTTCTTTTTGAGTGTAAGGTTGTCTTTTTAATCTATGGCATCAGGCACCCCCCAATTTTGGTTTGGAGAAAAGAAGGGAAAAACGGAAGTGGCATCATAGTAAAACCACAGTTGTTGGTTTTTGTGTTGTGAAATATCGCTCTCTTGTGGTTGAGTCTAGGAATGGCTATGAAATATTCCTCATAACGCCTGTCATCGCCCTCAACTATCAAGCCTCATTTCCAATTAGGCAGCGTGGTTACTGGGGGTGAAGACAAAAGCATTATTATGGACCCACTTTTTGAAGTGCCATATCAGGCTTGAGGTCTGCCTTCTAGCAAGAGTATGTTGCCTAGTCTTTTTCTGGAAAGAAAATTCTCACATTTAGCCTTCCCTCATAGTGGTTTGGTGATTACCTCCACTAATATTTCATTACCTCTCTTTTCCTCCCATTTGGTATCATTTTCTGCCTGTTTGGTGTCTTTTGAGCTTGAGCTCTAGAACACTTTTTCTTCCTTAAACATCTTTTTTTTCATACACTCACTCTGATATCCATGTAGAGGAGTTGTAGGGCACACTATTCATATCCATTTGGATTCTCTAGCACAGTGACTATATGATAGTCTTGATGTTATATACAATAGCTGACATATGGAATAAGGAGTATGCGAATTGAAGAAAATGGAAAAGGAAGCAACCTAAGAGTGTAGGACAGAGGCACTGGAGAATATATGCTGAAGAGATCAAGGGAAGGCCAGCAGAAAGGACACAATCAGGATGAATGGGAAGGGAAGAAATTAAATAGGGGTTAGTACAGGTTTACTCAATTTTCTGTCTCACTTATCCAATACCTATTTTTTTTACATATGTTTTCGTGAGTTCTTCTCTCCTGCTTTTTGCTATCTTAATAATTAGTGCAAGAAAGACACTTAGATATTAGGCAATGCAAACCCTTCCTTTTGTAAATAAGAAATTATTGTCGCAGAAATGTGAGGTGACTTGCCTAAGATCATGTGGGTAAAAAATAACAATCCCAGGATTTGGACAGAGAGTATCTGATTTCAAACAAGAGCTCTTTCTACTACATCACATTCTCTCCACTTTCTGTCATATGCAACTGGCCTCATTTCCTCAAAAATATTTTGATCAGAATTTTTAAAATTTAATTAATTTATTTGTTGTCAGTTTTCAACAATCACTTCCATAATTCTTAATTTTCTCCCCCTCCCTTTCCCCTCCCTCCCCGTGATGGCATGAAGTGTTATATGGGTCCTACACATATATTGTTACTAAACACATATTCACATTAATCATGTTGCATAGAAGAATTGAAACGAATGGGAGAAGCCGTGAGTAAAACCAAACCAAAGCAAAACATAACACAAGAGAAAATAGTCTACTTCATTCTGTGTTCTGATTCCATAGATTTTTTCCTCTGGATGTGGATGGCATGCTGCCTCAAGAGTCCTTTGCGGATGTTTTAGGTCCTTGCATTACTGTGAAGGGCTTAGTCTACCAGAAACAGTCCTCATGCACTGTGGGTGTTACTGTGTATAATATTCTCCTGGTTCTGTTCATTTCACTCAGCATCAGTTCATAGAAGTCTTTCCAGGTTTTTCTGAAGTCTGCATGCTCATCATATCTCGTAGCGCAATAGTATACTCCTTTACATTCATATACTACAATCTGTCCAGCCATTCCCTAATTGCTGGGCATTATCTCAGTGTTCAGTTATTGGCCACCAGAAAAAGAGCTGCTATAAATATTTTTGTACATGTGGGACCTTTTCCCACTTTTGTGATCTCTTTGGGATACAGTCCTAGAAGTGATATTGCTGGGTCAAAGGGGATGCACATTTGGTGGCTCTTTGGGCATAGTTCCAAATTGCTCTCCAGTAGGGTTGGATCATTTCATAGCTCCACCAACAATGTATAAGTGTTGCAACTCTCCCACATCTTCTCCAATATTTATCGTCTTCCTGTTTTGTCATATCAACCAATCTGGAACAGAATTCTTAAATCTTTCAAACTTGGCTTTTTCCTTTACAACACTGCTCTGCTTTTATTAATTATTCTTCTGTCTCTACTTACTTGATAATGCATCAGTTTGTACTCAGATTTCCTGAAGTTTTTTCTTCATTTCTTACAGAACACTATTTTATTATGTGAGTACATCATGGTTTGTCTAGTCAATCCCCAAATGTCTAAGAGGCATTCCAAGCTACCCTCTTCGAAAGGAGTTTTATTTTCTTTTATTTCTCCTTTCTTATAATTTCCTGTTTAGAATCTGGAAGTCTTTTTTGCTTGCAGCTATTCCCTCTCCAGTATTATGTTCTCTTTAACAACTCCCAAGGTCATGCTTTTTTGCTTCTCTGTTCAGTTTGATGTATTTCTACACTGATTGTGGGTGTTCAACCCTCTTTTATTTGTTTCCAAAGATAGTTCATGTGACACACATTCCCCCACATTTTCTCCCATGTTTATATCCTCTCATTCTTATACACCCAATTATGAGAAACAGCAGGTCCCATTCTCTTCTTCCTGTTTTCTATACTAGCGTAATCATCTTTCTTTCTCTTCTTTTTCCCCTTCTTAAAGTCCTTGTAACAAAACCAATCCACTCCAAGTCTTCTTTCTCATTTAGCTCCCTCAATGCCTTTTGAAGATATTAAGGTTTCAAAGAGACACATTTCATCTTCCCTGTTAGAATTTCACACTATCATACAATTCATTCCAAATTCTCAAATAAATTTACCTTTCTAGTTTTCTCTGGACCCTTGCATTCATTTTCAATTCTTTATTCAGTCTTGATATTTTCATCAGAAATCTTTGAAAATCTATTCTTCCAGTAAAGATCTGTTTTTTTATGCTGAGGAATGATGCTCTGCTTTTCAGGATAAGTTATTTTTTTTTGTTTCAAGCCTATAGCTTTTGACTTTAAAAATATTGTATTCCAAGATCATCTTTCATTTAAAGAAGATCTTGAATGATCTTGACATAATTCCTCAGACTTGAATTGTTTTTTTCCCTAGATGTTTGCACGATATGTATTTTTATGAGGGAAATTTGGCATCTGGCTGGAATGTTCTGTGACTTTTACTTTTCGGAGTTCCTTCCAAAAGATGACTGGTGGATTTCTCAATTTTTATTTTTCTCTTTGGATCTAATAGACCTGAGAAAATTTTATTTATGATTTATTGAAACATAACAAGTGATTTTTCACCATGTTTTTCAGGTACTCCAATAATCCTTAAAATAATTCTCCTTGATCTACTCCCCAGGTGAATTGTAAAAATATTTTTATGTATGTATTGAAATACCTTTGGTATGAGCATTCGTATAATCCTTATGGGTAATCCACCCCACTTTATACTTTCTGCTAGCAGTTGTGACATATCTGATTGTTCTTTCTATTTCGGAATCTCTAGATTGGCAACAATTTTGATATTGTTTGGTGGGTGTGCGGTTGCAGTTGTTACTCATCTCTCCAGATTTACTTCCTGTAGGTCTTTGTGCTAGGACCACACTCTTAGCCCTGCTGTGTGTTTGGGTGGGTTGTTCTGCCTCACTTCGTCTTGCCTTGTGTGCTTCAGGTTTCTGCCTTGACTGCAGCCCCGTGGAGTTAGGCCCCTTGAATCTTTGAGGTTCAAAGAGCCAGATCTTGAAGACTCTCTCTGGCATCTGAGGACACAATCCTGGGCTGTCCTGGTCTGATCTCTGAAGCATCTCACTCATTTCTACCTTTTGCTGTCCCTCTCAGACACTCAATCGTCTTCACTGCAAGGCTTTCTGGCCACCATGGAGCTTTCCTGAGAGAGTATTCCACTGTTGCTGTCTTCAGACACAGAGTCTTGTAGACTCCACATGTCCCTGGCCATTTCTTCTCACATTGAAAGACTATCCCTATGTTGGCTCCCATGTTGTTTGCTGGCTCTCTTTTCTATTGTCCACAGGCTTCTTGCTGACCTCTCATGAAGTTCTGAGGTGGATGAAGTCACTTACAGTGGTTTTTCATTAGATTTTTAAATCATTTTGTGATCTGGCATGAGCTTCAAGGTGTTTTTGTAGCAGACATGTGGGAGTCACATGATCTACCTCCAGTTTGGACAGCCATCTTGACTGACGAGTTCTTCCTGACCATCTCTTGAATATTGGGAAACACCTCATCTTGTCGTCTGCAGCCAGTGCCTAAATGCCATTGAGGGTTGGAAGAAGTCTCAGTCTCTGAGCAGGCAGGGATGGGGCAGGGATGTGCTGCCTCTTCTTTTCCAATTGTCAGTTAATTTCCCTCAGTTAAGGGACTTCCTTAACGGATCCTTTTTCATGTCATCACAGAGTCACAGCTTCTGTCAGCTTGTTGGCAAAGCCTTTGTCACTATGATCGCAGGCTCAAAGATGGAGGACTCGGATTCTTGAAACTGTGGCAGATTTCTCCTTTGGAAAACGATAACAAAAGACAGAAATTAAACAAGATCCTCATTTTCAGAGCAGGGACAGATTCTCTCACTGTCTCTCAGCTGCCTCCCCCTTTACAGTCATCATCAGTCATCAGACTTTTATGCATGACTAAGTGCTCATACCCCAGAACAGATAGAAGGCACAGCATCTTCCCTCAAGGAGCCGACATTAGCACAGGACTCTGTGACTGAATCCGGAAATCTCTCAGCCTTGTAGGTCAACTTCACCCAAAGGATCCCTAGGGACATCCTCTAAAGCAATGTTTTCTGAACCATAAAACTCCAGGATTTATATCTCCTTTAAGAGACTCCTCCCAGCCCAGAATTACACCTGACTTTGTTTAACATCCTTAAATTGTAAACATTTATCACTTCCCCCACAGACTTGATTTAGAAAGGCTGAGTGGATGAACTCTTTCTGCATTTTCTCTGGCTTTCTTTGAAGAGTTTTGATTTTCCTCTCAAACATATGCTAGAAACGTAGTCAGAACAATGTGGTCAGGACAGGGTAGGGATTTATTCAGGATGGAAACTTCCTTCCATTTTGACAAGATAGTTGACTTCAGCTATACAGTTGGTATTGAAAAGGCTAGTTTCTCCTCCTCACCATTATTTATATGATTCCCTCAACTATAGTTTTATAATCTGGAGAAAAATAAGATAAATTAATGTGCTGTACTAGTTATTCATTTGGATATGAATATGATAATGGTTAAGGGGTTTGCCTCAGCTCTGTATATGATGTGCCTCAACTATAGGTTTGGAATCTGGAGAAAATGGGATCAATTAATATGCACTCTAGTTATTCATTTGGATTTTTAATCTTTTGGGTACAGAAAGTGTATATGCATATGTTTTTTAAGAAAGTTGATGAGATATGATATGTTCACATATTATAATAATGGAGTGTTCAGGGAAGGTTTATTTAAAGAAATGCCACCTGAATTTGCCTTTGAGGGATACATGAGAATGCAGTAGAAGAAGCCAGATTGGTTGGAGACGAGAATTCTAGTTACAGGGAATACCATGATCAAAAGTTTGGAAGCAAGAAAGTAAGGATGAAGCTTGGGGAATGGTAAGAAATTCAACGTGACTTGAATATAGACTTATGCAGAAAAGAATAGTAGGAAATGAGGCTGACAAGGTGTGGGGGAGAACCTTGAACTCCATGCAAAAGAATTCAAATTTTACATAAAAGACCAAGGAGAGTCTAGAGCTGAAAAAGACTTTAGTGGAGATATAGAAGGGGACAGAAGACAAGGTGCCAATATAGAGCAAAGATCAGTGACGTCGACTGAAATCACTGGGCGTCAGGGCAGCTACTAGCAAGCAATGTAACCCAGAGAGATGGGTAACAAGAAAGGAGCATAGATGAAGGGAAACAAGCCCCCACAGTCTGAAACTGGGCCCAATCCAAGGGAACTACTACAAATCCTAGAGATACTGTTAGTATTTGGGCAGCATGCACACCGAGCACATCATTCCTTTCCCTTGATTCAGATGGAAGTAATGCCTGTTTCCATTAATCCATAAATAAAGCTGCATTCTGCCTTGTGAATATGTGTTCTTTTAAGATAAGATGGTATTCACTCTTGGGGGAAGTTAAACACTGAATTCCCCAGATTACCTGACTGAAAGCCTTCTAACAGAGAATTGACAAGTCCTTAAAACATACCTAGGAATTTGTGTTCAGGGACAGGATTTGATATATGTCATTGAATTGAGTCATGTAGATATAATAAATAGAGTGTTGGACTTGGAGTCAGGAAGATCTAAGTTCAAATCCCAATCCAGACACTTATTAGCTGTGCAAACCACTTAACCATTATCAGACTCAGTTTCCTCATCTGTAAAGTGAAGATATTGTCCAAAAGAATTGTTCTGGAGCTCATATGAAATAATTTATGTTGAGTGCATTGCAACACCCCTCAAAATACTATATAAATGATAAGTATAATTGTAAACTTTCAGTTGGATTTCTGGGAAAGTTTTCATAGTAATGAAGAACTATCTTGAAATCTCTCCTCAGAAATAGAAACTTTTTTTTTGGTCTTCTATATACTTAAAGTTCTTTAGAAAATACTTCCTGCCAATTATAGGGCTCCAGGACAGGTGATGTAGCTGGAGCTTCACGTACAGGGTTTGCGTACAGATAGCAGATTCTTAAGTCACATAATGCCTCCCCAGCACAGAAGTAGGCACCCAAGTCTCTGAGGGGAAGATATGACTCCACCATCTACAGAAAAGGTCTCTTCAGATAGTGGCAGGAACCACTCTTTCTTTGAGCTCCAACATGTTTCTATTTTCTACTCTGGGTCATCTCCTGGATGATAAACATCAATGAAGCTTTCAGTCATCACTCTACTACCTTTAACTGAGATGAACAAGACAATAAGAATTTTCCTAAGTTCCAAAGCTTATTTAGCTGTAGATCATTGTCAAAGATTGTTCCTCTTGAAGAGTCATGAAATTATGACTCTGATAAACTTTTTAGATGCATAAACTTTTTCTGAAAGTGAGAGAAAGAGGATAACTCTTGTTAAGATGCACATTCCCATAAATGAATTGGCTTACTGTTCCATCCCTGCCATGCTTCTGAAGTTCCCTCTGAGGATGTGGCCCTGACCTGAGCATTTCTAAGAATAAAGAGAAAGCTTTCTCCTTCCCCTGAGCGAGTTACCAAATCTTTGAAGACTCCCTATGGAGAAATCATTATAAAGGACAGAGGTTAACAGTATCCACAGTGTAACTCATGGGGCTTAGAAGAGGTTCTTCATCTCTCTTGACTGATCAGCAGGGGCTGCTGAAACCACCAAGGCCTAAGTGAGGTGCAGTGATACTCTAGGTAGGGAGTAGCACCTGTTATAAGAGAATCAACAAGACATCTGCCAAGCCAGAGACCAAACCTGTTTCCCCTGTATATGCAACCTACTGACCTAGTTGGAGGAGTTTCTTGCAAACCTTGCCTTCTTTTGGCCAAACATTAAAATGGTGAATAAATGCTCATTTCATTTTAGATTTTCTTCAATTACATTTTGTCTATTACCTCTCTCAAATGATTTCTAAATGTTATCTAAGTTGCTGATAATAATCTGTTATTTTTGATGAATTCAAGTCATCTGGCCTAGCTGATCTATATCCCTGGGTACTGAAGAAACTGGCAGATATGTTTGCTAAAGTCATTATCAATAATATGTTTAGGTCATGTACTAGTAGTAGTGGTAGTAGCAGCTGCAGCAATAGTAGTAGCAACAGTTAGCATTCAAAATTCTGCATAGTGTCTTGTCAATTATTGTCTAATTACATTTTGTTGAGAATTCTCTCGAGGAATGGGACTTCTTAAGAGAGGTGGCCCATCAGTTAGGTTTGATGATTCTATGTTAACTACAGGATGTAATGAAATATTACATATAATTCCTATATATATACATATATATGCACATACATATGAATGTAAAGAAATATGTTAAAATGTTACGGAAGACTTCTTTCACTGATAGTGAGAAAGAGTCAATTAAGAATAACAGGATAATAGAGAGATGTACCTCCAAAATAAGAAAGAGGGAGATCAGATAATGGAGAAGGATTAGTGTTATCCCATTTATTTTTAAAAGGAAGAAAACAGTCTGAAAACAAAGGGAATCTTAATTTCTATCCTTAGGGGAATTCTAAAATGTGTCTTTAGAGAAATATTTAACATTAAAAGGAATGATTAAGAAAGTCTAGATAGCATCATTTAGAACTGCCATGCCAGACTAACCTTGTTTCCTTTTTAAAAAGAATTATTAAATTTGTAGATTAGGGAAATGCTGCAGAAATAGTTTACCTAGACTTTATTAAAGCATTCAACAAAATATGTCTTACTATTCTTGTGGGAAACAAAGAGACAGTTGAACAAGAAAGGAATTCTAGAGAACTGAATGGCCATATTGTAAGAGTAGGCATTAATAGATCAATGTCAGCTTGTCAAGAGGTCTACAGGGGAATACTTCAAGATTGTGAATTTTGCCACCTGCATTTAAATGTGCATTGTTTTTACATTTTTTTACCATTGAATTCGATAAAGATGTAGATTTCATAAACAACAAAGATTTTAGAAACTAGGCATAGACCAATACCTTAAAAGATTTACTAAGATGTATCCATGAAAGTGGTTACATGATCCAGATATAAAGAGAAATTTTCCAAGAAAATTATAACACAAAAAAATCACATATCAGAGTTACAGATAGCCAAACAATTTATGAATAAAAAAGAGACAGAGCAAAGTTAGGTGTAAAGTGGATCATTTTGATTAAATTAAAGAATTTTTGTACACATAAAATAAATGTAGCTAAGATCAGAAGGAAAGCAGAAAATCAGGGGAAAGTTTTATAGATAGTTTAGCAGATAACGGTCTCATGTATAAAATATATAGATAATTTTGGCAAATCTATAAGAACACAAGTCATTTCCCAATTGATAAATGGTCAAAGGACATGAGCAATCAATTTTCTAAAGAGGAAATCAAAACACTTTTTAGTTATGTGAAAAAATGCTCTAGATCATTCTTGATTAGAGAAATACAAATTAAAACAACCTTGAGATACCATTTTACATCTATCAGATTGGCTAAAATGATAGAAGGGGAAAGTGACAAATGTTGGAGGGGGTGTGGAAAAACTGGTACACTAATTCATTGAATTATGAACTGATCCAATCACTTTGCAGAGCAATCTGCAATCATGCCCAAAGAATTACTAAATTGCCTATGCCTTTTCATTTAGCAATACCACTAATTGGTCTTTCCTAAGATAATTAGGGAAACAGGAAAACATTTACAGCAGCTCTCTTTGTGGTGGCAAGGAACTGGAAATTGCAGGGATATCCATTAATTGAGGAATGGCCGATCAGGTTGTGTTATGTGATTGTGGTGGAATATTACTGTGCTACAAGCAATGATGACCTCAACGATTTCAGGAAAACATGGAAAGTCATGTGAAACAATGAAGAGGGAAATGAACAGATCAAGAAAACATCGTATACAGTGACATTAATATTGTTTTAAGAATGACTTGGAGCAAATAAGTCATTTTGACTATTATAAATACCCAAATTAACTATTAAGGACATATGAAGAGAGACACTACCTGCATCCAGAGAAAGAACTGATAAATAGAAGTATGCATAGAATAATTTTACACACACACATTATATATACATATTTGTAAATATATATATATATTTATATAATGGTAGCCCATCTCTAGGGTGGGAAGTGGAGCAAAGAAAACAAAGAAATTTCCATGATAATTTTGTTGTATGTTTGAAAGGAGTAGCAAATTAAACATGGCAGATTTATAGTTTTATATGCAATCATCTTTTTATTATACTATATTATAAAAATGTTTGTTTTATTCCATAAATTGAAAATAAAACAGAAAAATACGTGTGTGTGTGCATGCAGGTCATAATTATCAGACTGAGTGACAACAGAAATCTGACACCCAATAACCTGGATTATAATTATGACAGCAGGGCTCAGAAAATTATGACTCAAAGGCCAATTCCAGCCCACCTGTCTTTTTTTGTAAGGTGAACTAAGAATGGTTTTTACATTTCAAAATAAAATTTCATTACTTTTTTTAAATGTCAAAACCATTGTTGGCTTCTGGGCTTTACAAAAACAGGTGGTAAGCAGAATTAGCCCTAGGGTTATAGTTTGCCACTGCCTAGACTAGAACATTGTACTGAAACTGATAAAATGAAATTCAATATAGTTTTATACTTAGATTCAAGAATGTGAATTTGGCCACTAGCACTTAAATGTACATTTTTTTATGTTTTTGTTTTTTTTTTTTTTTTTACCGTTGAATTGGATAAAGCTATAGACTTCACAAAAAACAAAGATTTTAGAAACTAGGCGTAGACCGATACCTTGCAACATTTACCAAGACAAGATCAAAATGGATACATGACACAGATATAAAGAGAGATTTTTCATGAAAATTAAAACAGAAAAAAAATTACATATAGGACTTACGGATAGGCAAACAATTTATGAATAAACGAGAGAGAGAGAGAGAGAGAGAGAGCAAAGTTAGGTATAAAATGGATCATTTTGATTAAATTTAAAAATTTTTGTACACATAAAATAAATGTAGCCATACTAAGGAGATTAGCAAACTGAAGTAAATCCAGAAGATGACCAAGATGGTGAAGAGCCTTGAGTTTATGTTATGTGAATATTATTGTAGGAACTGAGTAATTTTAGCATGGAGAGGACAAGAATCAACAGGGACTTGATATTTCATTTCAAATATTTGTTGTAGAGAGACTAGATCTTTTTGTTTGTTTGTTGACCCAAAATGGAAGAATGTACAGGTCAGAGATTGTTTCCAATGTAGGGTCCATGAAAGGAAAAAACTTTCTACTAATTAGAAGTGTTCAGAAGTGGAATGAAATACTCAAGAATGTTGTGGGTTACCTGTCATTGAGTTCTTCAAGCAAAGGTTGGGAGACCATTTATTAATCTTAGGTGTTGTAGTAAGGATTTCTTTGGGGTATAGGTTGGAATAGATAGCTACTTTAGACCTTTGCTAAACTCTAAAATTCTGTGATTCTGTGTTTTCTACCTGACTCACTTCTCCTCTCCCTATCTTCTTTCCAAAAGCATTGTTTGTGCTGTCCTCCCCCATTAAAATTTAAGATAATGGACAGCAGGCGCTGTTATCCTTTTTGCTTATATCTGTGCCTTAGTACATGGCACAGTGCCTGGCACTTAGTAATTGTCTGCACATTGCCTCTTCTGATAGACAACGAGTTTAAGTTACTTCTGCTATTACTCCATTTATAATTAATCATTTCCTCCTATGATAATGAAAACTTCAAATTCTAATGCTTCCTTTTTATGAAAGAAAATTAGTAAACTTCTCATAAATAATTCCTAAATAAGAATATCCAGGATGAGAGAAAGAGAAGGAGTATCCATGCCTGAGTACAGGTACAGAGGCTAATGATTATCCATAGACATCTAGTTTCAATGAAACCAGGCTTTGTAGGACAGCAGAGTTTAACCCTTTATTCAAGAAATGAACCCAAAGCTGATATTTTTGGAACAGAAAATAAAACTCTCCTCTCAGGGCTGATCAGACTCAAGATCACTCCTATACTTCTTGAGGTTTGTGTTCAGCTCCCTCTAGAGTCTCCATCACTGTGTCACTCAGAACACAATAGTACACAGCAGAATCTTTCATTTGGACTGAGGTCTTCTCCAGGTAGAAGGAAGACTTTTCCTTAATCTTTGTGGTCCAAAATCCATTGTTTTCTTTCTCCTGGTCTTTCCCTGATGTCTCTTTCAGGAAGAGCTTCAATGCTTCGTTGGGATACTGGATATACCAGAAGAGATAAGGTGCTCCACTGGTGTGATAAGAGCAGTTCAGTGCGAGTAGTGCTCCCTCAAGGAGAATGATGTGCCCTTCTGTCTGGTTCACTGAATCTCCATAAGTGCCCACTGAAAAATGAAAAGCATTTACTGTAATTAGAGGTTAAAGATCTTGCTGCATTGATAGTATATGTTGAGAGTGACCAATGTCAATGTCCTTACCAAATAGTAACAGAATCCCAATCACCAAGGTGGGACTAGAGATCATGGCTGGTCCAGTGGTTGGGAAGCAAATGTCAGAAACTATTTCCCTCCCTGGTCCTTCTCTTCCAAGTTCTTTTCCACCAGAATACAGAAGGTGGATGTTACTATTAAAGTTACTAATTTTAGGAAAATATCCTTCTATTTGGCTCTGAGTTTGGATGTGTAGACTCTGACCTGAGCCTCTGTCTCAGACATCAAAGTTTGGAGAAAACTAAAGAACGAAGAAAAGGCAGAACTAAGGTGGAGACTTGATCACACTAAAATGACACGTCACTTTTCTAAGTTGTGAAACATCTCCCTCTTGTGATTCAGGGCAGAAATGGGTTGGAAATACTTCTCTGAATATCTGACAAAGTCTTCAACCACCTGGCTTTCATTCCAAGCAAAGACATCCCCACTGCCCAGGTTGTCTATGAACTATTTCAGGTCTTAGAAAGTCTGAGATCTTGCAAGAATGTGGACTTTGGTCTTCCTCATGAACGATAACTATTCTTTTTATTCAACTCAGCTATCTCTTTCCTTCTAAGTGGCCTGCCGATTGCCTTTGCTGACATTTTGTTATCTTACTATTTCCCTCCTCCTCCAATTTGCTGTCACTTTCTGTCCCCTTTTATCCTTTCCTTGAATGCCAGGTCACTGTTTTGTCCTTGAGTTTATTTTTACTTTATGCTTTCACACACTCTGATATCCATGAAGGAGTCATAGGCAGAACTATACAAGTCCGTTTGGATTCTTTAACACAATGACTGGGAAGCCTTGTCCTGCTGGCCCACACAATGACTGAGAAGTGGAATGTAAGTGTGGAAATATAACAAAATGGAGAAGTCAAGGACTTGAAAGTAGAGAACAATGAATACTTCCAAATGAGAAGGATAAATGAAGGTCAGCAGAGGGCATAATAAGTACAAATAGGATGAGATCTCAGTATCAGATTTCCATTTTATTTTGTTCTAAAATTTCCTTTCTTTATTTGAACTGTTCCATTCTATTTCATGTTAATGTCTCAGGTTAAAGAGCTGGAAGGAATATCAGAGATCATTTCATTTCAAGATAGAGAAACTGGGGTTCAAAATATGACCTGATTTACCTAAGGTGACAAAGGTGAAAATACCAGAGTTGGGTATTGGATCTAAAGTGTCTGACTACAAACCAAGTACTCTTTCCACTATACCACACTGCCTCTATCTTAGACACTTTTCCATCATATAAATTCTAACTTATCTACATTTTAGACTTACAACCTCTGATGCAGATATACACACACATAAACACACACTCACACTTTCATATTTCCATACCTAGTTCATGTTTATTTTATCCGTCTTTTCTATAGAGTTTTCAATTCATTCATAATATCATTTTTAAACTAATTTTATTTCTTTTGAAAATTCTAATTGGTCATGTTGCCAAGTTATGGCCTTTTTGGGGGGACTTTGCTTATTAATGTCTGGGAGATAGTCTCTTCTTGGTCTGTGTTATGGGCCTCTGTAATTCCATATTTTTTTTATCGATGGTATTATTTATTTATTTAATTATTCTTCCAACCTTAGTTCCCGAATGGGGTTTTTGTCTTTGGGTTCTTGTACTAGCACTATAAGAAAGTACTTAAATTGACCAGGTAATATAAGTTCTGACATATTACTGGCGTACTACCACTATTTTCTCCAAGCATTGAGTGATGTGTTCGTCAGAGATCTCAGGGGTATCTCAGACCAGAGAGCTGCAGATTTATACCCTTTCCTAAGCAGGCTGATGTAGATCACAAATTGATCACTACTCTCCTGGTTTGAGCTTTGTAGGTGCTCACAGGCATTTCTACTTCTAATAGTCAATGAATTTAAGCTTGTTCTGTTCTTACTTCATCCCTTCTGAGCTATTTATTCCTACAAGGATAATTTCATATTCAACTGCCCCTTCTGAACTTCCACATTACTATTGAGGGCACCATCATCCTCCCAGTCAAAAAGACTCAAAACACAAGTTTCATTCTTAGCTCTACATTCTGTCCAATTTACCTTGTCCAATTTGTTGTCAAATCTTGTTGAATCTAACTTTATACTATGTCTTGCATATACCCGTATCTCTCCTCTGACACTGCCTGTTACAGGCCATTTTTAACTCATGTCTGGACTATCTCAATAGCCTGTTGGTTGGTCTCCCAAACTCAACTCTCCTTCATCCAGTCAAAGTGAGTTTCCCAAAGTGCAGGTCTCCCTCCTATTCAATAAATTCTAGTGGGACCTATCATCTCTAGCATCAAATATAAAATCATCTGGCATTCAAAGCCATTCATAACCTAGTCCCCTCCCATATCACCACTTTTCTTACATGTTTCTTCCCCTTCATTATGAATTGCAAAATGTGCAATTTTGGTTACATTAAATTGAAAAATTTTTGCACAGACACACTCAATGCAACCAAGATTAGGAGGGAAGCAGAAAACTGGGAAAGAATTTTTGCAACTAGTGTCTGTGATAAAGGCCTCATCTGTAAAATATATAGGGAACTGAGTCAAATGGAAAAATTGCAATGCGTGGACTTAAAAAATTTCCAGTGAACTCAAAACAAAACGCCTCCCACATCCAGAGAAAGAACTATGGAATTGGATCGGAGATGGAAACAGACTGTTTTCTTTTGTATTATGTTTTGTTTTGTTTTATGGTTTCTCCCATTCATTTTAATTCTGCTATGCAGCATGTATTTAATAGCAATGAACGTGTAAAATCTATATAAGATAGTATGATATCTCAGGGAGGGGAAAAAATCTAAGATATATGGAAGTGATTGTAGTACATTGAAAACAAATAAAATAATTTAATTTAAAACAAGCAAACAAACAGGTTTCTTCCCCTTCCCTCCTCTGCCTTCCAATGACATTGGCCTTCTTGAGGTTCCTTGCAGAAGATTCTAAATCTCCAGACTCTGGGGAATTTCAATGGCTGTGTTTCATGCCTGGAATATTCTCCATCCTCACTTCTGCCTTACGTACTTCTTGACTTCCTTCAAGTCCCAACTAAAATTCCAGATCCCTTTTGATTAGATCACTTCCATCTATTAATTATCTCCAGTTTTTGCTGTATGTAGCTTATTTGTCCATGTTCATTTTCATGTTGTCTCCCTGATCAAACTTCAAGCTCCTTGAAAAAAAGAGATTGTCTTGTGCCTTTCTTTTTATCCCAAGAGCATATCTCAGTACCTGGCACATAGCAAATGCTTTAATGAATGCTTATTGACTGAAAGAGCTACCACACTTGAGGGCAAGAATTGGCCCAGAGACAGACTTTTCTTCTCCTCTTTCCAACTACAATCACACCAGTGCTTATAAAAACAAGGTTTAGCCCTTTCCTTGGAAGATGACCCCACACAGCATGTTCTTGTCTGGGAGGAACAGAATAGAATTCCTTTCTCAGGGCTGCTCAGACTCTGGATCACTCCCATGCCTCTCTGAGTTTGTGTTCAGCTCCCCCTGCAGCCCCATCACTGTGTCTCTCAGAACACAATAATACACAGCAGAATCTCCTACTTGGACTGAGGTTTTCTCTAGATGGAAGGAAGATTTTTCTCTTAAGTTTTTAGTCCAAAATCCATTGTTCTCTTTCTCCTGATGTTTTCCTGATCCCTCATGCACAAGAATCTTCAGAGCTTCATTGGGATACTGGACGTACGAGAGGAGAAATGGTAATCCACTGGTCTGATAAGAACAGTTCAGTGTGAGTGGTTCTTCAGGGAGGATGATGGGTCCTTCTGTCTGGGTCACTGAATCTCCATAAGTGCCCCCTGAAAAACAAACACTTTCATTACACTCAGCATATAGATGATTAAACTCAGCAATTGAAATAAGAGTTTAAAGCTCCACCAAAACTGACAAAAATTGAAGGTGATCATGTCATTGTCCTCACCCGATAGCAACAGAATACCAATCACTAAGGTAGGAATAGGGATCATGACTGATCCAACGGTGGGGAAACAGATCTTGGAGAAACAGCACTTCCTTCAGTGGAACTGGTTCTACTCTCCCGTGTCTTTTTTTTACCAGGATACAGAAGACAGATTCAGAACCAATGTTCCTAATTTTAAGCAACTATTCCCATACTTTTTTTAAAAAATCTTGTTTTGGTTTTGGTTCTGAGATCGATTTTATAACCTCTAAATGCAATCCCCACGTTGGGACCTGACAGTTTGACATAAAGTGAAGACAGAGGAACAGGCAGAATTGGAGAGTAGAAATCATCATGATAAATTCAGACGTGGTATTTTTGTTTTGAAAAACATTTCCCTCTTTTGCTCAAATACACAAATTGAAGTGAAATATTACAGAGCGCCTGCCAATGGTCAGTCCCATTTCCGGTGGAACTGGGACTGAAGGTGAACTCATCACTACTGTTTCTGTTTTCTAAGTAATATATCAGTGTGCAGGATAGGTCTGATATCTTGTAAGAATTTGCCTTCTTTCTTTTAAATGGTTTCCGTGGCTTTTTCTCAAACTGTCTTTCCATCCAAATGGTTGTGCTTCCTCACATTTTTTTTAAACATTATAGTCCCTCTCAAGGGTTGCTAGGTGACTCAGTAGATAAGAGTGTCAGGTTTGGAGTCAGAGGACTCATCTTCCTGAGTTCAAATATGGCTTTAGATGCTTCCTAACTATGTGACCCTAGGCAAGTCACTTAATCCTGTTTTTCTCAATTTTCTCACCTGCAAAATGAGCTGGAAAAGGCAATGGCAAACCATTCCAGTATCTTTGCTACAGAAACCCCAAATAGAGTCACAAAGTGTTGGACATGACTGAAAAACAACAAAATAACTGGAAAAAAAACAGCAGCTCTCTTCCTCAAGATGACTCTCTGTCATCTTCTGCCTCTCTGTTTTTGCCTTTACTTTTTAAGATAAATAAAGCATTTATTAATAATTTAACATGTGTCATGCACAGTACTCAGGTCTGGGGATATAAATACAAGGAAACCGCATAGTCTCAGTCCTGAAGGAACATGCCTTCTAATGGAGGAATACAGCACATACACACACAAAAAAAACTGCTGAGGAAGCACAGAAATCCAGTGAGAAAAATAAGAAATGAGGTGAAGGTGGCTCTTGAAATGTGGTCTTTTCATAATCTTGATGTTTTGATTATTATTAACTTCTTGAAATCAGTTATATTTTCATCCCATTCCTACTCTTGTCTTGTGCAAGGCAAGAAACATGAGTTTTATTGAATTTTCCAGCAAAGAAAATAGGAGGACTTGGTCTGCCATGCCATATAATAACTGACAGAGTTTGAAATCTTGGCAAGGAAGAAGATGGAAGAGGTAGGACCTTAGGAGTGCCTGCCAAGAATATTGGAGACGCAGAAGTGGGAAGGGTAAGTGAAGGCCATAAGAATGGTGTAGTTAACATGAATGGGAAAGCAGGAAGCTGAATGGGAATAATTCAGGACCTCATCACCTTTTCTTAGCTGAAGTGTTTATTGCAATATATTCCTAATTATTCTCCTTGTCTCAGGGTACCATGTATTCCAGTCTACTCCACACAGCTACCAAAGTGTTTTCCTGAAGGTCACCTCTATGTCCATGTTCCCTTCTTAACTATTGGTTCCCTACTATCTCTAAGATGAAGTACAAACTCTTTTGCCATTTAAAGGTCTTAATAATCTGACCCCATCCTACCTTTCCAAACCTTATTTATAAACCTTATAAACTTTCGACCTTATTAAACATTATTCCCTTTCACATATTCTATGGTCCAGCTGTATTGCTGAATTGACAATACATTGGTTATTGAGCTACATGCCATATGACATATATTGATATATCCTTCAAATATGACATGCAATCTCCCTTCTCTGTGCCTTTACATACATTGTTCCCCATACCTGGAATGTTCTCCCACCATTCTTTTTATTCTTGGAATCTACTGTATAGATAGAAGTGCTATAAAAATTACACAAAAACTATTGCATAGTGTCCTTTAAAACTCAGCTCAGTGTCATCTCTGTGTGATGTCCTTTCCAGTTTCTTTAGATGCTAGTGTGTTCTCCAAATTCACTGTGTATCTAATTTACTTATAATTTAACTATACCTACAAAGGTGCTTGGTCTTTTACTGCATGTTGTCTACCCCAATAGAATTGTAAACTCTTTGGGGGTAGAGGCTGTTTTTCTTTTATTTTTGTATCCTGGAAGACTAATATAGTTTCTGGAATTCAACAGACACTTAGTAAATGATTGTTTGACCAGCTTATTCCCCTGACCCCCATGTCACATGTTTATTATATTTTCCTCTGGTATCTCCCTTCATGATCTTTTCTGTCATATTTTGTGTCATTTTAGAATCTTAGGAGCTAGAACTATAGGGCCTCTTAGTGATCATCCAGTCAGATTCCTTCACATTACATATTACAAATCTGAGGCACAGAGAGGAGAGGTTACTTGCCCAAAGTGACTTTGTCACTTAAGTAATAAATAGTTGAGTTACAATTTTCATCCAGGATTATCTCTTCAAATTCACAAATCCCTCGGCTATATTGTCTCCATTTTTGTACATTTTTCCCATAATATGCATAATATAGCTCACTAACAAGCATTTTCAATATTGTAACTCCTCTCACCATTGATGATACATGCACACAGATTCACTCAAACATTACTGCACAGGTCTAAGTGTATTTGTATTTCTAAATATCCCACTTCTGAGTTGGAAAAGGAGAGGAGAAAAAGGTATTCTATAGCAAAAAGAGGGTAGGAAACATTACCATAAGGAAGAGACTTACTCTAGGGAAGACAACCTTCCATAGAGTGGTACGGGATTTTGTAGTTTAGATAAGGATCTATAATTTAGAATTGAAAATACAGGCCTCACCTTGTCCCAATAATCCTGGGTGGACATTAAACTCATTCTTTTCTTTTACAATAATGTGCAGTAACCATTCAGGCAGTCTCTGCCTGTTGACTCTCATTCTTGCAATGTGAATAGCCCATCTCTTTTTCACATGCATCCTCCATAATGGTTTTTGCACCACCTTTAATATCCTGTTGGCAACATATAATTTACACATCTCTGCGATGCATCTTTTCACTGACTTTTGTGTTAATGGTACTTGGGATATTTGTGAGATTGTCACTAAGAAAATACTGGCATTAAGGAGATGGGAAGTTTCAGTGGTGAGCACTGTGCATTGTACAATTTCACTGTATTGTCCAGTCTATTTTCTTTCTGCTGAGTTCTGGGCCCATCTCCTCATTCAAGATTCCTGTCCAAAATGTCGTTGCTGTGTTTGCCCTTCGTTCTTGGAGAGAACCATGACACCAAAATGATGACATGACTTGCAGTTGACTTTGATTTGAGTGAGGCAGGGCTGTGCAAGGTCACCAGCCTCACTTTAATGTACATATTGATGAACTATGAAGGCAAGCTTCCCATCTAGGTATGTTTCTATAACAGCCGCAATGCTTTGATCTATCTTGCTTTTCTGATATGGATGATTAAACCAATTCCTTTCTCATTGCTGTAGGGTTCTCCTGGGAAACTTTGTAGTGCTCCAAGGCTCTATACAATGGACACAATGCCATCTATAAACAAGCACATTTGCAGAACTTTACTATCTACGGGGAGTCCTCTGGTTCAGATTCTATGTGTGACATCTCCCATGATACAGACAAATATCTTAGTTAAGCACACACTTCCCTAATTGGTCACTTGTTTCATGTCACCTGTCAATGAAAAACCAAACGAGGCTATCTCCATAGATATATGTGTGATAGAATCATTTGTGGTTTTAATGCACACAAGAAACCTTAAAGATGTAAAAGCTTCACTTTGTTCTGCCAAATCAAATCATTTCTTTAAAAACCAATAAAAAGAGACAAGACAGGGTCTCCCATTTTCCCTAGGCCTCAGCCAACTTTTTGACTGTGTAGACTTAACACCACTGCATAAAATCATCTTCAAAAGGTAGCCTCCTTCCTCCTCTTGTTTTTAGGAGGATATGTTCAATACATTCGTAGACCATTTTCATAAAAAAATTTATTGAGATGTGCAATATCTCAACATATTTCAGAGGTATATAGTTTGGTTTTCACTCAAATATCTCAGTTACCTTTGATAAATAGGAATACTTTTCATGATCTTTCATATTTTCTTAGAATAATCTCTTTAAGATCACTTAAAAAGTGATTTCTGAGAAAATTTTAATTTGGATTGCTTCCAGAACAACTTTCTTACCCAGAGTTATGGTCAAAATCTTCTATGCTTCCTTGTTGAAGACAACAGGACTTAGAGCCAGAAGGGACTTTAGAGATCCTGTGGTCCAACTGCCCTTATTTTGTAGATGAACTGAAAATCTTAAACAAATGAATGTTGAAAGCTATCTGTACATGTAATTAGAAAAAAAATAAATGCTCTTAAGTGGGAGAAAGCCCCAATACTTTTTGGTTTCCTTATCACTGCATGGCATCCTGTCCTTAAGTACTTGTTACTGCAAATTTTTTATATGTTGCATGAAAATAACTGGTAGAGACCTCTAAGAAGGTGGCAGAGTGAGAGGTGGCAAAAGAATTTCACTTGTCGATATGTCTCCCAGAAAGAGAAGTAAAAAAATGTCCCAAAGATGGAAAACTATGAGACATTTACAGAAGAAAATTGTTTTTAAGGGAAAAACACTCAAGGAAAGGTAATAGAAAAACGAAAATTTAAAAGAATGACACAGTAACATTTTATACTGTACATCAAGAAAGCTAGAATTTCCTCAAGACCTATTAAAATGTATAATGCACTAAAGAAATTCAAAAGAAGAAAGGGAAACAAACACATCCCAAGAAGGAATAAAAGAATTGAGTATTACTTTAA
Organism: Notamacropus eugenii; assembly: GCF_028372415.1. Lineage (NCBI taxonomy): Eukaryota > Metazoa > Chordata > Mammalia > Diprotodontia > Macropodidae > Notamacropus > Notamacropus eugenii. Next base: position 11,653,214 of record NC_092878.1, read on the forward strand.
ACTTCATAACAAGATAATTATGGACTCGTAGAAGTATTCATGAAAAATATCAAGAAAACAAGAGGTAAAAAAAGCAGAATCATTTCACTGGACAACAGACTCTCAGAACCTATTAGCTAATGTGTATCTATTAAGTAATTACTGTGTGTCAGGCATTGTGATAAGAGCTATAGAGACCAGAAAAGGGGAAAACAATCCCTTCCTAAAGGAATTTACATTTTAATTGGGAAGAAAACATGTATATAAATAGGTACATACAGAGTAGATTCAGAGAGAAAGGACCTAGCAGCAGGAGTCCTGAGAGAAAGTTGTATCTGAGCATAGTCTTTCCAAAGAAAGTCAAGAATTCTAAGAGGCAGAGGGGAAAAGGCAGGTTGTTTCAGGCATGGGTGCAAAGTATGGAGATGAGAGATGGATTGTCTTATGTGAAGAAAAACAACTAGGCTAAAGTTGCTTGATTTGAGAGTAGATGGAAGGGAGTAAAGTTTAAGAAGATTGGAAAGAAAGAAAATTTTGTAAGTACATAGAGAAGAAGACATATAAAAACCTTATGAATCAATGCAGGTGAAAATGACTGATTTGGCAGACAGAGGAATGAATACGGATTTTGGAATAGTTGGATTTCTAAAAAGTAAAAACAATGTATTTGTTATATTTCATGTAATCTCTTAAAATTTCACAGGAATATTGAAAGTGGAGAACAAATTGCAAACAAATAGAACACAGAACTTACAAACAGGAAAATATTCACAATTTCATTTATCCAGATACATCATTACTATGCTTCAAGACTGTGATAACAAGGAGATGGTTTTACAATTCATCAAAAGGAAAACCATTCCCTTTTTCAAAAGACAGAAATAAGGATGTTAACTTAACTATATGATACATTTTTATAGTTACAATAAAAAATAGGAGTATATGGAATATGATATATCCAAAACAAATTATAAGTAAATGTATCTCAAAACCAGCTCTTCAACAAACATTTAAGACAAGTAATAATCACATAACATTTTACACTTGTTTGATTCACTTGTTTAGGACAAAGCAAATAGTAAGGCACATTTTGGTATTTAAGAAAAACCATAAAATAGAGCTTGAGGTGCTTTATAAAGATAAGCCCTAAAAGTAATCAGTATTTTATAGTTGTGGTTAACTAGTCACTGTTTCAATTAATGATCACAGGAGAGGAACAAAGCAAAAATGCTGTTTCTAACCCCTAGCTACAGTGTGTCTGGGATACACTTCTCTTGTTTTGTTTGCTCTTCAACCTACCCTCACACTGGCAGGTGTATATTTCCAGAGAAGATCCATCCCTTTCTGATTGCACTCCAACTTGCCGAAGATCCTCATTGTGAGGAGGATGCATTCCATCTACTGAACACTATAGCTCTTGGGTCCCAAGCGGTATGTTTCCATTTACATTATACTGATCACGTAAGAAAAAGGCATCACTTTTCACTCTTTACAAGGTGATTTAAGGCATTTGGCTTATGTCGTATTTCTTTTTATGCCTATTTTGCCAATCTGCTCATAGTTTATTGGAAAACTATGTTTTTTTCATGTATACATTTCTGGCAGTTTTTATTTAATTAAATTTCTTTTTCTTTCCCTTTCAACCATATTACTACCTGTAGAACACATAATGCCTTATATCTTGCATGAGTTGATTTTTTTTTCTTTATGTAAAAGTTAACTTTCAGTCTCTTTTAGCAACCAAACTTCTCAGATCTTAAAGAGGCTACTCTTTATACATTCTTTTAATAAATAATTTAATAATATCAATTTAATGGATATGAAAATAATATGAGTAACACAGTCAGAGCGGGTGAAATGAAGGTAAACTAGGAGAAGTGTAAATTGACTTGGGATATTGCAGATAAAGAATGGTAGAAAAAGAGAACATGGCAAAGAGGGTGAAGTGGGAAGAAGAGGCATGATCCCAGAGGAACACTCCACTCATATCAAAAACAGAGAGGCAGGGACTTTTTGTTCTTGTTATAAATCTTTTATAGTTAACAATGACATTTTTTACTGTTTTGACTATAGTTAACTTTTTTGGAGTTAAAATATAGGAATTAGACTTATAATTTCCTTGATATATGGGGTTCTTTGGAGAGGAAATTGCCCCTGCAGGTTGTAGGTTGTCATCTTCTTTAGAATGTAGAATAATGGAAAGTTGCCAGTGGCATTAAGTACTTGCCCAAGGTTACAGTATCTGAAGCAGGACTTGAACCTAAATCTATCTTGACTGAGAGGCTGGTTCACTCTCCACTATGTCATGTTGCCTCTCAGGTCTCAAAAGGGCCTTAGAATGGAGGCTAAAAAATGTCAGAAGTAGGTAGCAATACGGAGCCATTGAGAAGTTTTGAGCAAGGAGTAAAGACAGTCTGATCTGGTCGTCTAGCAGAAAACTGAGGTGTAGGGCTACTGGCTCAAAGTCATAAGTTTGGAAAAGATCCTCCTCTGTTCTGGTAAGCCTCACAATAGTACTCCATGTTGAACCTGAAGTAAAGGTTTCAGGACAAAAGGACCTTCCGAGGCATTTCAGTGGGAAGTTCTCGTGTTGTTGTTTTTTTTTCCTATTGCACTAAACCTCTTAAACAACTACCTGTTCCCCTTTTAGCCCCTTTGGCAGACATGTCCCCACCCCACTACTCTGATCCAGTGACACTGGCCTTCTTTCTCCTTCTGGAACAAGATCTTCCAGCTCCTGATATCACCCATTTTCATTCACTTTCTCCCATGCCTAGAATGTTCTCCCTTTTCATCTGAGCTTCCAGGCTTTCCTGATTTCCTTTCATGCCTAGTCAGAATCTTGTCTTCTACCAGAAGTCTTTCTCAGTTTTCCCTTATTTCTAGTTCCTTCTCTCTGTTGATTCAAATTTATCCTGTACATAGCTTGATTGTACACAGTTGTTTGTATATTGTCTTCTCCATTAGACCAGGAACTTCTCAAGAGTAGACTGTCTTTTCCCTTACGTTGTATTCCCAATAATTAGCAGAGTGTCTGGTACATAGTAAGTGTTTTATGCATAGACTGTGCAAAGCCCCGGGAAAACAAAAAATAAATAAAACCAGTCCATACACTCAAGGAGCTCATGTTTTTATTTCTGTATTTAATATATTTATATTTAATGTGTAATTAATATGCATTAATTTAGTATATTTTAAATGTTTTAAATAATTAGGTACATTCACAGTTACATACAGAGTAAATCGAAGGTCATTTCTGAGGAAAGGTGCTATCAAATAGGGGAACCAGAGAAGGCCTCCTACAGAAGGTAGAATTTGCTCCGATCTTTATTAAAACACTTAAAGGGTCTTGTACTTCTTTCAGAGACTGAAAGGGCAAAGGAGGGAAGCTGAAGTTTTCTCCCACAGTAAAACTAAGAGTTAAGCATTCTTAAGCAAATATGGGAACTGATAGCAGCAAGAAACCTATTGATGTCATAGGTGAGTACGGTGCTGGGGTTCAGTGGAGCAAATCAGAAGTGGTAATGAGGAAGCAGGGCATATCTGAGATATTGATGGCTTCTCCTGCACAGGTCCTGGCCAGTGTTGGTGTTAAAAATATGCATGTTTTCAACTCCATCTTCTGCTGGAGGTAGTAGCCATTGTGTGGCTCAGACTATCATAACTCTAGAGCTGGGAAGTACTTTAGATTACATCTTATTTTGAAAACATTTACACAGAACTAGAATTTACTCAGCACTTACATCTGCAATATACTGAGGTTCCAGGCAACTAAGGTGAAAGGAAGTAAAACTCGTACCCTCAAGGTACCTATAACCTAGTAAAGGAGGGGAAGGCATAAGACATATAGCGAATGACACAAGTTACAATTGAAATGCCTAAGGGAGGACCCAAAAAGAGCGGTATGAGAAGTTAAAGAAGAGATAGGTCACTTAAGGCTAAGAGCAGAGAAAAGGAAGCCATTGTGGTGGTGGTGGTACCTAAGCTGGGCCTTGAAAAAAGAGGAGTATTTCAGCAGGTGGTGATGTGGAGACAGTGTGGTCTAGGCATAAAGAACTTAAATAAATGGAGAGACGAAAAGACAAGATTTGAAGGGTTGAATTGTGTGCTTTGGCTAGAACGTAAAGGGTAAAGAGAAGGAAAGTAAACTGAAACTAGATTTTGGAGAGTCTTGAGTGTTGGAATCAGAAATTTATATTTTATTCAACAAATAGTGTGTGTGGTGGAGGGGGATTAGGGGGTGTCACTAAAGGGTTTTGAGGGAAGGAAGTGTATAAAAAGATCTGTTAATTAGGGAAGTTATTCTATCAATTGTGTGAAAGTTAGGTTTGACAATGGAAGAGTAGAGATAGGGAGGGAAGCTGGGAACTTACTATAGGTCAGGCAAAAGATAATAAGGGCATAACTAGTACTCCGGTCCAAGATTTCATGGAGTACATATAAAACTTCACATTAAGGTGATATTACTATATCATTTGTTTGACTTTTATTACTATTTATTTTTAACACAGTTTATATCAGATAAAGCAATTCCAACTTCTGGTCAGGTGACACATCTTTTTAAAGCATTTAAAATATGGACCAAAACAGAATTTTTTTAAACATTAACCAACTGAGGCACAGATAATATTTATGTTGCTGAATTCACAAGCTCTTGACCAAATTGTCTCCACAGTATTACTAAGAATTAAAGGACTCTAACTTATTGTTGGTCTAAAGTCCTATGCCTAATAGCGTAATTTCAGCCAACCTCGGATATTCCCCTACCCATAATCTATAACTGAATAGATCTGGTATTAAACTTACAAACCTTTTGACTATAGAAAATTGCCACCAATAGTAAGGACATTGCAGGAATACAATACCTCCCCAACTTCATGAGAACCCCAGGCAGGATTAGATTCTCCACTTGCATTCAGTCAGCCTTAAAGTCTGCCAGGTGTCAGTGGGGAAAGTGAGTCAAGAGAATCCCACCTCAGTGCATGCTGAACAGTCGCTGTCCTTCCCTTTCCTTGAGGTCACCTATGCAGTTCATACCAGCATCTGAGCAGCTTACTGGCATCATGCACTGGAGGCTCAGATCGCCTTTCTTGCTACCCATTCCTGGAGTTAGACTTAGAAGAACAGTCATTTAGTAGTCCCATAGCATCTAAAAATGGCAAGTTCCAATAACCAGGTTTCAAACATGATTATAGTTTCACTTTTGCTAAGGAACATCTTTTGAGGCAAGTCTTAAGTGGCTTACATGCCTTTCTATGCATGTTCTAGTTCCTAACCAAACGGCAATCATAAAGTAAAATTTACCATTAAAACCCTAACTTTTCCATCAATGCCAAATTTTACCCAAGGTTACCTTCCTCTAGGAAATTTACACTGAAATTCTTTTCTCCAAACTAAAGATGTCATTGATTTATTCTCAGTAATTAATTCAGTCTAGTGTTTTATTACTAATTGCTTTTACTTCACTTTGCAACATTTCCAATTTTTCTCCCTATCATCCCCCTCCCCCTGCTTACTAATACCTTGCATTCTGATTACTCCTTCCCTCAATGTACCCTCCCTTCTATCACACCCCACTCTTCCCTTATCCCCATCTTCTCTCTCCTCTTGCAGGGCAAGATAAATTTCAATGCCCCTAAACCTGTAGTTCTTATTTCCATTTGGGGTTTTCTTGGCAGAGACACTGAAATATTTTGCCATTTTTTTCTCCAGCTCATTTTATAAACTGAGGCAAACAGAATCAAGAGGCTTGCTAAAGGCCACACAGCTATTAAGTGTCTAAAGTCAGATCTGAACTCAAAAAGATGAGTCTTCCCAGATCTAGACCCAGCACTCTAGCCACCGTGCCACCTAGCTAAATTGAGACAGGCAGAGGTTAAATGACTTGCCTAAGGTCATATAGCTGATATGTGTCTGAGGCCACATCTGAGCTCAAGTCTCCCTGACTCTAGATCTACTGCTCCATCCTATGCAACACTTCTCTGCCTCCTGATATGGAGGAAGGAAACCTGAAGAGGGTTAGGTCCAGTGACAGACCCTAAATCTCGAGAATCAACCCTATAGATAGATCTGGAGGAGTCTGCTGTGTTTGCATGTGCCCTCTGCAAAACCAAATTATTGGGACCTCACCACAACAGGCAGGAGGCATTTAGCTTCCTTTAGTATTTCAGTAAATGACTTTATCTATAAAATAACCATCGTTAGGTTAGAGAGGGGACTGTGGGAGCGTTGTTCCTAGAATGCTGTCAACAGTTTTCTTTTCACACTTCACCACTGTACCCACCACTGTGCCCACATAAAGTCTCATCTTTCCCATCTACTTCCGTTCTGGAGCTTAATTATGACTCTTCTCTGAGCTACTTTAATAGGGGTACAGCTGAGAAGTGTCTCATGTTGATCTTGGGGTTTTTGTACAGCTCGTTCCATCAATTAATTCACTGTGGAAAGTCCTATAGCCACAGAAATACATCCCTGAGTCTTCCAGCCATGAGCGTGAGATTTTGAGACTGATGGATTTGGCGTTTTTGTTGAAGTTCACAGAATATCGACCTCTTTTTGTATTACCGTATTCAGAATACTGATAAAAGATGTAAGTAAGTTTCCCATTGGGAGATTGTCTGTACCAGTACAAAGCATAATATGTATCACTGGTAGTATACACACAGTACAAGGTCACATCTTCCATCTCCTGAACAGAAACTGCTCGTGGACTCTGAGTGACTGTTTGGGCTGTGCTCCATCCTAAGTAAGAAAAAGAAGGAAAGGGATCATTCCTTGATATGATTCATGGGAGATGATCACAGATAGACCAAGTTTAGTTTTAGGACACTGGAAATGAGCAGAAGGAATTTTAACATTCTCCCTTTTCCTCCAACTGCTTAGCAGTCCAAAGCCAATGACGCACCCAAGCAGTTGCTCATCTCGCCAGTCCCTATACCCTTATGAGGTGGCTTGTTTATCATGCTTTAGTCCTTACCCAGGCAGGTGAAGACTGTGAGAGGCCAAAGCAGGCTGAGGAGCACCATACTAGCAGTTCTTTCTCTGTGGGAATCTCTCCTGGTCCTCTCTGAAACTTGGGGCTAAGTCATGTTCCATGTATGTGACAGGTTCTGATGCAGGCTCACTGGAGATAAGTGATGTCACTGGCCCAGAACAGGATGTGTGGTTTCTGTGGGAAACAGATTGGCAACTGTTCCTGTCCCATTACTGCAAGGTTTTTCTAATGCTCCCTTTGATTTTTGCTGCTTTCTCATCCCATTCTGGGAAAAACAAATAAAAACTTACATTACCCTACAGAGGCCAGGCTAGTGTACAAATGATCTCTGGGGTAGAAAGAGACTCAGTCTCTGACCAGGAAGAAGGGAGACAATGATGTGCCTGTGTCTATGCTGCCTTCTCTCATCCAACTGGATATAAATTTCTTCTGAATTTTCATTTGCCTAACCCACGTTCATGTCATTCAAAAAATGACTGTTGTTTTTTTTTTTTCCATACTCTAGCCTGTCTGTTGCAAGCTGGTCTTCCTGCTTTGCAAACTTTGGGCCATTGGGGAAATATTCTTAGACATTAAAGCTTCTACTCCTTGAGAAATTAAATGTTCCTCCTGGTGAGGAAGACAATGGAAGAAGACATTGCGGAATCTCATCCTCAGAGTGATGACGGATTTTCTCACTGTTTCTTTCTACTGAGTCTTCTCTATCATCATCTTCTTTCATCATCAAAGGAAAGTGCCTAGCCTTTGGCACAAGATGAGGTTCTCACTGAACAGAACAGAGAGATGGCCTGGCACTTGCCTTTTTTGAGTGACTAAGCCGGTCAGAATACCTATTACTTAATCAGGTAATCCTCTAAATGTATAAGACATTTTCATTCAAAGAATACCTGGGGAAGTCTCCAGGAACGTCTCCCGGTAACACTGAATGGACTTCCCTTTGAGGAGGCTTCTCTCATTCCTGTTATACTTATTATACTTATTTCCTAGATGACTTGGGGTAGTCTCTCCATCTCTCCAGACAAAGTAGTCACTGGGCCTTGGCAACTCTTTACACCTATTGATTAATACTATTTTTTAAACCAGCACTTCTCCACTGGCACCAAACTAAAACAAAATTAGCAGTAGGTTGTGTTTTCTTTGGCTGTCTTCAGTTTTCACCCAAGAATTGTATTTTCCTTTCAGATGTGTATAGTGGAAGTGTCAGCCAAGGTACTCAAAAAGCATATGGTTTGTGATTTAATTCAAATGAAGATTTCTTGCCCTTTTAACAAGGATGAATTTGCTTGCTTTGACTGGTTATGTTGAAGAGACTGAAAGAGTTACTTTTTCTTTATTATTTTCAACAGCCCGTAGATGTATAACTAGTCTTCCACTCAAGGTCTGCAATCAGAAGATGAGGCAGATGAACAACAAAATGTTAAAATAATTCATTTGGGTCTCCACATTTAGAAATTTGGGATGAATTAGATATGGTGAGTGTATGTGTGTGTTATCTAGGTATCGAATCTCAAGTTCAATTTTATTCAATAAACATTTTAAAACCACTCCCCTTGTTGGGTGGTGGGATCAGACGCGACGTTTAGGTGAGATGTCTTTTCCCAGTTCTAATAGAGTTTAGAGGCAAGTAATTGGATAAGGCTCATCCACAAAATGCTGTAATGCAGACTAGGGATCTTGTGGAAGGTTTTATTGAATAGATGTCACTTTTGTCCAAACTTATGGAACAGGTAGGAATTTATTAGGTGAAACAGGATGGGGAGGAGGAGCACAAGGAAATAAATGGCTAGAGGCACCAAGTCAGGAAAATGAGTGCCAGGGGTTGGAAATACTTCAGGTTGCATGGAGTGTAGAAGAAACGGAGGATATCACTGTGAGGTAAAGTTTAAAACACGGTGTGATGCCCACTTATGTTAGTCTTCTAGCACCATGAAAAGGACTTAGGATTTTACTTCATAGGCAAAAGGAAATGACTGAGTGCTTTTAACTGGGAGTGACAATATCAGATCTAGGTTTAATTAAAGTAGTATTGACAAGAGTGTGAAAGATAGATTGGAGGGAGGACTAACTAGAGGTTCAAGGCTCTTGAAATCTATTTCACTAATCCAAAAAGCATGTAACTGGAGATATTCTAGGGTTGTGCCAGGAGGAGTAGAAGGAGACATATTGAGGAATTAGAATTGGTAGAACAATCGTAGGTTAGGGGCATCTAGATGATATATTGGATAGGATGCCACTCTTGGAGTTAGGAGGACCTGAATTCATTCATTCATTACTTTGTATTTATTCATTCATCTATGCTCTCTCTCTCTCTCTCTCTCTCTCTCTCTCTCTCTCTCTCTCTCTCTTTCTCTCTCTCACACACACACACACACACACACACACACACACACACACACACACACACACACACTCACGTCTATCATCTGTCTGAGACTGGATCTCCCTAACTTGCTCAGGATGGAAGTACTGAGACGACTTATGGTCAAATACTGATTGGTATGGAAGGTTTATTTTTCTGACGTGGGCCTCTTTTCTCCTTCTTAGACAGCCTGCTGGACCTCTATGCTGAGGGGCTCACCCTAAGATCAGGCACTTGAATAATTTTAGCCTTAATATAATTCAAGACTCTGAAACTCAAATGTCCAGCCTCAGCCTCACCAAAAACAGGGACTACAAAGTGTTTCACTCCCTTCTGACTTATTTTTAATTTATTAAGGTATATTTTGCTTGTTTTAGATAATTTCAATGATGTGTTGGAGGACTTGGTAGAGTGGATATGTGTTCGTTTTTGATAGTCACAAGATTCTTCAGAGTAGGAAGAAAAGTTTTGGTTTTTCTTCTGTGTATCTCCTTAAGTACAGCTAAAGGGTCTGAAATTTGCAATGGTGAAGGAACACCCAGAGTAATGGAATCAAAGATATGGTTTTAAAATGCACATGCGATCAAAGTAGGGTAGTGAAGTGAATAGTAAGTTGGCCTCAGAAGCAGAAAGGCATGGGTTTATGTTCCTTCTCTAGAAATGCAGACTTTAAGGTTTGGGTTGGGAGACAGTGTGAAAAAAAGGCTTAAAAGTAATGGAGATGTGTTCTCTTGAACTATAAAAATTATTCTCAGAGACACATCCTAATATAGGTCAAGTTTGAGATATGGTCCACTGGAAATGTGGAAAAACTTCATCTTGAAGGGCAAAGTTCAATTGTGAAGAACTGGAAGCATTGTGAGAGTTTAAAGTGATGGATTTCATCATTTAAGGTGGGGACTTCATCACACTAAATTGACACGTGACTTTTCTAAGTTGAGAAACACCTCCCTCTTGTGATTCAGGGAAGAAATGAGTTGGAAATACTTCTTTGAACATCTAACAAGGTCCTCAACTACCTGGCCTTAATTCCAAGCAAAGATATCCCCCTGTCTAGGTTGTCTATGAACTATTTCATGTCTTAGAAAGTCTGAGATCTTGCAAGAATGTGGACTTTGGTCTCCCTCATGAATGATAACAATTCTTTTTATTGAATTCAGCTATCTCTTTCCTTCTAAGTGGCCTGCCGATAGCCTTTTCTGACATTTTGTTATCTTACTATTTCCCTCCTCCTCAAAATTTGCTGTCACTTTCTGTCCCCTTTTATCCTTTCCTTGAATGCCAGGTCACTGTTTTGTCCTTGAGCTTATTTCTACTTTATCCTTTCACACACTCTGATATCCATGAAGGAGTCATAGGCAGAACTATACAAGTCCATTTGGATTCTTTAGCACAGTGACTGGGAAGTCTTGTCCTGCTGGCCCACACAATGGCTGAGAGGTGGAAGGTAAGTTGTGGAAAAATAACAAAATGGAGAAATCAAGAAGTGAATGCATAGAACAGTGAATATTTCAAAATGAAGAGGGCAAATGAAGGTCAGTAGAAGGGCATAATAAGTATGGATAGGATAGGATCTCAGCAGGAATTCGCCATTTTATTTTGTTCTAAAATTTCCTTTCATTATTTGAACTGTTCCATTATATTTTGTCTTATGGTCTTAGGCTATGGAGCTGGAAGGAATATCAGAGATCATCTCATTTAAAGAGAGAGAAATTGGGGTGCAAAATATGATTTGATTTACGTAAAGTGACAAAGGTAAAAATACCGGAGTTGGGTATTGGATCTAAAGTGTCTGACTACAAACAAAGTACTCTTTCCACTATACTACACTGTCTCTATCTTAGACACTTTTCCATCATATAAATTCTAACTTATCTACATTTTAGACTTACATCCACTGATGCAAATATACAAACACGTAAGCACACACTCACACTTTCATATTTCCATACCCAGTTCATGTTTATTTTATCATTCTTTTCTATAGAGTTTTCAATTCATTCATAATATGATTTTTAAACTAATTTTATTTCTTTTGAAAATTCTAATTGGTCATGTTGCCAAGTTATGGCTTTTTTGTGGGGAACTTTGCTTATTAATGTCTGGGAGATAGTCTCTTCTTGGTTTGTGTTATGGGCCTCTGTGATTCCATATTTTTTTTATTAATGGTAATTTTTATTTATTTAATTATTCTTCCAACCTTAGTTCCTGAATGGGGTTTTTGTCTTTGGGTTCTAGTACTAGTACTACAAGCAAGTACTTAAATTAACCAGGTAATATAAGTTCTGACATATTACCTGGGGTACTACCACTATTTTCTCCAAGTATTAAGTGATGTGTTCTTCAGAGATCTCAGGGGTGGCTCAGACCAGAGAGCTGGAAATGTACACCCTTTCATAAGCAGGCTGATCTAGAGCACAAACTGATCACTCCTCTCCTGGTTTGAGCTTTGTAGGTGCTCACAGGCATTTCTAGTTCTAATAGTCAATGAATTTAAGCTTCTTGTATTCTTACTATATCCCTTCTGAGCTACTTATTCCTACAATTATAATTTTGTATTCAACTGCCCCTTCTGAACTTCCATGTTACTATTGAGGGTACCACCATCCTCCCAGTCAAACAGACTCAAAACACAGGTTTCATTCTTAACTCCTCATTCTCTCCAATTTGCCTTGTCCAATTTCTGGTCAAATCCTGTTGAATCTAACTTTATAATATGTCTTGCATATACCTCTATCTCTCCTCTGACATTGCCTGATATAGGCCGTTTTTAACTCGTGACTGGTCTATCTCAATAGCCTGCTGGTTGGTCTCCCTACCTCATCCCTCATTCACCCAGTAAAAGTGAGTTTCCTAAGGTGCAGCTCTCCCTCCTATTCAATAAATTCTAGTCAGACCTATCACCTCTACCATCAAATATAAAATCAACTGGCATTCAAAGCCATTCATAACCTAGTCCCCTCCCATATCACCAGTTTTCTTACAGGTTTCTTCCCCTTCATTATGAAGTGCAAAATGTGCAATTTTGGTTACATTAAATTGAAAAATTTTTGCACAGACAAACTCAATGCAACCAAGATTAGGAGGGAAGCAGAAAACTGGGAAAGAACTTTTGCAACTAGTGTTTGTGATAAAGGCCTCATCTGTAAAATATATAGAGAATTGAGTCAAATGGACAAATTGCAATGCGTGGACTTAAAAAATTTCCAATGAACTCTTGAGGCAAAACGCCTCCCACATGCAGAGAAAGAACTATGGAATTGGATTGTAGATAGAAACAGACTGTTTTCTTTTGAATTATGTTTTGTTTTATGGTTTCTCCCATTCATTTTGATCCTTACATGCAACATGTATTTAATAGGAATATACATGTAGAATCAATATAAGATAGTACACTCTCAGGGAGTGAGTGAGGAGAGAGGGTCTACTTAGGGGGAGAGAGGGGAAAAAATTCTAAGATATAAGGAAGTGATTATAGAACACTGAAAACAAATAAAAAAATTTAATTTGAAAAAATCAAACAAACATGTTACTTCCTCTCCTCTCCTCTGCCATCCAATGACAGTGGCCTTCTAGAGCTTCCTTGCACAAGACTCTACATCTCCAGACTGGGTAATTGCAATGGCTGTGTTTCATGCCTGGAAAACTCTCCATCCTCATTTCTTCCTCCTTTATTTCCTGGCTTCCTTCAAGTCCCAACTAAAATTCCAGATCCCTTTTAATTAGATCCCTTCCATCTATTAATTATCTCCAGTTGTTGCTGTATGTGGCTTATTTCTACATGATCCTTTTCATATTGTCTCCTTGGTCAGACTTCAAGCTCCTTGAAAAAATAGGCTGCCTTGTGACTTTCTTTTTCTCCCAAGAGCTTATCTCAATACCTTGTGCATAGCAAATGCCTTAATAAATGTTGATTGACTGAAAGAGCTACCACACCTGAGGGCAGGAACTCTCCCAGAGACAGACTTTTCTTCTCCACTTTCCAACTGCAATCACACCAGTGCTTATAAAAATAAGGTTTAGCCCTTTCCTTGGGAGATGACCCCACACAGCATGTCCTTGTCTGGGAGGAACAGAATAGAATTCCTCTCTCAGGGCTGCCCAGCCTCAGGATCACTCCTATGCCTCTGTGAGTTTGTGTTCAGCTCCCCCTGCATTCCCATCACTGTGTCTCTCAGAACACAAGAATACACAGCAGAATCTCTTACTTGGACTGAGATTTTCTCTAGATGGAAGGAAGATTTTTCTCTAATCTTTTTAGTCCAAAATGCATTGTTCTCTTTTTCCTGATGTTTTCCTGATGTCTCATGCACAAGAATCTTCAGAGCTTCACTGGAATACTGGACGTACCAGAAAAGAAAATTTAATCTGCTGGTCTGATAAAAACAGTTCAGTGTGAGTGGTTCTTCAGGGAGGATGATGGGTCCTTCTGTCTGGGTCACCGAATCTCCAAAAGTGCCCCCTGAAAAACAAAGACTTTCATTTCACTCACCATATAAATCATTAAACTCAGCAATTGAAATGAGAGTTTAAAGTGCCAACTACAGTGACAAAAATTGAAGGTGGTCATGTCATTGTCCTCACCAAACAGTAAGAGAATCCCTATGACTGAGGTAGGAACAGGGATCATGGTTGATCCAATGGTGGGGAAGCAGATCTTGGAGAAATAGCACTTCCTCCAGTGGAACTGGTTCTTCTCTCCCAAGTCTTTTTCTACCAGGATACAGAAGACAGATTCAGAACCAATGTTCCTAATATTAGGCAAATATTCCCCTGCCTTTTTTTTTTGTTTGTTTTGTTTCTGAGGTTGATTTTATAACCTCTGAATGCAATCCCCACCTTGGGTCCTCACAGTTTGACATCAAGTGAAGACAGAGGAAGAGGCAGAATTGGGAAGTAGAAATCGTCATGGTAAATTGACACGTGGTATTTTTGTTTTGAAAAATATTTCCCTCAGAGTTACTGGGGGTGGAGCCAAGATGGTGGAGTGAAAGCAAGGACTCACCTAAGCTCCTGGAAAATCTCCTCTGGATATCTCTGGGGGGAGAGTCTGACCAGACTTTGGAGGTGTAGAATCCAGTGGGTGATGGACTTTGACGGATTCGGAGCCCAGGTTGGACTGGAGGGTCCACGGGAGGGATCTGTTCCGCGGGGGTAAGACCCTGGCGCACAGCGCAGCGCGGTCGGCGCGGCAGGGCGGAGGGGACCTGAGAGGCCCAAGAGGCGAGACCAGCGGAGCAGGAGATAAGCCAGGCCGAGCCGATGAGAGCCGCTGAGCACCAGATATCAGCGCAGCAGCCCTTGAAACCTTCAGCCTGAAGACTGGACTTCAGTGGGTCAACTACTTGAACTTCCAGGAGCTGGGATGGCGGAGTGATCAGTAAGTGCTCTCTCCTCCCCCCTGATGACCGTGAGGGAACCATAAAATTCTTCCCCAGATTAATCCTGGATCAGCGGGAACAGCAGAAGGGGGCGGGTGGTCTCATAACACCAGAGGCTGGAAAAGTGGCAAGGGGGGATTCTTCCTACTGTGGCGGAGGCGATCTGGAGGGCCAGACGACCCAGGGCAGAGAAAATTCGCACTGAGACCCAGGCAAGCCTCAGAGCCGGGAGACAAGCCCCAGGAGGGGTGGGAACACGCATTAGCTTCTAGGCGTGCCCCAGCCCTCCAGGGGAAAAGGGAAGACAATAGGGAAGCTGGGATCACCATCCCCTGACCTTGCCTTTGCCTCAAGTCAGCTGAGGAGATCTCCTGAGACCAGACCACCCCTCCCACACACCTAAGAAGCTAACCCCAGGGTTGATCTGGGAAACAACAACAACAAAAAAAGCCTGCATTTAGCCTAGACACACATCAACTCAACTTAAAAGATCTGTATCTTCTGACTGAAAGAACCAAAAGCTACAACACTCAGCCAACATCATGAATCGGAAAAAGCAGACAAAAAGTGAAAAAACCATAGAATCTTTCTATGGGGATAAGGACCAAAACACAAACACCAAAGAGGTCAGAGCTGAGACTGTACTTCCATCTGAAACCTCAGATGGGACTATGAATTTCTCGCAAGCACAACTAGATTACCTGGAACATCTGAAGAAGGACATAAAAGAAAAACTGGCCAATGATTTTAAAATTATAAAAAAAGAATTCACTGATGAGAACATCACTCTGAAAAGGAAAATTGAAGAAATGGAAAAGGAAGTTCAAAAATTAACTGGAGAGAATAATTCACTAAAAGGAAGAGTTAATCAAACGGGAAAGGAAACTCAAAACCTAATAGGGAAAATTGATCAGATGGAAAAGGAAACCCAAAACCTAACTGGGAAAATTGGTCGAATGGAAAAAGAAGTACAAAAATTAAATGGAGAAAATAGCTCCTTAAAGGGAAAAATTGGTCAGATGGAAAAGGAGATGCAAAAGCTAACTGAAGAAAACAATACAATGAAGATTAGAATTGGGCAAGTAGAAACTAATGACTCAATGAGGCAACAAGAATCAGTCAAACAAAATCTAAAGAATGAAAAGATAGAAGAAAATGTAAAATATTTAATTGGAAAAACAACTGACCTGGAAAACAGATCCAGGAGAGAAAATTTAAGAATTATTGGCCTGCCAGAAACCCATGATGAAGAAAAGAGTCTGGACAATATCTTCCAGGAAATCATCAAGGAAAACTGCCCAGAAGTACTAGACTCAGAGGGCAAAATAGTCATCGAAAGAATCCACCGTTCCCCTCCCGAAAGGGATCCCAAACTCAAAACCCCAAGAAATATAGTTGCCAAATTCCAGAGCTATCAAGTGAAGGAGAAAATACTACAAGCAGCCAGAAAGAAACAATTCAAATATCAAGGACACACAGTCAGGATCACACAGGACCTTGCAGCTTCTACATTAAAAGATCGAAAGAATTGGAACCCAATATTCCATAAGGCAAAGGAGTTGGGACTTCAACCAAGGATCAACTACCCAGCAAAGTTCAGCATAACATTTCAGGCAAGGAGAAAGTCATTCAATGAAATAAGGGATTTCCAGAGCTTCCTGACCAAAACACCAGAACTCAATAGACAATTTGATCTTCAAATGCAGGTCTCCAGAGAATCATAAAAAGGTAAACAGAGGGGAAAAAACAAAAACAAAAACTTGCTACTCAATTAGGGCAAGCTGTTTACCTCCCTATAAGGGAAGATGATACCTGTTAATCTTGAGAACTGTGCAGCTATTATGATAAAAGGGATATATGTAGAGGGAACGGGCATAAAGTAAATGATGTCATGTAAAAAATATGATTTAAGTAAGAGAAGGGAATGTAATAGGAGGTGTGGAAAGGGGGAAGCAGAAAATGGCAAATTATATCACAGGAAGAAATACAAAACTATAGTACAGGGAAGAAGGGGAGGGAGATGAGCATTATTTGAGAGGTACTCTCATCTGATTTGTTCAAAGGAGGGAACAATAATCTTAAGTAGATAATCCTAATTAGCTCTATAGGTAGTAGGAGGGAAAGGGGGAAGAAAGGGGAGGGTGGCTAAAAGGGAGGAAAGAAGCAATAAGAGTAAAGAGGAGTAAAAGGGAGGGGGGCTAAAAGAAGGAGGGGAAGGCTGCAGGAGGAGGGGGAGAAAAGTGAATACTATTGAGGGGGGGAAGGGAGACGGGAGAGCTAAAAGCACAAATGGTGGGAAAGAGGTTGGAGGGAAATACACAGATTGTAATCATAACTGTGAATGTGAATGGAATGAACTCTCCCATAAAAGGGAGATGGATAGCAGAATGGATTAAAAGCCATAATCCAACAATATGCTGCTTACAAGAAACACATTTGAAACGGGGGGATACACATAGGATAAAGGTCAAAGGATGGAGCAGAATATATTGTGCTTCAGCTCATGTAAGAAAGGCAGGAGTAGCAATCCTAATCTCAGACAAAGCGAAAGCAGAAATACATCTCATCAAAAGGGATAAGGATGGAAACTATATCCTGCTGAAAGGCATCATAGACAATGAAGCAATATCATTACTAAACATGTATGCTCCAAGTGGTATACCATCCAGATTCTTAGAGGAGAGGTTGGGGGAGTTGCAGGAAGAAATTGATAGCAAAACTATACTAGTGGGGGACCTCAACCTCCCCCTCTCTGAACTCGATAAATCCAACCTCAAAATAAACAAGAAAGAGGTTAAGGAGGTAAATAAAACTCTGGATAAGGTAGATATAATAGATCTTTGGAGAAAATTAAATGGGAATAGAAAGGAATATACCTTTTTCTCAGCAGTACATGGAACATTTACAAAAATTGACCATGTACTAGGACATAAAAATCTCACAATCCAGTGCAGAAAGGTAGAGATAATCAATGCATCCTTTTCAGATCATAATGCATTAAAAATTACATGTAATAAAAGGCCATGGAAAGAGAAACCAAAAATCAATTGGAAACAAAACAATCTAATTCTAAAGAAGGGTTGGGTTAAAGAAGAAATCATAAAAACAATCAACAATTTCATTCAAGAGAATGACAATAGTGAGACAACATACCAAAACTTATGAGATACTGCAAAAGCAGTTATTAGGGGAAGTTTTATATCTTTGAATGCTTACATAAATAAAATAGAGAAAGAGGAGATCAATGACTTGGGTTTGCAGTTGAAAAAGCTAGAAAAAGAACAAATTGAAAATCCCCAAGTAAATACCAAATTAGAAATACTGAAAACCAAAGGAGAGATTAATAAAATTGAAATTAAGAAAACTATTGAATTAATAAATAAAACCAATAGTTGGTTTTATGAAAAAACTAATAAAATTGATAAACCTTTGGTCAATCTGACTAAAAAAAAGAAAGAAGAAAACCAAATTACTAATATTAAAAATGAAAGGGGTGAACTCACCTCCAATGAGGAGGAAATTAAAACAACAATTAGAAACTACTTTGCCCAACTTTATGCCCACAAATTCGATAATCTAAACGAGATGGATGAATATTTTAAAAAATACAAATTGCCCAGATTAACAGAAGAGGAAGTTGAATACTTAAACAACCCCATCTCAGAAAAAGAAATTGAACAAGCCATCAACGAACTCCCTAGGAAAAAATCTCCAGGGCCAGATGGATTCACAAGTGAATTCTATCAAACATTTAAAGAACAGTTAATTCCAATACTACATACACTATTTTTGAAAATTGGGGAAGAAGGAGTCCTCCCAAATTCTTTCTATGATACAAATATGGTTTTGATACCCAAACCAGGAAGAGACAAAACAGAGAAAGAAAATTATAGACCAATTTCCCTAATAAATATAGATGCAAAAATTTTAAATAAGATTTTAGCAAAATGAATACAGCATCTTATCATGAGATTAATACATTATGATCAGGTAGGATTCATACCAGGACTACAGGGCTGGTTCAATATTAGGAAAACTATTAGCATTATCGATCACATCAACAACAAAGCTAACAAAAACCACATGATTATCTCAATAAATGCAGAAAAAGCTTTTGACAAAATACAACATCCATTCCTACTAAAAACATTGGAGAACATAGGAATAAAGGGAACTTTCCATAAAATAATAAGCAGTATCTATCTAAAACCTTCAGCAAGCATTATATGCAATGGGAATAAGCTAGATGCATTCCCAATAAGATCAGGGGTGAAACAAGGTTGTCCATTATCACCACTATTATTCAATATGGTACTAGAAATGTTAGCTGTAGCAATTAGACAAGATAAAGATATTCAAGGAATAAGAATAGCCAAAGAAGAAACGAAGTTATCACTCTTTGCAGATGATATGATGATTTACCTACAGAATCCCAGAGATTCAAGTAAAAAATTACTTGAATTAATAAACAACTTTGGCAAAGTTGCAGGGTACAAAATAAACCCACACAAATCTTCTGCGTTCCTATATATTAGCAACAAAGTCCAACAGCAAGAGATAGAAAGAGAAATCCCATTTAAAGCTAGGGTAGACAGTATAAAATACTTAGGAGTCTACCTGCCAAAACAAACCCAGGGATTATATGAACACAATTACAAGACACTTTTTGCACAAATAAAGTCAGATTTAAGTAAGTGGAAAAACATTAGTTGCTCATGGGTAGGCCGTGCTAATATAATAAAAATGACAATTCTACCCAAATTAATATACTTATTTAGTGCCATACCAATTAAACTATCAGACAATTGCTTTCTAGAGCTGGATAAAATAATATCAAAATTCATTTGGAAAAACAAAAGGTCCAGAATATCAAAGGGACTAATGAAAAGAAATGCTTGGGAAGGTGGCCTAGTGCTACCAGACCTCAAACTCTACTATAAAGCAGCAATTATCAAAACCACTTGGTATTGGCTAAGAAACAGAGAGGTAGACAAGTGGAATAGACTTGGCACTCAAGATGCAGTAGGCAAGGAATATAGCAACCTTCTGTTTGATAAACCCAAGGACCCCAGCTTCTGGGATAAGAACTCATTGTTTGACAAAAAATTGCTAGGAAAACTGGATAACAGTGTGGCGGAAATTAGGCATAGACCCATACCTGACACCGTACACAAGAATAAAGTCCAAATGGGTACATGATTTAGGTATAAAGATTGATACCATGAATAAACTGGAGAAGCAAGGAATAGTGTATTTATCAGATCTATGGAGAAGGAAAGAATTCTTTACTAAAGGAGAGATAGAAAGCATTATGAAATGCAAAGTGGATAACTTTGATTACATTAAACTGAGAAGTTTTTGCACAACCAAACCCAATGCAACCAAAATCCGGAGGGATGTAGTAAATTGGGAAAGAATTTTTACAGCTAAGCTCGGGGATAAAGGCCTCATTTCTAGAATATATAGAGAACTGACCCAAATGTGTAATCATACAAGTCATTCCCCAATTGATAAATGGTC
Source organism: Notamacropus eugenii (assembly GCF_028372415.1). NCBI lineage: Eukaryota > Metazoa > Chordata > Mammalia > Diprotodontia > Macropodidae > Notamacropus > Notamacropus eugenii. Next base: position 11,673,447 of record NC_092878.1, read on the forward strand.
AAAGGATATGAACAGGCAATTTTCAGAGGAAGAAATTAAAGCTATCTATAATCATATGAAAAAATGCTCTAAATCACTATTGGTTAGAGAGATGCAAATCAAAACAACTCTGAGGTACCACATCACACCTATAAGATTGGCAAGCATGACAGAACAAGAAAATGATAAATGCTGGAGAGGATGTGGGAGAGTTGGAACACTAATTCATTGTTGGTGGAGCTGCGAGCACATCCAACCATTCTGGAGAGCAATTTGGAACTATGCCCAAAGGGCTACAAAAATGTGCATACCCTTTGACCCAGCAATATCGCTACTAGGACTATATCCCCAAGAGATCATAAAAATGGGAAAGGGTCCCACATGTACAAAAATATTTATAGCAGCACTCTATGTAGTTGCCAAAAACTGGAAGTCAAGGGGATGTCCATCAATTGGGGAATGGCTGAATAAATTATGGTATATGAATGTAATGGAGTACTATTGTGCCATAAGAAATGATGAACAAGAAGACTTCAGAGAGGCCTGGAAGGACTTATATGACCTGATGCTGAGTGAAAGGAGCAGAACCAGGAGAACTTTGTGCACAGCAACAACCACAGTGTGTGAGAGTTTTTTCTGGTAGACTTGGAATTTTGTAATAACGCAAAAACTTCTTATAAAAAAAAAAATCCCAAAGGTGGTTCTCAAGGCAAAATGCCTTCCACACTCAGAGAAAGAAATATGGAAGTCACTCACAAAATGTAGCAGATCATGTTTGTGTATGTGTATGTGTTTGTGTATCATGTTCTGATTTGTTATACGATTTCTTTCATTTATCTTAGTCTGATTACATAGCATGACTATAGTGAAAATATACTCAATAGGAAAGTATATGTAGAATCTATACAGAATTGTATGCAGTCGTGGGGAGGGAGGGGGGTAGTGAGGGGTAGGTGGGGGGGAGATAAAATTGCAATTGTATGGCAGTGATTGTTAAACATTAAAAAATAAAAAAAATAATAATAAAAAAAAGAAAAACATTTCCCTCTTGTTGTCAAATACACGAATTGAAGTGAAATACAGAGCACCTGCCAATGTTCAGTCTCATTTCTGGTGGAACTGGGGCTGAAGACGATCTTATCACCACTGTTTCTGTTTTCTAAGTAATATATCAGTGTACAGGATAGGTCTGATATCTTGTAAGAATTTGCCCTCTTTCTTTCAAATGGTTTCCATGGCTTTTCCTCAAACTTTCTTTCCATCCTAATGGATCTGCTTCCTGACATTGTTTTAAACATTATAGTCTCTCTCTAGGACTGCTAGGTGACTTAGTAGATAAGAGTGTCGGGTCTGGAGTTAGAGAACTCATCTTCCTGAGTTCAAATATGGCCTTAAATGCTTCCTAGCTATGTGACCCTACACAAGTCACTTAATCCTGTTTGCCTCAATTTTCTCACCTGCAAAATGAGCTGGAAAAGAAAATGGCAAACCATTCCAGTGTCTTTGCTACAAAAACCCCAATTTGATTTATCCAGATACATCATTGCTGTGCTTCAAGACTGTTATAACAAGGAAATGATTTTACTATTCATCAAAAGGAAAACCATTTAAAAGACAGAAATGAAGACGTTAATTGAATTTTTGGATACATTTTTTAGCTGCAGTAAAAAACAGGAGAATCTGAAACATGATATATCCAAAATTACTTTATAAATAAATGTATCTCAGAACCAGTTCTTCAACAAATATTCAAGACAAGCAATAATCACATAACATTTTACATTTGTTTGATTAATCTGTTTAGGACAAAGCAAGTAGTAAGGCAGATTTTGGTATTTAAGAAAAACAAGAAAATAGAGCTTGAGGCTGTTTATAAAGATAAGCCTTAAAAGTAATCAGTATTTCATAATTATGGTTAAGTAGTCACTGTTTCAATTAATGGCCACAGGAGAATAACAAAACAAAAATGCTATTTGCAACCCCTAACTATGGAATGTCTGGAGTAGACTTCTCTGGTTTTCTTTGCTCTTCAACCTGCCCTCACACTGGCTGGTCTATATTTCCAAGGAAGATCCATCCCTTTGTGACTGCACTCCAACTTGCTGAAGATCCTAATTGTGAGGAGTATGAATTCCATCCACTGAACACTATAGCTCTTGGGTCCCAACCAGTGTGTTCCGACTTACATCATACTGATCACAGAAGAAAAAGGCATCATTTTTCACTCTTTAGAAAGTGATTTAAGGCATTTGATTTATGTTGTAGTTCTTTTTACACCTATTTTCCAAAAATGCTCATAGCTTATGGTTTTTTTCATGCATAGATTTTTAGCAGTTTTTATTTAATCAAAGTTCTTTTTCTTTCCCTTTCAACCACATTACTACCTATAGAACACATAATGTCTTATATCTTTCATAAGTTGATTTTTTTCTTTATGTAAAAGTTAAATTTCAGTCTCTTTTAGCAACCAAACTTCTCAGATCTTAAAGAGGATACTCTTTATACATTTTCTAATAAATAATTTAATAATATGAATTTTATGAATATGAAAATAATCAGAGTAACATGGTCAGAGGGGGCGAAATGAAGGAAAAATAGTAGAGGTATAAATTGATTTGGGATATTGAAGATAAAGAATGGTAGAAAAAGAACATGGCAAAGAGGGTGAAGTGGGAAGAAGAGGCATGATCCCAGAGGAACACTCCACTCATATCAAAAACAGAGAGGCAGGGACTTTTTGTTCTTGTTATAAATCTTTTATAGTTAATAATGACATTTTTTATTGTTTTGAGTATAGTTAACTTTTTTGGAGTTAAAATATAAGAATTAGACCTATAATTTCAGTGATATATGGGGTTCTTTGGAGAGGAAATTGCCTCTGCAGGGTGTAGGTTGTCATCTTGTTTAGAATGTAGAATAATGGAAAGTTGCCAGTGGCATTAAGCACTTGCCCAAGGTTACAGTATCAGAGGCAGGACTTGAACCCAAATCTATCTTGACTGAGAGGCTGGTTCACTCTCCACTATGTCATGTTGCCTCTCAGGTCTCAAAAGGGCCTTAAAATGGAGGCTAAAAAATGTCAGAAGTAGGTAGCAATACGGAGCCATTGAGAAGTTTTGAGCAAGGAGTAAAGACAGTCTGATCTGGTCATCTAGCAGAAAACTGAGGTATAGGGCTACTGGCTCAAAGTCATAAGTTTGGAAAGGATTCTCCTCTGTTCTGGTAAGCCTCACAATAGTACTCCACGCTGAAACTGAAGTAGAGGTTTCAGGACAAAAGGACGTTACCAGGCATTTCAGTGGGAGGTTCTCTAGTTTTGTTTTTTTTTCCTATTGCACTAAGCCTCTTAAGCAAGTACCTGTTCCCCTTTTAGCCCCTTTGGCAGACATGTCCCCACACCATTACCCTGATCCAGTGACACTGGCCTTCTTTCTGCTTCTGGAACAAGGCCTTCTAGCTCCTGATATCACCCATTTTCATTCACTTTCTCCCATGCCTAGAATGTTCTCCCTTTTCATCTGAGCTTCCAGGCTTTCCTGATTTCCTTTCATGCCTAGCCATAATCTTGTCTTCTACCAGAAGTCTTTCTCAATTTCCCCTTATTTCTAGTTCCTTCTCTCTGTTGATTCAAATTTGTCCTGTACATAGCTTGATTGTACACAGTTGTTTGTATATTGTCTTCTCCATTACACCAGGAACTTCTCAAGAGTAGACTGTCTTTTACCTTACATTATATTCCCGATAATTAGCATAGTGTGTGGTATATGGTAAGTGTTTTATGCATATATTGTGCAAAGCCCTGGGAAAACAAAAAATAAAATAAAAACCAGTCCATACACTCAAGGAGCTCATGTTTTCATTTCTTTATTTAATATATTTATATTTAATTTATACTTAATATGCATTAATTTAGTATATTTTAATTTTTTTAAATAATTAGGTACATTCAAAGTTACATACAGAGTAAATCGAAGGTCATTTCTCAGGAAAGGTGCTATCAAGTAGGGGAATCAGAAAAGGCAGCCTACAGAAGGTAAAATTTGCTCTTATCTTTATTAAAACACCTAAAGGGTCTTGTACCTCTTTCAGAGACTGAAAGGGGAAAGGAGGGAAGCTGAAGCTTTCTTCTGTAGTAAAGGTAAGAGTTACGAATTCTTAAGTAAATATGGGAGCTGATAGCAGCAAGAATCCTGCTGATGCCATAGGTGAGTATGGTGCTAGGGCTCACTGGAGCAAATCAGAAGTGGTAATGAGAAGCAGGGCATATCTGAGATATTGATGGTTTCTCCTGCACAGGTCCTGGCCAGTGTTGGTGTTAAAAATATGCATGTTTTCAACTCCATCTTCTGCTGGAGGTAGTAGCCATTGTGTGGCTTAGACTATCATAACTCTAGAGCTGGGAAGTACTTTAGATTACATCTTACTTTGAAAACATTTACACAGAACTAGAATTTACTCAGCACTTACATCTGCAGTGTACTCAGGTTCTAGGCAACTAAGGTGAAAAGAAGTAAAACTCGTACCCTCAAGGTACCTATAACGTAATAGCAGAGGGGCAGGCATTTCACATATAGCGAATCACACATATTACAACTGAAATTCCTAAGAGAAGGCCAAAGAAGAATAGCATGAGAAGTTAGAGAAGAGACAGGTCACTTAAGGCTAAGAGCAGAGAAAAGAAGAAAGCCATTGTGGTGGTGGTGGTACCTCAGCTGGATAATGAAGAAAAAGGAGCACTTCAACAGGTGGTGATGTGGAAACAATGTGTTCTAAGCATAAAGAACTTAAATAAACGGAGAGACAAAAAGACAAGATATGAAGGGTAATGATTTGTGTGGTTTGCCTAGAACATAAAGGGTAAGGAGAAGGAAAGTAAATTGAAACTAGATTTTGGAGAGTCTTGAGTGTCGAAACCAGAAATTTTTATTTTATCCAACCAACAGTGTGTGTGTTGAGGGGGTGGGGGCGGTGTCCCTAAAGGTTTTTGAGGGAAGGAAGTGTGTAAAAAGAACTGTGAATTAGGGGTATTATTCTATCAATTGTGTGAAAGTTAGATTTGACAATAGAAGACTAGAGATAGGGAGGCCAGTTACCAGGTCATTATAGCTCAGGCAAAAGATAATAAGGGCATAACTAGTAATCTGGTCCAAGATTTCAAGGAGTATATATAAAACTTCACATTAAGGTGATATTACTATATCATTTTTATTAAATAATATATAAACCATGTGGATACACTTATTCATACAAGAAAGGTTCAAGAAGATGTAAGCATATCTATTTCACTGTCATCCACTAAATCTGTGGTCTTATGTGAAGACATCTACTTCACCGATCTATGGGGCTGCTGGTGGTGCAGTGGATAAAATGCCATGCCTAGAGTCGTTTATGAGTTCACATCTGACTCCAGACACTTACTAGCTCTGTGATCCTTGGCAAATCACTTAACTCTGTTTGCCTCAGTTTCCTCATCTGTAAAATAATCTGGAGAAGGAAATGACAGATTCCAATATCTTTGTCAAGAAAAACCCAAATAGGGTCATGATGAGTTGGACACAATTAAAACGAATGAAACACAAAAAGTCCCATCTGTAAGATATTCTCCTTTTGTACTCCTCTTGTTAGAATTTGTTTCCTTGCATTGAAAATAAAGTCTGTCTTTCTTCAGCTTCCACTGTGTCATTCCTAGTTCTGCCCTCCAGGGTCAAGCTAAGCAGAACAAGTACAATTCTTCTTACACGTGATAAGTCTTCCAATACTTGAATGCAACTATCATATTCCTCCAGAAGTCTTCTCCTAGTTCAACATCCAGAGCTCACTCAACTGATTTTTCTATGTTCCCCTTTAGGACCATCGTTTTTCATGATCCCTTGCATCACTCTGCCATCTTAGCTCTGCCCTCCCCCCTTGACTTTTTAAAACGAAGTATTGTACTTCACATTTATTCAGATTACGTTTCATCTATTTCTAGCACGCTGAGATATTTTTGAATCCTGAATCTATTATACAACATGATTGTTACCCTTTCTAGGTTTTTGTATCATCAGTAAATTTGATAAGCATGCTTTTAGGCCTTGGGGATGCCCATGGGAGGAACAACTGCGCACCTGAGCTATAGGGGGAATGCAGTTGCTAATACCTATTAGTTATCATTTTGCCATTTAGGATGTAACTTTGGCACTAGTGTTAGAAGGCATGGAAATAGAAATTGCCCCTGGGCATGTGAAGTTGATGTGTGAAGAGACAGAGCTATTCCAGTAACTATTCAAGAAGTCTGACTCAGGGACAGAAAAAGGGAGTGAATGTCTTGAAACTTAGAACTGCTGTGATTAACTGGAAGTCAGTGTCTGTAACTTGAGTACTAGTAGTGGAGTTGTGATTTGGTACAACCATTTTGGAAAGCAATTTGGAATTATGCTAAAAACATGCATAAAAATTCCTTGTACTTTGACCCATATGTCCCACTGTTAGCTACCTCAAGGATGTCAGGAATAGAAAATTCTTTATAGATTAGATTCTTACAGCAGCTTCTCCAGTGTTAGTAAAGAACCAAAACCAAAGTAGATGCAGAGCAATTAGAAAATAGCTAGACAAAGTGTGGCACTAAAGGTAATTGAGATATTACTGCGTCATATGAAATGACGAATACAGAGAAGCAAGGAAAGATTTACATGAACTGATACAGAGCGAAGTAGGCAAAACTGAGGAAACATTGCACACAATGCTGATGATGATATAAATGAGGACAATGATGACAACAGCAACGTTGGACACTGCAATTTTAATGACCAAATTTGGCCTCAAAGGAAAGATGAGAAAATGTACTTGCCTCCCTTCTTTGCAAAGACAGTGGATTATGAGTTTTGAGCACTATGTATGTCATTAAGCTTGGCTAGGGGGTTGTTAGTTTTACATAACTGCTTTCTTCTTCTCTTTCTTTTTTATTCTTTCTTGCAAAGGACAGTTCGCTGTGCTGTGATGATGAAGGCATATATTCAGAAATGAACATGGCTACATCAAAACATTCCTTATTCCAAAAGAACAGATAATATATGGAAATACTAGAGTAGCGTTGTTTATCAACAGCACATACTCATGGAAAGAAGTCCATGAACTGGAGGAAAGAAACATAATTATAAGAGCTTCTTTGAAGAAAATAATAGAAAATTTTGGCAGGAATATGTATAGACTGTCAAGAAGAGTATTCTTTGTATTTCCTTCTGGAGTCTTCTTCCAGAACTGTTGGAAGTAGATCTCTCCTGGATATGTACTTCTTTTGTGTGTGTTATAAGTCTTGTAAACTTAAGATCTTTTAACTTTGTCAGTGTTTCATCTCAGCAGATTAGGAACCTCAATTCACACTCTCCAAGGTCCTTCTCTGACAACAGAAGTGGAAATTCATTGAGGACATAAAATGAAAATATAGACTGATCATTTTGGAGAAATTTTAACTGAAAGATAAGCATGGAAAATTTGTTAAAATGAGAATTCATTTAATCAGATGAACTACTTTGCATGAGGAAATTATTCTAATAATTAATAACAATGACTCATACTATATTGAATACACAGAAAGGCACATAAGAGAGAGAGTCCAGACATATACAGAGTATGATGGAATGAAGGGAAGAGTAAGTACCTCTGAAAAGACAAAAAAACAGCAATAAAAATACTTTTAATTTTTCAGAAAACTTTCACCCATTCACATATGATATTTTAAGGACAAAAGATTTTCCTACACTCATACAAATTACTAACACATCAAATATTCTGTCTCTGACTTATTCCATTTATTAATATTACAGAAAAGTATAGGAAAACAAATATAACTTTAAAATGGTGGTTCCATTTTAAATACATTTGAAAGGTTTCAGTAAAACAGTCATTATACTTTAGGATCCCAGTTTCAAGTCTTTGATGTTTGTAGTCACTAATGAGCAGAGCTTAAGAATAAAATAATTTTGAATACTTTTAGAAGCTGATGAAGAATGAAATGAATGAAATAAGCAGAACCAGTATCATTTATACATTAACAATAACAGTATAAAGACAAACAACTTTGGAAGCTGTAAGAGCGAAGATCAAGACAGTGGCCATCCATTTCAGAGCACCAATGGTAAACATGTCATCTGCCCCCTGACAGACAGGTGATGGATTCAGGACGTAGGATGGGACATATGTTTTGAACACAGTCAAGGAGGAAATTTGGTTTGCTTGACTATGTAGATTTATTATATTTATTATAAGGAATTTTTTTTTCTCAGTGGAGTGGGGAATAGAAGGAAGAGGAAATATGTTTCTATTAAAAGAGATAAAACTTTAATTTAAGAAAAGGAGTGATGGGAAAAGACATCCTAACAATAAGAGCAATTCGAACGTACTAGGAGATGCAGAGATGGTAGCATGTTTCCCTCTCAATGGAAGTTTATAATAGTAGCTTTTCAGGCATGTTGTAGATGGGAATACCTGTTTAGTTATGGGGAACCTGTGAACTCAAGGCCATTTGTGGTCTTCTAGGTGCTTGGGTCCAGTCTTTTGACTGAGTCCAAGTTTTACAGAACAAATCCTTTTTTAAAGGGAATTTGTTCTGTGAAGTTTGGATACAGCAAAAGGCTTCATTGGAGGACCCATGTGTTCTCATGGCTGCAGGTTCTCTACTTCTCATCTAGACCAAGGTTTCTTAACCTGGAGTCCATAGATCTGCAAGGTGTCCATGGATATACTTTGATGTCTCCAGGAACTCAGATGGGAAAAAAGTCCATTTTTGCTTTCACTAGCTGAGATTTCAATTGTGAAAAGCAGCAAACAATATTCTGAGGAGGAGTCCATAGGCTTCACTAGGCTGCCAAAGGGATCCATGACCATAAACAAGAAAGGTTAAGATCTCCTGTTCTAGATGAACTCTGAGTTTCCTTCAAATTCTTGCTTTCCAAGATTCTCTGTGATGATCCCCACTGAGTTCATCTATTTGCTGATTTCAAGGAACAGAAATAGTCACATTTACCTTTTCTGAGTTTTGCTTCTTTCTATTTTGTTGAGTGGAATGCTTTCCCTTTACCCTATATCCAGCAACCATTGGTGGACTACCTATCTAGTGGGTAGCTCTTCATCCAAGCTAACAAGAACTCTTTACTTTTGGTCATAGCCCTGAATAAGGAAGCTCAGCAGATCTGAGACAGATTACCTTGTGCAATAAGAAAGAAAATCCACATCAGTGTCTTCATTTCACATCAGTGTCTTCATCAGTAACTCAACACAAAATGGAATTCTAAAATAGAACAGTGTTGAAACTTGCTCTAAATTGAATAATAAGTCATTAGGGGAATTTGGAATAGAACTCCTATTTTTCTCAGCCCCAGGCATGTGTTCTTTCCCCTAATGCCATTAAAGGCTGAATATAAAATGAATTCTCATAGGTACAAATGACTATCTTTTATCTGGACCTCCCAAGAATCGTAACAACAGGGACTCAGAATAGAGAGCCATTGTTGCTCAGCTCTACATCTCTTCTCTCTGAACCTCCAATTCTCTATCTATTAACTCATTTTTTCTCATCTAGAGTCTATAGAGAACTGACAAAGTTGCATTCAGATATATTTTGAAAAACAATATAAAATATATAGGGTATATAATATATTAACATATTAATATTTTAATTAATATATAAAAACATAGCATAAATTATACATAATATGCATGTATATTATGTTTACATGTGCTTATGCCACATAGTTACATATATTTATATACACACATATAGTAAATATGAGGTAATCTAAGAGAAAAACACACTAACAGTAGGTGGAAGGGTGAAGGGGAGAAGACAGGAAAAGTCTCCCATAGAAGATGAAATTCAAACTCTGTCTTGATGGAAGGCAAGGAAGCCAGGAGGTAGAGAATTCCAGGCTTGGGAGACAACCAATGAAAAAGCACAGAGGAAGGAGATGGAGTGGTTTGGGGAAAGAATAAAAACAAGGTTGATGAGTAATAGAGCATATGGAAAAGAGTAAAACACAATAAGAATGGGGATGTAGGAGGAGACTAGGTTATGGAGGGCTTTAAAAACAAAAAAATGAACTTTATATTTAATCTTAGAGGTAATAAGAAGTTTATTTGGGGGGAAGATAACTCTGATAAATTTGAACGAAGTATTAGATCAGAGTGGGAAGAGAATGGAGGCAGAGAGATCAACCAGGAGGCTATTATAATAGTCTAGGCTTGAGGTGACAAGAGTCTAGACATGAGGGTGGTGGCTGTGTGAGTGAAATGAAGGACACAGCTGTGAGAGATGTGAAGGCAGAAATGACAAGATTTGGCAAAGCACTGGATATGGAGGGTGAATGCAAGTGAGGAGTTAAGATAACACTAAAGTTGTGAGTCTGGGTGACTGAGAGGATAGTGGTACCCTTGACATAAGAGGAAAGTCTGAAATAGTTTGGAGGAAAAGATGGGTTCTGTCATGTGAGTTTTATATATCTATGAAAAATCTAGTTCAACCTTTAATAGGTAACTGATGATATAAGATAGGAGGCAGGGAGAGACATAAGGGCTGGATAGAGTTGAGAATCATCTTCATAGTGATGATAATTGAATCCATGAGAGTTTATGAGATTGTCAGTTGAGGCAGTGTAAAGAAATAAAAGAAGAGGTCTTAGGACAGCGCCTAGAGCAGGACAATCATGGTTAGTGAGCATGGCCTGGATGAAGATTCAACGAAGGAATCTGGGAAGGAGTGGTCAAATAGGGAGGAGAAGGACCAAGAGAGAAAAATATCATAAAAACCTAGAGAAGAATATTGAGGAAAAGTGAGTGATTGACAGTGTCAAAGATTGTAAAGAGGTCGAGAAGCAGGAGGATCAAGAAGAGCTCATTAAATTTGGCAATTAAAGATTATAAGTAACTTTGGAGAAAATAGTTTTCATTGAATGATAAGATCTGAAGTCAGTCTACAGAGGGTTTAAAAAAGGAGTGAGAAGAGAGGAAGTGGATGAACTGATTGCAAATGACTTTCTCAAGAAGTTAAACCACCAAAGAATGGATAGATAAATGATAGGAAGACAAGAAGGAAGGAAGATAACGAGGTAGATAGATAGATGATAGATAGATAGATAGATAGATAGATAGATAGATAGATAGATAGATAGATAGATAGAGACAAAGATTAGATCAACTGGGAGATTATTAAAGAAGGGATAGATGTAAATGTGTTTATAAGCAATAAGGAAAGAGCCAGTACATATGAAGGGAATTGAAGATTTGAGTGAGGATCTGAGAGAGAGCAATCTACTGGAAAAGATGGAATGAAATAAAATCATTTGTGTGTATAGAAGGGTTTACCTTGGCAAGGAGAAATGCCAGTTTTTCAAATGGAACATAGGTAAGTGAGGAGATAATGAAGTAATAAATCTGAGTCATGGGATGGAGAAGTTAAGAGGAAGTTCTTGGTAAAAGGTTTAATTTTTTCATTGAAGTATGAAAACAGATCTTCAAATAAGAAGGTAGGGGTAGCATAGCATGCTGGAGGAGAGATGAAAAGCTACTGCAGTAAATGAGGTAGTGAATGGATTAGGGAGGTGTAAAAGGATTGCCTTGGTGCATTGAGTGCTCAATTGAGATTGTGAAACATAAGTTTGTGGTGGATATAGTCTGGTTGTGAGATTTTCTACAGTTCTATTCAATAGTACATGAACAAGAGTGAAGGCAGTAGTAATCTAAAGTTGAGGCTTGGCAAGACATGATTGAAAACAGAATGAAAAAGGGCAAGGAGCTCAAGGGTAGAGGACAGTGTAGTTATGCTGATTCACCAAGGGATCTAGGTATCAAAGGGAAGAAAACGTAACCAGTGCAGGGGAAATGGTCTGGGAAAGAATAGAGAGATAGAAGAATTAGTGCTGATGATTACAATAAAGAGTTAGGTTTCATGAAGCAAAGGGAAATATAGATAACTGAAAGATTATGATCAAATAAATGAATTTCTGAGTTCATGAACATTGAAATGGAATCCTTATAAGAGAAGAGCATGATCATCTCTGTGTGTAGCTGAGATTGAAGGGTATGGAAAAGTAAGTCATGAGAAATGAATAAATTGAGGAATCATGAAGGTAAGTTTTAGGCTATTTGAGGGAACACTAGTGTTCATGTTAATGCCTTCTAGCATGAGGACATCTAATAGGAACCATCTGTCCCATTCTCTCATTTTGTATATGAAGAAACTTAAGACAAGAAAAGTGTAAATAACTTGCTTAAGGTCACACACAAACAGAGTTTGAGTCATGAAGCCACGACTTCAGATTCCAAATCCTCTATTTCCACTTTTCCATGCTAATATTGTAACATATTTCTTGTATTCAACTCATATTCTTGTATTCAGCTCCATATATTCTTTTCTACAAACCATATCCTTTTGAGAAGTATTCCACTTTTTTTCACATGAGTGCCCATGGCATGTAATGCAGCTAGAGTACCATTTGCATGGTTTAGGTATAGACATCAGGTGTTTAGGGAGCACTGTGTTATAAGCGCAAAAGTATCTGGTTGAGTCTCTGGGTTGAGTTCCCTTGATGAGCAGGAAACTGTGTTGCCTTTTTTCATCAAACTAAGCAGTTATTTTCCCCTATAGCGAGGGCAAATTGGTTGAGGAATTGCAGTTCGCAATAAAGTCTTCTCCTTCCTGGATGCTCACAGAGTGAGGACTCTGACTCAGCTGTTGGGTACTCACCCCTGTTAAGGAAAAAAATAGAAATGCAAGAGATTCTTAACAGATTGGTATTTTCACAACGGTGGCTAATTCTTTCTTTCTCTGTCAATTTCTGTCAACATCAATATTGCCCAATGATTTCTAAGCTCCTGTAGATTCCTGGGTAACTAACATAACAATCAGTATTTACAAATCATACCTTCAGACAGCAACTATAATTCTTCAAATACCTCACCTGCCTTTGGATACATCATTTTCTTAAACTTTAATTTGAGTATCACAATTTCCCTATGCATTATTAGACCCATTTTACAGATGGGAAAAAAACAAGACATAGACATATGAAATGAGTTGTCTGAGGTTGAAGAGTACATTGCTGATGGAGCTAGAAATCTCATTCTTTTTCTTTAAATCATGTGAATGAATCATGATATCTACCCAAACTCACAGTTGTATCCATAGAATGACTAACATAGAATCCCAATCCTTTCCATTCGATCACACTCTGTGACTGAATCAGGACATTTACCCAAACTCACAGGCTAGCTGTAGCCACAGAATGACCAGCACGGTTCCCAGTAGCATCTTCATTGGTTGTCCTTCTATCAATGATAACTTGAAACTGGCAGATCTTCTGTAGGCTTCTCCCACTAAAGTGAGTCACCTGTTGCTACTGTCTCTGTTAGAATGGGCTGGGTCCTAGGCCAATCAAAAACCAGATCAGTTTTCCGTAGGTGTATGAAAGTAGTGATAAACATGAGAAGCATTTTGCTACAAACACTGCACCCTACTGTCCAGATGTAGAAAGGCTCGCATCATCCTTTTTGCTTTTCCTTAGCTCCAGTCTTCCACCCAGATGCATGTATTATTCAAGGGTCAAGAATCAATCAACAAGCATTTATTAAACATATTCTATGCATGAGACCCTGTGCTAGGCACCAGAGAAACAGGAGAAGCAGAGAGGAAGTTAGAGCCTAATGTCAGAGCCTTAGACAATCTTATCTAAGGATGGGTACGATGCCCTTTGGACAAGACTTTATCTGTCGGTGGTTTAATTATAACATGTATCAATTGTTTCATCACTTGAGATTGGACTCAAACAGAGTCAAGGTGATTATTAAGTGCCTACTATGTGTCTGGAGTTGTGCGAAGTACTGGGTGATGCCCAATTAAGCCCTGGATCTAAATTCCTGTGGGAGAGAGTTCCATAAGATTTGAGATCAGACTTCCATCTGAGATAGAAGTTCAGTATTCTTTTCCTTTGTTTGGTCTTGTCTTTTGCTTGGAGATGACCAATTGAGCACCAAGAAAGGTTATCTATTGGGTACTAAGTAAGCAATAATCCTTGATAAATATTGTGCATGTTCCTTATGATAATTGTGATCTTGTCTATTCATGTGGAACTCTATAATGTATAATGTGTATAATATCATGTAACACTATTTTGAGACTCTTTCCCATACAGAACTGGGGAAGTGAGTAAAAGAACAGTGTTTATGCTACCTCAGAAACTTCAGAGGACTATTTTCAATTGGGAACATGGACAGTGTGTTAAAAATGCAGACCTATCTCTGTTAGACATTGTAAATTTCTCAAACGGGAGGAGGAAATAGTGTAATGGAGGTTTGAGTCATGCCCAGATCATCTAAGATGGAGCCATCCATATGGGGCACCCTGGAGATCTGCTTCTGAGAGAAAAGAGAACTGGAATGCATGTGAATATCTCATGTGACTGTGGGGAGCTTCTTTCCAATGGATGCATCGCATGCACACACACACACACACACACACACACACCTATTTGTGTCTGGTGGTGGCCATCTCTAGGGTGTCGGGGGGGGGAGGGAAGATAAAAGAAATTAACATGATAATTTTATTTGTGTATTTGAAAAGAATAGCAAGTTCTCCATAGTAGATTCGCAGTTTCATGTGCAATCATCTTGTTCATTTTACTATGTTGTGGAAATGCTTGTTTTATTTGATAAATTAAAAAAAGCCTATCTGACCAATGAAAGCTTCTCTCTTTTCTGGCATTAGAATGTAGGAGTGAAGGACTCTTTCACTCATATCAGGGGACATCAGGCACATTTGGCCTCAGAGTGGGAAGTCAGAGAAATCCATGTTGACACATGTGTAGTTCTACCTTCAATCGTCTCTCCCATGAGACAGGCTTTCAAATATTTGACAACACAATGAAGTTATTTTCCTCTCTTCCTGGAATAATATCCCTACCTCGTTTCACTGCTCTTTCTATGACATGGGTTCAAGTCCCTTCACTATCGAGATCTCTGTCCTCTACACTTCAGTTTCTCAATGTCCCTCTTAAAATGTAATTCCCAGAAGTTAAATGATTCCTTAATCAAATTATGTTACAAAGAAAAGTGAAGATAAGTGGACAGTCCTGGAGCCTTGACTTAGAGGGTTTTTGGTTTATGTTACAAGGTTAAGAGAGAATCATTAATAATCTGTGTCTCTATGGCCATTTCTTCTAGAACTTCTCAAAGACTTTGAACTGCTACACAGCTTCCCTTTCCAGCATTTTTCTTTGTCAAATCAATAAACGTTTATTTTGTATTTACTATGTGCTTGGTACTATGTTAAATGCTGGGAATACAACTAGGCAAATACATGGTCCCTATTCTCAAGGAGCTCACTCATATTTTAATGGGTAGACGACGCAAATAAATGTAACTTGGGTTTCAAGCCTAGATCATTTGGGTAAAGCTCTTCTCATTGGTAGAGAAAATGATTCAATAGTTACACAGCTCTTTATTTAAGGTACCTGCAGAGTATCTGGGAGGTAATCTCAGCGGGTAAGCACTAGCAGCAGGGGACACTAGCGAAGGAAATACACTTTCAAGATAAAATAGCAAATGTGTCTGTGCTGACGCTGGGATTTAGTACAACCTGCAGGTGTCTGGGAATCACTGTGCCTCCAAAGCACAGAAGTAGGTAGCTGAGTCTCTGGGCTGGGTGGCTGAGATGCTCAAGAAACTGTGACAGCTCTTAGTGCTGAGTGTAGCTTTGAATCTTCCTTGCTGCTTTTCATCTCCATTGAAAATCATTATAAACAGAATTTTGGGACCTGTCCCAGGACTGTGTCTGTACCATTGTAAGTTATTTATGGAACTCGTGTAAGTGCAGTTCAAAGTGGTTCTCTCTCCCTCCTGGAGGCTCAGGGATGCAGGACTCTGTTTCAGTTGGCCTCTTACACCTGTTCAGAAAGATAATGTTAAGTACAGGATAATGGGCAACAGATCATCCCTCTCTGGGATTCACATTTTCACTCTACAATCAATGATCCAACAGAATAATATTTGTGAAGCACTTGACACAGTGCCTCATGCATTGTAGATGCTTAATAAATGCTTATCCCATTCCCCTTCCCCACTTCCCCAATCTCCACCCCAAACTTCCTCCTAACCTTCCAGTGAAGCCTAAACAGGCCATACTTAGTTCTTATTTTTCCTCTATAAATATCTTGGAGAATAATCCTTGGATGCCCCCATTCCCATGTCAGGAAACTCCCAACTCACAGTCCAGCTGAAGCCATGAGACCAGGAATAAGGTTACCAGAGGTCCCATTTCCTTCTGCTCAGTGAGGACTCAAATTTAGCACTTGAGATGCTGTCAAGTTTCTTCCATCAAAAGGTTTGTTTTTGTTTTCTACTTCTTCCACTCCCAGAAATAGCAGAGAGGCTTAAAGTGACTGTCCAGCCAATCAGAGGGTAATCCTCTCACTCCTAGTGAGTGATGCATCTCCTCAAGTCCACGAGTGGCAATGGCATTGCTGCCATCTTGCGACCGTATTCAGTACTATTCATTGTTTTCATCAAAAATTTACTGACACTAGTCAGGCAAGAAGCATTCTCCATGTTCATATCTATTAAAATGTTGCACAAATCTATCTCAACTGTAAAAGCCATAACACAAAAACCTGTTTCCTTGTGCGTGTCTGAAGGTCAATGTGTTTGCATTGGAAAAGCCACGTAACTGATCCTCCCTACCTAGTCTCTCTCTCTCTCTCTCTCTCTCTCTCTCTCTCTCTCTCTCTCTCTCTCTCTCTCTCTCTCTCTCTCTCTCCCTGCTTCCCTCTCTCTCCCTGTCTCCCTTCCTCCCTCCCTTCCTGTCCAACCCGTTTTCCATACAACCCAATGATATTCCTGAATCACAGATATAACCGTGTCAGCACTTGCTCAAAAGCCTCCAGTGGCTCCCTGCTCCCTCTAGGAAAAAATCCAAACTCTTACATTTCTTTCCCCCCCCTTGCATCTTGCAATGCTCTTCTTCCTTCAAGTTATAGCTTAGGTAACATCTCTTACTTGAAGGTTTTTTTTTGATCATCCCAGTTCTTAATCCCCTTTCCTTCCAGAATTACCTTTCTATTTTTTTGTATGTACTTTGTATTTACTTATCTAGGTATATGCTCTTTGCCCCACTCCTACACTGCCCTGAACTATCATCAGTAAAATGTGTGCTTCTTGACGACAGGGTTGGTTGTGTTTTTGTCCTTGTATTCCAAGTACGAAGCATAGTCCCTTGCACCTACTTCAGCTCAGTTCCTACAGTCATCATCAGGAGGAGCCATCGCTGTGAAGAAAGGATCTAACTTCCTTACCAACAATAATTACCAGCCATTGCTGCCAATGCTCAGACAGGCCCAATAGGACAGACCGCTTGTCGTATCTAGCCTTGCTCTCACAGTCATCATCCTTGGAAGCAAGCCCTGTAGAGATGAAGCCTGGCAACTGTTGGGCTGAAGCCACCTCAACAACCACAATTACTGAAGACCCAGAAAAGAAAGCTCTCACCACCACAGTCCTTGGTGTGATCAGATGGTTCAACATCAGAAACAGATATGATTTTAGCAGTGGAAATGATACAGAAAATACATTACTGTTGGCTGAGTCCTCCTGTGTGTGTTGTCTTCTCTTTAGAATAGAGCTCATTGAGAGCAGGGATTGTATCCTGTTTTCCCATTTGTATCTAGAGAGTTCAGCGCAGAATCAGCACTTAACCAAAGTGGTTTTATTTTCATTCAAAGGGAAGTAATAGGCCATTTTTCTGACTAAAATGCAAATCTTCATAATGAAGTAATGGGTTCAGTCAGTCTTAGAAGTGGAAGGGACCTCAGTCATGATCTAGTTCAATACAATTTTACAGCTAAGAAAACTGAGGGCCCAAATAGGTAAGAGACTTGCCTAAGGCCACAAAAGCAGTAAACATTAGATTTGAACCCACAGCCCTTAACTTCCAAGACAGCACAGTTACCCTTAAACCACATTGGCCTTTATCCTATAGCAACACCTTTTAAAAGACAGTAGCAGGGACAGGTGCATGGTTCAGTGGATAGAACACTGGGTCTGAAGTCAGGAAGACTTATCTTTTTGAGTTCAAATCTGACCTCTTCTGGGCAAGTCACTTAACCATGTTTGCCTCAGTTTCCTCATCTGTAAAATGAGCTGGAGAAGGAAATGGAAAACCACCCAAGTATTTTTGCCAAGAAGACCCCAAGTGGGATCACCAAGGGTCAGACATGACTAAACAATGATAAAAGTAGGGCCACACTATTTGAAGTCTGGTTTATGAGGATAGTGCTTGAAAGTTGGGCTAATTCTGAAAGCATCTAGGTGGCAAACTGTGGAGAGAGTACTAGAAGTGGAGTCAGGAAGATCTGAGTTCAAATTCAGCCTCTAACACTGACTAGCTCTGTGACCTTGGTTAGGTTACTTAACCTCTCAAACTGAGTTTTCTCATCTGTAAAGTGGAGATAATAATAGCAACTACTTCCAGGATTGTTGCCAGGATCTACTGAGATCACATGTTAAAATGCTTTGCAAGCCTTAAACCCATCTGAAATTGCTATGATGAGGATGATGGTGATGAGGAGATGGGAATGGAGAGGTCTTCAAGATACATGCAACTTTGTGAAGAGATGCTTAGCTTCAAGAAAGCCCAGGATGTCAAGTAGACCAACTTTAGTAGAGCATAAGCAGAGATGAGGAATCTGCAGCCTTGAGGTTACCTTCTAAGTCTGTGGGTGCGGCCTTTTGACTGAGTTCAAATTTTACAGAACAAATTTTTTTATTAGGGGGATTTGTTCTGTGAAGTTTGAATTCAGTCAACGGCCACACGTGAGGACCTACAGGGCCACTTGTGACCTCAAGACTGCATGTTCCCCACACCAGGTAGAATATATGATGATAGCCGTGATAATGATAAGGAAGTTTAGGCATTCCTGAGGATTTCTCTGGCTAATCAGTCCATGCTGATTTTTCCAATTCTTTGGACTCTTACAACACTTTTAAATCTTCTTTAACAGTTTTCATGCCTATCTTACTGATTGTCAGTTTCATGTATGTTTTTTTCTCTCTCCTACTTGATTGGGAATTCTTGAAGGTCTAGGATGACTTCTTTTTGTTTTTCCTTGCTATCTTGATGTAGTTCTCCCAAACAGTGCTATGCACACAAAAGGCAGAGGACAAACACTTCTTGACCCAATGGCAATCTAGTGTAGGACTTGGAGCTCAGGACTAGCACAGGATTTGGAGTAGAGAAGGTCAGCGATAGAGTGCCACCCCTTATATTTAATAGTCCTGTGGTCCCGAACAAATCATGTAATCTTTTTAAACCTTTGTTTCTTCACCTATAAAGTGAGGGTGGAGGTAGACTTGATGACCTCCAAAGTCCCTTTCACTTAAATCTATAATCTTGCAAATTAATTTGAATCTTACAAGCTCCCTTGTTTCAAGGTACTTTTTACTTTACTCTGACAACATTGTGAAGTTCATGAAATAAATAATATAGGGAATTATAATTCTCACTTTTTTCGTAACAGACCTGTGGTTTTACCAGACATTTTTCTGTGGCCAGAACCCGTGAGAGACTGTGTGGCATACAGCATAGAGAGACTTGGTCTCAGAGTCAGGAAGAAAGAGATTCAAGTACTAGCTGTGTGTCTCTGGGTAAGTCACTTATGTATCAATGCTCCAGATGATTTTGCACGACTACAAGTTGCAGAGAAGATGACCTGCATGATTGGTAGAAGAAAATCCTCCCCAAGAACTTACAATACTGATAAAATGAAATAATTCTTATACATGGGACCTAATTAAATGTGACTTTTGAAGGGATATAATGAAAAAAATAATTAATAAGCAATGGAGCTTGAAGGGACATAGAGGTCAACTATTTCAATCCCCTCATTTTGCAGATGAAGAAAGACTCAGAGGGTTGACTTGTCAAACGTTACAAGAAGAGTAGTGGAAGATCTGGGATCCAAACCCACCCAACCAGTGCTTTTTCTACTATCCTATGAAAGCAATTTTACAAACATTTACTTAACGCATATTGGATGGTCATGTGAGATGGACAGGGTAAATTCTATCATGAATGATGGGAAGAAATTGGGATCTTAGATGTAAATTTTTAAGAAGCATAAGGAGTTTACATGAATTCATTGGTAAAATGCTCTATCTCAGGTCTGCATGACATGCAGCCCATGGCCTGCCAAAGGATGTCAGGCATCAGTGAAAAATGTAGAGGATGTGAAAGGAAATAAAGATGCAATGAGGACTTCATGCTCCACTTGACCTGTCTTCCAATAGTCCTGTAACTTGGTGGGTGGGTTGCCACGTGTATGCTCTCGTTTGTCATGTGACACACGGCAACCAACCATCGTCAGTTTGTCTCTAGTCTGAGAGAAGTAAGAGTTGTATCTTTTCACTGGGTTTTCAGTCATTTCTGGTGTTCAACAGGGACAAAGCAAGTGCAACCACCTGCCAACACAAGCGGCAACGATGTGAAGGTTTCTTGCCCCCACAACTCCATCACTGGACAGTTGCCCTTCAAGTTACATAAGTGTCTGATGCTCTCTCCAAGATCAGACACTCAGTTCAGTTGTATGTGAGCAGTTGCTGTGGATAACTTTTTGGTTCGAATATTATAGGTTTTGGGGTGACTTTGTAAAGTGGGTGATAAAAAGAAATGGAAGATTGAATCAGAATATAGGTTGTTTAATCCAGAGTGGACAAATGAATAATTGTTAATTACATGAGACACAAAAAATTGTGCCTTATTTGCTGAGAAGCAATATCCATTCCAAAGGAATACAATCTTCATTGCCATTTTGAATTAAAACATCCTGACTGAAGTAAATTGGACACCAATGAAAAATAAATTACATTGTCCAAATTGTTGAAAAATCTCAGTGGGGAACAATAACTTTTCAAGAAAATAAACTCAGAAAATGAGACAGATACTAAGGTTAGTTTTCAGACTTCTAAAGAAATTGTTGCTGCTGGGAAGTCTTTTACTGTAGGTGATTTCATAAAGAAAATGTTTGCTAAATGAAGTTTCTGCATTGTGTCCTGCTTAGCAAAGTAATTTTTTTAACATTAATGTCATTTCATGATGAATAAAAATTGTAAGTAATAAGTATAATTAATTGATATTAATTTAAATTTCCTTTTTTTAAGATATGGTGTATTTGTAAAATGGTTTAATCATTAATTTTACCTTTACTTGGAAAGTGAACCACTAAAAACCTATCCATGACTCGGAGTTTATCCTATTTTGATTTTAGTCACTATCTACTGCCAAATTATACAGGTCTGCTCTATCTAGAAGGTATGAGGGAGAAATAATAAATGATCTGTAGTATAAGATTGTCCCAGTTTGGGAGCTAAGAGTGTAAGTTGGAGCTGCGTATCTGTGAACCATAGAGAGCAGGAAACCTCTTTATAGCTTATTCCCTGGGGTAAGTTAGAAAAGAAGAAAAGACAAGAGACCAATCAGAACTTTGCCATGAACTTCATGGTAGGCCAGATATCTGTGTGCAGGGTTGGTCTTTTACGCAAGCCCCAGGTCATTTTTCCAAGACAAAAAATAAAGAGGCTAAGCACAGGGATACTGTTATTGTTATACTGTTGGTCTTGGGTCTAAATGGGCACATCAAGAGATTTGGAGAACTCATGGTTTGTTATCATGATTTGAAATATGAATTTGTGATCAGGGTCTTTTATGAACTAAAACTGTTGCCCAGGGACATACTTCAAGCTACCACTTAAAGTGGGCAAGTAGTAAAAATTAATATACAGCTAGTGTTCTTTAATGTTGTGCTTAATCCACCAGGGTCAGCTAGATAGCACAGTGGTTAGAGTGCCAGACCTGGAAGAAGGAAGACTCATCTTCCTGAGTTCAAATCTGGCCTCAGACACTTTCCAGCTGTGTGACCCTGGGCAAGTCACTTAGCCTTGTTTGCCTCAGCTTCCTCATCCGTAAGATGAGTTAGAGAAGGAAATGGCAAACCACTCCAGTATCTCTGCCAAGAAAACCTCAAATAGGGTCATACAGAGTCAGATTCAACTGCGAAGTGACTGAACAACAAATGAAATTAATCAGTCACATGAGTTTGGGGATTTCAGAACTGATCATTCCAATAATTTGACATTAAAGAGATATCTCACTCAGAGTAGGTACCTCAGAGTGTATATACATACATATATATATATATATATATAAAAGAAATTCTCATATATATATTATATATATTATTCTTATATAGAGAAGGAACTCTCATTTCGTATATATATGATATAATGATATATATGATATAATATGATATAATAATTCTCATTTCATATATATATATATACATATATATATATATATATGAAATGAGAATTTCTTCAGGTCCTGTATTTATGAAGTCTTCTTCTGATATATTAAGATTGTTGGAGATTTAGCTATTCATCAGAATAGGGAGAATATCCTAGTCTGATAGATTTAGAACTTGAAGGGACCACAGAGATCATGTGATCCAACTCCTCCACCTAACAGATTTGGAAACTGAGGTCCAGAGAGGTTAAGAGACTTGCCAACAGACCAACTGGAGTAGAGAGTAATGAGAGAAAAAAACAGCTTCATTCTTGTGTCCTGGATTACTACCTGAGAAAACTATGTCAATACCACCACTGCCTATCCAATATGAGGAAGATAACTGGATATCAATGCTAGCACTTTTAAATAATTAAGGATGGACTAAGGGCAAGGAAATTTAGAGTAGCATAGCATACCCCACAAAATGTGCTGAATTTTAGTCAAAGGGTTTTGATCCAAATCCTGCTTTGGAATTAAGTAAGTCCCATACCCTCAGTAACCAATTGGATCCAACTGAATATCTACTGAAGAAGTTGTTTTATATGTTTGCTCATAAATAACAGGTTATTTGGTTCAAAAGTGGGGCCTTCAAGGCCAGGAGACTTGTTTCCCTTCCTTTATTGACTCACTACAGAAGAGGATGCAGATGGCTCTTAGGTTCTCTTCCCTTGAAGCAAGTACCCAGATCTTTGAAGTTTTTCTAAGAATTTGTAACTGTCAGTAGCATAAAGGAAATGGTCAGGAAGTAAAAAAGGTTCTCTTTTTTATTCCCCTCCCACTAAACTTCTATCTTTATTTTTTCTGTTAGACCCAATAGAAAAAGATGAAGTTAGATATAGGTATTGATGGTGGTTTTTGGTATATGGAGACTGATGTGAAATTCATTTGCACTTCAGCGAAAAAAAACCAGAGTATCCCATACACTTTCTTACAGGAGATGTGATGAGCCTGTGTATTCTGGAGTAAAAATGATAGGATCTCAAGAGGGACGGAATAAAGAGATGAGCTGAGGGCTGACAGGTACCAACAACAGTTCTTAAGTTGGCGATGAAAATGGTAGAGGAAAGAGGGATGCTTAATAAGCCTTTTCTCCTACCTCATTACATTAATTAATCTATAAAACCAACAGCTCTTATCTTCAGAAAAACATCTTCAAATATGGGAGGTAGGAGCAGTATTATTATCTCCCCTGAAGAAATTTAGAAACTAATGTTCAGAGAAGTTGTTATTGACCCATCATCTTATAGCTGGAAAGTGATGACACTAACACTCCAACATGGGTCTTACGATTCTAAGTTCAGTGATCTGTCGAATACACTGTACTGATTCTCACCGCAGAAGAGGGGTCACTAGAAACAACCTACTTCACAGAGTTGCTTACTTAACTTTATACCATTACCCAGGGTGTTGAAGACATTCCCTGATTTTGTCCCCACTTCTAGTTCCAGACTCTCACCCTTACTTGCGCTGGGACTCAGGAAATGATACTATCCTCTCTTAAATCCTTCCAGGAATTGTGTTATAGACTCAAAGGATAATATGATTTAGAATGGAAAAGAACACTAAAGATTAGCTCAATCCAAGGGTTATTCATTTATTTGTTTTTAGTTTTTAACATTCACTTCCATGACATTTTGAGTTCTAAATTTTTCTCCCCCCCTCTTTCCCCTCCCCAAGAAGGTGTGTAATCTTATATAGGCTATACGTGTACAATCATATTAAACATATTTCCACATTATTCATGTTGTAAAGAAAAATTAGAACCAAAGGGAAAAACCATAAGAGAGAAGAAACGAGAGAGAGAGAGAGAGAGAGAGAGAGAGAGAGAGACAATGGTATGTTCTAATCTGCATTCAGACTCCACAGTTCTTTCTCTGGATGTGGACAGCATTTTCCATCATGAGTCTTTTGAAATTGTCTTAGGTCTTTGTATTGTTGAGGAATATCTCAAAGTTGGTCATCACACAATGTTGCTGTTACAATGTACTATGTTCTCCTGGCTCTACACTCAGAATCAGTTCATGTAAGTCTTTTCAAGTTTTTCTGAAGTTCAGTTGCTCATCAATTCTTTTTTTTTTTTGTACTTTCTTGAGAATAGGATTGTAAATTTATTTCTTTTTTATTTAACTTTTAACATTTATTTTCACACACTTTTGGGTTACAAATTTTCTCCCCTTTTATCCCCTCCCCCCCCAAAACCCAAGCTTTCTAATTGCCCCTGTGACCTATCTGCTCTCTCCTCTATCCTCCCTCCCTGCCCTTGTCTCCGTCTTCTCTTTTGTCCTGTAGGGCCAGATAGCTTTCTTGACCCCTTAACCTGTATTTCTTGTTACCCAGTGGTAAGAACATTACATTTGGTCCTAACGCTTTGAGTTCCAACTTCTTTAGCTCCCTCCCTCTCCACCCCTTCCCCTTGGAAGACAGGCAATTCAATATAGGCCATATCTGTTTAGTTGTGCAAATGATTTCCATACTAGTTGTGTTCTATGGGACTGACTATATTTCCCTCCATCCTATCCTGTCCCCCATTACTTCTATTTTCTTATGGGCCTTTCCCTCCCCATGAGTGTCGACCTCGTATTGCATTCTCCTCCCCATGCCCTCCCCTCCGTCCTCCCCCCCCCCCGCTTGTGCCCCTGTCCCCCATTCTCCTGTATTATGAGATAGGTTTTCCTGTCAAAATGAGTGTGCATTATATTCTTTCCTTTAGTGGAATGTGATGAGAGTAGACCTCATGTTTTTCTCTTGCCTCCCCTCTTTATCCCTCCACTAATAAGTCTTTTGCTTGCCTCTTTTATGAGATATAATTTACCCCATATAACTTCTCCCTTTCTCCTCCCAATATTTCTCTCTCACTGCTTGGTTTCATTTTTTTTTTTTTAAGATATGATCCCATCCTCTTCAAATCACTCTGTGCACTCTGTCTCTATGTATGTGTGCATGTGTGCATGTGTGTGTGTGTGTGTACTCCCACCCAGTACCCAGATACTGAAATGTTTCAAGAGTTACAAATATTGTCTTTCCATGTAGGAATGTAAACAGTTCAACTTTAGTAAGTCCCTTATGACTTCTCTTTGCTGTTCACCTTTTCATGGTTCTCTTCATTCTTGTGTTAGAAAGTCAAATTTTCTTTCCAGCTCTGGTCTTTTCATCAGGAAAATTTGAAAGTCCTCTATTTCATTGAAAGACCATTTTTTCTCCTGAAGTATTATACTCAGTTTTGCTGGGTAGGTGATTCTTGGCTTCAGTCCTAGTTCCTTTGACTTCTGGAATATCCTATTCCATTCCCTTCTATCCCTCAATATAGAGGGTGCCAGATCTTGTGCTATCCTGATTGTATTTCCACAATACTTGAATTGTTTCTTTCTAGCTGCTTGCAATATTTCTCTTTCACCTGGGAATTCTGGAATTTGGCCACAATGCTCCTAGGAGTTTCTCTTTTTGGATCTCTTTCATGCGGTGTTCTGCGGATTCCTTGAATATTTATTTTGCCTTCTGGTTCTAGAATCTCAGGGCAGTTTTCCTTGATAATTTCATGGAAGATGATGTCTAGGCTCTTCTTTTGATCATGGTTTTCAGGTAGTCCCAGAATTTTTACATTGTCTCTCCTGATTCTATTTTCCAGGTCAGTTGTTTTTCCAATAAGATATTTCACATTATCTTCCATTTTTCGAATCTGCACGGTATGTTCTGAGATATCTGTCTTTCTCGAAAAGTCCAAAGCTTCCATCTGTACCATTCCAGATTTGAGAGATCTATTTTCTTCAGTGAGCTTTTGAATCTCCTTTTCCATTTGGTTAATTCTGCTTTTGAAAACATTCTTCTCCTCATTGGCCCCTTGCACCTCCCTTGCCAGCTGAGTTAGGCTAGTTCTCAAGGTGCCAATTTCTTCAAGATTTTTTTGGTTCTCCTTTAGCAGGGAGCTGATCTGTTTTTCATGCTTCTCCCTTATCCCTCTCATTTCCCTTCCCAGTCTTTCCTCCATCTCTCTAACTTGATTTTCAAAATTCCTCTTGAGCTCTTCCATGGCCCGAGCCCATTGGGTGGGCTGGGACACAGAATCCTTGATTTGTGTCTTTGCCTGATGGCAAGCATTGTTCCTCCCCATCAGAAAGGAAGGGAGGAAGTGTCTTTTCTCCGATAAAGTACCCTTCAATACTTTTATTTCTTTTCCCTTTTCTTGGCATTCTTCCCAACCAGTGACCTGACCTCTGAATGTTCTCCTCACACCCACCTCGCCTCCTGGTCCTCCCAGCCAGCGTTTGGGGACTGAGATTCAAATGCTGCTTCCCGCCTTAGGGTTTTTGGTGGGGGCAGGGCTGCTATTCAGTGTGGGAATTAAGTTCAGGTGGTCAGGGGCAGGGCCCCCTCTTTGGCTTGGTTCTCTCAGGGGGTTTATGCACAGACCTTCCACAATGGATCCAGGCTCCCGCCCGTTTGGGGAGCCCCTGTCTGTAGCCACCTCTCAGCTTCTATCTCCTGGGGGGGCTCGAGCCATGGGGGCACCTCACTCCCCTCTCAACCCGCCAAAGAGACTCTCTCACCTACCCCTGTCAGTCACCTGTTGGTGGGGGGGCTTGTGCCGCCGCTGGAGATCCCGTCTCTGGATCCTTTTCAGATCTGTGCCTCTCAGAGCCGCGGCCGCCACAGGTCCGGGCTGGGCTCTGCGTCTGCAGCGTGACGGACCTTTTGCGAGAGGTTTGCAGGTCCCTCTGTGGGTGGGGGGTCCCGCGGGGCCGCTGGAGATCCCGTCCCCGTAGCCCTCTCGGATCTTTTCCTCACAGTGTCGTGGCTGCGGCAGGGCTGCCCTCTGCTCCCCGTCCTGGAGCCCAGTCCACGGCGCGAAGGACCCCCTGAGAGAGGTTTGCTGGTCTCTCCGGAACAGAAATCTCCCTCGCTCCAATATTCCGTGGTCTCTGTGTGCAAGATTCGCCCTGGGTTGGTCCCCTCTAGCTGTTCTGTAGTTTGTGTGTTCGGAGCTATGTGTATGTGCGTCTTTCTACTTCGCCATCTTGGCTCCGCCCCCCTCATCAATTCTTATGGAACAATAGTACTCCATTATATTCATATAGTACAACTTGTTTAGCCATTCCTCAATTGATGGGCATCCCTTCAATTTCCAATTCTTGGCCACCACAAAAAAAGAGCTGCTATAAATTCAATTCAAAGGTGATTTTTAACACTCTGTGTGTTTGTGAGTGTGTGTGTGTATGTGCGTGTGTGTGTGATGAATCCTTTTGGCAATCTAGTGAAATCTATAGACCACTGCTCAGAATATTTTTAAATGCATAAAATAAAATACATAGAATTACAAAGGAAGCCAAATATAACGAAATACAATTACCAATTACAAAAAACAAGATCAGGAATCACAATTTAAGAACCACTGAGCTATTTCATTTTAGAGGTATGGAAATGAAGAGGCTAAGTGACTTAACGGAGCTCAGAGATATTAAGGATCACAAATCAGACCCAAATTTCAATGACTCTAAATCTCATGTCCTAACTACATCATTCTCTTTCAACTACAGCTTTGTTTTCACTGGAGTAAGTTAATAATATAGATAATATTTTTTGTTGGGGGTTTTTAGTCAAAAAGATGCATCATACATAGTTTTCACATAATATGAATGAAAGATTAACACATCTCATGTAGAATTAGCAGAACTAGCTTTTCTCTAAGCCCATAAATTTATGATTACATTATTAGTATTATTTGTAATTGACAATTATATTGTCATTAATCACAATGTTTATCATATGGATCATAATGATCACATTCCATCACAATGATAGAAATAACTATGTAGTATTTGGAAATCCAATAAGAAGAATTACTAAAGGCCAGCAACATGATTGATCACACATTATTAATTTCTTTAAAATTTTATTAAATAATGAAAAATTGTCTTGTTGGTTCAAACAAACAATATTCTCAATAGAATGGAACATTACCACTTTATACTTGGCATAATACTTCAAACTTTAGCTTTCACTCAAAGACATCAGAGTTTCTCACAACTCTCTGGATTAAGCAGGATAGGGCGGGTCATTATCACCATCTTCTACCTACATGAAAAAACTGAAGTTCATAGAATTTCAGTGAGACTGAAACATAAATCACAGATTAAGGTACATTTTCCAATTTTTATTCAAGAAGGTTCACATTCTCTGGAGTAATGCTGACAAAAATGACTCTTCATTATCACATCCTCAGAGATGAATTTTCCCTCCTTGTGCAAGCCTACAGAAGTCATCTACTCTTTCACCTCTGAATTGTGTATTGCAGAATAAAATTAATTATTAGTATGTCTAATTAGTTTCCTTGCTTCAAGTTTCTCTACATTGAAAACTATCCTCCATACAGCTGTTATTCTCCTAAAGCACAGGTGTGACCATGTCACTCCTCTAATCAACCTTTATTGGCCCCATATCACCTCTAAGAAGATCAAATATAAACTCTTCAATTTGACATTTAAAGCTTTCCACAACCTGGTCCCTTCCCACCTTTTCAGCCTTACTATATATGGTCCAGCCATATCAACCTATTCCTCTAACAAACACTTTCTATCTCTCGTCCCCAGATCTTACCACTGGGTATTCTCAATGTCTGAG
Organism: Notamacropus eugenii; assembly: GCF_028372415.1. NCBI lineage: Eukaryota > Metazoa > Chordata > Mammalia > Diprotodontia > Macropodidae > Notamacropus > Notamacropus eugenii. The sequence continues at coordinate 11,702,398 of NC_092878.1, forward strand.
ATATTTGTCCCTCTTTACCTTCATCTTATGGAATTCATGATTTCCTTTAAGACTCAGCTTAAGGATTACTTTCTACATGAAGTCTTTCCAGCTCCCCTTTCCTTTCAAAGTTACCTCCTATAAGTTTCATACATACTATGTCTTTCTTCCTTCTGTTGAAAGTTATGTTTACTCAGTTACCCACTGTTCCTAACCCTGCTTGTCCATCAGTATTGAGGGAGGCATCACACAGTCTGTAGCTTTGTATTACCTACTATTCATCACATACCAAATCACCCCCTACCTGTTTTTACCCATTAAATATCACACAGCTCTCATATACTGGCAACTGGGGAAGTTCTGAGAAGTAACAGTCCATCTGCTTTTGCAGACCTGGACCTATCCTCTTTTTGAAAGTTATCAGTAGAAACTGGCTCCATCTTGAATCCCTTCCTGACCTCCCATCAGTGATCAGCCCATCAACATTTTGCTACCTTGACATACTTTTAATAAATTCCTTTCAATTCTCTTTATCTTGAGTTTTGCCTTGTTAATTGGGGTGAAAGTTAGAACAAAGAATTTTCTTTTTCTTTTAATTCTTCTTTCCTTCCTTCCACCTTCTTTTCTACCTGTCTACCCACCTATCTACATATTTTATATGTGCCTCTCTATATATGTTTGATATATACTTTTATTCATACATAGTATGGGCTTTCTAAATAGAATGTAAGCTCCGTGGAGGCTAGAACTTTGAAAAAAGTCTAGTATCTTTCATAATATTTTGTAATTTATAGAAAAAAAGAGCATAGATATATATATACATATATACACATATATAACACATACATGTACATATACCCACAAATATACATACATGTGCATATATACATACATACACAGATATATATATATGCACATATGCATATAAACACTTTGTTTATGGAACTTAAAGTAGCTATGAGAGATTAAAGTTTGAGGAATTTAACATTTAGGGATCCTAAATACCCTATGTCTCTTCCCCTCCCCCTCCATGTCCCCTTTGTACTCAGGGAGGGTATTTGAATTTCTACTTTGTATCAATAACTAGTGTTCTCCTGGAGAAGGAGGATAGAGGGGTCTACTACCCCATTCCTATATCAGATTCCCCTCTCTGATATAGTCCTTCCATATTTTTTGTGGTTCAGAATAGCTTACTCTGAGATATCTAGTAGCCTTGTCATTACCAGAGAATGAAATAACCCTTGTAGAAGAACTACACGAATCCACCTCTTTCTCTTTCTTGAAAAAAACTGTGGCAGAATCCTGAGAAAGATGGGTTCCCCTGCCATCTCTCCCCTTCCCTTGCACCTCTTAGGTCTACGTCCTTCTAAATCTATGGATCTGCACAGCCTTGAATCAGCACAGAGAAGGCGACCATGTACTTTCCTCTGAATAACCTAGAATTAGTTACTCAGTTCAATTACACAATTCTACTCCTGCCCTCCTCAGGAGAAACCAGCCCCAGTCTCTGACAAATGAGACATTATATCGAGGCCACTTCTTTTGGCAATGAAAGTCAAAGCAAGAACATAAGCATCTTGGGAAAGCAGTGCAAAAATGTGCTAAAGACCCATAGATGGTGGCAAATAGAGAAGATGAGTCTCTCAAAAGAGTCGTGTTGGCTATCCTTTAGCCACTGCCAAGAGGGTTTGTGTATTCTTAAAGATATGTCATGTTGCACCCCAAGGTGAGTGCCCTGTCAAGTCTTTGGAATATGTGATGATTAGGCATGGATAGAGTTTTCTTGGAAGGCCTATAAGTTCTCATTCTCGTTGTATGTTCATAGACCTTCTATGGGGAACAGAAGAGTTCTTGGAAATAGCTTACCTTGTCCTTCACAAAAGCATCGAAGGAGATCTTTAGCAACAGAGCACATATGCTCAGTTCTAAGGAATTCTATAGAATTTGCTATCATGTGCACCTTGTAGAACCAAATTCCTCCAAGTGATCTACTCAGTAGCCCTTAAAGAAGATCTCTGTCTTCAGTAATTTCTCCCACTTACCCATAGGGGGGTTTTTGTATTGTTCTCCTATGGGGTTCTTTCACTGTGCCATTCTCTAGAGCACAGTAATAGATTGCTGAATCCTTCAAACTCAAGTCTGAGATGGATAAAAATGTGGAGTCCGATGTGGTCTCTGAGGAAAATCTCTTCTTTGCAATGTCTGCATCATGCTTAATGTTTTTTCTTGACCGTGCTCCTCTCAGCAGAATAAACTCTAGGGTCTGGCCCAAGTACAGGCGATACCAATAGAGATAAACATATTGGCTCTCTGAGTTATAAGAACATTGCAGAATTACATTTTTCCCTTCTTCTGAAGACATGTATGACTGTTGAGATGCAATCCAGTCCCCCTGCACAGTCCCTGGAACAGTAAAAACACATAATTAGTCCTAGAGCTGCCTATATTACCTCAGCACAGATGCTCTGGGAGCACAGCAACCAATTAAGTCAGTTACCTGTAAGGATCAGGATCAAAACAGTCGATCTGGTGTCTCTCATGGCCCAAAATATCTGACTGATATTAAATCGAAGAAATTATGTCAAAAATTGGAAAATCCAGACTATAATAAATACCCTCCTGGGACTTGGGGGTGTAAGTCAATACCACTGAGAAGACTCAACAGGGAAACCCAGAGAGGAAATAGGAGGAGCTTAAACTCCCATGTGACCCAGAAAATTTGGAGGGTGGTCCCTTCTTCAGGGTCCAGGAATGGGTAGGAGGGCTCATCAGCCAATTCTTTTCATCTTTTTTACACTTCCCCTTACGATGCTCAATTTGTCTCCACAGAAACCTCCTTTCTTGTGTCTGTGCCAGGATCTTCAAAGGTTTACTTTCTGGGCTTATATTTTCTTTAAATGTTTGTAGAAACATGATTCAGAAGTTCACTGCTTGATCTTCTGACCTTTCCCTTGAAATTCCTTAGTATGTCATTTCTACCTCTTGGATTATACCAGTTTGGCTTCATCCCATTATGTGAAATATTGTGGTTACTGAAAGGTAGGCAACCTGTTCAATTCTATTTAAATTCAGAATTATGTATTGGGATTTGTTTTTAAGACACTTTGCTATGTTCCACAGAGAATGAAAAGACATTCAGTGCCTACCCTCACCCAGTTTACACCCTAATTAGGTAGACAAGCTGTATACCATTAACTAGAATGTTCGTTAGAATGTGTAATTGAAATAAGAGAGGTGAAACCAAACAATCCGGTGCATGTGATAACATTGTATGAAGACTATGCTTTTCTGAACAAGCTGGCATTTAATCTGGGTCTTGAATTACACGGGCAAAACCATGTTTGGGGAGGAATTGGAGAGGGGAGGGCATTTTATGTGGAAGGAAAAGTTCATTGAAAGGCATGGAGTTAATTTTCCTAATTAACTAAATATTAATTTATGGAATAGAAAAAGTATTTCTATAGCAGTATAACAAAAAAAGATGATTGCTCATGAAACTTCCAATCTATCATGTATAACTTGCTATTCTTTTAAAATATTTTATAAAGTTATCATGCAATTTTTTCCCTTTTTTCCTTCTCTCCCTCCCCCTTCTAGAGATGGCTACCATTAGACACAAATGTATCTATCTATCTATCTATCTGTAAAATTATTCTATTCATACATCTATTTATCAGTTCTTTGGGGGGGTGTAGATAGTATCTTTCTTCATAGGTCCTTTATAGTTCATTTGATTATTTGTAATAGTCAAAATGGCTTATTTGCTCAAAGTCATTCTTAGAACAATGTTGCTCTTACTGTATCCAGTGTTCTCCTGATTCTGTTCATTTCACTCTTCTTTATTTCATGCAAGTCTTTCCATATTTTCTAAGATCATTGAGTTCACTATTTCTTATAGCACAAGAGTGTTCTATCATGGTTACATACCACAACTTGTTCAACCATTCTCCAACTGTTGAGTGTCCCTGCAATTTCCAATTTTTCACCATCACAAATAGAGCTGCTATAAACATTTTAGAACATATAGAATTCAGAGAACATGAGCCTTCATTTCTTCAAGGAATACCAGATAATCTGTAATTGCTGAGCAAAGAGTTCAGGAAACAGAGTCTAGGGAAATAAGAAAAGACAGAGAGGGGCCAAATTATGGAGAACATCAGATATTACAGAGTTTGGATATCATTCCCAAAACAAGGAAAGATTGAAGATTTTTCCCTCAATGGAGTTATACGACCAAATCAGTTTTATTTTAGAAAAATTATCCTGGCAGGTGTGTAGGATGGATGAGAGGAAGAATTGCCTAACGTAGGGAAAAAAGATGATAATGATCATGGTTACCTCCTCCTGTTTACCTATCTAAGGGCAAAATGTGCCCTTTCACTTTTCCAAGAGCATCTCCTACATTTGTATCTTTTATTGAATACCCTTCAGTTAATTGGTTTACATTTGGTTCTCCTAGCTCTCTCTTATCTCTTTGGCTGCTTCATTGCCTTCTTAACCGGTTCTTCTTCTTTCTCACAATCCCTCATTGTTATTATAATAACAATGAGGGACTGACCTGATTAACAGTAGTGAGAATGGATAATTAGTAAGACCTAATTGGGAGGCGATGGCAGAGTCTAAGATAAGGACAAAGCTCTAAACATATCATTAAATGTATCCTTACAAAAATAAAAGTAACATTAATCATTTACATAGTGCCTTAAGGTTTGCTTAGCACTTAATAAATACCCTTTCACTTGATCCTCAGAACAATTCTGGAAGGTAGGTTCTATTATCATCCTCATTTTAGAGGTGAAGAAACTGAGGCAAATAGAGGTTAAGTGACTTGCCCAAGGCAAGAGGTATGGCAAGAAAATAAAGAATTCAGACTGGATCAAGTAAGAGAATTCGGATTTTTTTTCTCGCTGAAATAAATTATTTCTCCTGAGTCATTTGTGGGCATTAACAAAAAACATTATACTAAATTTCATTATTATTTTTTAAATAATGTAATTATAACAAAATAAAATAGCAATACTTTGAATTTCAATGATGACTTGTAGGTGGTGTCCTAAAAGGTTTAGTTCAGTTTTAAGCTACTAACACTTCAAATTGCACCAAGATTTCTGGGATGCACTGTATTTGTCCATATATATATTTTATTCTGTTTGATTCTTACAACAACCCTGTAAGGCAGAACAGATAGAAGGAACTTAAATGCCTTCCCCAAGGTAACACAGCTAGTCAGTTGCAGAGCTGGGATTAGGATCCGTGCTTTGACTCGGAGAATTATTCTTCTTTGCACAGTAGTGAACAGGCAAACAAAAGTATTTATTTCTAAATTTCCAAATTTTGACAGTGTAGAAAGGAAAATTGCTCCCAAGGTGTTGATCTTTCTGCAAAGCTGTGCAAATTTGTTAATGCCAGTATCCTCAAGTTTTCCAAAAATTGAGCTTATCTGCAAATAAATTAGAACTCAATTCCTTTACACACACTTCCCCTGAAAGACCCATGACCTTGTTCATCAGAACTTGAGACTTACTGCCATGGGAAATATGTGACTGATATGAGGTGGATGGGATAAATGTGTACATTTCTCAGACCTGTCCTCAAAGCTGCCTCAAATAAAAATGAACATGGATGCTTGAAGTTTAAAAAGAAGTTTTTAAAATAAATGTTAGTGATACTCATGTCATCTAAATTTCCCCATTTCTATCTGCTTCCCTATCTAGAAAGTAATCTCATATAAGAATTGTTTTTAAGAAAAGAAAAAAAGAAACAGCAAAATCAGTACACACTGAAAAATATCTGACGATATATTCAATGTCCCATAGTCAGGAACCCCAACCTATACAAAAGAGTTGTAAGAAGTTTTTATATTTCTTTTTTTTTTTCAAACAAGAAAGTAGGGAGGATTTATTGTACAGGTGTGATACACATAGCCACAAAGAACCCCCAATAAATCCAGAATAACAAAAGTCCCATAGCACAAAGCCAGGAGGCAAGTAGGTGGAATTTGCATTAAATGATGGCCACCTCCTTTTGTCAGGGAGATGTCAGATGATTTTAAGAGTCTTTTATCGGATGGTAGAGCTAGTAGAGTCCTTCCTAGGGTGGGTGATGTCTCCCAATGGTTTCTGCTTTCCTGAGAATGTCACCAAGGGTTCATCTCTGTTCCTGTGGCCTCTATGGTCAGCATAGTCTGGTTTTGTGAACTTTTGCCTCATTTTTCTCCTCTTACATTTCAGCCTACACATTTACTTCTTCCTCCACTTGGCTCTGAAGGCAGAAGGGATTGTGAACCCTAGTTTCTTATATTTCCTTAGTATCAGGCTTTTTATTTGTAGTTTTGCAACATTCGTTTTTACTCTTTTGAAGTCATTTTTCCATTTACACTTTTGTAGTCGTATATTTTGTTTTCTCGACTTTGCTTACTTCGCTTTGCATCACTTCATGAAAGCTTTTCCATGTTTCTCTGCATTCATTATACTGTCATTTCTTATAACACTGGAATTTTCAATTATGTTCATGTACTATAGTTTATTTAATCAATCCCCAATCAATGGGAATAAACTTTATTTCTGGTTCTTTGCTAACAAAAATGGTGGTGCTATAAATAATGTTTGTTTCCCCTCAATTTACCCTCTTGGAGTATCAGCCTAGCAGCAGAATCTTTGAGTTATAGTGCAAGAGTATTCTAGCCACTTTATTTGCATAATTCTGAATTTTTTTCCAAAATAGTTACACTAGTGAATAGTTTGACCAAAAATATATTACTGTGCTTGTTGTTTCACCATTTCTCCAGAATGAACTATTCCCATTTTTTGACATCTTTGCCAGTTTGCTCTGTATAAGATGAAACCTTACCAGCCTTCAGGCTTGTTGATTATTGTTCCTTTTATTATTAGTGATTTGGAGCATCCTTTCATATAGTTGTTAGTATATAATTCTTCAAGAACTGCTTGCTCACATTCTTTTACTGCTTTTCTACTGGGTCATAAATATTTCTCTTTGATCCTAACTACTTCTGTTAGTCATCTCTATATCGGAGATACCAAGCCTTTATCTGAGAAACCACATACAAAGATTTGCTCCCAGTCAACTACTTTTCTTCTTATTCTATATACATTAATTTTGTTTGTGTCAAATCTTTTCAGTTTTACTCAAAATTCAAATACAAAATTATTTCTTTTGTATTTTGTCATTAGTTCTTTTCTTTGGTTAAAAATACACGTCCTACCCATAGCTGTGAAAGGTATATGTTCTATTTCTCATATAATTTTTTAATGATGAGATCTTTAATATTCAAGTTATCTATCTGTTTTGAATTTATTTTGTAATAGGGTGTAAATGTCAACCTGAGACTAATTCTGCCAGACTGATTTCTAGCTTTCCTGGAAGCTCATATCAAAATATGGAATTCTTTCCTTAGTAATTTATGTTTAAGTTTTTTTTGAATATGAGGTTAGATGCTTAAAACTTAAACAGAAATCACATGGTTATGTGTTAGCTATGGGACCTCATGTCTCTATGGAGCATAACAGAGAATAGAGGAGCAAGGAAGTGGTTTTATTTCCAAACTACCCAAAGAATTAAGGTTGTTTGAATTTTTGTGGGCAGTAGCTCTCTAGACACAGTTCAACACTGCTTCTCTATTATTGTTAGAAGCTTGGAAAAATCTCTTCAGTTATCACTTGGATTCCTTGCTTCCTGCGACATCCAAAATGGTAGATAAGAAAAACAAAGCATAAACTGAAATTGTCATTCACAAGGAGGAGAAAAATATACATGTATATATAGTCCCTGCATTTGTCTATATATCTTACCAAACCACAGAATCACAGACCATTTTAATGGGGACACATAGAATCTCCAAGTGTATTTAATCCAATCTATTCTCAAACAGGAATCCCCTCTACAATAAATCTAATAATAACCCTGCCAAACAGGAAGATCTGAATTCAAGTGTTACCTTTGATACATGCTGTTTGTGTGATCTGATCAGACCATTTAAGTAGGCAATTCTTTAAGACTATGTTTCATAAAAGATGCTGACCTGCATTAGTGGAAGGAGCTTTCTAACCTGGGAAATTCTTTAAGGAAAGGAAATCACAGGTGCAATCCCTATTCTGGTTTAATAATAAGTGATAACAAAAATAGACCTTTTTGCAGAGCTTTATTTAAGATTTCCAAAATATTTTTTATATATGCTTATTTGATTCTATTATCATCACTATTTCAAGCAAACAATGGGATCTGCATTTGAGGGGAGGGAGAAGACATTTGGACCTTATAACATTCAATTCGCAGTTTGGATTATTTAATCAGGATACATAATGCAAATGAAGCAATTAAAGTCACATTCTAAAAGCATATATAGGCAAATTTTCTTCCATTGTCAGTTTAATTTGCTTCTTACCCTGCTGAGGTCCTAGAGTAAGTCAAAAGAAATATCGTTATTTTTTTTTTTTTAGTTTTCAAATTCTGATGAATCATGATTTCCAATAATGCCCCAACTTTCAATTTTATAATACTCCTGTGAATTCCATAGAAAATGGGAAAACAAAGCTTTTATCTACTGCTAAATCAGAGGTGGAAAGTTCTTTTTATTTTTTCCCAAAAGAAGGTCACTGAACCACAAAAAGTGGAAAGAGCTGAGGCAGGCAGGAAATATGTTGCCAGGGAACTGGGGGAAAGAAAATATTAGAGTGAATTTACTGTGACTCACCAGAGAAAATGAAAGTAACTCATTTGAACATTAGAGGAATAGAGGCCACTATGACACTATGACTATGAAATGTTAATATAAGGTTAATGGTGGGTGGGGGGAAGAGTTAAAGATCTTCCCACCCATTAATAGGCCTCAGATATCTTTTGTTAATTTCTAAATAGTCACTGGGTCAAGAGGATTATGCCCTCCAGCCCTGAAAAGAATATATATGTATATAGATAGATAGACAGACAGACAGACAGACAGACAGACAGACAGACAGACAGACAGACAGACAGACAGACAGATAGATAGATAGATAGATAGATAGATAGATAGATAGATAGATAGATAGATAGATAGATAGATAGATCTGAGGTAAGATTTTACTTTGGGGCTTATTTTTTGGAAGGTTCATGTGCCAGATGAGACTCTGGGCAGTCATTAAGGAGCTCCCAGCTTTGAAAACCCAGTGGTGCTTCTCTCTCTGGTAATGATGTACGTGTTGTCTATGGTCAGACACTTGAAAGCCCTGTCTGTTGGTCTTTCTGTTTGTAATTTCTGCTTGTAATTTCTGTTTGTATTTTCTCAGAAGTTCAGGATGCTGACTTTTCCCCCTGAACTAAGTGAATGATGTATGTGCTTGATTTAAGTGATTGTTGATCCGTCAAAAGATGCTTTCCTTTTAGACAAGCAGATCTAAGAACCTGAGCAGCATGCCCTCCTGGGTATGCCAGGGTGCTTGCTGTTATAGGCTATTAGTTAAGATGCTTCTCGTGGTCATGTGTACTGTAATCTGAGAACTAGAACCATTTTACTGTGAGGATGGGGTGCTGCTTTTCTTTTTAAATTCAGCAACAACAAACCTATAGTATGAAAGAGGCTTGAGAACAGATACAACAAAGTATTTGTTCCCTCATAACAGTTGGCCTGCTTTGAAATTCTTCTTTCTGTTATTCTGAGATGAGTCCACACTGGAAGAGTTTTCTCTGGAAAAAAGGCTAGCAACCCCACCTGCTGTTAACTGTAGACACTGCATTGACTCCATTAGATTCATCTTTCAATAAATAATTATTAAATAATCCTACCATAAGCCAGATAATGTGCTAAATGCTAGGGATACAAAAAGAGAAGAAAGACAGTCACTGCCCTTAAGGCACTGACAAGCTAATGGAGAAGACTGTGGGAGCTATTACTTGCTAGGCTTTATTGGTAACTCTTCCAGAGTTATGGTCACAGTCTGCTGGGACCTGTGAAGAACTGTAGGACAGAAGATAAGCCATAACTGATGGAAATCTGTAGAAGGTCCTCCACGTCAAGGAACAAGAGGCAAAACTTACTGGATGTCCTAACTGGTGTATAAGTGAACAAAGCTATATAGATCTCAGGAAAAAGGTGATTCATTGAAATATGTCAATATTTTCTATGATCTGTCATAAGGTGCCATTTTTACTTTTTGCAATATCCGTTAGCATCTTCCTTTGGCAACTGTATGCTTGTAAGGGAAGCTGGAGATAATACACCATTGATAATAACACCACATACACTGAAGTTCCCAGGTTATTTTTCCATTTGTTTTTTATTGGTGACAATTTGCTACACATATGAGGAATCCCCACAAAAGTATCCAGGACTTCTATTGTAATGTGTCATACAGACACTTAACACATATTCCTCATTTGTTCAACCATTCATTCATTTATTCATTCACAGAATTATAGAATCAGTGCCAATGGGATTTTTTTGCAGTGTACATTTGACCATGTTCAACACCCTGACCTCTCACCCCTCCATTGTTTGTACACAAACATACCTAATAAGCTCCAGTGGCTCCCTATTATGTCCAGGATCCAACATAAAGTCTTTCATTGGGCATTTAAAATTTCACAATCTATAATATTCCAACCTTTTAAAGTTTTTTACACCTTTCTTCTCTCTACCCACTCTATGATCTAGTTACACTGACTTTCCTGCAAGTCTTCTCCCATGTCTGTACCACCATACCGGTTCTGCCCATGCCTGGACCTCTTAGTTTCTCTGGCTTTCTTCTGGTCTCAGCTCAAATTCCATCTTTTTTAGGAGGCTGTTCCTTCTTTACTACCATCTCTCCCTGAGATGATCTTCCATTTACACTATTCTGTGGGCAGCTGGGTGGCACAGTGGATTGAGTTCTAAGCCTAGAATCAGGAAGACTCATCTTCCTGAGTTCAAGTCTAGCCTCAGACACTTACTAGCTGTGTGACCCTGGACAAGTCACTTAACTCTGTTTGCCTCAGTTTCCTCATCTGTAAAACGAGCTGGAGAAGGAAATGGAAAACTGCTCCAGCATCTCTGCCAAGAAAACTCACAAAGAAATCACAGAGAGTTGAACATGATTGAAATGCCTTAGATGGAACAACACTGTCTTGTATGTTCCCAGTTATTTACCTACTGCCTCCACCTTTTAAATGCAAGCTCTTTGAAAGTGAGGCCTTATCTTCATATCTCTTAGTGCTTAGCATATAGTACCTCACATATAGTGATGGCTTAAAAAAATCCTGACATTTTCTGAGCCTTTGTTTTTTTCATCTGTAAAATAATGTTAATTCTTCTACTTACCTGCTTCACAGAATTTTCTTGAGGAATGTGCTTTGCAAACTCTAAAGGTCTATAGACAAATGAACAATTTATTGAATTCAATTACTGTGACAAGCATACATTAAGCACCTAATGTAGTAGATAGAGGACTGGGCCTGAAATCAGGAAGACCCAAGTTCAAATCCAGCCTCAGATACTTATTAGTTGTGTGACCCTGGATAAGTCAGCTAACGCTGTTTGCCTCAGTTTCTTCATCTGCAAAATAGACTGAAGAAGGAAATGGCAAACCATTGTAGTATCTTCTCCAAGAAAATACCAAAATGGGGTCACAAAGATCCTGACACAACTGAAACAACTGAGTAAAATGCATGTAGAGCATTGTGATGGGCTTTAAGTGAGATACAAAATTTTGAATGAGATGGGATTATTTCTCTTGTGGTGCTTTCAGTCTCTTAATGGGATAGTACATATACTGAAATAGATTAGAGGCAGTGAGACATAGTGCTGGCCTTCCTGTCAGGAAGACTTGGGTTCAATCCTGTCTCACATACTTAGCGGTGTTACTAGGGGCAAGTTAGAAAACTTCTCCTAGTCTTCTAGCTTCTCTATCTATAAAATGGGGTTAATATCACTATTGATTAGAGAGATGCAAATCAAAACAACTCTGAGGGACCACATCACACCTATAAGACTGGCAAACATGACAGAATAAGAAAATGATAAATGCTGGAGAGGATGTGGGAGAGTTGGAACACTAATTCATTGTTGGTGGAGCTGCGAGCGCATCCAAACATTCTGGAGAGCAATTTGGAACTATGCCCAAAGGGCTACAAAAATGTGCATACCCTTTGACCCAGCAATATCGCTACTAGGACTATATCCCCAAGAGATCATAAAAATGGGAAAGGGTCCCACATGTACAAAAATATTTATAGCAGCACTCTATGTAGTTGCCAAAAACTGGAAGTCAAGGGGATGTCCATCAGTTGGGGAATGGCTGAATAAATTATGGTATATGAATGTAATGGAGTACTATTGTGCCATAAGAAATGATGAACAAGAAGACTTCAGAGAGGCCTGGAAGGACTTATATGACCTGATGCTGAGTGAAAGGAGCAGAACCAGGGGAACTTTGTGCACAGCAACGACCACAGTGTGTGAGAGTTTTTTCTGGTAGACTTGTAATTTTGTAATAACGCAAAAACTTCTTATAAAAATAAAAAATCCCAAAGGTGGTTCTCAAGGCAAAATGCCTTCCACATTCAGAGAAAGAAATATGGAAGTCACTCACAAAATGTAGCAGATCATGTTTGTGTATGTGTATGTGTTTGTGTATCATGTTCTGATTTATTATACGATTTCTTTCATTTATTTTAGTCTGACTACATAGCATGACTACAGTGAAAACATACTCAATAGGAAAGTATATGTAGAATCTATACAGAATTGTATGCAGTCATGGGGAGGGAGGGGGGTAGTGGAGGGTAGGTGGGGGGGATAAAATCTCAATTTTATGGCAGTGATTGTTAAACATTAAAAAATAAAAAATAAAAAAAATACAAAACGGACTTCCAAAAAAAATAATAAAATGGGGTTAATAATAACACGTAGCTCATATGGTTGTTGTAGGGATTAAAATAAATCATGTGTATAAAGTGCTTTGCAACCCAGAAAGGTCCCTGTAGATAGGTTATTAATTATTAATAATATTATTATTAATAACTGAAAAGTTCAGGTGAGAGCTACAAAAGATCAGTAAAATTTTAGAATAACAGAAGTTCTCATTTCTAGCATGTTTTTCATTTGGCATTAGCTATGGAATAGTTACAGCAAGTATTATTATCTTCATTTTATACAAGAGAAAACTGAGGTCTAGAGGGATAAATAATTTGCCCACAGTCACATAGTTAATAGGTGCTGGAGTTCAGTCTCCAACCTGTCTTCTTTCCCTAGGTCCAGTGTTCTTTTCCATGTCTAATGTTACTCCTTTTGGTTTATACTTATTTTTTCTAAAATGGAAAATAAAATTTGTATTAAAGCAGTTTCACCTTGAACCATGTCTGTCTGTCTAAGAGCATCGACTCCAGCTACAGAGATTCTCCGGTATGCGGTATGAGTCTATGACAGCCTTTCAATTTCATTCCTCCCTATGGTCTCACACCTCATTTTAAAATAAAAAATTTTCTCTACTTCTCAAAGGGATAAACTTTCTTTTAAGCATTATTTTTCCATAATTTTAGGTTTTGAGGAAAGTATTGGCTCCATGAACATGCAGAAGACATTGGCCTAATAATCTATACAGGGGGAAAAAAAATAAACAACCAGTGGAGGAAAAAGCCTATGCCTGGTGCTAAGACTTAAAGTTTGATGGCTAGTCAACTGAGTTGATATATCAGTGCAAATGTCCGGGAGAGGCATGACAGGTGGATGATGAGTTGGGGCCAGAACTGAATCAGAGGAAAAGAATAGGTTGTATTACATTTGGGAAACTCAGCAGTGCTTTCAACAATTTCAAACTGTTTTCTAACATTCAAACCCACTCTCTTTATGAAAAATGACATATGTATTTTTTACACTGCTTTTATTTCCCAACCAATTTTATATCTACCCACTATCATGGAAACTTTAAGTCATATTTTATAAAAAGAATTTAAGAAGAGATTTTTAAAAAGGGATCCAGTGAAACTAACCAACGTGTCACCCAAATCTGGGGATATTTTCATAGTTCCACTTTCATGATGGTTCAGAAATTTAAATGTCAAACATAGGAATTTGTGTTTGATCCAAAAGGTAATAGGAAACCATTGGAGTTTGTTGACTAGGGGAATGACATACAGGGCAAGAACCTCTGGTCTAAACAAATCCTTTCCTGATACCCTCAACTAACAGCACCCTCCTTCCCCAACTACCTTCTATTTCTTTGGTATATATTTAATGTTTATATTCATATACACACACGTTGTCCTGATCCATTGAATGCCAGCATTTTTGAATATAGAGATTTCCTCTTCTTCTTCTTCTCTTTCTTCTTCTTCCTCTTCCTCCTCCTTTACATCTCCTCAACTAAGCACAATGCCTTGCACATAATAGACATGTAATCAGTATTTAATAATTGATAACTAAATTGATATTCCTAGTAGATAAGATAATTTGGATCACATCCAAAGTTAACACACTAAAGAAATCACAAGTTCTTGGAATATATATATATGTATGTATGTATGTATGTATGTATGTATGTATGTATGTATTGCATGGCTAAAAAAGCTATACATATATGCATATATACCCATATCTGGGTATATATACCTATATGTATGCATATCCATGTGTATATAGACATATCTATATCTGCTTATATATGTAAATGTACACATGCATAGGTATAGGTGTGCATGTATATTTACACACACACATGCACTGTGCAGAGTCATACTTTTACTTGCATTGCCTCGTTTATGTATTAGTAAAGTAATACTGTATGGAGGAAAAAATACTTAAATGAGAGTCTGGAGATGTGTATTCTGCTCCTGCTTCCACCATAATTTTCACTTGGGAAAATGACTTGGCCACTTTGGACTTCAGTTTCCTCATCTAAAATGATAGAGCTGGATCCTTGAGGTCTCTTCCACCTCTAACATCTCAAGAGCATGAAGCATCATTTAAGGCAGATTCTAGAGAAAAGAGAAGCATTAATCTGGTGACAATTCACAGGGATTTGTTGTCAAACAACTTGATTTAGAAGCCAAGGGATTAAATAATGAGACTCAATAGTGATTCACATTTCTATCTCCTTTCTTTGTAACTAGCCAGAAGACCATGATTTCTTGCCTTGGTAAGTGTCACTTTTGGGAATCTCCAGTTGAGTGTGATTCTGCCTTTAGACTGGAGCCCCTCCTGCTAGGTTTGTGCACAGGCTGCAGGTGTTGGAGGAACTGTGTGGCCCAACAGCAGAGAGGTAGGTGTCCGAGTCTCTGGGTTGAGAAGTGAGGACGTACAAGTTGCTATGCTCCTTCTGTAATATGGCTCTAAATCTTCCTTTCTGTTTCTCTTTTTTTGAATACATGGTCAGGAGGATTCCAGGGTCTTTCCCAGGATACTGTCTGTACCACTGTAAATTTTTTAAATTGCTTGATAAGTAGCTGCCAGACATGGTGATGTTCTCTTCCACCTGGACATTCAGAGATGGAAGGCTCTGCTCTATTTTGTCTTGACTGCTCACCCCTGTTTAGAAGCACATTATTAGACACGGTAAATTAGCCTTTGTTCAGCTTCCATACTTTGTTTCATCTAACCCTCCCCAAGGAAAACCAAGACAAGCCAGGCTAAGCCCATTTCTTCTTCTTTGCCTTTTGAGGCATGTCCCCAAGGATTCTTGCTATCTTCTTCATTAAATCACCCTCCCAATACCCATCCTCAACTCACAGTCCAGGTGAAGCCAGAAAACCACTGCCAAGACTCCCAGGACCTTCTCCATTCTGAGTCCTTGGTTGTAGTATTCTAGCTCAGGACACACAAGAATAGTGAGCTGCTTCTCCTTCTTAATTTTTCTAATGCAAGAAGATCAAGAACCTTTTGTTTTACCTGCCAATCAAAGACAAGCCCTTATCCATTCAAATATACCCATCTTCTCCACCATATAAGCCATCCATACTCCATAAGAACAGAAACATTGCCACCTTCAGGCCACATTCAAAATTTTGAGGAATTATTGCCAACATCTATACCTTTTAGATTATATGATTCACATGATGTGCACAGTTGGGAACCATAGTAGGATTATACAAAAATAGAGCCTGAAAGAACCTTAGATATCATTAGGGAGAAGGTCGTATGAGAAGTAAAAGTACAGCCAGAATCCAAGCCCATATGTTCTGGATCTAAATCCAGGGATTCTTTTTCTGTACTATGGTGACTGAACGATTTGCCTCTTACTCTCAGATGGATTTATGTGTTCATCGTGTTAGTCTATATTTAAAGCATAATGTAGTTCAGAACACTTTTCCTTGATTATAGCTTTAATTTTCTGGAAAGTGAGGAGGCAGCATGATAAAGTCGTTACTTGGCATCAGGATACTATTTCTAGGTCTATCCCCCACTAGTAGATCATACTGTGCATGCCCATAAGGGCTGAATTTGGCCAGTCCCCTGTTCAAAGTCCATAATCGACTCTTTATTATACTTCCCACTTCATTTATGGCAAACTTTCTCCTCTCTCCTCCTGCTTTCTTTATGTCCCTATTCCTTCCCTCTCAGCAGATGACATTATTGTCACTTGATTGTGTGTTGTGATTTGTCCTTCTTCTCAGAGAGGACCATGACATCAGGAAGTTGATGCCAAGACTTGCAAATGAATTGGATTTAAGTGAGGAAGGGCTGTGCAAAGACACCAACCTCACTTTCTCCTCCAGAGTCATCTGAGTTCAGTGGCCAGATGTAGATCAGGATGACTAGAGATGGCTCCATAGTCACCTACTTTTTTGGGGGGAAAAAGAACATTTGTCTCAAGGATTCCTATCTCTCATCTCAACACCCCTTGGAACTATCGATCTTTCTCTACTCTTTTGCTCTACTCTCAGGTGAAAAGGCTACCCTTCTCCTTGTTAAGGTCAAATTTTCATCTTGTATCTTTTATTCCTTCTCCTTCCATCCTTAAGAGTCTTCTCACTCCCTGTTCTTTCAGCTCTCGCCTTTCTACTGACTTTCTCCTTGCTGTCCACAAATATGGTGAGTTCTCATTTCACCTGATCCTGACATTTCCTTGAGTTATTTTCCTATTATCTTTTCTCCTTTTCATAACCATTCTAAGGTGAAAAACGCCATCTATACTCTGACCCCACTACCTCACATCCCACTCAGTTCTCAAACTCCTGTTATCAGGTTTCTAATGCCACTGCTTTATTTTGAAGATTATCCCTTCTAAGTTTCCAATTTATTGATCAAGCTGATAAACTTTTCTGTTTTCTTCCTTCTTGACCTGTCTTTCATATCTCCTTTGTTAGATAATCATCTAGATCCTTGAACCCACCATGAGTGATCCCTAAGGCTCTTTTACTAGATCCTTTTGTCTTTCAACACCTCTTGTGATATCAATAATTCTCTATTAATTGAACTATCATTTCTCTGGATATGACTCCCATACCTATAAATGCAGCCTTAATCTTTCTTCTGACCTCTAGTCCCGTATCACCAACTATTTGTTGAATAATACACATGGATGTACTCTAGGCATTTCAAACTCACCATGTTCAAAATGTATCTTATTATCTTCCTCTGAAACCCATATATCTTCCAAATTTTCCTATTTCTATGGAGAACACCACAATCCCACCAGACATAGAACTTTATATCCTAGTATCACCCTAGATCTTTGTGCTCCCTCACCGCTTCTCTTCCAATCAATTTCCAAGTCTTGCAAACAACACTTGCATTTATTCCCTTCTCTCCACTTATACAGCCACCACTATCATTCAAGGCCTCATCACTTCTCACCTTGACTATTACTAGAGTTTCTTAATTATACTCCAAACTCCAATGTTAATCCTCTAATAATACTGTTCCTAGTTGTCAAAATGATCTTCCTTAAGTACAAGTCTGACCATTTGCTTTCCTTGATAAAGAGTTTTTAATTTTTCCATATCACTTCTTGAATAAAATGCACAGTCCTCAAGTTGGCATTTAAAATTTCAAATCAAAATCTGGCTCCAATCTTTCTTTCTGGTTATTTCACAATTTCTTCCCACATTACATTCTTAGTTCAGTCAACCTTGGCTATTTCTTCTTCCTAAAACAGCATTCCATCTCCTGTCTCTCTATTTTTATATAGGCTATTTCCCATGCCTGGAATGTACTCCCTTTTCATATCCATTTCATAAAATCCTTATCTTCTTTGAAGGCTGTTCCAGTGCGCCACCTTTTACAAGAAGGTTTTCTTGTTAGTACTTTCTCCCTATATGTATTTTATATGTTACACATATATTTATATATTATCTACCTAAAATAACATAAACTACTTAAACACAGGAATGTTTTAGTTTGTTTAATATTTGTACCCCTAGTGCCTAGTAGGTGCTTAATAAATTCTTGTTGCATTGAATTGCATTGCCTCAGATTAGATCGAAGATCCCACAATCCTAGAGCAAAGTTGAAACAAAGTAAAAAAATAAATAAAACAAAGTCACTCTGGAAAAGAATCTAGAGCATCTATATGAGCACGCACCTTGGTGTACCCAGGAGGGCCTGATGTATAGGTTCTTAGATCTGCTTGTCTAAAAAGAAAGCAGTTTTTGAGGGTTCAACAATCTACTTTAATCAAGCACATGTATCATTCACTTAGTTTGGGAGAGAAAGTCAGCACCCTGAACTTCAGAGAAAATACAAACAGAAATTAGAAGCAGAAATTACAAGCAGAAAGATCAACAGACAGGGCTTTCAACTATCTGACCATAGACAACACATACATCACTACCAGAGAGAGAAGCGCCACCTTCTGCGTTTTCAAAGCCAGGAGACTCCTTAGCGACGACCCAGAGTCTCATCTGGCACACCAACTTTCTTTCAAAAGAATAAGCCCCAAAACAAAACCTCACCTCAGAGTATATACACTCTTTTCAGGGCTGGAGGGCATAACCCTCATGACTCTGTACCTCATTAGAAATTAAGAAAAAGTGCCTGAGGCATATTAATGGGTAGAAAGATCTTTAACTCTTCTCCCCAGAGACCATTACCTAACACTAACCTTACAGCTTCTTAACACCTGGACAAGGCTGACTCCAGGAAAAGAAAATGAAGGTTGAGATGACTCAAAAGTTAAATCAGAGAACTAAGCCGTAGACCTTGTTGAGCAAAGTTTGGATCAGAAACTTATGTTTGTAAATTTCTGTTTTGTGGTTTTGTTCTGAGTTTTCTTCAGAGCTCAGAAAACATGCTGGTGATGTATGTAAATGTAAAAGTCACATTTATATAGAACCTAAGACGCAGAATTAAGAAGCAAAGGAATTTCTTCCCAGTTTAGTTAGGGTACACACAATGATCTCTGTGTTTCCAGGACCCAGTGGTAGCAATGAGAAGACCCAGAGTAGAGCTGTGGCAGGTAGCAAGTGACAAGCATGGTGTAACATTGTAATATCTTTCTATTAATGTAGTTACAGGGAAGTACAGAGAAGGCAGAATAGTATGGTGGATAGAGAGTTGACCTCACAGTCAAAAAGATCTAGGTTTAAGTTTCACCTCTAATACACTGTCACTGTATCCTTAGAGTAGGAAACTCACATACAATAAAATAAATTATAGACACATGAATATACACATATGGTTACATATGTAATATGTGTTGTATAGGGTTTATATAATATATAACATTATGTATAGATAATATTTATGATAATGTAAGATACTATGGAGATACCTCCACTCTGAGACCTTCTTTTCTGATTGGTGAAGTTCTTGACTCTATTCCTAAGGGATGTCAGACAAGCTCAACTCACTCCCTGTATTTCCACGTGTAATCTGAAATTACAAGCACAGTCTAAAAGAGTCCATATATGATCAAAAATATGATCAGAAATCTTTATAATATGATCAGAAATCTTTACAAAACTTTTGTCAATATCCTCATGAATATACAAGATAGGTAAAGACTTGGGTTCTCTTCCAATCTTTTCTGAAGCTGAAGATAAAGTAAACAACGAGCATTTATTTCAAATAATATATTAGACTAGATAGAGCCTTGTTTAATGGTTTTGAAATCAATTGTAAATATATTAAGATGTTTGTTTAAGTTGTAAATGTATTAAGATGTAGAATTATTTATAATTGCTTATAATTATAATTTATAATTGCAAATCTGTTAGGATATGGAATTATTTATAGAATTAGCTTAGTAATTCAGCAATCTTAGCCTTACTGATTTACAAAATGATAAGAAGATCATGGTCAAGTCACATTTCTCAAAACAGAGCCCAAGAATTTTAAAGGTTTAAGAAAACTGAATCCCAATATGCAGGTAAAGACCCCACCACCACCAGCACCACCATGAATAGGTTGAATCACTATGGGGAAAATGTACTCAGCTTCAGATAAAGAAGTAACATTGCAAATGGGCAGGAAATCCATGAAGTGGATGGGATAAAGCAGTAGTATTTGTGGCATGGCCAAGGTAGGGTGGGAACATGATTTCCAACAGTCGACCTTCTTGTCCAGCAAGAGCAACAGCCATTAGAGCCTTCAAAGATGTTTCACAGTCTGACATCATTGTGTTGATGACATGATCATCAAAGACCCATGGTAGTGATAGCAAGGAGACAAGGACAGGACAAAAGTAAGACCTAAATCTATGTTCAAGGACAACTGTCCAATATATGAGAAATAGAACAAAAGCAGAAGCAGAACCTAGAGAATGAAGCATTAAGCCAGAGGTTATCTCTGAGAGTTTCAGTCAAAGGAATGAGTCACATTGATATGTTGGAGGGAGTTAGAAGAAGGGCCATGAACAAGATGAAGTCCATATTAGGAGGAACTGTGCAGGTGTAACACCTTGGGTCAGCCACAGATTGGGTCAGAAAGATTGTTGCACCATCATTGTTTCCTTTTAACTAAAAGAATTAATTATACCTCTTTCTGTCCTTTATCCCACTGGTTAGATAACGGAAAGTGAACAGCCTAAGAAATGACAGGATTACAGATTTAAATCTGGGAGAGACCTTAGTTTAATTATTTTTACAGAAGAGGAAACTGAGGTTGAGAGAGTTTTAAATGACATAGCTAAAAAGTGACTAAGACAAGAGTCAAACTCAGATACTATTAGCTCTAAGTCCAGTTTCTCTCTATTAGACCACACTGCCTCTCCAAATGACTGTTTCTTCATTCACACTGGACAGAAGCTTAGTTTTCTTAGAATAATTTCAAAGTGGACAGAGGAAAGCTGGACTCTTAGTGCCAATACGCAGAGCTGGAACAGCCCATCTGTAACCTATGTCATTGTAAATCAGAACTGCTAGGTCCCAGAGGAGGGACTCCTGGCTTGGTAGAATAGTTAGAATATTTAAATTATGATCAAAAGAAAATCACAAATGATGTATTAAAATTTTAAAAGGATTTACTTGGTGATGCAGGCCAGTTAGACCAGGAAATTTTTGCCCAGAGCAGGTGGAGGAAGGGTGCCATGAATATAGAAATAGCTAGAGACACTGAAGGGTATTCATTATTATAAGCTGTAACTACAAAGAAATTCTACCAATTTCCAAGTTTAAGCTTATCTGACCTACTTATCACTGGAGGTTTTTGAAATTGCCAGATTTTGTTTAACCTTGTTTAACCAGTTTAACCTTGACATATAGTTTCCTTTGTGTACTCTAGTATAAAATCCCACCACCATCTAGTATGGGTTGACACACATACAAGTTCAGAAAGTATTCCATATTTTTCTGCTCTGCCCATTTTATGGAAATTACTTTCTATCTACTTTGTATACATTTTGTGTTGATTCTTCTGTGTCCATATCAGTCTCTCTATTCACCCCTTCCTCCTCCCTTTCCCTTCTTGAGGGATAAGACAATTTCATTTTTGTATTAAGCCCTAGCACCAAATACTGTACCTGACATGTAGTAGGCACTTAGCAAATGCTGAATGAATAAACAAAGGAATAGTCTGGGTGCACTGAGCTGGTTTCTTGGTATTCACTTACACATACAACTTTGCCCGTCTACATCAGGGCAAAGTGAGGATCCAGGGTAACTGTCGGTTGGGAAACACAAGTGGTCTTGTACCCTTTTTTCTGAGTAAATAGCTCTTGTAGTGACCTACTTCTTACAACACTTCTAGTTAACTTAAAGTGTGGTTGGAACCTTGAATTCCTTGCACCAAGCTAATTTACTTGTTCAGTGAAGAAATAAGCAATAATTAAGTGCCTACTATATGTCAGATGATGGTCTAAGCATTGAGGATATGAATAAAGGCAAAATAAAAAAACCGAAAGAGTTGTTTCAACAATAACACTGTATTTAGAAGCAAAATCTTTGTGGTGCTATATGCATTAAGGAGGATTTTTAGCTCATATGAGCTAAATTTAAACAAAAGGGGAAAATAGTGGCTTCAGAAGATGTATGATGAAAAATACTGCCCACTGTTTGGCAGAATCAATGAATTAGAGTCTTAGGATCTTCAGATCATAGATCTAGAGCTATGCAGAATGAAATACACATTCTCAGATAGGTCTGTTGGTACCAGTTGCCTCATGACATTCAGAAAATTGTTAAAGCCTTTTACATCTTAGCAATGCTGTAAGACTTATGAGGGTTCAAGGCAAGGATTGCTGGTAAATTTTTAAATTTTCTCCCGGGAAAAAAAAGTACTCATGATACACTTTTAACTTCAGTCTGCATTTTTAGCATTTCCTCTATCACATTCTTAATTCTACACCATCAACAAAATAATAAATCAAACCCTGATGTGCAGTCTTTGCTGATTCCTGAGGAGTAACTGCTCACACTGAAAATTTAATAGCAGGCTGCAGTTTGAGCTGACTCTGGCACACCCCTGGATCAAAGGGAGTAATTCCAAATCTGAAAATCTAAAACTGTGAAATGCAAAAATCAATTCTATTTCTAACCTTCATTAATACATCTTTCATCTTAATCCAGTCATCACGGATGATGTTCTCTTTACCTCTGCCAACTAATCTACATAATTTTTGTCACTTGAAAGATTTGAAAATAAAAATGTTGTCAAGAAATTGCACTAGACCATGTCCTCTGAACCCATCTGTAGGTCACTTTTTTCTGTTAAAATGAAAGAGCTTTCTTTTAGAGACTCCTAGCTGTTCCTTCTTGTCTGGGTTAGCATATCTCTCCCTTATTTGAGAAGGTCCAAAGGTGAATAATGAAGTTCCTTCTGTCATCTCATTGTGACTTTTCTGAGAGCCCAGAAATAAGTCCAAGAGGGTGACACTGATGGATCTGATTTCTGAATGTTCACTGAAGATTAATTCTACATTGTGTTCTGCTGCCTAAAAGCATCCTTGAGGAATAAGGAAAATCATTTCCTTGCCAGATGGTTGTCCCAGAACAAAGTATAACTGTACAAACTGGTGTGATACTTGAAAATGAAAGAAATAGCCATGTCTTCCTCACCAAACATTGCTGATTACACTTGAGTGAATTCAGACTACTCTGGCTTCTGCCATAAAAAGATGTTAAGATGGACCCTCTGACATTACTCAAGAGGGGCTGTTGTCTTTAGGATTCAAGGAGTAAGATGGAGGAGGCAGGATCTTTTTTCTCTTCCTCCTTCTTTGTGTTTGGCCCAATAATCTTAACAAATGCAATTAATTACTCCACCCCTTGAATCACTAGAGTTATCTCAGTTGCCATGCCAATGTGGCTCTTGCCAAGGAAATTGGATATTACAATTGCCCACAGCAAACCATGAAAAAAAAATGTTAGTTATAATTCCTCTGGTTCTTTCCTGAATCTTGAAACTCAGCCATGATACCTACTGCTGATGGTGACCTACATAGTTATATGGGTCCCATTATGCATCTTTTCCTGAAGAGGAAATGGAGTTTCTAAGTGGAATAAAATTACTCATGATGAACCACACTTCTCTCTTCATAGGCTGGAAGGGACTGGCCAGTTAGCAACCTCCATTCAGTTTTATTGCCTTTCCTTGGAAATTAAATTGAATAATTTTGCATTTGTGATGGTAAATGGGTAAATTTTATTGTTACTGAGGACACAGTAGAGACAGAAGTCAGTAATGTCAATTTAATAAATTGTTCTGTAATAGGAACTAGGTGGGATTATGGAATATAATGTGTTACAAACAATGAATATACTTCCCACCCCGAGAAACAATGTTCATGGAGCTTATGTGTGCTTTCTTTTCTCAAGTAATAGGATCATAGATATAGATTCAGAAGGAGTCTCGGAGGCCATCTAGTCCAACTCTACTAATTTTACAAATGAAGAAACTGAGACTCCTAGACTTACCTAAGTTCTTACAGGTTGTCATCATCTGAGAGAGAATTTTGAACCTTCTTCCAATGACTCCAAAGACTGACATTTTTGTTGTGCCACATCAAAGCCAGTCAAGTTCTAAAATGGAAAAAAGGTTCACATACTCTAGAATTTTGTATTGAAATTGAAATTTAGTCAACCTAACTAGGTGGATTCACTTAGGAATCTAATATGTGTTACATTAACAAAGCTGCTTCTCTATTAGTGATGTCTACTGTGACTTCTTGACTTTCAGAAGTGTCTGAGTTGCTAATATCTTGGAGGAGTTAGAGCAGAAACAAAATGATAAAAAAATTGACTCTCTGTTTCATTGTACTGAGACCTACAAAAATCCCTCTGTGCAAACATAAGAAAAAGAAGAAAAAAGAGGACTATATGTATACCTAAAATAAATTAAACAAGATAAAAAATGACAGAAATATATCTTTTTAAAAAGCTGCTAAGAAAAAGTTGGAAGGTGAACAAATAGATTAGGAGACAGTTTTGTTAATTTTACACAACAAATAGACTCCTTAAAAACTAAAATGCTAGAATACATAGAAAGCAAAGGCTCCACTGGACAGTAAGAAACATGAGGATCAAAGCAAAAGATTGAAAAATAGAATAAAATTTAAAATATCTGGTATTAAACATAACTGACATGGAAAAATGTTGAGAAAGACTTTATGAATATATGATTACCTAAAAACTATGATTTAACAAGAAAAACCCTACACATTAGATTACTAAAAAGGACAAATGAAAATTGTCAAAAGATCCAAGTGAAAATAGAATCTATTAATTATCTCTTGAAAGAAATTCCAAAAGGAAAACATCAGGCATGTCATAGTCAAATATCAAATGTTTCCATGTCAAAGAAAAAAATGCTACAAATATTCAGAAAGAAACAGTTCAAGTATCAAGGGGGCAGTCAGAATCACAGAAGACCTGGCAGGTACCATAAAAATGAAAGGAAATTTTGGAATACAAAATTTGAAAAGATGAAAGAGATAGGCTTACAACCAAAAGTAACTTATTTTGAAAATCTGAATATAAATCTACCTGGGAAAAATACACTTTTAATGAAACAGAAGAATTTCAAGCATTTCTACTAAAAGAATCAAAACTGAGTAGGAATTTTGAAATGCAGAAACAGGAATCTAGAGAATCCGGGCAAACATGTCATCATGAAATTGACCTACAATATTGATGAACTTCTTCTGGCAATCAAATTTTGACATAATTTTCCATAAGCCCTCATGACTAGCAGTATCAAAGGTTTTGGTCAGATCTACAAACATTGTGTTTAGACCTCTGTTCTTCTCCTGGCATTTCTCCTGGAGTTGTATGGTAGCAAACGCTATATTGACTGTTCCTCGGCCCTTTCTGAAGCCACACTGGCTCTCAGGTAGATGATCATCTTCCAGGTGAAGGATCAGCCTATTAAGGTGGACTGTAGCAAGAATCTTGCCATCAATGAGTAAGACACACACACACACACACACACACACACACACACACACACACACACACACCATGATTGTCACAGGACAATATTTCATTTAGGTCCTACAGAGCATTAATCTCACCAAGTTCAAGTTCAAAACCCAACTAGGTTGGTATCCCTGACCCTTGCTTCTCAAGCCTTCCTGTCAATCTTTCTGAATGGCAGTCTTTGGAAGAAGACTAAAAACAGAACTCCAGTTGAGCTGTTTAACTCATGAGACTTTACCATGAAAATGATAAGGACTTTGGAGCTTCTTTTGAATTGTGGGATACAACTATTAGAATTTAGATTGAATTCTTCCTTCCTTCCTTCTTTCCTTCCTTCCTTCCTTCCTTCCTTCCTTCCTTCCTTCCTTCCTTCCTTCCTTCTTTCTATCTTTCTTTCTTTCTTCCTTCCTTCCTTTCTTTCTCCCTTTCTTTCTTTCTTTCTTTCTTTCCAGCAGCAGGGCTGTTTCCAAACAACGAGTTTCCTATTTCCCTGAGAATGTCCCATTTCCCTGCTGCAGACAGCTTAGTATTTTTAATACCACAATCACTCCCTAGTAATCCTGCCACTTGTAATAATGAAACACAGTAAATGTAAACCATTAGACAATGTATGAATTGCTCTTTTTCCATAGTCTAATTCTTCTCTACTGAGAGAAAGGGAATGCATATCATCTTCATTTCTCTGGAACAAAGACAGGACATTGAACATAATCTGGATTTTGGTGCATTTTAGCATTATTTTTAATGACATTATTAGTCATTATGCTTAACGTGCCATTCCACTTTGCATATGCTGCCCTGTTTGGTTTTAACTATGTGGAGCAAAGTGTCCTTCCTGAGATAAGCTTATCACTTCTAAACCCACCACCATGCTGTTAATTCAAACCTTGGTTGACCTCCTTCAGCCTCATCTCCCCTTTGATTGAAAGTCTAAAGGGAAAAGAACCAAATTCCTCACAATGTTTTCTATTATAGAAATAAAGAGGCATGAACTTATAGAGGTTAAAAAAAAAGATTCTCAACTCAGTCCACATTGAATTTCTTGGTCTGTCCAGGTTCAGCTCCACGAAACAAGGTACCTCCTGTCAGGTACTCCCTGGTGTCTTGTCATCCTCCTCCCTCCCCCATCTTTTTCCTGACTCCTTTCTTGTGTTGTTTCTTCCTTTAGGCTGTAAACTCCTTGAGGACAGGGAATGTCTTTCTTTTTATTACTTGGATCCTCAACACTTAGCACAGTGCCTGGAGAATGGTCGCTGCTTAATGTTGAATGGATTAGATTGTTGGGTTATTGGTTTTTCTAGTTCTGCTTCCTTAACTGAGCATCATTTCATGTGAGTATTCTTATTTTTTTCTGAATTCCTTTTAATTGCCACTCCTTATGATGCAATAATATTCTATTGCATTAATATACAATTATTTGTTTAACTGTCCTCCAGTCAATAGACACCCACTTTCTTTCCAGATCTTTGCTACTAAAAGGAAAAAAAGAGCCATTATAAACATTATAGTGTAAATGCAAACTTTCTTTGAACTCCTTGTATATCTATGTAATAGTAGAATCACTGGGTGAAAGAATATGAACATTTTAATGATTTTCCTTACATAGTTCCAAATGGTTTGATGATAGCTCTATCATTAGTGTATTAGTGTGCCTATCTATCCACAGATTCTCTAGCCTTGAATAATTCTATCTTTTGCTTTTTTTGCCATTTTGAGAAGTATGGGATGAAACAGAGTTATTTGAATTTCCATTTGCTTTATCTTTAGAAATCTGGGAAATTAAAAAAAATGGATGTTGATCATATTTTACTTTTTATGTACTAGAGAATGGCTCTGTATTAAATATTTGTGGTGATCCCCTATTTATCTTTAAGGGGAGAAAGGAACAGGCATTTACTAAGACTTTCTTTGTGCTGGGTACTATGCTCAGCAATTTACAAAGATTATCTCAGTTGAACCTCACAACAACCCTGAGAGGTAGATGATATTACCCTCTCCATTCTACAGTTAAGGAAAATGAGGCAATGGGGCCCCAAGCCTCAGGTTCTCCTTACTCTTATTTTCTGAATTCTGTCCACTCCTCTCCTCCCCTAAGCCACAACCATGCTGCCCTGAAAATATCTTGCCTTCTGCAGTACCACAATCACTGGGCATGTGCTTGCTCCTCCTTGCCCACGGCCAAAGCCTTTTTTATCTTTTACTACTCAGTTTTGATTTTTGGAATCACTCCATCACACATAACTCATCCCCAATCTTTCTTTCAAATTATTCTAGTGATGATGACAGTTGTATGGTTAGTGGAATGTGAAGATCTTTCCCATCCATTTATAGACCCATGTGACCCTGATGAGTTTACCCATGTGGGCTTTCATGCCTTTTCTCACTGAGCCAATGAGATGCTGAGAAAAACTGTATAAATAGAGAATATTGATAGGGTGAGAAGAAGGAAAGAGGGCATGAAGAGAGCTAGAGCTGAGCATGGAGCATTGAGAAGGCTAGTACAGCAGCAGCAGAAGAGCAGAGACCCACTGAAGGGCAGACATCCACTCAGAGGAGGACATTTAGCTTAAGCCCCTTTGAAGTAGCTGTTATCAAGGAGCCTCCTCCCTGTGAAAGTGAATTAAGATGGTGGTGCCTCCTGGGCTGGTAATATGTGGAAATGCTTTTGCTGCCCTGTTAAGCTTAGCTTTCCTGTATTTCCATAATGATTCCTTGCCTGGTATTGGCATATGGAATAAATGTTATACAGGTTCAGTCTTAAGTGAGGAATATTTATTGTACCTGGTGATTTGATCCTTGAAATACATTTGCGTAATCATGGCAGCTGCTCATATCACACTAGTAATACAACAGTCATAAGAACTGGAAATTGCAGGAATGCCCAGCAATTGAGGGAGGGCTAAACAAGTTGTGGTATGTGATTGTGATGGAATACTACTGCACTATAAGAAACGATGAGCTTACTGCTTTCACAAAAGTGTGGATAGACTTGCACAAAATGATGAAGTGCAAAATGAACAGAGCCAAGAGAATGATGTATACAGTACGAGCAAAATTGTTTTAAAAATAACTGAGAAAATAAGTCATTTTGACTATTGTAAATACCCAAATTAGCCAGAAAAGACCTATGAAAGAAGGTGCTGTCAGCATCCAAAGCACTGATAAATGGAAGTATTGTCTAGAAGGATTTTGTATGTATGTGTGTGTATACATTTGTGTCTAATGGTAGCCATCTCCAGAGCAGAGAGAGGGAAGGAAAAAAGAGGGGGAAAGTTACACAACTTTAATATCTATATTGAATTATTAAATTAATATATATTAATGTTATATATTTATATTTAAAAGGAATAACAAGTTGTACATAACAGATTTGCAGTTTCATGTGCAATCATCTTTTTTTGAAATTCTACTATGTTATGAAAATGCCTACTTCATAACATTTTTTTTTAAATGAGGCAGAGAAAAGGTAAATGATTTGTCCAGACTCATATAACTAGCAAACGTCCAAGGCAGGATTTGCACTCAGGCTTCCTGACTCAAGGCTCTATCCACTAAGCCACCTTGCTGCTCATAGAGTATCCAATGCTATCTTGGAAATCAAGCATAAGAGGGGAGTACTACAATGATTTTCCTACTTGATGGCTTCTCTTCTTATGCTAGATTAATAATTGTTCCTACAAAGCTTTTTTTTTAAGACTTATGTAATCAACCAATCAATCAACAAGAATTTATTAGCTGATTGCTATTAATCAAACAGTGTTAGGGGCTAGAGATACAAAGACAAATATGAAAGCAGTCCCTGTCCTGGAAGAACTTTTATTCTATTGGGAGAGATAATACATGCCATATAAGTGTGGTCCACACTGAAACTTCTCTTGATTCTGTCTCCACTGTGGTCAGGGCCAGTGGGGTCCTTAGAGTGTGGCTTAGTGTAGAATTGGGGAGAATATAAGAGTAGGAATAAATGCGGGGAAAGGAGAGGAAGGAGGTGGCTGGTACAGGTTGCGCCTTCAGCACAGAAACTCAGGGGAAGGAACAGTCACATAGCCCCAGTCCAGAATCCTAAGCCCTTTGCCATGCACAGTGGTTCTAGAGTAGGAGTGATAATTGGGGACTACTAGAAGCTAGTCTCATCTGTCCACACAGGATCAGATCTGGTGGGGGTAGGGAAGTGGATAGAGGACAAACCAACTGACAGCAAATTTTTTGACCCTTTACTTGGAGAAGGAAAGAGAATTATTATATAGAATTTGCTTTTATTCTCCTCTCAGTCATTTCTCCTTTGCTTAATTTGACATATTAAGTATTACTTTAAAGTGGTGGTAGGGGGAGTTGGGCTTGGCTAGAACTTTTCCCTATACCATCTCACTAACTCTTATTCCTATAAGTTTCAATATTAAAAAAAAAGACATTCATTGTCAAGGTTTTCAGGTTCTGAACTACAGATTGCTTCCTAAAGTAATGTTCTAGCACTTTTAATAGTCTTGTAGCTAACACCAGTCAATGACAAGATCTTGGAACTATTGGTTAGGTCTGGAACTATCAGAATTGTAGTGTCTCACTCCTTGCTGACACCTAACACTTTCCCAAGAAATTTCATATACACTCTAAAATAACTCTGATATAGTCTTTCACATTCAGTTTACAGTCTATATTGTATGGAACACAGCTAATGCTTCCAGCTTAAACTCAAAAAGTTTAGTTGCTCCTTGCAATGCTAATGCATTGAAGCTTTGGTCTGCAAAGCTCCAATGTACTGGTATTAGCTTGGGTCTCCTACTCAGTGGAGCCCTGATGAAGCACAGCAGCCATTAGTTCAAACAGCACTAGACCTTCTATGAGTGGGATCCAAATTACATGGAATTTTCTAAGGCAGATCTTATGTGTGGCTCTTTTTCCACCCACTTAAAAAAGAGATAAGCTGCTGAAATAGATATTCAACTCCTCATGTGATAATCAACCCAGGAAAGGAGTATCATCAAAATAGGAGTAATCAAGACAGAGATAAAGAGCAAAACAATAGAAAACTGTGTGACTTGTTCTTAAATGAATATTTTTGTTGTGGGCCAAACTTGGATTAGGCTAGTCCAGGGGTGGAGAACCTGTGACCTCAAGACTACATATGGCCTTCTAGGTCCTTGGACATGACTGAGTTCAAGTTTTGCAGAACAAATCATTTTATTAAGGGGATTTATTCTGTGAAGTTTGGATTCAGTTAAAGGGCCTCACTTGAGGACCTGGTGGGTCACATGTGGTGTCAAGTATGCAAGTTACCCATCCCTGGGCTAGTCCAACCTAGTTCAAGGTTTAAAATTAAATAAGCCCTTATGGATCATAAAATACAATCAAAATCCACTTTTACTGGCTAAGAAATAAAAGAATACATTTTTCTTTTAAAAAGCATAAAACTTGTAGGAAAGATATAAAATGTTATTTCCCTCCCAGTCACTTAGTCAAAAACTCAAGAGAGAAATCCGTAGGTAGTTAGGGCTAAGGAATAATTTCTGATGCCCTTCCTGCCCCACCTCCCATCCCCACACCAGCTTAACTTTTTGTATTTCAAGCCATTTAGGGGGTAACGCACTGGACAAGGCTCAGACAAGAGCTGAGGTTTGGGGAGAAAGAAACCCCTGCCATAGCCATAGCAGAAGTGGTAGGAGTGTCAACAGTATGGCAGGATTGGTTTCCACCCACTACCCTCCCAGTGATGGCCAAGCTCTTGACACCAGCTTCATTGTTGTCTCCCAACAGTAGTTTGGAGCTCAAGCTCTGCTACAATTAATGGCTTTGATAGGGAGAGAACTTTTGTTATTTTCCCCCGGGAAGCAGAGTTTACTACTAGATGGACTCAAGAGGTGAGGACTTCAAAACATGACATAGTCTGCACTTTGGGAAGTATAATCCTTTCCTACCTTGGCCACAGTTGTTAAGCTACTGACTTAATGAAAAGTAAAATACAAGTAAAAACAAAATATTATAAAATTTCAGTGAAGGGGGAATAATTTCTGACTGCAGTGGAATTAGGGAAGGCTCTATGGAGGCAATTACATTGGAATTTGTCTTTTGACAATGGATAAGATTTTACCCAACTTCCCTTAAGAAGTTATTAAGAATGAATCATCCTTTTAAAATAGTGATCTCCAAAACCATGGTCTGACTCCAAGGGGACTGTGACCTGACCCATGATGCTTGATCAACCAATTCCAGGGTGGGAAGAAAGATCGAATCCCACCATGTCTGGAATAGCCAGTTCTGGGACTTATTTCTAACACAATCACGTGTTTATATTCTCCAACACTCTCCACTTCCATTCCTTCTCTCAGTTGTGCAGGTTACTAACTTCTCCCTTGCCCAACTGGCCATCTAACCTTCAGGATAGTTATAACACAATTGCTGCCCAGGCATGCATAGCATGCATAGTAGCAACTGTGTAGATACCATTTGGAAAATTCCACCCCCTTCCTCCTGACCATATATATTCTCTAGCTTCCAAATTGTATTGTAAATGGCCCTTACAGGATGGTACCCTGGAACAGTAACCAGTGAGTTAAGGTTCTATTTCCCTCTTTTCATTTTGAATGAAACAAAATTGAGTCTCCCTGGATGAGTAGCATGGATGGGTTGGGATAGATTATTCTTTCCCTTCTCCATAACCCTCTCTCTTCCAAATTTCCCTATGTTCTTTGAAAGAAGAAAGAAGACTACCTTTGTAATCATTCATGTTCACAACCTTGGCATCATGTTTAATCCTTTATTCTCCCTCATCCTAAGCATACAGTCATTGCCAAATCTTGTCATTTCTGCTTCCACATCTCTCCCCTATGGTTCGCTATGTTTGCTTACCTGACCATCATCCTAGTTTACTTGGGTTATTACAGTAGACTCAAATTTGTCTCCCTGACCTTAAATTTTTCTCCTCTCTATATTGATAAAAACCATAAATTAACATTCTCTACATTCTTATTATATTTTTATTTATTTTACTAAACACTTCCCAGTTCCATGTTAATCTGGTTCTGGCTTCACTCAGGAGTGTTGGGGATCACATGTAGCAGGCTGGGAAGACTGTAAGCTTAACATCTCTATGTACGTAAGTATTAGTATAGTCTAACATGTATGAAATTTATGAATAAGTGTATATCCACATATTGTGATACTTGAAGAGGGTGCTAGAACCAGCTCCTACTCTCAAGAGCTATTGAATTTTCAGTTTGAGCATTTATACCTTAGAATCGGCCAACTATTTGATCTATTTTGTGGTTGATTGTTTAGATTTTAAAATGACAGAGAAATGTTAACAATTCAGATTAAACTTAAAAGTGTGTTTTTAAATCATATGTGTGTTTTTAAAGTCATATGTTTTCACTGTTAAACTTTTACCAGAAGATCTCTGTGGTACATGCACCCTCAAAAATGTACTAATGAGGTATGCAATCAAAAAAGTTTGGAGAATGCTACCTTAATGTATTTACTTCAGGAACAACCATAAAGCCCAGTTTCTGTTACTGCTACATGAGGAGTATGTTTCCATTGGCAAACAAGAGAATATACTAAAACCTCCCGATCTGGAGCCCCAGCTGTGGGGTTTGTGCACAGGCCGCGGGTGCCTGGGGACCACTGTGTACTTGCTGCACAGAGATAGGTGCCTGAGTCTTCAGGTTGAGAGACTTTGATGTGCAGAGAGAAGTGTTTGGCATCTTTATTCAGATGGACTGTGAATCTTCCCTCCTCCTGTCTATCCTTGTTCAAACGAGTTGCAACCAAGAATGTGAGGCCTTTCCTGGGATCTTGCCGGTACCAGGGAAAGTAGTCAAAAGCACTGTCTGTATAACTGCAGTTGATGACAGCTGTGTATCCTTCACGGACTGGCAAGAATTGTGGACTCTGCTGTACCTTGGTTTGGCCGGTAACCCCTGCGCAGAAAGACAATGCCAAGTTATCACCCTTCAGTATTTATATTTGTGTTGTACCACCAATCCAGGAATACCCAGACAAGACTGACTGAGCCCTTGTCTTTTCTTTTCCATCTTGTAGCTCCCTAATTCCATCTCCTGTCCCCAACTTACAGTCCAGTTGGAAATATAGCATCACTAATGAGACTCCCAGAGATTTCATCTTTTTTTTCCACCACAGTTCAATAAGGACTCTGCTTTTGGGACCTGGGATGGTGACTGTATTCTTCAGTCAGGGCAACTATTTCCTGTCTCTTTCTTCTGTTCCAGGAAACAAAGAACCTTCTTCAAACTTCTGCCCAGCCAATCAAAATCATGTCTGCAACCCAGCACTCCTCAGCTTCTCAATTCTTTCCTTTCATAAGCATTGTCATCTTTAGAGGTTTTTGAAAATGGAAGCTCCACCTCTTTCAAATAAGCTACAGAATTGCAGAAGACTTGCTCCATGAGGACTCCTCTAGAATACTATTCCCATCCTTAATTATAGGGCCATAGAATGTTAGAGACTGTAGAAATCACTCTGAACACTGTCATTTTTTGGATATTTTGTGTGACTGAAGTTTAAGGAAGCTAAATAACCTGAGATCATACTCATTTAGAGTCCTCAGTATGTTGCATTGGGGAAAGCCCAGCATTTGAAGTCTCAAATACTGACTTAACTACCTGTATATTTTGACAAATCATTATTTTTCTCTTGATTGCAGTTTTCTCATCTGTAAAGTAAAGACTTTGGACAATGAATGGTTTGCCACAGGATTTTGCAGCCAATAAGTAGCAAATGGAAGGAAATGTCTAAAGTCAGTTCAGTGAGAAAAGAAAGGGAAAAGTGAAAAAGAGTGGTAATTGTACTTTTACATCAGACCCTCTTCAGGACAACAATTGAGGAAAAGTTTTCTTTTCATTGTGAACTGACAGAGATGAATTAATTTTCCAGGAAAGGCAGCTGAGCAAACTGGCATAATAACATCACCATCACCACCCCTCCCCACCAAGGCAGGAACACTGCTTTAAATAAGTGGGTTTTTTTTCAAGAGTCACTAATGCAGTAAACAGACATAGAAAATGAGTAAACTTCCTTGGCAGTTTGCCACAAGAATTAGCCAAAGAGCTACTAACAAGGAAGATTCAGAATTGAGGACCTCAATTCCAGCAAGTATGGATGACATATAGACATTTTTAATGAGCTCTGAGGAGGATGCCATATTTATGTTTTTGTCAGGGACAAGTAGTGGTATGATACATACAAAATAGAAACTAATCATTGTTCTAGAAGAGAAAGGAAAAACGATGGAAGAACCAATTCTCTACTCAAGAAGTTATCAGGGAGAATGAAAAGTTATAGAAGGAATAATGAAAGATGTATTTC
This sequence comes from Notamacropus eugenii, assembly GCF_028372415.1. Taxonomy (NCBI): domain Eukaryota; kingdom Metazoa; phylum Chordata; class Mammalia; order Diprotodontia; family Macropodidae; genus Notamacropus; species Notamacropus eugenii. The sequence continues at coordinate 11,737,450 of NC_092878.1, forward strand.
AAATGAAAAAAAAAAGAAGAAAAGAAATCTGAAGTGCTATAGAGGAATCCTAACCCCTGACGAGAGGATGAAGGATGAGAGAATGTGATAGAAAAGGAAAGGGAAGAGGAAAGAAACTGAGCATATAGTTCTATATAATGGGGGCTGTTGTAAGGCTCAAACGAAATCATAGATTTAAAGCACTTTACAAACCTTAAAGTACTTGTTTTTCTTGCTAACCTATAGTACCCAGACTCCTGATCTGGGGCTGAATTCATTTCCCTGAGTCTTCTATCACACTCCTGATGAGCTCAGCATTTTTAGAACAATACAGGAGTGTGCTGGTAAATGTTTAACAACGAGGCTCTCCTGGAGGAAAAGTGCATGCACATGCACTTTTAAGTTTAATCGGCGATATTAGAACTTTTGTAAGTCTAGACAATCACCCAAACAATAAATCAAGCCCTTATTTGTAGTGATTTCTGAGATAAAAGTGCTCACACTGATAATTTAACAAGCAACTCTCAAGGGCCAGTTAGAGACGGCTCTAGCACACTCTTGTATGTAATAGATATAAGTTCCTGTAGAAACTGGAGTCAGACTCTCCAAAGAGGAAGCAAGAATTTTGTTTCGTTGTTTTTATGCCCCAAGGAATAAGTACATGGATCTACAGATGCCTTCAACATAGAAGTCAAACAATTTTGCTCACAGAATCAGAATAAGTAATTATGGTTGATCATTAAATTGATCAATCAACAAATACTTATTAAGACTGCTACTTGTTGACTTGATCTGAGGAAAAAGGGAGGTTAAAATACAAGTTGTCTTCCCTGTAGCCTGTATCTGAGATATGACGAAACATCACCATACTTCTCTACCACTCATTCTTGGTGACTTGTGTAGAAATGAAAAAAAAATTTAGAAAAATCTCTATTTGGGATTTAGAAATGCTGCTACACAAGGATCAGTCTAAACCTTAGCACAATTCTAATGGCACCATCATATATAGCTCCATATGCTATGTTGGTCCCTTCTAGAGACAAATAGTCAATACTGGGGTCTTCCTGATGAGTTAGATTTCTTCAAGATATTTTTACTATGAGTCAAAAATTCACTTGAATTTAATAAACATTTATTAAGCATCTACTGTACAAAACACTGTGCTAGTCTAGAGGAGTTATAAAGTTTAGATAAGAGATCTCAGATCTGTTTCATGGAGTTTAATGTCAAGTAAGGGGTTAAGACACATACACAAAAATCTTTAAGGCACAATAACACATTGTAAATGAATTTAAAAAATGCAAGAAGCAGAATACTATATGCATACTATACTATACTATACTATACTATACTATACTATACTATACTATACTATACTATACTATACTATACTATAATACTATATGAGCCACAGCTGAATGTTGTTACTGACAGAAGAGACAAATAAGTGTTGATGCAGCAATGCTAAAGTTGTGTTTTTAATGATGAATATGAATTCAGTAGCAAGGGAAGAGAAGGACCTTGCAGACTCCAAGAAAAGCTTGAGAAAAAGAATAGGGATGAGAAACCACAGAGAGCAAATCACAATAAAAAGGAGTTAATTTAGCTGGAGTTTCAAGTACGTGGAGAAGAATATGGAGCAGAAAGAGGTAAGATTGGAAAGGTACGACTTGGCCTTAAGTACCCATATAAAGGAATGTTGACTTTACAGGCCACAGGAAACCACCAAAATCTTTTAAGTCAAGAAGTAACATAACCAGTTTGTGTATGCGGAAGATTAGCTTGTTAGCAGCATTTATTGAAAAGGGGAGAAAATGGTTATGGTAAGAGCTATGTAATCTTATTGCGTAAGAACTCTTTGAAAAGTTAGGGTAAAGGATCACAGAAACTTGAGTAAGCTAGATGTGTGTACATAAAGATTTAGAAGACTCAGAGCCCCCAGGACTCCATGTTTATCCTGCTGTATGGCAGGAAGTGAGAGAAGGATTCTCTGTCCCAGTGACTGAGATGTGATAGATGATTAATTGAATCTCTATTTTATGTGGCACTTATTTTATTTCAATCAATTTTAATCAATTTTGTATGATTCCACAAGGGTAATGATTATAAGTTCTGACAATAAGCACCAGAGCTGTGAACTGCAGATTTCAAGTTCACTTGCTTAATCATGGGAAGTTAACTAGAGGATCTCCACCTATGTTTTTCCTTGTTATGGTGATCAAGCCCAATGTGACAGAGGTGACTCAATTGCATGAAATGTTCCCCAGCTATTTTTATTGCCCCTCCATCCTTTGTCATACCTCTATCACCCAACATTGGGCCATGAGCCAATGGGTTACCCTGGTTGCCAACTGGCCTGCCCTTCTACTGGCTCATTAGACTATATAGATGTTTTGACATCTGATTATCAACTCAATCCCATAAGCCTGCATAGGCTGGGTAAGACCTCCTGGGAGGTCAAGATAGGTCTGGTAATGTCTGCTCACTAACCCATTAATCAACTAATGGCATTCTACATTTTGTGTAGACCTTCCTAAGAAGGGCAAAGATAACATCTATTAATGAATGAGATTCTATATTTTTGATCTGCTTCACTGTATTGTCCAGATATCAAGCACTATAAAACTAGAACCCTGAAGGAAGTGAGCATCTCAGACAGTGAGTAATAGCTCAGGTCCATTTCGTTAGAGGGGGCCATGGATTCTTTAATGAAGTAGCATTGGCTCAGAGCTCCTTCTCAGTGTTTTGAGGTTGTTTTTTTTTGTTGTTTTTTTTTTTGTTGTTGTTTTTTTTTTTTGCCGATTGAACAATTTTGAAAATCCCCACAGAGAGCATGGGAAAGCAAAGCAGGAACATCAATTTATGCGGTAATTCACAGATTTGATTTATATTTGGAGGAAGCAGAGACATAGAAATCTGGAGATTCAGAGATGGAGCAGAACAGGAAGGGATGTATGCTGGGGAATGGAACAGAGTGAGCTTGGAGTTTCACTGCTAATAGTTCATATGACATTGCTGTTGTGATGAGATGAAGCAGAATTCCAATCCAATTTCCTTCTTCCTTTGTTTCTTCATTGTATTTCTAAAGAAGTTCTCATTAAACTTTTTTTTTTAAAGCTGGCTTAATTCTTTCCTGTTGCCTTCAGATTTGCTAAGAGGTAGGGGGAAGGAGGATGAAAAATTAACCACAAAAACAAGTTCAACTACATTGCAGCCTGATATTTAAAGCTTTGCTTCATTGTTGCTTTAAATTGCTACACTACTTGATTATTGATTAATAAAGCACACTTATTAACAGTGAATTATCAAATCTTAGAAGATAGGAGAGAAGTATGATTTGAAGGGGTAAAATCAATCCATGGGATGGAGACTTTATGATTTGAAGAGACATTTTACATTTTTTTTTTATTTGTGGTATATTCCAGATCTTACCACTAGACATACATTGAACCTGGTACCCGCTGAGTCACTTTCCAACAGAGAAACCAAGAGTAGTGAGTAGAGAGACTAGGGGATTCCAGATGACTGGATTGCCATCTCGTGGCCAAGCAATAATACTACACCATCTCTACCCTCAGGACTCAACCGCCCTTAGATAGTTAAATATTTTCATTTTATATAATATTCTACTAATCTTTGGACAAGCAGCAAAATGAGCCAGGCATGGCTGGCTGCATTTATTACCACATTCACTTTTTAGCATTAACACATTACCATTTAGTACTGACCATCCGTAGCTCTGTCAAGCCTTTGAGAAGACCAAGAGACCAAGCAAGTGATAATCTGTACCTTTACAAGGCTGGTGATGGAAATGAATGAGTGAATGAATGAATGAACTAACAAATATTTATTGAACACTTACCATATACCAGGCACTGTCCTAGGTGCCAGAGATACAAAGACAAAAATGAAACAGTATTCTACATCAAAAGACACATTCTACAAGGGGAAAAATAAACAAATGTGTACATTTATAGTGAAGAGAAGGGTATGAAACCATGAATGGATAGGACATCTACTATCTATGAGAAGAGAGAGAGAAGAGTCAAAAGTAACACCAAGTTTTCACAATACAAGATTGGTGGAATGATTATGTCATTGACAAAAATAGAGAATTCAGAAAAAGTAAATTTAAAAAGAAATATAATAAACTGTTAAATGTAATAAAATGTTAAGTCAGAGGTATTAGTAGGACAATAAATTGGAATTACTCTGTAAGCATGTGGATCTAGAGTTCAAAAGAGGTCAATGATATAGATATAAAGTAGGTAGCTATTTGCATCCAGATACCCCCCATCTCATAAGATTTGGCAATTCACTGCCAACATGCATGATTTATTAACCCACAATAAAGTAGCATAGGAAATTAAAACAACAATAAAGTACACCTTCTAGTTGAAGCAGTGAGAATATGTAAGACTGAGGAAGGGAGAAGCACAAACAAAGATTAAAATATCCTTAGGAGACATCCAGTTCAAACGGCTAATTAGGCAGTAAAAGAGACAGATATGTGGTTAGAGAGGTAGTATGATATTTCTGATGTTAGGGAAGAAAGTAATATTCACTAGAGAGGGGATAGTTAATAACATTAAACAGCACAGGAAGATGAAGGATGATGACTCCTGAATAACGGCTATCCATTATATATAATGATATAATAGTTAGGAGGACTTTGACAACATTTGAGTTAACAGCTTCAATACAAGTTTGGGAATGGAAGAAGCCAGGTTGCAGTGTTTGGAGAGAGTGAATTGTAGAGAACTGGATGCCCTGGTTATAGACAACTAATGAGTCTATACCTATATGTTAAATGGCTGCTGTTACAGGAATGAGGAATAGACTATTTTGTGGAAACATAATATTAGAAAGGTAGAATGACATAGTGGATACAGAGTTTGTCTCAAAACCAGAAAAACCTGAGTTCAAGGACCATCCCTAATGGGTCAAGACTGTCACTTTTGAGCAAGTCCTTAACTTCTCATGTCCTGGACCATGTCAAATAGATGACCACAACACTCCCCAGTGTAGTGCAGAACTAGATTAAAGTGTAATTGGGCATCATGGAACAAGACTGGTAACAATATAAAAAAACAGATAAGGTTACATTTTAAAACTAAGTCTATATGTGACCCGTATGGATTAGTGGCCACCATTTTTATCTGAATTTGTCACCACTGCCTTAGGCAACTAAGACTGTAAGATTCAGAGAAGGCACTAATCTGAATTCATAGAGGGAGTATGCTCATCTGGAAGTTACTATACTAATTAACTAACGCGTACAGGCTGTACTCCTATCCCTCAGCAAAAAAATTCAGTCGCATGAGAAAAATCACAAGACCATTCTATGTCTTACTGCCTTGCATTTATAACATAATGAGAGTCCTTACTCCTTGTCTTGTTTTATCTGAGGCAGTCATCACTCCAGGAGACCGTCCTTTTCTGTAGCTAGTCTGATTTGAGAAAAGCCAACAATTCAAACAACTAGGTTGGGTTAGTCTTCAAGTTTACATGGGGAACCAAAAACCAAGAGGCTGATGTAATTGAAATGCAAATTTCTGTGTGTCAGAGCAGGAGATTGGAGTCTTAAAACACAGACTAGATCAGAAAACTCAAATGCAAGCTGTTCAGAGGCATTAACCATTGCCAACTCAAATTCCCTAGAATGTTTCACTGTAGCAGCTTAAGTTCTCTTTTGACTGACACTGATCTTCTGATATGATCATTGGTAGGATCTGTCAAACATCCTTCTATATCAATCTCTATGACTGAGCCTGAGGCTCCTATACCATGTACTCCTCCTGGTCACCACGACTCTGTCCCTCTAGAAAGAACACTTGCCTGCAACTAGCGTTTAAGTGTCTCTGTATGGAAATGGGAAAGGAAAGTCATGATCACCAAGAACCAGAATGGATTCATTAAAACCAAGTCATTTCAAAGCAAATTCATTTCTTTTTAAATTGACTGACAAATCAGAAGCATGTCGTAACCATAGTATGTTGTTGTGGTGGTGATCCAGTTATTTCAGTCATGTCTGACTGTGACACCATTTGGAATTTTCTTGGCAAAGATATTGGAGTGATTGCCATTTTCTTCTCCAGCTCATTTTTACAAATGAGGAACCTGAGGCAAACAGGTTAAGTGACTTGACAGGGTCACATAGCTAATAATCATCTGAGGCTAGATTTGAACCCACAAAGATGAGTCTTCCTGACTCCAGACCTGGCACTCCATACATTGTGCCACCTAACTACCCAATCATAGTATACCTGGATTTTAATAAAGTTTATGGAAAAACACCTCATGATAAAATATTTATGATACCTTTGTGGACAATGCGGAGGGGTACAGGCTAGATAATAATGTAGTTGGTTTGATTGAAAATTGTTTATATGACTAGACTTCCCCGTTCCATTCCACTCCACCCCCCCCCCAAAAAAAGGCATTACTGAATTTGAGTTAATTTAGAGAAGATGTGCACAACTTGGCAGTAGGTAGGGGTCAAAATTAAAATAAGCTAGACTTCTTCAAGCTACAGATACATGACTTTCCAAGTAAACATACAATTAATGACTAAGCTATTCTGCAAATAAACCACATTTAAAATAATTTTAATTAATTAAACTTATTAATTTAATTTATTTTAAATTTTAATTTAAAATAAATTTCATTTTAAAAGGGAAACTTTAATTAGTTAATTTAATTAATATCAATTATATTTATTAAGATTTGTATTTATCATGAAATCACATTAATGTTATATTACTTTGCTGAGTGGTACAAATTTTAACACATTTGTCAGATTTTCATACTGTTTACATTTAGTTAATGGGACATATTACATCTCTTGTCAGCAATCAGTTTGTCATACTATGGAATCGTGTTTGAAATCAATTTCTTTAGAAATCTGAAAACTAACCTTAATAGTTGCCTCATTTTCAGATTTTACTTTCTTGATAAACCATTGTTTCCCACTGAGATTTTCCAACAATTTGGAACTTTAATTTGTTTTTCATTGGTGTCCAATTTGTGTTAGCCGGGATGCTTTGATTTAAAATGTTGCGAAAGATTGTATTACTTGGAATAGGCTATTACTTCTTGGCAAACAAGGCACAATATTTTGTCTCTCATGTAAGTAAATAAGTATCTATTTGTGCACTCAGAATTAAACACTCTACATTCTAATTCTATCTTGGTTTTTTTTGCCACCCATTTTACAAATTCATCCCTAAAAACTCTAATTTTAGAGCAAAAACGTCTCCACAGCAACTGCTCACATACAAAGAAATACTGAAACTGAGAGTGCCAGACAGTTATGTAACTTGGAGATGTGTGCTTGTGTGTTCATCATTCGTCATCAAAGAAGACCATGCCATCAGAGAAATGATGACATGACTTGCACTTGACCTTGTTTTGAGTGAGGGAGGGCTGTGAAAGTCACCAGCCTCACTTCTCCTCCAGAGCCACCTGAATCCAGTGACCAGATATTCATCAGGATGACTGGAGATGACCCAGGATGAGATACTTGGGGTTAAGTGACTTACCCAAGGTCACACAGCTAGTGAGTGTCAAGTGTCTGAGGTGAGATTTGAACTCAGCTTCTCCTGACTCCTGCACTGGTGCTCTATCCACTGCACCACCTAGCTGCCCTCAGTGGGTGGGGTGTAGCAAGGGAGGGAAAGAAGCCCTCATGTTGTTGCAGCTTATCACGAAGTGGAAGTCAGTTTCATTGGTACATGATTGCACACACTTTGTCCCTGTTCAACTCCAGTAATGATACAGTGAAAAGATAGGACTCTCCCTTCTTTCAGACTAGAGATAGATTGACAGTGGTTCATTGCCACAGGTCATGTGACAAATAGGAGACATGCGCAGTGGCAACCCACCCCCCAAGATACGTGATGGGGCACAACAGTGACTAGTGGAAGGTGGATTAAATAGAGCACAGACAAAGCACTTGTTACATCTTTACATTGTTTTACATCCTTTATAATTTTTACTGGCTGTCAGAAATCCTTTGACGGGTGGCAAACAATCTATAGGCTGTATGTTGTTCAGGCCTGACTTAGAGGGACCTTTCTTAATACAGCATCTTAGGAACAGATCTGTCCTTGGTCCTATTTTGTTCAAAGATATTTATAGATGTCTAAGATAGAAAGAGCAGTAGCATGTGAAGTATCAGTAATACAAATTTTATAAATGGGGAAACAGACAGAGAAAATAAAGGTTCAATGATTACCTGTAACCATACACTCAGTACCAGGACTGGAACTGGAACTGAGTTCTCCTTACTCTCAGCCTCTTTACTCTCCTTCTGCTGCCTTCTCCCTCTGAGTCTTCATTGATGTAGGCTGTCCCTGCTGCCTTAGATGCCCTGTTTTGAAGCTACACTTTTGAAAGTCTTGCAGGCCCAGTTCAAGTTGAAGCCCCTTCTCCCATAAAGGTTTCTCACTTTTTCTTTCCCCAGATATTCTTCTCTCACTCTGCTTGGGTTTCCTTTGCACATGTCACATTTTGTCTTATACTTAGCATACATGTAGGGGCAGCTAAGTGGTGCAGTGGATAGACCACCAGTGAAGGAGTCAGGAGAAGCTGAGTTCAAATCTCACCTCAGACACTTGACACTCACTAGCTGTGTGACCTTGGGTAAGTCATTTAACCCCAAGTGTCTCATCCTGGGTCATCTCCAGTCATCCTGATGAATACCTGGTCACTGGATTCAGATAGCTCTGGAGGAGGAGTGAGGCTGGTGACCTGCACAGTCCTCCCTCCCTCAAAAACAAAAGTCAAGTGCAAGTCATGTCATTATTTCTCTGATGACATGGTCTTCTTCGGCAATGAAGGATGAACACACATCTGATGTACAAATCACAGAAAGATGAGAGGGATCACTAATATTGGGTGAATCATAATTCATAAAGATCTCACTAATCTGAAATATTTAGTCAAATCTAATAAGATGTTCAATAGGAGTAAATACAAAGGAAAGAGGAAAAGGTCACCAGACAGTAGTCTATGTGAATAGGACCAGAGGTCTTGGTAGATGAAAGCTCAGTAATGAGCTTCAAAATGAGAGGTGAGGAGCCTGAGATCAGGACCTGAATTAAGATCAAATAAGTCTGAAGATAGCACTCCAGAGCTTAGTCAAGTGGGTCCCTCTCCAGCCATCATCTCTACATTCTATTGGCCTTCCTTTTCCCTGGCAGTAAGGATTGGCATGGTAATATGACAACTGAAAAAGCTAATATAATCATAGGCTACTCTGAAAGGAGCAACATATCTATAATGCACTGGGTTATAGCACTACTACTATAATCTATCCTGGTATGAATGTAGGATCATGGGTTTAAGAGCAAAACATACCTCAAAAATTCTTTAATCCAATGCCTCACACTTTAAAATGTTTCTATCTATATATTTTATTTTAGTTATATTATACTCAGAGGTATCCTTGGTAAAAATGAATAAAAAGAAAAAAAAGTGACTGAGTAAATGAGCCAACACATCAACTTGATCTGACAGTTGAGGCAACATTCCAAATTGGTAGCCTCCACCTTGAGTGAGCATTTTCTTCTGTCTTTATGGCAAAGGTTGACCTTTATCATTCCACAGCATACTGTGCCTTCTTTTTGTGTGCATGGTGGTGGTTATAATTCCCATTTATACTATTGTAGTCATTGTGTTTTATTACTTTTTCCAGTTCTTCATACTTTACATTAATTTAAATGGATTGCCATGCTTCTTTGCATTCTTCTTATCCATCCCTCTTATGGTATTATAGTATTCAATCACATTCATGTACCAAAATCTGTTTATCTAATCCTCTGTCAATTATCATCTACCTTGTTTTCAGTTCTCTGCTACCAAAAGAAAGTGCTGCTATGAATATTTTGGCATATTTGGGATCTTTCGAGCTTTGATTTCCTTGAGGCATGTATCATGCTATGATGCATTTATGTCAAAGGAAATAGACATTTTTGTTACTTTCTTAGAATAATTTAGAATTGTGCAGCCAAATTCTGACCCTTTCATTTAACAGATGAGATAAATGAGTCCAGAAAGACCAAATTAATGGCTGCACACATGAGTCAGAATTTCAACCCAGGTCCTCTGATTCAAAAACCCAGGGTTCTTTCCATTATAGAAGCAATAAAAAAGCATTTATTAAGCACCTACTATGTGCCAAACATTGTGCTAAGCACTTTGTAAATATAAATGTTTTATAACTAAGCTAAGCACAGTTATAAATTTATAAACATAAATATTTTATAAATAAATAAATATGTGTGTGTGTGTATATATATATTCCCAACAACTCTGAAAGGTAGGTACTCTTATTATCCCATTTTAGAGTTGAGAAAACTGAGGGAAACAGAGGTTAAGTGACTTGCCTGGGGTCACTTAGATAGTAAGTGTCTGAGGTCAGATTTGAACTCAAGTCTTCATGACTCCAGGCCCAGCATTCTATCCACTGAACCACCTACATTCCTCTGGGTTCTAGACTGACTTCCGAGCAGCACATTTTAGCAATAACAAAGCAAGCCACGTCTAGAGCACGATGAGGGCAATGAAAGAAACTGAAACTATGAAATGTGACGATTACTTGAATAAAATTATAATCAACCTACAGATGAAGAAATGACTTCCAGGAAATATCATAACCATGTATAAACATTTTAAAGACTCTGATAAGAAACAGGGGTTAAACCAGTTTTGCTTAACTCCAGAAAATAAAACTAGCATTGGCACATGGAAGTTGCTGAGAGACAGATTTTTACTGGATGTAAAGAGGGTAATACTGACAATTATATCTTCCCTAAAGTAGAATGGACTGCCTTGAGTGATGATGAGTTCTTCATCACTAGATGGATTCTTTCAGAATCTGAATAGACATTTGTCAAGATGGTACAGAAAGAATTCTTGCTTAGCACACGTTGGCCTTGAGGACCCTTGAGATCCATTACCACTTAGATATTCTTTAAGTCTGCAGTTTGGCAGTAGTGACAGCAGCAGTTCATTTCAATTTGAATGACTATAAGGTCAACAAGGGAATGGTAAGAGCACTTACAGTTCACACTGCCATCTTGACTCCCAGAAGTTCAAGTAGGTGACTTTCAAACATTTAGTCTGTGGGCTGATTACCCCAGGAGTGGCTGCTGCTGCTGCCAGGACCCTGTGCTTCTCTCTCACCCAGATCCACCAGATTCTCATTCTGTGCTGAGAAGTTTGGGAATTAGCACTGCAGCTGGTGATTCAGACCACCTTGGGCCATTCCTATTCTGCTATGTCTGAGTCTGGGCTCATGCAGCCTTGGCACTCTGCACTCCCCTAGACTGGTACACCAGATCTTTCCCATCAACTTTTTGGGCTGGAAATCTGCCACATTCCATCTCCTCATGGATTCCATAAATCCATGTAAAACTTGCTCAGATTCATTTTTCAGAGGTGTCTTAAAGCATTTGTGGAAGACCTCAGATGAATCCCTGCTTTTACTCTGCCATCTTGGCTCAGTCCTCCGAATAACTATAATTTCCAAGTTTAAGTTATTACTTGAGTCCCAAAGATTGCATCCTTCTCAAGAGATGAAAACAGGCCTCCATGATTTAGACATCTGTGCTGGATCCTATTTCATGTTCTATGGTCTGTATTCTAGAATCACATTCTCTAATCATTCCATTTATACACACTTGTAGTAAACCTGCCTGATATCTTTTTGTTGGTGGCAATTTTGGGTTTTGTTTTACAGTTTCACTCTTTGGTATGCTTACAGCTCCTTGTCTTTCTTTTATCATTAGATCACTTCTATATCATTACCCTTAAAAGTTCTCCAAACTGAGGGAGCTCAGAGGACAGGACAAGTAACTCACCAGCCAACTTATATCTGATAAAGTTGTGTATGCTAGATAAAAGCAATGGAAGGTGAGTAGATAATGAATACAGAGGCTAGAGAAAAAATGTCTAAAGTGGCAGAAGAGATAATACTTAGCACTTTTATGACATATTACAAATATTCTCTCATTTTATCCTTATAACAAGACTGAGAAGTAAGTGGTACTAGTATATCCATTTTAGATAATGAGAAAACTGAATCAAGCTAAGTATTAAATGGCTTGCCAATGGCCACACAGGTATCAAGTGTCTGGGGCCACACATGAATTTGGATCTTCCTGACTCCAGGCCGAACACCCTCTCCATTAAGTCACACACACATCTGCCTTGATACAATGCAAAATGAATGGAAGCTATTGAAAAAATCTTAGAACTACAAAAAGAGAAGTCTAAAGGGTTGGTTGTATGGAGGAAAAGAAAAGGAACAAGGAAGCAATAGAACCATTGCTTAGGGGTGGATAAGAAGTTCATTGATTGACAACAGAAAGAAGGCAGAGTAATGCCACAATTATGCTTTTGCTTTCTCTTCAAAGGAAAATGACTTTTGGACCAGAAAAACCAGTGTCCAATCGGGAGTTGATACTCAAGATAACAAAGATAACAAGGAGATAGTAAGTTAGAAGCTTTCGAAAATTTCAAGTTAATTGACTGAGAAGTGGAGTTGAAAAAATGCTAGATTTGGAGCTGGAGGATGTGTGGTATGGTAGCTCTGCTTCTGACTACCTATGTGACTTTGGAAAAATCATTTAACTTACCTGGGCTTTAGTTTCCTCATCTTTAAAATAGAGTGGGGTGCAGGGGGGGAAAGGAGCTGATTAAACTCCAACCCATCCAACTCTATATCTAATAATTTTATGATTTTATGAACTATATCCTAAGGTGCTAAAAGAACTGACGGATGTAATTGCTGAGACTCTCTCACTGATACTTGAGAGACTGTGGAATAAGAGAAGGTCAAATATCCTTATTTATGGTTAAGGAAAATCAAACTGATCAACAAATATTTATTAAGTACTTATGATATGCCAAGCACTGGGATAGAAATATAAAATTAAATTTGTACCTGTCTCCAAAGAGCTAAAATTCTGGAGTGGCAAATGAAAAGTATGGTATATACCAAGTACACGGTTAAGTAGATATAGATATAGATATAGATAGATGACAGAGAGATACACATACACACAAAATAAATGAGCAGTTGTTTTGGGGGAATTACTAACAACTTGGGGAATCATAAAAGGTCTCTTGAAGGATATGGCACTAGAGATGACATTTGAATTGGCCATTGAAAGGAACTAGGGTTCCAAGATTCATAAATGAAGGAGGAGAACATTTCAAGGCAAGGAAAGCAGACTGTACAATGGCACTAGTGTAAGAATGTCATGTTATGAAATGTCACATATGAGATTAGAAAGTCTCGAAGTTTGGCTAGAGATAGAGTACATAAGAGGCGTTGATGTATAATTAGCCTGGAAGGATAAGTTAGATCTAAATTGTAAAGGGCTTTAAATGTCAAACAGAAGAGTTCATATTTTATAATAGAAACCATGAGGCATCAGTGAAGCTTCACTTTAGTAATATCAGTTTGGCAGCTGTGTGGAAGATGGATTAGTGAGGGTGACCAATGACATTGTTATTTCAATAGTTCATATGAGAGGTGATGAGGGTCTGAGCTTCGGGGAATATGGCATGAATTTTGTATTCATCCTTTGTTGCTGAAGAAGACCAATGGCATGAATAGAGAAAAGGAGATAGATAAGTGAGATGTTAAGGAGTTAGAATTAATAAAACGTATCAACTGATTGGAAAAAGTAGGGTTACTCAGATCATGCAGAAGAATAGTGCTTCTCTCTAAAGAGAAAGGAAATTTGGAGTGAGGGAAGCAATTGTGGTAGTTTCTTGTTTTGTTTTTCTTAAAAAGGTATTGAAATCATCCTCAAGACTTTATTGGCTTAGGAGACTAAAGGCCTAGGCTATTGGTATCAATTTCTGGTTGGCTAAATACAGAACAGTCACGAGAAGGTCCAGGTATTCTCTGATGCTCGACTGGAGGACCTCAGGAGGCAACTCAGGCAAGGGAACTTCAGCCAGCTAAATCAACAGGGGATGTACTTAGTGCATATCCTTGTTGAATATCCTTTTCCTCTTGTGGCTAAGTAAATCTCTTTTTTTGTTAACTATTGGATCTTCTACATGTATTTCATTCATTTTCAATATCAAACATAAACTTCTAGGAGTAAGGCGTCAACTAGAGCACCATAGTGAATACATGTGCAACTGGAAAAGAATGACCTTGCTGAAGAAGGAAATGAAAAGTGCAGAGGTCAGTAAGCCCAGATTGGTCTTCATGTTTCTGGTTTTATTTTTGGTGATACCTTTAGGGATGGCTGTCTTTTAGTATAAGGCACCTGGTTGAAGTTTATGGCATATTTAAGAAGGATTAGCACATCTGGTATGAGGGCTTGCTGAGATCTTTTCAGGGCTGCTCATCCACCTTTGGTGTCTAGCTAGTACTCAACTCTCACCTGTGGCTCCAAGAAATTGTAACATATGCAGCGGCCACACCCCAGTAAACTATTTCAGGAGATGTATTAAACCAAGTTGAGGTTAACTGATGGACCTCAAACCCATCTCTGAGTAGGAGAGATGTCTACTCCAAGTATATGAAGACCTTCCACAAGAGAACGGGCAGATAAGAACAATTTGTTCCAAAGGACACGAAGACAATTGAGTGGGCACATGGAGAACTTAGTGCTGAGTCATACATCGAAGACACCAAGGTCATTCACTGCATCCTGGGCCATCACCAGTCTTCTTGACTTCTGTTTTCTCACTGTATTTCCTTGATCCTGGAACAGAGAGTGAGACTGATGGCTTTGTGCAAGTCTACCTCACTTACCTCACTTAAATCCAATTCGTACACAAGTCAAGACATTACCCTTTGATCTCATTGATTCTCTTTAAAAATGGACAAACACTTGGTATTCCTGGAAGAATAAAATGTAAATTATCTGTGACTGTTTATGAAGAGGATACTAATGAATCCCTAAGAACTGTGCTCTTGAGAATTGTAGCTTGAAGATAATTGTGCTAAATAATTTTAAGTCCATAAACTAGGATGTCCTTGGGTCTTGCAACCTTGTAATTTATATCTCCTCCAAGTACTATTAGGGGATTTCTTCAGAATTCTGTTCACCTTCAAAGTACCCAAGAGGGACTAAATTTTGGGAGATTGAAAGTGATTTTCTTATGCATTATACATATTATACATTATTATACATGTATCAGATTACTTGCTATCTGGGAGAGGGGGGAGGGAAGGAAGGGAAAGAGAAAAATTTGGAACTCAAAATTTTATAAAAAATGAATGTTGAAAACTACCTTCAAGTGGAATTGGAAAAATAAAATACTATTAAGTACAAAAAAAAGAAAGTGGCTTTCTCCTCATTAAAATGGTCAGCTACAGAGAGATACCACATCCCCTTGCTAGGACAAGAAGACTGTATTTGTATTTGTAATGAACTTCATCACCTAATTGCTTCTGAAAGAAACCTACTTTAAAAAAGTCCCTTCCCTGCTTTAAGGGAATTATAAATGAGGAAACAAAGATTTTAATGGCAACACAGCTGAACAAGCAGTCCTCGTCTTTTAACTATAAATGAATATAACCATTTGAGTGGTAGAATACAGGGCCTCTGTGGTGACAAAGTGCCAAGCCTGGAGTTTTAGAATTGTTTAACAAGTGTGCTGAAGGAACTGCTGAGAATATTATGCATACCCATTGTGTGTGTGTGTGAAATGTAGGATTTCTCATTGTGTAGCCTTTAGGGAGATAACATAGAAGACTCTAGCATCCATTCCTCTACCTTTTCTTCAAGGGAAACTTTAATTCCTGCCAGGAGGAAAAGCAAGAGGTTGAGCCCTGAGACTAACTAGTATTCTGCTCTCCTCAGAAAGAGGGGACACCAGCCTAGAATTATATCTGTCTATTTCTTAAAATATTATTAGTTGAGGAGATGTAATTTTCAAATTCAGGTTAAACTCTTGATCATTAAGTAGGGAAATGAAGACTCCAGGCTTTATATGCAAAATTTGGCTCCCTTCTTACCTAATGCCAGTTCCACAATGAATGTAACATATCAACGTAACAAATACCAAAGAAACCCATTTATCCAATTGGATAGGAAAATACAAATCAGTGGAAGTATGCATATGAATACCCGTATCTATCTATCTATCTATCTATCTATCTATCTATCTATCTATCTATCTATCTATATCTATATCTATATCTATATCTATATATATATATATCAGATAATATAGAGTGAAGTAACTCTACCATTGGGAGTGAAATAATGCAGATCTACCAAGACAGAGTCCCATATTTCACCCAAGAGGAATTGCCCTGAAGTCTTTAGTATAACAAGCTGTGGATAGGGACATAATACAGACCACCATCTCCTTTCATCTTGGCTTTTCTGCAGAACCTTTTTCTCCCTTCATTATCCCAATGAGAAGTCACAAACAGGCTCTCTCTTCAGATGCTAGAAACCAGAAGCCAAACCAATTCTGCCTTGCCCCTCATGCAAGTATAAGGTATTGATCTTCACCAATGAGGAAAGATTCCCATATTAAAAGTCTTTGGGACTTGGGTTACATTTGTATATGCATACATATACATACACACACACACATGTATACATATATGTATCTCCTTCCTTCCTTCAGTTTCCTTACCTTTAAAATGAACTGGAGAAGGAAATAGCAAACCACTCTAATATTATAGTCAAAAAACCCCAGATGGGGTCATGGAGAGTCTCACACTACTGAAAGAACTGAATAACAGAGACCCCCTAAAAGAAGAGGATAGTGCTGTATCAAGTAAATAATTGTAAACAATATCAATAAATATCAGCAATGACTCTAAGGAAAAAAGGGTTCTTCACAAGGAATACGTGAATACCAGAAGAAATAAATCAAGAGATTAAAAAGAAATAAAATATCCACAGGAAATAGAGAATAACTTGATTAGAATAGAAAATGGTAAACCTTACCCAAGTAACAGACTTCCTGAAAACTAGAATAGACCATATGTGACTCACTTACTCTATCTGAACCTGTTTCCTCATCTGCAAAATGAGGATAATAGTTCTTTAGTACTGACCTGATGATAGTGTTGTAAGGAAAAAATGAGGTAAGGGGGATAAAGAATTTCATAGATCTGAAAGTACCATCGGAATGTCAGTTGTCATCATCTTTGTCATCATCATAACCAGCATCATCATCGTCCTCGTCGTCTTCAATCAGTCTTGTGATTCTGTTAATACAGAGAATTCTGAGTGAGAAAATTTCTTGTAGAAATGCAGATCAGCATCTCTTCTGCAACACATTCTTAAAATGACTCCCAATAAACTGAGAAGTGTAGAAATGAAGGTACCTTACACAAGGGCATGAAAGAGAAAGTTTGGAGAGTCGGGAGTGCCAGCTAGATAAGAACAGATAGCCTGACATCCTCCTAAAAATGGAGGCTCTGAGAAGAATCAGACAATCAGAGGAAGTGACCATAGGAGGTGGGTGGTGAGGAGTCTAGTAGTAGAGTGAATTTTCAGGCTGAGGGTGATTTGGGGGGCAAAGTGGAGATATTCCAGAGTCAGAAATGCAGCCCAGAGAGGAATGTTTAAATGGACTTCTTTGCGATTTCTCAACCTTACTCCTAGGTCTACCCTTCGAGGCCAAGCAACGTAAATCCAATCTCTCTTCCAAATGATAGCCATTCCAATATTAGAAGGTAGCTAGGTCCTCCTTGAGAATTCTCTTCTCCAGGCTAAACGTTTCAAGCCCTTTCAATCAACTCTAATACAAAATGACTGCAAGCATAATAAAGAAGAAAACATAACTTCCCTAGACTGAACGAATCATAGTAGACAACATTTATAGAGAGCTTTAAAGGTTTGTACAGTGTTTTACAGTCATTACCTCACTTGAGTGTCATAGGAAATAAATATTACAGGTTTATTAACGTTCATTTTACATTCATCAAACAGAAATCCCAATCATTATATGACTAACAAAGGTGGGGAATTTGCAGCCTTGAAACCACATGTGGACATCTAAGTCCTCAAGTGAGTCCCTTCAACTAAATCCAAACTTCAGAAAATGTTCTGTTTGAGGCTACATGTTCCCCACCCCTGGCTAGCCTACGGTCATAAAACTAATACTTTCTAGCAAGGAGGATTTAAACCCAGATCTCTCTTAATTCAGAATTCAACAGCCTTTCTAACACATCACATGGGAAATAAATGTATGACTTTAAAAAAATTGTCTAAATAATGTGATTAATACAAATTAGTTTTTTAAATGACTAAATTCTCGGTGGCTTTTTGTCATTATGTGTTTTTACAATCCACAGATACTAATAATATATCTATTATGATTTCTTCACATGTGAACCTTTTTTTAATGCAAAAAAGAGTTCTGGAAAGGTCAAGAAACATTTGCATAAATTTCAATAGATGACATATATATGTATTATCTATCTATCTATACATGTATATATGCTTATGTGTATGTATAGTTACCTATATATCTGCTTACATGAAAGACAACATGGAGGAATTAATATAGAGCAAATCTTGAAGCTAGGAAGACCTGGTTCAAGTGCTCCCTCTGATCAGACTGGCTGATTATAGTGTCCCTGGACATTCCAAGGACTCTAGGCAACTCTTTAAAACTTGAAGTTTCAGAAAAGGGGGCAACTTGCATTGTAGAGGAAGTTTCCTCATTTAGAAGTTATTATACCTATGATGGGCAGCCAGCTGGTACAATGGATACAGTGGCAGGCCTAAATTCAGGAAGACTTGGGTTCAAATCCAGCCTCAGACAACTACTAGTCATGTGAACTTGGGCAAATGACTTAACCCTGTTTGCCTCACTTTCTTCATTAATAAAAATGAGCTGGAGAAGGAAATAGAAAATCACTCCAGTATTTTTGCCAAGAAAGCCTCAAATGTATTCACAGTCACACAGACCTGAAATGACCCAACAAGAGAATGTCAATGAAATCACAGGTATAGTCTCTATGCTTATCTTTATCTCCATCTACTTACATAGGAATAGATGACAAAGCATTTATTAAGCATTTGCTATGTGCCAAGTACATATATATGTGTATATATACACATATGTATACCAAATGCTAAGTTCAACTATATATGTGTGTTTTTGTGTATATAGATATATATGTGTATATTTGCAATTCACCTGGAAGGACAATGTTCTTTGGATTGGGATATCATTTCCCAGGAGTATGTGTGAATCTCATTGGGAGAGGAGAGGGAAGGAGTTTGGAAAGGATATACTTTGCAGAATTTTTGTCCAGGTGACATTTTAGGTAGATGTGGGAATTGTAGAGTGGGTGAGAATTCATTATCTTCTGGCAGAGACTACTAGATTTCTTACTTGTCAGTATGTTGTAATGGAAATTCACTCCATGTAGGGGTTGGATTAGATGGACAAGAAGGTCTCTTGCAACTCTTAAGTTATGAGTCAGTTGCAGTTATATGCTCAACTTGTCATGATCCACAAGAATACAGTCTTATTATTTTTGTCATTGTGGAATTAGTAGAAAAAGAAAGGAAATAATTAAAAGAAAACTTGTCTCTCCTCTCCCCACCTCAACTTCATCACAACTTACATAGCTAACTCCAGGAACCAACATGTACTACAACTATTCCGTTTAAGGTCATGCTCCCATCATTCAGCAAGGATTTGTCCATATCAGTTGGCCTTTTTCCAATTCTATTTCATTCCTCATGCAAAGATCCACCAAATCCCTGGGAATTAAGAATTCTTCAGGTTGTAGAAGGCATTATTCTTTTGGGAAATAAGCAGAAAATCTTTGTCTACATTGTAGGTTCAGAGAGATGGTTGTGAATTTGTTGACTGACATAGGTGTTATAGGAGAGGGAGGGCTTTTTTTATTTTGTTTCGAAGTTGTTATGTCTACAGAGCAGCTTTGAAAGGGAACACAAATTCAGTTAGTTCTGAAGGCTCCACCCTCCCTGCACTGCAGTCTGCACATATGACAGTACATGAATTTGGTTCATTGAAAGCCATAGCATCTGAAGAGGTTTGTGTTCAGCTTCCTCTGGAGGATCCTTCACTGTGCACTCACAGCACAGAAGTACCGAGCTGAGTCACTCCCTTGGGCTGAGAGTTTCTTCAGGTGGAAGGAGGTTTTGCTCTTGTTAAATTCTGCTTCAAAACCTTTGATACCTTTAACGAGGGTGCTGCCTGATATGTATTTCAAGATTAAATGGAGTCCTTGGTCAGGATACTGGGCATACCAGAAGAGAGACGGAGTTGCCCCATATGAATAAGTGCATTTCAACTCCAGCAGATCTCCTTCAGAGACAGTGACCTGGTCTTCAGGCTGAGTCACAGACTGAGCTCCTGTTCCTCCTGGAAAATTAAAACAGCATCAGAGAAAATGGTCCAAGACTGTCCTACTGAAGTCAAAGTTTTTCTATACATATGACAACTAGAGAAGAAGAATGAATGAATGAAAATAAATGGAAATGCTACTCACTGAGAATGAAGACCAGCATTAGGGCTGGGATAGATACACAGACCATGGCTGAGCAGTGAAGGAGCTGGGGTACCTTCTTCTAGTCTCACCTTCACACAATGTGTGTATGGATGCTGGAGACCTGGGATGGACTGGAATGGGGGATATTCTGTACTAGCTTCTGCCCTTGATGGTCCTCCTTTCAGAGCCTGGTTTGGCAGAGGCTCTTTCAGTGACCTAAGTTACCTTCTGACTTTAGTCTCCCACTGGTCCTCAAGGTACCTGAAGAGTGTTTAGTCTGAGCACTTTAGAGAGCTGCAGGGACAGAAGACTCCTACTGAGTGGTGCTGAGTAGTTAGGAGAGTAAAGTGCCTTCAGTGTAACATCACCCTCTAGAGGCCAAGTCCAGAAACATGGAGCATCACCAGTTTCCTGGACAAAAGTCTTTCCCTGCCTCCCTTCATACCCTGTAGCCTGAATTACTAAGCTGCTTCACCATGGCTGTCTGTCATACTTGACTTACTATGACTTTGCCTTAACCAGACTCAAATCAGGACACAATGGATAGAACACTAATCTATAGTCAGAGGAGTTGAGTTCAAATCAAAACTATTATTTACTCCCTGTATGACCACAGGCAAATCATTTGATCACTCTGTGTCTCAGTTTTCTTTCATGCGAAAGATTCTTCAGGTCTCCTGTAGTTTTCAAGCTGATTCTAGGATTTCTCCTTCAGGGAGATGAATTATTCAATAGTGGAAAAAACACTAATTCTAGAGTTGGAAGGTCTGGGGTCAAGTTTTGACGGTGATGTTTCCTACTTGTGTGACCTTGAACAAGTCATGTACCTTCTATAGATCTCAGTTTCTTCATTTTAAAAACATGGTAGTTGTGCTAGAGGGCCTCTGATGTCCCTTTCAATTCTATCCCATGATCCTATCAACCTCAAGGAGTCCATCAACTCATCTTGCCATTCCTTGGGATAGTCCCAAATTTACTTGGAATAATTTGAAGTTATAACTTCCTTCAAGTAAAGCTGGGTCATTTATAAGTGAGGTTATATTTGGGATTTTTCTTACGTGTGGGTTGGACTGGATGTCTGCTGAGAACCTTTCCAATTCTCAAATTGTGCGATTCCAAGAGAGTCCAGCTCTAACACAATCATACTCATTACTCAGCTCCAATGGTTAAACAATTGCCTTCTTCCTGTCTTCCTTCTTTACCCCCACATATTCCCAGTCCAGAGAAGTCTGTCTCTCTGTACCTTCACACCCTTTTCCTGCTTTATTTCTTCCTTGAAGCATTATTGTGTTCTTTCAAAGAAAATGTTATCTTCCCTTATTATGTGAGGAATAGATCTGCATCCCTCCAGCCCAATTATTTCCCAAGAGAGGGGGAACAATTAGTACTCTGTGCATATTTAAGTGACATTCAACCTTGGGAGAAACACAAATGTTGAATGCTTTCAAGAAGTCACTGAAAACATGTTTTTGCCTGTCCTTGATTGGAATGTTATCCCCATCTCTCTCTCTCTGTCTCTCTCTCTGTCTCTGTCTCTGTCTCTCTGTCTCTCTGTCTCTCTGTCTCTCTCTCTCTCTCTGTCTCTCTCTCTCTGCCTGTCTCTGTCTCTCTGTCTCTGTCTCTGTCTCTGTCTCTCTCTCTCTCTGTCTCTGTCTCTCTCTCTCTCTCTCTCTCTCTCTCTCTCTCTCTCTCTTTCTCTCTCTCTCCCTCTCTCTCTCACCGTGTCTCCTCCCCCAGGGAGTAAGCCCTGCAGAGATCATGCCCAGACACCTTTCCCTAACCTCAAAGAATGTCTACTGCTTGTACCTGCATAGAGGGCACATGTACTGGCCAAGAGCAGTCTCTAGTTTTGTGTCATTTTAGTGTATTTCATTTTTTCCTGAGCATAAGTGGGCAATCCACAACTGCACACCTCTAGTCTTTGTGGCAGCCCAGTGAGTTTAGTGGGGAAAAGACTGGCCATAGAGAGACCAGGTAAGTGGGTATTGTAAGAGTTCTTACCACAGGTAATGAAAACCTAAACTATGGCTGTGGTGTGAATGGAGAGAAAAAAACCCAGATGAGAAAAATGTCGAGGAGGCAGAATCAACAAAATTCTACATATGGCTAGATATGGCAGTTAAGCGGACCAGTGGATAAAGCATTGGACCCAGAGTCAGGAAGACCTGAGTACAAACCTGTTCTTGGACACTTACTGTCTGTGTGACCCTGGAAAAAATCACTTTATATCCATGTCTCAGTTTCTTAAACTCTAAAAGGAAGACAATGATAGCACCTGTCCCTCAATATTGTTATGAGCATAAAATGAGAAGGTATTTGTAACTATTTTCAAATCTTAAAGCATTATGTAAGTTATCTGTAAATATTATGTATATATAATAAACATACATATGTATATGTATGCATGTAATCATGCATGTGAACTCTTAAATAATGAACCAGAATTAAAAAATGAATTGCAGTATTCACTGCAGACATACAGAAGGTGGAATGAGGTGTGAGTTGAGGGAGAAATATGATGAGTTTGGGTTTTGGAATAAAGGAAGAAGTGTGATTTTGCTTGCTGTGAAAATTCTAGAATGTGTGACTGAAGTGAGTTTTACTGAGCAACTCCAAAAAATTGCATGGATCACAAAAAACTATTATGGCTCCGTAATCTTAGGTCACGCCAGAATAAGCCTTTCTTTGACAACTCTATTAAGCTCCTGATGGATCATTGGAGAGGAGAAAATAACTTACCTAGATTTTGCAAAGCTTCTAGCAGAAAATAAGGAGATATATAGACTGAATAATAGCAGATTTAGATGAAATCAGAACTGGCTGATTGACTGGATTCAAAGAGTAGTCATTAATATTCTGATATCACCCTCAAAGCAGATCTCCATTGGATCACACCACACATCTGTTCTAAGACCTGTATTGCTTATGTAATATGTACACATGTGTGTGTATCTGGGATTTCAGTGGAATACAAGCTCAGTATGGGTCAATAGTTTTATTTAGCAGCCAAAAAAGTTAATGTGATCATGGACTGCATTGAGATGATGGGCTTCTAGGAATAAGGAGGTGAGTTTCCTCCCATATGCTTCCCTAATTAAACCATATTTTCAGTATTGTGGGAAAGATCTGGATGCCAAAGTTTAAGAATTCATAAATTTGGAAGCATCCAGAGAAAGGCAACCAGCATAAGGCAGGGACTTGACCCCATGTTTCCTGAGGATCAGTTAACAGAGTTGGGGATGATTACCTTGGAGAAGAAGAGATATGGGAGTGGGCCATGGTAAACATCCTTAAGAATTTTTAAAGCTAACACATAAAGAAAGAATTAGACTTGATCTCTTTGGTTTCATACAAGAAAAACAAGAACATTCAGATGAAATTTCAAAGAGCCATTTTACTCTTGATGTTAACAAAATACTTCTGAATACCAAATTATCCATTAACGTGTTCCCTACTTCGTTCCAATGGAGATTTTGAAGCAGAGGCCAGATGACCCCTAAGCAAGAATTCCAGAGTGGGGTTTTCTTTTTGAGATAGGTAGGTTATTGAATAGATAGTTATTCAGATGCCTTTCAATTCCAAAATTCTGTGGTTTATCAGAACACTCTCCCTTCAATACTCTCATGCCAGTAGAGACTTTACATCCTGATAATATTTTCCCCAAATTAGACCACACACTTTCCTGGGGAGACATTTGTCATAGTTTTCTTTCAGTCTCTCTCTTCCTTCCTTTGTGGTCCCACAAGAACTGTCAGTGAATTATGTAGGTCAGCCCTGCCATACATAGTAAGCTCATTAAGTACCTACTCTATTTAAGTCATTGTGTCAAGTATTAAAGATACTGAGACAAAAATGAAACTAACCCTCAAGAAGTGTATAGTCTTCTGTAAAACATTGTCCTCACCAATCAGATAGCAATCATCTGAACACTCCTCTTGGAACAGATGCTTGGCTATAACAAAAGGGAATGTATAGCAAGTGTCACATGAGTAGTCCAAACCACAAATGTTTTAAGAGTTAAGAGGAGGAGCAGTTCTAACTCAGATGACTGCCACAGCAGGAGACAGAGTAATTAGATTCCATATAACTTCTTAAAATAACACAACGTTTGCACTAGCTAGAATAATGATCTAGGAATCCAAGGGAAGAGTTAAGTTTCTTAAGTTTCCTCTTTCAACTTAGAAACACACAAGATGTTAGTCTGAGGCCTGAGGGCAATAAGAAAGGGGATGCCAGCAAATCGAGTGGTAGCATCCCACAGCCTCCCAGTCAACTGGAGGCAGCCAAGGACACATGTAGCCTGTAGTGACTTTTGTTCTGAAGCAGCAGAAATGGAAGAATCCTCTGAGGATGCTCCAGCATACCCAGAAAGCCCCAGGGCAAGGACATAGGAAACCCTGAACATGTGCAGCATTGATCTGTTCAATCCAGACCATTTCAGTATTGCAACTTTCACACCCTGACTGCCCAAGCTCAGAGATTCTGAGGTCTTTAAATGCTATGTCGTGAAACCCAAAGAAAGCATTGAAGGTTCAGCGTTGGAAACCACAAAGATCCAGGGAAGCTTATTCCTAGAAGGTGGAGGTCAGCACAGGAATCCAGGGGGCCCAGAAAAAGACCAAGAAGGATTGACAATTTCACTCAAAAGTCCTGTAGGCGATGGAACCTGGACCTGGTAGAAATACCCAA